>NC_040916.2:47810899-48448617 GCF_004126475.2 Phyllostomus discolor | reverse complement strand
GGCTTTCATCTGTCTCTTGCAGGTGGGCATCGGAGGGGAGGTCGCCCGGGAGGGTTTCGGTGGGCTGTTCATCAGTTCCCCAGGTGTGCCCTCTCAGGGTCACGGTCCCCCGATTGGTCGGCGGCAGGGCAGGGGCCTTCAGCCATTGTCCTTGGTTCTGGTGTGGCCCACCTGGTCTCGCTGCTCCTTGGGCCTGGAGCCGAAACACGACTGAGGCCCGGATGTTATTACACGGGAGGTGGAGCCTTTCGTACGGGCTGTGAATTGCTCGGCCACTGTGTTCAGCTCCATGTCTCAGTTTCCCCATTCCACTTGCCAAGGAATTTCCCCGCTTCTTCCTCTCCTGTCCACCTGTAGCCACAGGAGAGGCATGGAGTCGATCTCAAGTTGGAGGGCCTCAAGTTGCGCGTAACCCTTGCGTCAGGGCCCCTTGTTCCCTTTCGAATCCCTTTCCAGACCGGGTGACAGCCGCCTGTTCACCACGGCGGTGCCCGCACTCACTCTCACCCCGTCGTCTCACCTGCTCTCAGCTCTCCGTGCTTTCGTTGTTTTTGTTTAGAACGAAGCCCGAGGCAGCTCTTTAACTGCGAGTGTGCAGGGCTTCTGGAGGTGCTGGCCCTCGGCTGGGGCAGCAGGGGAACCCCTCACCTGTCCCAGGCAGGTGTCTGCTGGGGCCCGGCTTGGCAGCCGCCATAAGAAGGGACGAGACTGACCTCTGCCCTGTGAGGGCTCTGAGTTTAAAGCCAGTGTTGTCTTGTAAAAATTGTGGTAAAATACACATAACATAAAATGTACCATCGTAACCATGTTCAAGTGTTACAGCTCAGCAGTGCTGGGCACATTCGTGTCGCGGTGCCGCCGGTCTCCGGAACTCCCGTCACCTTGCACAGCTGAAACTCCGCCCACACCCTCCTCTCAGCCCCTGGCAATCCCCTCTGCCTCCTGTCACTGTGCGTCTGCCTGCCCTGGGCACCTCACCTAAGGGGGTCCTGCAGTGTTCATCTTCCGTGACTGGTTTGTTTTACTTAGCGCAATGTCCCTGAGGCTCATCCATGTTGTGGCCTATGTAAGATTCTCCCTTTTTTAAAGGCTGAATAATATTCCATTGTATGTGTATACCACTTTTTGCTTATTCATTCATTCATTGGTGGACACTTGGGTTGCTTCCACCTTTTGGCGATTATGAATAACACTGCTGTGAACACAGGTGTGCAAATACCGCTTTAAGATCCTTCTTTCTAGAGCAAGCATTTGTAACCTGGGGTCTGTTACCTCCCAGAAACCATCTGTAAAATGTGGTGTGTTCGTGTACCTTGTTCCCAGGAAAGCAAATCCATGGCTCTCGTGAGGCTTCCAGTGGGAGCAGGATTCGCACGGAACAGCGTGTTTCCTCTGGAGGGTAACAAGAGCAGCACCTGCGCAAGAAGCCCCCTAGGCCCCCCCTGTCCTGTGTCCTCTCCAGCAGCAGATGCAGAGGGACAGGAGAAAGTCGCCCCCATCTATCTTGGCTGAGCTGCTTATCACCAGGGTGGCCCTTGTAGCTCATGTGACTTTTTGGAGTCTTATTCTTCTAATTTCTAAGATAGGGATAATGACAATGTCCTCCCAGAATTGTTGGGAAAATTAAATTTACATAGCACAGTGGTTAAAAGCAGAGTGTAATAGGGTGAATAATGGCCCCCAAATATCCAGGTCCCAATCCCTGAACTCTGTGACTTCTACCTTATATGGCAAAAGGAACTTTGCAGATGTGGTCAAATTCAGCATCTGGAGATGGAGAGACAACCCTGGATTTTCTGGGTGGGCTCTAAATGTAACCACAGGTGTCCTTATAAAAGTGGGGCAAAGAGAGATTGGACTACAGAAGAGGAAGTCGGAGATGCGGCAGGTAAAGCCAGAGGCTGGAGCGATGGGAGGAAGGGCTGGGGACAAGGAAGGTGGCCAGCCTCCGGCAGCTGGGAAGGACAGGGGAACAAATGCCCCCCAGAACCTCCGAAAGAGCCAGAACCCCTTGACAGCCTGGACATGGTCCCATGAGACTGATTTCAGACTTCCGGCCCCCAGAGCTGGAGGAGAATGAGTCTGTATTTTCTCGGGTCACTGATCTAGTGCTGATTTGTTGTAGCAACAACAGGAAACTAATACACACAGACCCCGGAGCCGGACTGTCTGGGTTTGATCCAGGCTTTACCACATACCAGCTGCGTGACCTTGGGCAAGTCACTTACCCTCAGCATGCCTCGGTTCCTCCTCTTTGAGTGGGGGAATAGAGTAAGGCCCACCACACAGCGTTGTTAAGAGGTAACATTTGTGAAGCACTGAGAACAGTGACTGGAACCTGGGAAGGTTTAATATCCTTGTTACAGGAAACGCCTACCAGGCACGTGGATGTGCCTGGCCATGGGAGGCCGTGGAGAGCGCTGGTTGACACCGACTGGTTTGGTGGCTTTGGGCTGCTCAGCAGGGGAGTAGCTGGTGCCTTTCAGGAAGACCGCGTGGTTCTAATGAAGCCCAGATGACCAAAGTATGAACTTCACTATCTGGTACAGCGAGTGCCCCACACTCACTGCTCTCGAGTTTCCCCGGAAACATTAGTAGCTGTTATTCCAAAATAAGCGTCATGGTCAGATAGGTTTGAGAGACTGCGTTTCAAAGCTGACCCATTTTCTTTTTTCTTGACGATTTCTCAAGGCTTTAATATGTAAATGAACCTTGTGCACCTCCCAGAGACATTTCCCAAATGCTGACCACTGGATCCCCTTTTTTTGGCACTTCCTGCAAGACAGGAGTTCTGCAGAACCCACTTCAGAGCGAGTCTGGAAGCCCAGGTCTGCACAGGAGGGAGGAAGGAGGGAGAGGAGGCTATCTGAGAGGGAATGCCACGGTCCTGTTTGTCTGACCTTGGGGCCGTCTAGAAAATACAGCTGCTGCTGCAATACATACATACCCCAGACAGCAAGAAAGGGCTACAGACAGATGCACCTCTGGTATCTCCAGGGCCCTGGGGGCAGCCTCAGAGGGGTGTACCCAAGCCTCCAGCTCTCAGCCCCTCGTGTGCCCTTGCTCTTTTGTTCTGGCTCATCCTATACCCCGAGGATTCTTGTGGACTGATCAGCCCTCAGGCCCAAGGTCTATCCAATGCCTTCCGGGCCCCCATCCCCGGCCCAGCTGCCCTTTGGCCGCCTTCAGGCTTAAGGTGACACCTGCCAGCCACCACGGTCTGCCTGCAGGACAGGTGGGCGAAGAGGCGGCATGAGTCCTGGATGCAGAGCCCTGGAAGCAGGCTCAGGCAGTGAACTTGGACAGTCCCTGGATATTCAAAGCGTGGGTTGCAAGGGCTCCTTGACTATGGGCTCTGCGCTCTGAATCCAGAAAAGTTGGTGTTCATGCTACCAGACCCAATAAGCAGAGACAGGGATTGAATCTTTATGGTGCTTTATTCACATGGTCAGCGAATCTGAGAAGACAGAGGGTTTGCACCCTAACAGACCGTCTTTCCTTTCCTTTCAAGCCTGCCTTTTTATAAGGGAGCAAAAGTGTAGGCAAGGGATTTGGAATCCAGGAAAGAGGTAAATCAGATAAAGCTGCAGTCCGGCAGTTTCCCTAACATCCTTTCATCCGCTGTCTGGTCATTTTCGTTATCTGTGTCCTATGTCCTTTGTCTTGGGCAGCGGACTGTCTCTCCCTGGAACACAGCGGCTCGGATGCCACCCTGATTGCTGTGGTCCCTTCAGGAGCACGAAGGTCAATTACTGGTGGTCTCCCTGGAGTCAGGGTGGGCTGCACTGCAGTTCCTGAAACAATAGCTTTCTAATATGCATTAACTACTAGGCTTATTAACCATACCTTAAGCTAAATTTTCCCACTCTTGAGTCCCCCATCAGCTAGCTCCTGGGGAGAGGCGTGGCCGGAGGAGGTGTTACCGGACAGGAGTCTGGCCCTACGTGGTCTGCCTAGGGCCAGTCAGTAGTGTGTGTGTTCTTGACTTTATGTAGGAAAGGTTTGACAACACGAGTCCAGGTGACTGTGAGGGTATGTTCACTGAAGCTGGGGACAGTGAGACGAGGAAGGGCTGCACACAGAAGAAGCAACAGGAGAGCCTTGCCTGGCCTGCCTTAGCCCCCTGGGAGGTCAGAGAGGAGGGGCTTTGGGGACAGGTTCACAGGATTAGCCTGGGACAAGCTGCCGGATGCCCATTGCCTTGGAGTTTAGGGGACTCCTGCCTGTGAAGAGAGAAGTGGGGGCGGGAGAAGCAAAGGGCAATGACACTCCCCAGAGGGAGAGCACACAGCACCCCTGGGGCCTTTGCCTTGAGGCTTTTATCTCTCTCTCTCTCTCTCTCTCTCTCTCTCTCTCTCTCTCTCCTGCAGGCATCTGAGGGGAGGTCTCAGGGGAGGTTTCAGTAGAATGTTCCTCAGTTCCCCAGACATGCCCTCTCAGGGTCACGGTCTCAGCAGGGCGGGGCGGGGGGGGGCCTTCAGCCACTGCAGTTGGTTCTGGTGTGGCCCACCTGGGTTTGCTGCTTTTCTGGGCCTGGGGCTGAAACACAGCTGAGGCCTAGATGTTATTTCCAGGGAGGAAAGGCCAGAGGAGGAAAGATTACCCTGGGGGCAAGATTCTTGTTTTCCCAGTTTTGCCCCCTGCCAGGCAATCACACGGCCATCTGCACCTGGCTGTAAATTGCTCAGCCATTGTGTTCCCCTCTGTGTCTCAGTTTCCCTATTCTACATGCCAAGGGATTTCCTAGCTTCTCACTATCCCCTCTCAGAGAGATGGAGCATGGCCCTCTAGTGGGGCGGGGGCAGTACAGGAGTCCCCGTGCCTGGGTCCAGGGCAGCACCAGGTGTGGGCACCAACAATGCAGTCACAGGACCCCGAATTGCAAATAGTGACCATCTTTCCTTTGCCCCTCATCGCCAAGCCAAGCCGGTCACTTTCACGGCCTTATCTTTGTTTACTTCTGTTGACTTCTGAGCTCTCAGTCGGGCAGAAACTTGCATCCTAATCTCTGCTGAGAGCACAGAGCCTGGCACGGTACATGGCAGACTGTGGCCAAGCCCCGGTGAGCCTCTGCTGATGAATGCAGCTTTCAGCACCTGCAGTGCAAATGTGCATGAGAGGTGGGCCTTGAACAGGGTTCAAGGTGGGTCTTTGTTCAATTTCTGTACATTCGAGCTATATTCACAGGGTGTTTTAGTCAGAAGGGCTAAGGAACAGGCAATGAAATTGGCCTTGGTAGGGTGGGGGACGGAGCCTTGTGAGATGAGCCCAGCTATTAACGCCTTCCAGCCTGGCTTTGCTCACAGAATCCTGGGGTGGGGCCTCCTGGGGGCTTTGAAGCTCTGCCCAGAAAATTACAGCGCAGGGAAAGGACGCAGAGACCATCATCCCTCCAAGAACGGCCGTGCTTACAACATCCCCATTAAGCTCAACTAGAGGCTTTCCCCAGGGCAATTATTTTAAGAAATACTTTATTGGGTTTTCAAAATTACAAAAGCAACATGGGCTTGTTTTAACATAGAGGTATGTTCAAATTATTAAAGAAAACAATCAATACTTTCCCAGATTCCCAACGCCCACCTCCCCAGAGGGACTGGCATTAACCATTTGGTGATTAAACAGATGCTTTACCACATTTTGTGTGTGGGTGTCCACATAAAAAATGTATCAACCTATGTAGGGATTTTTTTTGTGTTTTTTTTTTGAAAAGAGGAATCATACTATGCCCATGATGCTGCAGTTTTCTCTTTGTCTTTACTACTCGTCATGAGCGTCTTCTGAGTCTGTACAGTAGGTCCCGCCATTGCTGATCCAGCTGTTTCCCTGCTGAGGTGCGTTCGGATTGTTCCCGGTTTGGTGTGCCGTGTTTTGTTTTATTATTAGCAGTTCTCTTTTAAATATTCTTTGGCTTCCTTCTGTATCTTGTGCATATGCTACAAAAGGCTATTTTGCCTGGGGAGAATTATAGAAATGGCGAACAATTAAAATGTGTTTTTTTTTATAGTCACACGGACACAGTTTTGTCGCCTTAACCTGTTCGAGTTTCAGACCGTTTGCCACCATTTGCCCGTTCATTTGGGCAGCCCGTGTTTCTGGAACACAGTGCCCAGCGGAAGCTCTGTCTCCGTGGAAGGAGCCCTGTGGGAGCGAGGGCACCGGGCACCCACGAACAGGCACCCGCCTGCGTCAGCCGGGAGTGCAAGAGGCTTAGTAGCTGAGAGTGCGGACTCTGGATTCAAGTCCCGTCACCACCACTCACTTGCTGTGCAGTCTTGGGGACGTGGGCTCATCTATAAAGCCGCGATAATCACAGCACTTTTCTCGGGTTGTTGTGAGAACTGGGAGGGTTAATGTAAAGAAAGTCACTTGGGACCAGGCTAGCAAGTCAGAATGGATGCTGGGCTGCTGTTTGCAGGGCCCCCTCCCCTGGGGTTCAGGAAACTCGTGTGAGCGGTGTCAGCTAGTCACTGAGCATGAACTGAAGGGCATTAGCCAGCTGGGGAAAGGCAAACAGTTGCCACCCACCACTGCCACCTGGCCTGACCGGGTTCTTCAGCACCCCGAGTTGTTGTACGATCCTGAAACCTCCTTGTTTTTAGTTGCAAAAACACCCTCTGAGCCAGGGTTCAGAAGCACCCCCCCCGCCCCCCGCAGCGGCCATAGGTTCGAGTTGCGGTGGATCAGGGGTTCCAGCAGCCCCAGTGGTCACACTGTTATTCCACAAACATTCAGCAGGATCCTTCATGTGTCAAAACGAAATAGAAACTTACCAAAAACTTCCTGTGTTGAGAAAAACGATTCTTCTCACCCCAGACTTAGCAGGTGCTCAGAAACTGTGTAACTCCCTGATCTGCCAAGGTACATGGAGACCCAGAAACACCCACTGGCCTGGCCTGAGGTGGGAAAACACCCAGGGGGACAAGCCCACCTTGCACCGTGAGACCAGAGCACAGTGGTCAGGACTGTGGGCTTTGGAACATGTCCCCCTGGCCTTAGAGCCTAGGCCTGCCCCTTATTAACTGTATGGTCTTTACTTAGTTTCTCTGAGCCCCAGTTTCCCTATCTGTATAATGGGAATAAGAACACCTCTCTCTCAGCCCTGGTTAGGGCTAAATGAGACGATGCTGCAAAGCGTGCAGCACAGGGCCCAGGGCCCTGCGAGACTGCAGTCCAAGGTGGGTGATGGGATGACAGGGAGGTTGTCCTGCTCCCTCCCCTCCTCCCCTGAAATTGGGGCTAGCACTCCATACCCTCAGGCTATCCAGCTGCTATTTGGGGGTTTTCTCTGTGATGGCACAGGGACCGGGGAACCTCTAGGGATGACACTTAACCCGGTCTGGGGTTGGGAAGAGGCCCGCCAAGATGTGTGCAAAGGAGATGCTTAATCTGGATCTTCCAGAGAGAGAAGGAGCTCCCTGGTGAAGAAATTGAGAAGGAGGAACAGCCTGTACGAACTCCAATGGACACACATGCAGGAATCATGAGTAACTTGGTTTGGCTGGAATGAGATGCCAAGTTGGGGCGGGGGCTGTTTAGAGAAGTACAATTAAGAGATGGGACTTGGTTCTAAAAGGTCTGGGGAGTCATGAAAGGCTCTCAGAAGGGAAGTAACAGTTTGGTTTGTATTTTAGAACATTTGTGTTCTTGCAGCAGGGTGGGAGATGGATGGGGTGGAGTACATTGTGATACCTGGGTGTGGCCACTGTCACCAAGCATTGGACAGTGTCACCTTGCTCTTACTGCCTCAAATAGAATTGGGCTTGAACTCTCACCCCCACACAAGGTGGGGACCTGTGTCTCCTCACGGTCTCTGGGCATTTTTGGGAACTTCCATTTCTCTTTCGGCAGCTCCTCTGATGTGGCTTCTGCTGAATTCTCCAGCTCTGTTCTGCACAAGGCGACCTCTGCAGGCACTGGCTCCCCTCCTGGTCCCTTCATACCTAAAGGATCCCTGATCGAGGCCTTGGTGTTAGCTGACTTTCCTGTGGGTTGAGAGCAACCGGAAGGGGTGATGTTGCTGGTGGCACAACAAATAACATGGCATTGAACTTGGCATATTCTTGTTCTTGAAAGTCTCATAACTGTTCCTGCTGCTCCTGAGTGGGCTCCGTCCCTGCTCCTGAGTGGCCCCAGGTGCTCCTCAGCCATTTCCCCTCTCCTCCTGGGCCCTCGCCCCACAATCCCCAACCTCTGATGTTCCTGTTCATTTCTAGGGCAGATAAATGAAGCCCTGTGTTGGTCTCCTCCGACCCCACCCCAACTTTGCCCAAAAGAAATCTTTTTCATTAGCAAATATGCTTGGGTATGTAGGTGGCTCCTAAGCAAAGATGGGGCCCTCCGCCAGTGGGAACTCCACCACAGATCTCCCCCGAGGAGGACGGGAACGTAGATACGTGGATAGTCTGTCTGTGGAAATGAAAGCAGCTGCCTTAGTTTCACGAACAGACCGATCTGGGTCGCTAATCAAGTGTGGGTGCAGACCAGGCCTCTTCTAATTGGATATTGATTCTGTGGCCACTGAAGACTTTTTTGAGAAATGAACATTTTGAAGAGTGAGCTTGAGTTTTGTGTGTGTTTTGGTTTTTTTAGAGTAAAACCAAGTAAAGCCCACACTGGCCCATCCCCAACAGATGGTCCTGCTCGGCAATGGAAGGGCCTGGGGTCCGGGGCGCACAGGGGGCCATGGGGCCCTGGGAAATTGACTCAGCCTCCCCGAGTTTTAGTTTCTTCATTTGCACAATGGGCCTAATATCACTTCCTGGCAGGAAGGTCTTACGGTTTTGGTGAAACAGCATGTGCAAAGTCACCTGGCTTGGCCTGCAGCTGGGCTGCAGGGTAATTCTGACATATAAGGACACTACTATGGACTGAATCGTTCCCCCCCAGATTCATACATGGAAGGCCTGACCCCCATGTGACATGTTTGGAGAAGGGGTCTCCAAGAGGTAATTAAGATGCAGTGACACCCCAAGAGTGGCCTGTTAGGACTGCGGACTTACAGGGAGAGAGAGAGAGAGAGAGAGTGAGGTCTCTGCCACGCGAGGACGTGGTGAGAAGGCAGCTGTGTGCAAGCCAGGACCCCGGCCCGACCTTAATGGCGCCTGCACCTCACACTTCAGCCTCCAGAACTGTGAGAAAACAGAGTTCTGTTGTTTAAGCCACTCAATCTGTGTGGTGCTTGGTTATGGCAGACCAAGCAGGCTGGTGCAGTCCTATCTTTAACCTGCGACCGTCTGTGTTCAGAAAGTGGTGACAAAGTGCACATCCCCCGGTGGGCGTGGGCCCGTGGTCTCCCTGTCCCTCCATGTGGCTCCTTTCATGGCCCCCACGGCCCCAGTGAGCTGGGCCCTGCTGCCTTCCTGGCCTTGTCTGGTGCCACCCTCATTTATTGACTACATCAGCCTTCTTTCTTCCACCTTTCAGACTCTCCGAGTTCCGTCCTGCCTGGGGCCTGGGTACGTGCTGTCCTGCTGCTCGTGACACATGCCTATGTAGGCCTTCCCTTTCCCTCGGAGATTTGCTCCTCGGAGAGCCTGCCTGGGGTGCCTGCCTCGGACAGCGCTCCCTCTGCCCCGACTGCTCTCGTTTCCTTGCCCTGTCTGAGTCTTCCTGGCAGGCATCGCTCGATGACATTAAATGGTTTACCCATTTATTATCTGTTTTTTTTTCACTAGAATCTAAGCTCCATGAGGACAGAAGCTTGTCTGCTTGTTCCTGTTATATCCCTAGAGCTTAGCACAGTGATGCTCACATGATATGGACTCAGTCTATGCTGCATGAATGAGACAATAAGTGAATGAATGAGTGAGTGAATGAATGAACCGACCGATCTAGGTAAGCTGCATGCCTGTGTATCCAGCATTTCTTGAACTAGACCCAGAGCACCTTTATTTCCAGCACCACACCTTATCCCTCATTCCAGCGAGAGGCTAGCTGGGCCGTCCAACGGTTCTGGGGAGAGGTGTGGGGCCAGCACAGAGAGCTGGGCTGGCGGAGGCGGAGAGCGAGTTGGCCTTCACATGCTGTCTCTGCCCTTTCAGTGAGCACTGCTCTGCGTTCCTCCGTTTCCATATCGGGCTTACATGAAAAACCTCATTAGGAGAAGTGGCTCCACAGCTCAGAGAAAGTGGAAAACCACAGTCTGGATCCAACCCTTCACGTTACAGATGACCAATCAGAGGACCAGACGGGGAAAGGGACCTGCCCATGAATCAGTGGCAGAATGCGGTGTCCCCAGGAGTGCCGTGGTCAGGGATCAAGAAACTCCCTTGTTATGGGAGAGAAAAACTCTGGCTTCCTCAAATGTTGTGACTTGGCTTTCACTCTCTAAGGACTGGGGACAGGAAAGGATCTGTGGTCCTCCCTGGGCTCTGGCTGTCCCAAAGAACTTCAGGCTCGAGAGTCCTCATCGGTCCTCACGCACACTGCAGGAGGCCGAGGGTGAGCTCCTCAGGGGCACTCAGGAGAGCCCGGCCCGGCCGGCTGGAGAGCCACCGCGGGAGAGCACACGTGGCCGAGTGCCATCTGGCCCAGCAAATCCCCTCAGTTTCAGAGGGGGAGGATTCCTTCTTAGAAAGACAGCGCTGCCTAGCTCGGACCCCAGCCCTCTGAGAGTCTTCGTGGTCCAACCAGAGATGTTTTTCTGACAGCTCACCTACTTGCTGGCCTCTTGTAGAGGTTCCTCTTCCCACCTTTTCTTTTCTTTTTTTCCCTTCCTCCTGTTCTTCAGCTAGTTCCGTGGTGCATTTGCTGACTGGAAATTTTATGATAACCATTACTGCAAAATCTAGGAGTTCGTTTCATCACTGGCAATCAGCTCTTGTCCTCGGGGAAACCTAATTAGGTATTACAGGACTTTTGATGTCGTTTCCATGGAAACCCCCATAGTAATGGTGTACATGCCGAATACATGCTCCAGGGAGTTGGAAAAAATAAATATATTATTACTGGATTTTAAGAAAATCTTTCATTTTTTCCTTTTACTTTTTTTCCTGCATATCTATATATATTTTTAATGACGGGAATTTTCCCTGGAGTTCTTCTTTCACAGAGAGCGAACAATAGAGACACAAAAGGCCTTTTCCATTTTCTCTCCTGTAATTTAAGGAAATTCGTAGCTGCACAAGAATGAAAGTTTTTCAAATTGGTCAGAATGTCTAAGCAGGATCTCCCCTAACAGCTGAGAACATTTGAATGAAAGATGCTCCTTAAATAAAGAACCTGAAAGGCCTCGGGCTTTCAAAATAGAACAGGGAAACTAGTGAATCCAATGAATCAACTTCAAACTTATTTACCGGGAAAGAAAAAGGCAGGCTTCCCGTGTGCTCCCAGGGCAGAGGCCGGGCGCTTCGGGCCTGGAACCGAGCCCCGTAGGCTGACGCTGGAGGCTCTAGGGTCATTGTCTCCCTGTCGAGAGAGCCTGTCCCGGGCCCTGAAGCTCCAGAAATTCCACTTGAACCGGCTTGTCTGGAGGTGACCAGATGGCCTGTCAGAATTGACACCTCCGTGGGGAACTGAGAAACTCTAAAAGGGAAGCAGGCAGACCTGGTCTGGCTGAGGTGGTGGTGCAGACAGAAGAGCTCAGAGGACTTGAGAGAGAGAGAGAGAGAGAGAGAGAGAGAGAGAGAGCCTGTTATGCACCCGTGTGCCACGGCTAAAATGCCACAGTTTCTGAAGAATCCATACATAACAGAACTGTTTTCTCTGATACCTTTGATTCAAAGGTTGAATACCCACATGGACCTCTTTGCTAGCTGCCAGGAAAACCATTTTACCACCAAACTTTCCTGACCAGACTCACGGTTCCCAGACTCCCTGCAGTTTTCTCTCCCTCACACCCAGGAAGTTCTGTTTGCCTTTACGTCTTGGTTCAGTTTGCCAGCTGACTTCTTCACACGTGAGAAACACTTTGTATGCAAAATCATTAATGTCTGGCAAAACAACTTTTAGAATACTTTGAGTTGTTCTCTGATAGAGTAAATGATGCGGCCAGTGGGTGGAGAAGCGGCCGTGCCCCTTGATCATGAGCCCTCTCCGCCCAGTTACCCAGTGACTTGAAAAGACTGGCCAGCCCTGACAGCTCAGCTGTGTGGGGGCGGAGTTCCTTCTGGGGCAGAGGCATGACAAGCTAAAACGGAAACGTTGGACAAATTACTCACCTCTTCTAATACATGTGCTAAGTAAGTGCATGAGCTAGTTTTATCATTTACTAGATTTGTTGCACAACAAAGTACCCCCCAAATTAATGGCTTAAAACAATAATCATTTAGCTCATGGTTGTGTGTGTCAGCAACCCAGGCTGGGCTCAGTGCAGCTGTCCTTCTGCTGGCCTCACTGGGGGTGCCCCCGTCATGCAGCTGGTTGACGACGGCCTCACTCGTATGCCTGGCTGCCAAAAGCAAGCTCCACGTCAGTGACATTTTTCAAATCTCTGCTGCATTACATTTTCTCATGTCTCATTGGCCATAGTAGGCACATGGCCAAGTTCAGATTCAAGGGGTTGAGAAATACACTGCACGTCTTGCTAGGAGAGGCAAAGTCACATGTGAAGAAGCAAGTGAATGGGATGGGAGGAGCCTGTGGCCATTTGGATGAGCTGCCACAGGAGGTCCGTCCGACACAGGCCTGCCAGGCACCGCTAAACCCCATCCTGTCCCGGAAGCTTTTTACAGTGAGCCTAATGGTGCCTCCCTTGGCAGAGCCACATGAGATTGTGAGCTGATCTGTGGGATATGAGTGCAATTCATATTTATATCTCCACAGGGTCCTCACCTAGTTGATTCTTTTTAATGAGGTACGATTGACAGATAAGATTGTGTATATTTAAAGTGTACAATGTGATCATGTCATACACATATACATTGTGAAATGGTCACCACGATCCAGCTAGCGAGCACATCCGTGACCTCACGTCATTACCTCTTTGTGTGTGTGAGGACACTCGAGATGCACTCTCTTAGCAAATTTCAAGTAGCATTTGGTTCCTACTCATTGTTTTTATTGAATTGAGTTGAGTTGAATCACACTGAGATGGTTTTCCTTTGTAAGTGCAAGCTCCTTGAAGGCAAGTTTGGGATTGCCCTGTTACATAACATCTTCCCAAAGCTCTCAAAGCTCTCAGAATGATAGATACCACAGGCTGAGATCCCACAGGCTCTCGGTGAAGTGGCGGAAGGATTAGGTCTGGAGCCAGCTCCGTTCAGGCCGCTATCTGGGGGAGTGTGGGACTTGCAGGAGACCACAGCCTTGGCACGGAAGCATCTTCAGGCTGGCCATGCCCCACATGAGTGAAACCTCCATTTTAGGCTTAGGAGGCAGAAAGACTCGGCAACTTGGAGGATGTGGCTTTCCTCCCCACCCAGGGGAGCCAGCACGCAAGGGGCAAACCCAGGCTAGGCCAGGAGGAAACTCGTCTGTCAGCCCCAGGCTTCTGAGGCTTCTGCTTCGTGGCAGGCCCGAGGCGACCATGCCAGGTTCTGACCACATCACCCTGGTGCTCTTTCAGAATTCATAGGGGCAGACAGCCGGGCTGCTCTAGAGCCAGGGCTGGGTGGCTGGCTGAGACCAAGTGTGCGGGAGGACAGCCCCTTTTTAGAGTTGCTTGCATAGCCCCCCTCACTCCCCTGGTCCAGTGCTACTCACAATCCTGGTTCTAGGTTGACTCCAGAACTTCCTGAGGCTTGAAGATCACCTGGGACAATTTATTCCAGATGGGACCGCTATTTGGGAATAGGCAGGTGTCTTTCCCACAGCAGAAGCTGAATGGTCAGGGACTCCACTAGTTGCAGGCTTAGGAATGAGTTTTCTACAGGAATCTCCATTCTGAGTGGTTAGCAAGGACCACTGGCAATCCCCTTTTCTTTGTATGACATAGCCATCCACCTACTTTCTTCACTATAGTTCTACTGACGGCCAGGCGCAGTCTCAGGCATTGGCAAGAGGCCAGATGAGCCAGGCACGGGTCCTGTGTCCAGAGAGCTCATGTGCCCTGAGAACACAAGGCAGGAAGCACCAAGCCAGAGCGGCCGCATGCGACAACAGAATTACGGCCCCTCAGGGCAGAAGACACTCGTCTGTTCCAGCCCTCCTTCCTCAAAGGAGGAAACTGAGCCCCAGAGAGGGAGTTTAGACATCTAGGTTTGCTTGGTCTGGGTGGCCCAGGCATGGGTATTTCAAGCAAGGTCTCCAAGCTATGCTAATATGCAGCCGGGCTGAGAACCACTGCCCTAGGGGAAGACAGACAAAAACCGAGTAAACACGGATACGTTCACAGCAGAGATTTGCGATCTGTGAGGAATGAGCAGGATGCTGAGTGAGGACACAGCAGGGTGGGTGTCTGATATCTGATACGCTTAGAGAGCTGTGCTTCTCAGGGTCAGATGGGAGCAGGCACAGGGTGTTCTCATGAGGAAGAGCAATGGAATTTTCTGGGCCACGCTGCTCACCCTGCATGTCCACAGATCCCTGCCTCGGAGCCCTAAGGAGCAGAGCGTCTCAGTCCACAGCATGAAGTGGCTGCCGCCATTCATACACCCCCAGCCCGCACTCAACACCCCCCTCTGCCCCGACACTATGAATGCTCCCCGGGGCTGTGGCTTAATAATCCCTCACATTATTATAGTAGTTAGTAAAGCACATTCTGTCTCATTATCTATAATATTGGATCCTGACACTAATCCCATGAGGGGGCAGGGTCAAGGTTAATAATCCCGTCATAGAGATGTGGAAACAGGCTCAGAGAGGTGGTGTGACCCACCTGAGGTCACACAGCTAGTAAACGGATGTGTGAGACTTCAGCCTGGCTCACGGGCCTCCAGTTCTGCTCTGCAGGTTGCCCCACCCACACTGCACCAGGAAACCGGAACAGAAGCCAGGCGCCAGAGAGGCAGTGGCGGTACTGCCCTGTCCGGACCCGCCCCCTGAGTCAGGGTGGGCAGTACAATGCGCCCTCTCTTTACCTGGGCTGACGTGCCATCTTGTTCCCCACCAAGGACTCAAAGGGATCTGTGACTTGTGGCTTCAGTGCCTGCCCAGAGTGAACCCAGTTACTATAGTAACCTGATGCAGGTCTTTCTTATGGATAGGGTGGATGGTTTTCATTTTGTATTTGAAGAGTTTGGCTAGCCAGTCATGTTGCCAAGGCTTGGCCTGTTGGTGACTCTTAGGAGACGAGGGAACACTTGAGCAGCCATTAGGTCTTTCCTGTTTCCACAGATGGTGGACACTGTGTCTAGACACGGCCGGGCTTGGGGACACTGGGGAAGTCTGGGCCGGGTGCCGCGCTGGGTGCCCTCTCCTGTTAGAGATCGCTTAGAGATCGCACGTTCCTAATGAGAGCCACCCGGGCCGAGGTCGGCCCCTCAGCCAGCTGCTCCTGTAGTGCCCCCTGTGGTTCCCCTCCCTGTGCCTCATGCTCAGACCTGTTTGGTTCAACCCTGAGTCCTCGGGTGGAACCTCCTTGAGAGCAAAGCCTGGGACCTTCTCTGCACGTGAACCTCAACACCCCAAGTCTGGGTCAGGGATACAGCAGGTGCTCAGTTGGTGCTGGTTTCAGTAGCATTGCCCTTCCTCCTGGCGTGACAGCAGGAGTCTCAGCTTCACAGAAGTTAGAGCTGGAAGGGGAATTAGACATCACGGGGTCCAGCCCTTATTTTATAACAGTCAGAGACCCCGTGCATTAATAATGCTAAAGACAATAATAGCTAATACTTACGGAACATCACCGGGTGCTGGGCAGGGCCCTCCGCACTCTGTGCACACTGGCCCCCTGCCGGCTCACTGTGACCGCCGTGCGCTGCGGGTGTTCTCACTGTCCCCAGGGAAGCAAACCAAGGTGCAGAGAGGTTCACAGAGCTAGTTAGTGTTAGGATCCCGTCCAGACCCAGGCAGCTCCTCCCCAGGGCCCACACCACGAGCGCCACGCTGCTCTGAGAGCAGGGTGCTGACAGCGAACACAGTGGTTCCCTTCTCCAAATGGGGAGAGTCTGTGCCAGCCCGTGTCAGCTCACTCACAAAAGAGTGTGACTTTTTATCTCTGGGTTCCCCTCCAGGGCTTAGCTCAGGGCCTGGTAGGAGCTCAGGAAACTGCTTTTAATATGAGTGAGCTGTTCTCCCTCCCCCTCATGAAACAGCCAGTTTGAGGGCACCTTGCAGCAGCAAGGGACCTTGGGAAGCAATGTGCAGAAATGGAAGCCCCCAGAGTGACTGTCTCAGCCAGGCCTCCCTGCTCCCCTTCCAGGGTGCTCACCGTACAAGCAGGGCCCCAGAGAGGGCCCTGAGGTGGGCCAGCTGCCCTGTCCCGCCTCCTGCAGCGTGGGCTCCACCTTGGCCACACTAATGGGCTCTCTGCTCTCACTAGCTCTTCGTGATCGACAATGGTGCGGATGACTGGCGGATAGCAATGACCTATGAGCGCATCCTCTACATCAGTCTGGAGATGTTGGTGTGCGCCATCCACCCCATCCCCGGCGAGTACAAGTTCTTCTGGACGGCTCGCCTGGCCTTCTCCTACACACCCTCACGGGCGGAGGCCGACGTGGACATCATCCTGTCCATCCCCATGTTCCTGCGTCTGTACCTGATCGCGCGTGTCATGCTGCTGCACAGCAAGCTCTTCACGGACGCCTCGTCCCGCAGCATCGGGGCGCTCAACAAGATCAACTTCAACACCCGCTTCGTCATGAAGACCCTCATGACCATCTGCCCCGGCACCGTGCTGCTGGTGTTCAGCATCTCGCTGTGGATCATCGCTGCCTGGACTGTCCGCGTCTGCGAAAGGTATTCCTGCGGGTCGCGTCCTCCACCCAGCCCTTGTCTTCTGAGCACGGAGCCGCGCAGAGCAGGGGAGGGCAGAGGAGCGGGGTGCCCAGAGGTGCACGCCTGTTGGAGGAGACAGGCGGTGCCCACACAGCTCACGGGAGAATGTGGGAAAGGGGAGGGCCCAGTCAGGCTGAGCATGCACTGCCACGTGGGAACACTGCAACCACGGTAAGCTGGGGGAATGCATGTATAATATTACTCATGGTTTGTTCCCTCTTTGTAAACCAAAGTGTAACAATGCACCCTAGTTACGTCGGTAGCCTTTCTCTGGTTATAACACCACACGTTTGCATTGTCTGTTCCCGTTGGAGACCGACTGTGCTCACCAACAGCGTAAAGGCTCTGAGAAGTCCTGCAGTGATGAAACTGGTTTGGTTTCATTTAGTCCAGATGTTCTCAAAAACTCCACCCATGGACCCTTTCAATGCATAACATTTCTGAGGCCTCTCTGCTCAGTCTGGCCCCGGACCAGCTGCGTCAGCATCCCTAGGCGCTGGGTAGAAATGCAGGACCTCAGGCCTCCCCAGGACTCCCGAATGGAATTCGAGTTCTAACAAGCTCACCAGGTGATCTGCGTGCTCTCTAAAGCTGGAGAAGCACTGCTGACCAAACACCCTTCGGGAGACACTGTTTTAGGAGGCTGGTGGTTGGTGGTGTCTCCGAGGGCAGCTGGTGGGTGAGTCGGCGATAGAGCCCAGTAGACCCGGGGCTCTAACAGAACTGCCAGCCCTTGGAACTGCCACCACCGAGCTCAAGGGTAGGACTCTCTCCCTCCACCGCCACCCTCAAGCTGCCCTTGGTGACTCCTCTCCCTTTCTGGCCAATCCCGGATATGCACTTTAATTTGATGTCACATGTAGAGTCTGAACACCCAGGTTAGAAACCGGGATTCTGTTCCTGAGTAGCCACAAGACCTTGGAAAAGTCACTTAACCTCTCTGGCCTCAGTGTCCTCATCTTAAAATAAGGATCTCTTGAGATCAAAGGAATGTATGTCCACCTGAGAGGTTACTTTTATTACATCTGGAGGCTTGGCCAGGCACCTTGTGTAATTTGCATCAGCAGCCCCCAACCCTTTTGGCACCAGAGACTAATTTCCTGGAAGACAGCTTTTCCACGGACGGGGGCTGGGGGTGTGTGGGGTGGGATAGGAGGTGTAGCCCAGGCAGCGATGCCAGAGAAGATTCGCTTGCTCGCTTGCCGGCCGCTCACCTTATGCTGTGCGGCCCGGGTCCTGACAGGCCACATCAGCTGGTGCTGGTCCACGGCCCGGGGGTGGGAGCTTCGATTCACACGCATCCTGGTAGGCACCCTTAACTCATTCACACGTGCACTTGTATCGCTGAGTCTTCCTTGCGCCGGAGTCTGTCCCAGCAGAGATGGCAAAGGGAACCTGGAGCAGAGTCAGCCTGCAAACATCCAGAGCGGGTAGCTGAGCTGGGTCTCCCGGCCAGTTTGAGAGGCTCTGTTCACAGACGTTTCTTTTAGGCCTTTGGCCAGCAGACACACAGTCAGGCTGAGGGCATTTTTCTGCAGCAGGACCAGGGCCCTTAAGCCTTTGAGAGCCAGTGCAGAGTTGGGAGACATTTCTCACACACAGATCCCCAGAGACACACGGCACCCTCCGCCATCACTTGGTGGCTGACCTGGCGACATCTGCACTGCTCAAGGCCGCACTTCGAGGTGCTTCAAAGCTGCACAGACCTTCTCCGGTGAGCAGACACTCTTCCTGCAACGGGGAATGCGTGTGCTCAGGCTCCGCCCCCAGTCCTCATTGTGTGCTCAGCCGAGCGGCATTGCGCCCGTCACATTACCTGGCTGGTCCTCGGTCCTCTCACCTGCACGCTGGGGCTGATAACACCTGCTCTACAGAATGCGCTGTCAGAGTTAAACAGGACAGTGGGTGTGAACCAAACACTGAAATGCAATATAATGAAAATTAATCATGATAACGGAGATACTTCGCTAACTTGGGAATTTTGGGGGGCCTTTTTAAGGTTAGAACGAGCCAGTTCCTACCGCATGGAGGCCTAGTCTCTCCCCGCTTTCCTTTCCAAGTGACGGGAGCAATCACTGCGTCTGCGCGGCCCGTCAGGGTGTCTGGAGCATCAGACGAGCCAGTGGGTGAGCCTGGGCACGGTCCCTGCAAGTGAGAGTTTCCTGTTCATTGAACGTGAAACAGACACGAGTGACTATTTTTTACTGGAGAATAAGCATGTTTCAAAGTGCATAGTTTGAGAAGTCCTCTGTTGCACTCTATTTGGCCTTGAGTGGCCCTGTAAGGCCTCTGTCCCCAGATGTGACCTGCAGGCCCCAGCTGAAGTCCGAGGCGAAGGCACAGAGAAACAATGCACAATTCAGACGGTCGCCCCAACTTTCCCTTTCTCCCATGAAAAGGCCCTGCGACCAACAGCCTTCTTCCACTGGGCTCGAACTCGAGCGTGTGAACACCACGGTGGGCATTCTCATTGCCCCGTTTGTCGGGGATTCAGCCCGCGCCTGTTCTGTGTGAGTTGCCTCCTATGTTATCTCCGTCTGCCCCTCAATAGGCCTGTGCTGCAGGTAGCGTGACCGTCCGCATTGTAGAGTCGAGGAAATGGATGGAAAGGCACCAACCCAAGGTCACAGCCAGTAACGCAAAGCCAAGACTTGACCTTGATTCTGATTCTGAACTTTGTATTCATCCCACTACCCAAGGCGGAATCCTGCACTTACAGGGAAACCGGGGCCTAGACTCTCCTGGCGACTCCCCCTCCGAAAGTCTCCCGGCCACAGACACTGCACTTAAATCCCAGTCTTGCCGTTTTGTCTGCCTCGATGTCTTCTGTACGCTCTCCCGTTTCCTTGCACTGGCTTCAGGGCTGACTTCATGTTCAATTCAAACGGGTCCGAGTATGGTGGCTACCGTGGTGCACCACCCACTTGCCTCCTCCAGGCCCAGGCTCTCATGCCCTCCACCGGGGCTGTTGGCCGTGGCCCAGCCCTCTCCCGGAACTGTCCTGAATGTGACTGTCCTGTCCTGAACGGAGTGGCCTCAGCCAAGGGCAAGGCCTCTGCCCAGGGCAGCAAGCATCTGGTGACTTATCAGTACAGGGCTTCAAAGCCTCAGTCCTGTCACCCCCAGCAGGGCCACCCAGCTCCAGGCTCCCGGAGGGGGTCTCTGGAGGCCCCCGTTGTGTGTTCACAGCCCTTCCTCTTCTCCCTCCACCCGGTCCTAGTTCCCTCACCCCCACTGGTGGGAGCCCTCAGCTCGGCCCCAGCAAACGTCTTGCACCTCAATCTCAGCATCTTGGAGACTCTTTCCCAGGAACCTGACCTATAGAACTGTGGACACGTGTATGTATAAGTATACTTTTTTCTTAATCAGGCAACACACTCATCTTTAAAAAGACTAAGCAATTTCTTTCAGAATCAAGCTTAAATTGCCATTAAGCAAGATTGGCAGAGACCTTGAGGCAGGAATTTATCAACCTGAGACTGGAAGAGGGGCTGCTTTGGGGGACTGACGCAGCAGACCAGGCTGGGAGGGTGGTGTGGGCAAGATGACCTTGATCCCTCTCAGCCTGATCTGCTAACGACCCTGCCATCTCAGCAGAGAGAGTAAAGGAGCAGAGAGAGTAAACGACTTGCCCAAGGTCATGTAGCAGCAGCACGGGTTCTGGGAAAAGGCCTGCGGGCCGCCGCCTGGAGCAGGGCTGGTCACATTCCAGGCGGCTTCCGTCAGCCTGGACGTATCTCCAGTGGTGCACACAGTCTTCTGAAGTTGCCATGGAAATCCTGCTTCAGCAAGACGCAGTTTGAAAGACATTTCTCATGTCTTGGGCTGGCTTTTATGTGACGCTAAAGGTTTTTCCCATTTCCTCCTTCCAAGCAGGGAGGGGTCGGTAATCACTCAGAACAGCCCGCTGTGGGGCAGGCAGCCGCAGGTCGCTGGGATGGTGCTGACAGCAGCGGGCTTGTTTTCCGAGGACCCCAGTGAGGCATTGATTGCATCTCCGGGGGCCCGAGGCCTGGCAGCTGCAGCACGCGGCACTCTCTGGGATTCTCCTGGCCTCTTGCCTGCCTCCCACAGGCCGCCCAGAGCTCATCTGGGGAAGCTCCTCATGAAACACGTCACAGGCCGAGCAGCCTTGCCGGCGCCGGCGGAGGGGCCTTCACAGCCCCAGTGCTGGGGTGGCAGGTGGGGGAAGCGGGCCTTCCCGGCGCACCCTGAGCAGTCCGCCAGCTCACCCGTGTGTCTGTCTCCACTGGAGGGGTACAGGGCCTCCTATAACACCGATACAGTGGGCTGAGTCTTGTGAGCGGGCCAGGTTCTGTAAATGACCTCATGGCCTCTTGAATGGATTCCCTTTGGGCTCTTCCGTCGTGAGGCTTGCGGTCGTACACACCGGCTGGTTCTGTATCTCTAGCCTGCCAACAGGTGCTCTGGTGATGTTGTTACAAAGTTTCATCTTTTTCTGGCTATTGTCTCAAAATGAGAAATTTTATTCTGGACACCTGGCCCCTGGAAATGAAGAAAAAAGACAACCCACTCATTCTTTCTCTCATTGAAACAGAGCCATCCCCATCGTAAGGGACATAACAAGAGGCTTCCTTCCTCCACTCTCTTCTGTCTCCACCTCAGACACACAGCTCTGAACCAGCCAGCAGCCAGGGAGTAAGAACCTCCCTCCCCCCACAGGTCCTGCCCACCCCTGCCAGGGCCTTCAACCACAGTAGGGAGGCCGTCTACGAGATGAGGCGCACTGCATTATGGATGCGAGCCCCCAAGTAGGGCTTGTGTGGTGGGCTCAGCTAGGAAGAGCCTTGAGAACCATGGCTGAGGACTGTGGTCTCTGATGGCCCCTTGGGTCTGAGGCACAACCTCCAGTGTGGATGGACCACATGTGGGGATCCACAGAGCAATGGGAAGAAATGGTCAGAACTTCTAGGCATAGTTATTTTTATCTAAAAACTTAGCTGTGCTAATATTTTGGTATGTAGGTAGACAATAATATGTGGACAGAATGTATGATGAGCATACATGTAGCGGGGAGAGAGTGCCTGCTCAAAAGTTTTTTCCTAGTATGAGCTCACGATTCTAAAGGTTTGTAAGCCATGGGTTTACAGTATCAGAGGACTAGTCAGTGGGGATCGTATCCTGCCACATTAGATGAAGCCTGCTAGACCCAGGAATCCCGCCCTCTGGTTAGAGAAAGAAGTTAGCTTAGTGCCTCATGGGCGGGGTGGAGGAACTGCCTCAGGCGACCTGGTGCCAGGTCTGGGTCAGGGTGGGGGTGGGGGGTGGTAGGGTGGGAGACCAGATATGAGGGGAGGGAAGGGGATCCTACCTGAGGCCTTTGAAACAAATCTGCAGCATTAAGAAAGAGGAAGATAATCTTGGAGACACAGAAGAATGTTTGATTATAAGGAACCATAAGCAGCCTCAGAAGATCCTTGGGCATCCCTCCCAGGGTGCAGGAAGCTGTGGTCTCTGTGATGGGCAGGAGCTGCCAGGTGTGAAATGAAAGTGTATGTTTCACGTAAGCATAGAGTTCCAGGAACTAAAATTGTTGTAGCAAAACAAACACACAAAACCCCCCGCCACACTGGGGGCACTGAGTTTTTTGAAAGTGTGGAATGCACAGAACAAACTTAGAAGTTCTCTCTGAATGTAGACAGCAGGAACGGGAACAAAGACCTGAGAGAAGAGGGCAAACGGGAACAAACTTCAGTCTATGGAATCAGAACCAACTCCAAAAGTGAGAGTTACTTTTAGAGGGAGGAACCAGAATGACTTGGATAAAAGCATAATCAAGAACATGCGTGAAGAAAACTTCTCCAGAATTGGCCAGTTGAGGGATCCTGGGGAGGTTAAGATTAGGCAGCTCATAAGGCTTTCTGTTTTCCTGTTAGAACTGGGAGGAAATTTTTTTTTTCTGGAAAATTTACTGAATCATAAGGTTAAGTAATCCCAGAAGTACGCAGGCAACGCAGTGCAGATTTTTCCTCAGAAATCCCAAATCCCAGGAGATGTTGGGCATTACTGCCATTTGCATGAGGAAACAAGAAAAACAGAAGTCATTCCTGGAGTTTTGCAGACCCGGAAGGGAACAACCTACACTTTTGGGGGAGCGTGCCTGCCAGTTGACGAAGGGATGAACCACAGTTCGGGTCTCCACAGCGGGACAATGTGAGGGAAAGACAGGTGAGCAGCATCGAAATCAGGTAACAAGAAATCTGGATGACATTTAAGCATGGTTGTAAAACCAAACTCTAGAACAAGTAGATTCTGGAAAGAGTAACTGTATGAAATAAAAACAATAGTCCCATAATAATTAGAGGGCTGCAAATCCTCAGATTAAAAAGTTGAGAGAGAAGGCTAGAAAGGATCAGTTAAAGCATGCTAAACTCATTGTTTTAGGTAGAAGAGAATTTAAAATTCTTATCACTCGATTTTAGTAATTAGAGAAAGAGTTTAAATCATTTTAAACCTAAAGATAACCACAGGTAGGCTTTTTAAAGTATAGCAATACCATCAGCCAGGTACCATTTCACTTAATCCGTACCACAGCTCTCTGAGGTACGGGGTTATTATTATCTCCATCCCACATGCGAGGAAATTGAGGCACAGAGAGGTCAAGCAACGTGCTTCGGGTCACACAGGGTACAGCAGACCCGAGGCCCTGACACCCTCCCTGAAAGTCTCACTCCCCCCACCCCGAGACTTTGTACTTTCCACTCACTGGGTGTTTGTACCTCAGACAGAAAAATAAAGGAAGTGGGAAGGAAGAATTTAAAAACAGAATGCATGAAACAAGGTGGGAGAAAACCAGGCTTCTAATTTACAGCAACCAACAAAACTGAGTTTACCTCCCCTGTTAGAAGACAATGTGTCTTATGTAGCGAGGATTTAAAAGCAAAATTTAATTCATGCAGTTTACAAAAGAGGTACCCTAAACAGGAAGAAAACTAGATGAAAACAGAGATTTATTAGGTGAGTGTGAACAAAAGGGTGGCTGAATAGGAACCACTATCTTCAACCAAGTTGAATTCAAAGCCAAAACTATTAAATGGTTCAAAGAAAGCATTTTAATAGAAATAAAAAGCCTAACCATAGTAAAACTGTGAACTTTTATGCAAAAATACGTAAATGAGGTGGTTGAGAATCTGAATTATAAAATGTTTTAATTAACTGATACATATTGAACTTTGTAGCCTATAAACAAATAATACATCTCTATTTTAAGTATTCACAGAACATTTACGAAAGTCAGATGACTTCTTAGCCACACATTTCAAAACATCTGAAAAATAAAGTTCAGATATATGCTCTAACTACAAGGCCATAATCCCATAAATCTTCAACAAAAAAGCCACGTTTTGGGTTTTTTTTAAGGCAATCTTCATTGCAATGTGGTCAAAAGAGAATTACTCCAACTACTATTTAAAAGATTACAATGACGGCTCTATATGTCAAAACTCAGGGTAGGACCAAAGTTGTACTCAGATGAAAAGTATCCCTCCCGAGTGTTTTTCCATTAAAAAATGAAGCATGAAAATAAATTGAATTCATTAAAAGAACAAAAAAAAAACCTTCTGGAGAACAGATTCAGTTTATAACAAAGACAGGAATTAATGGATTTAAAAAAACAGAATTTATAAATCAAAAAGTTATCGTTGCCTAATCAGTCTAATTAAGAAAAAAGTTAGGAAACTCACAAAATTAGAAACTTTAATGGGGATAACTACTGATTCTGAGGATGTTTTAATTAATGAGACTAGCTTAAGTTAAAAAAAATACAGAGAAGGTCATTGAGGGAAACATAACTCTACTCGATACTAAAATGTCGAATAAAATTCAAGTAATGAAGCCCCTGTAGCGCCACTGAAAAATCAGTACTGGCGGATCAATGCAACCTAACGGAAAACCCTGAAGTAAACCCTGATATGTAAGAGCACAGCATATGAGAAAGAAAACCAATTAGGAAGAAATAGATTATTTAATAAATGTTAATGGGGAGATTGGCTATTTGGATGACAAGTCAAATTAGAACCCCATCTCTCACCAGCCACCAAAAGAAATTACAGGTAGAGAACTGTGTAAAAGCAGGTGGAGAAGAAGGGCTATGAACAAGCTCTAGAAAACGAGGTGAATATTTAATCAATTCTGAGATGGTAAAGAACCGGTAAGCATAAAATGTCTCCAGCAGCGGAGAATCGGAAACCAAGCAGCTGCCCAGGCTGTAAAATGGTTCAGCGTGCTATAATTTATTGTGATTTATTGTAGCGCGTCCTTATGATGGGTCGTTAGGCAACAGTTTAAAAAATCGGAAGGTAGGAATATAGTGATGCGATATTTGAAAAAGGAGCGTACAAATTAGTCTTATATGGGATGTTATCCATTTAAAATATATAGATATTTATAATATGCATAGAAAACTCTTGGAACATGTGTGTAAATATTATTATAGTAGGTTGTTTCTCTGTGGCTGGTACATGGGGTTTTTCGTTACACTGTATTGTGTTTTCTACAGTGAGAACGCATGTCAGTATACGCCCGTTTGTTTTACGGAAAGGGGTAGCATTGGTGGTTTTCTTCCTCCACACAACCCCTCTTTTCAGCTTCCACGGAAACCCAGTGTTTGCTTCAACGGGGCTTGGCAGGTGATGTTCAGTGGCTCAGTTTTCACCAACAATCCTCTCAGAAAAACGCAGTGAAAGAAAGCTCCCTGCTGAGGGGTCCGCTTCTGACCTAGCAGCTAGCGCGGCCTTGGAAGAGCGGGGCGCGGAGTTCCCCCCACCCCCACGGCGGGGCCGTGTGTCACTTAGAGCCCTCTGTGGCGGCAGGACGTTCATGGGAGGACCAGTGTCCAGGCAGGTGGAATTCTGCTGGCGAAAGGTGATCCGAGGCACGGCTGCATTAGCTCTTCAGCACCGTCTGGGCCGGCCAGGCTCTGGGGGTTCGGGGGTCGGAATAAACCCCGTGTCAGCAGGTGGTTCCCGCACCGCCAAGGCCCAGAGACGGCTGGTGAGGGGCTGGAGCGAGGCTCGCTCCGCCAGGGGGCGCCGCGCCGGGCGGGGGCGGGGGGGTGGGGGGCGAAGCACCAACGCCGGCCGCAGGCGGATGGGCAGGGTCTCCACCGGCAGGGGCAGGCAGCGCGGGGGTTCACGTTCAATCCTACTGTGGTGCGGGCGCCTGCGTGCAGCCGGGAGGGGCTGCGGGGTTGGGTGCTCTGCTCCAGGGCAGCTTCTCATGCCATTCTCCAGTAGCACTGCCGTTCTCATTTCCTGTGCAGGCTTCGCGTTTCTTCCCGTCCCTGCTCCTTCACAGCCCACACTCTCTGCTGTTTCTGACTCAACAGTTCTCTCCTTTCTCATTTGCAGTAATTTTGTGCTCTTTGACACTTAAACATGGAAACAGTCAATTTGTGACAAGTTTTTCTGTACTTTTATTTATATTAAAGAATAACATATTACTTATATATTATATTTTAATTAATGAATGACACCTCTTAGGAGAATCAAGAACTGGAGAAATGAGGGAAATTACCATCCAGTTACCATTCTAAAGCACTAAGGACAGTGTGGGTACAAAGTGAACTCCATATCACACTGTGAAACTCTTTCATTTTCCAATCGGGTCAATCCCCAACCTGCTCCAGCCTGTACCACGCTCCAGTCGGGGTTTCGCTCCACTCTGTGCTGGGAAGTGATCGATGACAGCTTTCTGCTTCCCAGATCTTTGCCTTAGGTAGATGCAGCTTAGCACTAGGTTCTGAGTGCTGGTCCTTTCTCCAGGCGGGAAGGATTACCCAGCCTTTCCCCACCAGGGATCCGAGAGAGAATGAAGCCCTACAAAAATGGGCTGGGATGACCATCTTCCCATTCTGCCAAGGACAGTGCACAGCCAAGTACCATGCTAGATGTACTGCAGGGAAGTTGCTTCTCTCTCACAGTGGATGCCTGAGGATCTGGGTGGAGTCCTCATCCCTAGGGCCAGAATAAAGGGCTGCACCACTGGCAGGAGACAGTGCCGCAAATCCTATAAGGGTGGGAGTCCTTGGAGAGAGTGAAGGTAAGGAAAAGGGAGGGGTTCCTGTCGCCTTGCCAGCCACATCTATTTACAGGCTGGCATTAGTCAAGACAGGAAATCCAAACTATGTCAAGTCTGGGTTGTTTTGTTTGCCCCGGTCATCCTGTTGTGCCCTGCATGTCCCATGTGGGCATCTGCAGCGAGGGGCCGGCCCCTCACCCACCCACAGGCCTTCTCCGTGTTCAGTGGTGGCCGAGACGGTCTCAGTGGGCTCTCTTTGCCACCCTGTTCTTTCCGCCGCTCCGGCTGGTGTGGGGCCCCCGCCTTTCCACTTCTCACAGCCCAGCCACTGAGAGATTTTTTCACAAGTTTCCCCCCTCTGTTTACTACAGATTCCCTCATTTCAAAACTTGTCCCAGTCCCCCAGAGCCTGAGCTGGGAGTATGGGTGAGAGCATGCTCTACCACAAATGGCACCTCCCTGAGTACCCCCCACACTCTCATCTACCTGGATGCCTACTGCCCCCCTTGCTGCACTGCCCAGGATTTTAGGCACAACCATAGTCTCTTGGTGGCTTGGGAGTAGTGGCCCCGCAAACCTACCAACCCTAACACACCTGGTCTCTTTGTCCTCCCAAGAGGCTCTTGGGAACAGCCCACTATGAAAGTCCCTGCAGGCTGGGCAGACATGCTGAGACAGATCGGATGGGCTCTGCCACTCCCAGCACAGAGGGGGTCACAATGTCTAGTTAGTAAAACTCCTTTCGACAAATGTAAGTATGTTTCAACTGAGCCAGTGCATGCGAGCAGCCGCGTCATGCACCAGAGGCTGAGCCCCGTGATGCATACAGCCTGAGCTCAGGGTAAAAGCACAGTTTGGCTTCTGGTTCCACCATTTACCTTGCACACAGGTAAGTGTACTTAACCTGACCAGAGTCATGTTACTTTTCTATCAACTACCCTCTGAGACAGGGAACTCATCTCTTTAAAAAGCCATTCAATCCATGTGCGGACAACTTTGACTTAGAAATATCTTTCTAGTATTGGTTAAAATGTAACTCGTGTGGTTTCTGTCTTGGGGCCTACCTTTGTTTTCTGTATCCACACACAAAAAAATCAAGCAACAGGAGGACGTGGGGTCTTGCTCATGCTCATACTAGTTGGTGACCTTGGGCAAGCTATCCTTAGGACGTCAGGAGATAGGGTAATTCATAAAAAGCCCTTAGTACAGGGGAAAGCATTTAGCATTTAGTGCCAGCGAAGTGGGCTGGCACTCCCTCTTCCACTGGACGTCCCTCACATACACGAGAACATGTTTTATCTCCTCCAAATGAATGGTCTCTGGTCCTTCAACAAGTCCTGCCCACCCGCCCCCCTGGTCATCAGTGTCCCCACAAAGTGCACACAGTGCCCAAGTGTGAGCCAACTGCCCATTTTCTCTGCGTTGTTCTCCTTTTAATGTAGCTTGAGGGCAGCCCACAGGAAGGGTCTGGGCCCCCAGAAGAGGCACTGGGCGCTGGGGAGACCGGGGCACTTTTGACAACCCTGAGCCTCTAGCCGCGAACTCTGTCGTTAACTTTTCCCCTATACAAGTGCGAAGGCCCTGCGTGGCCTGAGCCCTGTGGGGGTGACCGGCACCCCCACCCCACATGGCCCACTGCCCGACAGGAGCGCCGCTGAGTCAAGGACAGAAGGGTAGTAGGCAATGTGGGGAACAGATGGGACTCTAACTGCCAAGAGATTCATGTCCTGCTTCCAGCTTTTGTGAGAGGAAGGGGCTGTGGTGGGGGTGGGGGGGGTTCTGGCCTGGAGGGTCCATTTCTCTGCCTTGGTTTTCCTGCTGCTGAAAGCAGCGGTTATCAGCCCCTCGAGGATCTTCAATAGGATCGCCAGAGCACCGGGTGTCGAGGGGGCCTGCCCTGCTCCTCAGGACCCCTCTCCGGCTGGTCCCTCCCCATCACCTTCTGCTCCGAGGGAATCTGCCTTCTTCAGCTGGAAGTTCTCTGCCATTTCCCTCCGTCATACCTGCTCTCAGAGAATGCATCCACTCTCCCAAGGATGCCCACCCCCCACAGGCAAAATGTTGAGCCAAGTCTCCTCCCTGGGCTGTAATGCTCAATTATGAATAGCTTGCTAAAGAAGAATAATACTGTTATCGATAGCTGTTGATCCCTACGATTTGCCAGGCAGTATCATTAGAAATTAAATATGCCTTAGAGAATAAACTACCTATGATTTTTTCCCTCATGGGGCTTATCGTCCACCAGGGAAGAAACAAGTCAAGAAACAAATCAGCATGTAATTTAAAATCTGTGAAGGAATTAAAAAGCAAGGTTGCAATGATTTTTTTAAAAAAGTAGTGGGGTCGGAGAGGAATTCTACTCAGCTGGGACCTGCTCGGAAGGTCTCTTCGGAGGTTATGTTCCAGCCGAGACCCGAAGGACAAGAAGAGCTGAGCCTTTCAGAGAAAGAGAGGGAGGGCCGTCCAGGGAGAGGGACCAGCATGTCCGAAGGCCCTGAGCTGGCGGAGAGCACGGGGTGTGGGGTCACCAAGGATGGACAGGCATGTGGGTGTGGCCGGACCTGAGCTACAGAAGAGCTGGACCTTTGTGGGGAGTGAGTTAGGAGTAAGAAACCTACGAGGAGGGCGAGTGGATGCCATCACAGCAGGCCCAGCAAGAGACAGAGGTGACTCAGAAGGTGGTGGTGGCAGTGTCGGGTTCTCCAGTGCATCCCCCGTACCAGGCTAAGTCTTACATGCGTGTTCTCACGCACCAAGTATCCCGGGCGCCGAGTCTGTGTTCATACTGGTCATGCTGCCCTAATTTCTCTCTGCTTCTCTGTTTTTGTCTTCTTTTTCGCAGGAATTTTATCAGTTAGTATTAGTTGTTGGTTGCAAGTGGCAGGAAACCTGAAATAGCAGTCAGCAGTTGCTTAAACAAAACAGAAGTTTCTTTGTTATGCAAAAGAGGACTGGAAAGGGGTCAGTGCAAAGCTGCTGTGGGGCCCTGACAGCTTCAGGGACCCAGGTTCCTTCTCCCTCGTGGCCCTGCCAGCCGTGGCACATGGCTTCTCCTTCATGGTTAAAGAAGGCTGCTGGAGTCCCGGTCATTCCATCTACCTTCTAGCCAGAAGGAGGGAGGTAGGGACAAAATAAGATGTGCTCTTTCTCTTTAACGACATTTTCTGAAAGTGGCACATGTCGTTTTCATTCACATCCGTTGGTCATTCACCTGCCTGGAGACATGTAGTCTTTTTAAATCGGTGACCATTGCTCATTCCTGGGTTCTTTTACCAGCGAAGAAAGGGCGGAGGGCCATAGGGCCACAGATATCTCTTAGGCTCAAAACCATTCACCTTCCTGTACCCTCACCCAGCTCCATTCAGCCTTCCACTCAGGCAGCAAGCCCTGCGATTCTTATCCTGTAAAGTCTGTCAGAGTCATCCCTTCCTGCTCCCTTCACAAGGTACAGAGTCCTGTCGTCTTACTGCAGAAGTCACTCTCTGGCTTCAAATTACACTCCCACGGCACACACGCCATCACCCCTAGACACCTTCGGTATCCTCCTTCGGAAGATGAGGTCCACGTTCCTTGCTTTCGTGTCCGAGCTGCTCTGCAGTCCGACCCCAGCCAGCCCACGATAAACCCTGTCGGTTCGGTTTCAGTAACTTCGGCAGTGATGGTAACGTGGGGGAGGAAGACACTGTCCTCTACACTTCCAAGTTCTGTGGCCTAAGGTCTAGTAATTAGATATATATGAAAAAAATGAACAAGATAAAATGGCCAAGTTTAATTACATATGTACATATGCGAACCACACATGCATGAACCGTTCAGAGTCAGAAAGTTAGAATGAGCTACGTGACTTTCTGGGCTAAGGCTGCGGTCGGGAGCCTGGGGCTTCAGTGGGGAGGCGGGCCCGTCACTGGCCAGTGAGAAGAGCAGATGTTCGGTAATTACATGTTTTCACTGCTATACAGGTAGGTCAAAAAGTTATTTCTGGTGATAACTTATTCATTTAAATCCTTTAAGGGAGACGTAAAATTTTCTCATGAGCCCACAGGGTCTCGATTGCCTTCAGCTCAAAATAATTCACATGCCCAAGTGGTAGTTCTTGGGGAGGCCTGTTCTGAACCCCCCACAGTAATAATAACACTTCAAATTTATAAACGTAAGATTTTATTGCCTACAAAATTGAAAGCAGTGGAACCTGAAGTCAGAAAGCCCACGCTAACTGTCTAGCTTAGTGGACTAGCCACATGACCTTGGCAAGTCACTTACCCTGTGTTAGATAAGACAGCTGCCTTATGTGGTTAGGCTATGTAACTATAGCTAGTTCTTGATGAACACTGGATCTTTTCCTTCCCTGGGCCTCATTCTTTTGGTCTGTAGGTTGGCAGTAAAGCCTGTCTTACATGCTTCCTAGGTGGGTATAAAGTTCAGACAAGAGAAGGCTGAAAACCCAGGGAAAACTTGACTTCTGGCCAACATGGAGACATAGGTAAATACGTTTTGCTTCCTCTCACAACCAAAAGGACAACAAATTTAGAAACAAAAACAATCAGAATTGCCAGAAAATCAGACTGTATGGAAGTCCAGCAACCAGGGAGTTAAAGAAGAAGTGTTCATCCAGATTGGTAGGAGGGACAGAGACAAGCAGCCAGGGTGGAGAGGATACGTAGCAAGGCAGTGGATGGAGGACCAGGTTGGTGGGTCCCACATTCTCATGCTGATAAGCTGGGAGGAACAACTGGGGAGCGAGACACACCGTACAACCCAGGGTTTCAGTGCAGAAACTAAAGCCTCAAAACCTCTGGCTATAAAAACCTGTGGGGGTTGTGACAATGGGAGAAACTTCCAACCTCACAGGAGAGTCCATTGGAGAGACCCACAGGGTCCTAGAACCTACACAACCTGCCCCCCCCCCCCACCTGGGAATCCGTCCAGAAGGGCCCAATTCACTTGTGGGTAGCGGGGAAAGTGAGCGAAAGCAGGGCAAAAGCTGAGCAAGTGGAATTGTTCCCTCCCTGACCCCTCCCCCACATACAGCACCACTAGCAGTAAAGTTGGTTGCCCTGCCCTGGTGAATACATAAGGCCCATACCTTACAATGTAACAGGTGTGCTGAGACAAAGAAGTATGGCCCAAGTGAAAGAACAGATCAAAACTCCAGAAAAAGAACTAAGGAGGATGAAGAAGTTGCCAACCTATGAGATGCAGAGTTCAAAACACTGGTAGTCGGGATGCTCATGGAAATGGCTGAGTATGGTTGCAAAATACAGGAGGAAGTGAAGGCCATGAAAAGTGAAGTAAAGAAAAATATACAGAGAACCAACAGTGAAGGGAAGGAAACCCGGACTCAAATCAACTATTTGGAACAGAAGGAAGAGATAAACATTCGACTAGAACAGAGTGAAGAAACAAGAATTCAAAAAAATTAGGAGAGGCTGAGGGACTTCTGAGACAACTTTAAACATTCCAGCATCGGAATCATAGGGGTACCAGGGGGAGAATAAGAAGAGTAAGAAATTGAAAACATTTGAAAAACTTCCCCAATCTGGCAAAGGAGATAGACTTCCAGGAAGTCCAGGAAGCTCAGAGTCCCAAAGAAATTGGACCCAAGGAGAAACACACCAAGATATATCATAACTACATCACCCAAGATTAAAGATAAGGAGAGAATCTTAAAAGCAGCAAGAGAAAAGGAGACAGTCACCTACAAAGGAGTTCCCATAAGACTATAAGCTGATTTCTCATAAGAAACCTTGCAGGCAAGAAGAGGCTGGAAAGAAGTATTCAAAGTCATGAAAGGCAAGGACCTACATCCAAGATTACTCTATTCTGCAAAGCTATAATTTAGAATGGAAGGGCAGATAAAGTGCTTCCCAGATACAGTCAAGTTAAAGGAGTTCATCATTACCAAGCCCTTATTATATGAAATGTTAAAGGGAGTTAGAAAAAGAAGATCAAAACTATGGACAGTGAAATGACAACAGATTCACAACTATCAACCTAAAAAAAAAACAAAAACAAATTAAGCAAACAACCAGAACAGGAACAGAATCACAGAAATGGAGATCACATGGAGGGGCAGGGAGTGGGAGGGGGGAGAATGGGGGAAAAGGTACAGAGAATAAGAAGCATAAATGGTAGGTACAAAATAGATGGGGGGGGGAGGTAAGAATAGTATAGGAAATGTAGAAGCCAAATACCTTATATGTACAACCCATGGACAGGGACTGGGCGGGGGGGGGGGGGGGGGCGTGGGAATGCTTGTCAGTGGGGAGGTGCAGAGTGGAGGGGGATAAAGAGGAGAAAAAATGGGACAACTGTAATAGCATAATCAATAAGATATAATTTAAAAGAAAGAAAGGAAAGGCAGGGAAGCCATAAAATACAAGACCATGCTCCTCTGGCAGCGAGCAGGCAGGATGGAGTCCGGAGTCAGCAAGAGGCTCGGTGAGCTGCTCTGCCCCTGCCTCACAGGCGGTGGAGGCCTGGGCCCCCCGGGAACCCAAACCTGCCACCAGGTCCTTGGGGCGTTTGTTAAACCAGGGGGCTGTCTTATTTGACTTGTGTAGGGGTCAAAGGAGAAAGCATAATGTACAAAGTAAAATAAGTTTTTCTTTAGTTTTGGGCTATGATGTCATTTTTTTAAAAGATTTTATTTATTTTTAGAGGGGAAGGGAGGGAGAAAGAGACGGAGAAAAACATCAGTGTGTGGTTGTCTCTCACACACCCCCTACTGGGGACCTGACCTGAGACCCAGGCACGTGCCCTGATTGGGGGTTGAACCCTTTGGTTTCCAGGCGAGCGCTCAATCCCCAGAGCCACACCAGCCAGGGCAGATGCCATTTTATAAGTTGTTTGAGGGCATGCTGCCTGGTACCTAGACAGAAACCGTGATCGGCGGTGTAGAAAGCCAGTAACTTGTAATGGGGGGCCACTTCCTGTAGTGGGTCCAGGTAGCAGCAGCCCAGTGTCCTTGAACGCCATATCGGTTTTTGGGGGGTAGACGGGGTTGGAGACTGGCTGGACGTGTTCTGAGAAAGTATATGTCAAAATTAATAAAGTAATCAGCTATATTTTCCATCTTTCAGAGTTAAGTAAATGTGAATGTAGTTAACTGGGCAATAGCTTTATAATTATTTTGTCAAGTTTAACACATGAAATTGCTCCCACTTAGTTACCAGCATTCTTAATTTGTTTTGTTCTTATGTATCATTTAAACTGTGCATTTTAGTTAGGGAATAAATGTGTCTTGAGGCTTTTCATTAATTTAGAAATTAGACTGTGCTCTCCTGAGGGTTGCCAGGCTGTCACTGCGGCCACATCTGGCAAAGCCTGAGCGCTGGGGAGACCGAGCCTGGGCTCGGGAGCCTGGTGACGATGACCTCAAGCCAGAGGAACGAGAGCCATCATTTAATGAGTGCATTTCAGTGCTCCTTGCACACCTTGTCCCAGTGAACCCTTGCAAGAAGCTTTGGCAGCACCATCTCCATTCACTGGTGGAAGAGCTGAGGCCGAGGACAGTGGGGTGGTGCGCCCGCCGTTGTGCGAGGTTGCTGTTTACTGGCCTGTGCCCCTGCAGGGGGTGGGTCTGTAAGGGAATGTCTTCTGGCGTGCCTAGCACCTGCAGGGGGTTCGTGATGATTTTTTAATAAGTGAGGAGCGCTACCTTGTAGTCCACAGCTTGACGATCTGTGCAGCAGCTTCTCGTCCGTGGCCCAGCACTCTGAAGCAGACAGGGCAGGAGTAATTTTCCCGTTTTAGAAATCAGGGAATGGAGGCTTTGAGAGGTAAGTGAGGCAGAACCTCACTGCTGACCCAGGGCTCCCGCCCGGAGAGGGAGAGTCCTCCACTGGCGGCACTCCCCTGCTGTCCCCAAACCTCCTGCCGAGGTCCCCTTGGCAGCTGGGGTGTCGGCTAGCCTGAGCTTCCCTGGGGACTGGCTCTGGCTCCCTCTGATCCGCTCAGTGCTTGCAAATTCCAGAGCCCGAGGTCACTTGAGCTAACACGAGAATGAATGACCCTGTGCTTGGCTGAATGAATGATGACGATGGCAGTGGCGATCTTTGTTTTGAGAATAATTGTGTTTCCTGGAAAGTCTGTGGAGAATTGTGCCATTGCTTGAGGATGTTTACAATAAAATCACTCATTGGATAGAAGCAGAAGCCCACAGACAAGTGTTTAGCTAAGGAACTATCATCATCATTCTCCTGACCATCATCTTATCAACAACTCCACTCTAATCATGACAGGTTTGACCAAAAAAACCAAAAAAACAACAAGGCCTTTTGAGGACTTGACACCCTAAGACTTTCCTCCATGTCTCCTTCCCTGTCTCCCTCATTTCAGTGAGTCAGTTTTTCTCCCATCTGTTTGCTTTTTGGCACTCAATGCAACTGTCTGGGCTCTTTCATTCTGCTTTCCGACGTCTCCCCCCCAGCACCCCGATGCTTCTCCTTTGTTCTGGCAGCCTCCTCTCATCTGCGGGTTCCAGGCCTATGAAGTGTCAGAGGTGGGTTGCAGTTTTCAGGCAGCATTTTGTTGCCTGGCAACATATAACAAGTGTCTTCTGTGATGGCTGCTTCCTGTAAAACAGAGCCAGGGCTGGGGACGCGGGGATGGAGAAGCCTCCAGGGGCTTCTCTGGGGCCGTGGCAGGAAGAAGGGAGGAGAGAGGCGGACCGGCAGACAGATTGGCTGGTACGGTGACTCTGAGAGTAGCTGTGTTGGTCGTTTCACCGTGGCCGAGGCACCGGCTCACCCTTTCCTGTCCTGATTCAGGGATCACAGGGGTTCTGGGTCAGAAGTCTTGGTTAGGGTCCATCCGAGGTTCAGTGTAACTTGGTGGTCACCTGCAGTGGCTCCCCAAGGCGTGGCTGGCCTTGGGTGACAGCTGCTAAGCTGAACTCCCCTTTATCTTCTTCCCCTGGGGTGCCGGAGGCCTGCAGCCTGAGACGCCTGCCTGGCAGTCAGCCTGGCCGCAGGCTCCCCAGAGGCCGGGTGCAGGGGCAGCAGTGGCGGCAGGTGGGAGAGCGCGAGCAAAGAAACGCTGCCCTGAGAACTGGAAGGGGCTGTAGAGCTTATTTAACCAAATCCTCACATTTTACGGATAAGGAAACTGAGGCCCAGAGAAGGGAAGCAACTTGTCTGGGGTCACACAGCAAGTTGGAGAGAGTCTGAGCCCCTAGTCGAGGGTCTTTCTCCTGGGGCCGAGCATCCCGGACTGGCATGGCTGGTGCCTCCTGGGGTGTAAAGAGATACACAGAAGTGAGAAGCACAGTGAACCTGGGCCCAGCCAAGTTCTGCTCTGGTTTCCATTTCCTTACCTGAAAGAATAAGGTTTGTCAGTGTAGGGGTGGCCCAAGACTCAGCAACTCCCAGAGACCAAGCTGACCCAACAGGCAACGCACCTCCTGCCCGGGTCTTTGACCACATGTGCATGCTGTTCTCTTCCTCCCCCAGAAAGTCCCAGAAGTTGCAGGGGGGAGGGGGCGGCTCCTGGGTCTCTGGGCTGATGTTCCCTAGAAGAACCCCATTGTGCAGGAAGAGACTCTCAGCATGGGGCAAGCCTTTTGGATATATGTGTCTTTCCAAACATGGCCCTTCAAAGCCTCAAGATGGGACCTGCAGCCTCCTGCCCCCGACCTCACCAGTCTCCGCCCTGTGTGGACAATGGGTGAGAAAAAGTGCTCGGAGACTTCCAGCTGCTCAGAGCTAGAGGGCCCGGAAGTTCCGTGGCCCAGGTCTCCTCATTTCTCAGGCGAGCAGGAGGAGGAATCTCCAGATGGGTCATCTCTTTGTCTTGCTCCTTCTTCTCCCCCAGCAAGACTCTCTCATTTCAAGAGGCAGAAAAAAAGCAATGCAGATGCTGGAGGCAGTCTGGCTGCAGCTGTATCCCTTCCTTCTGCTCCGGGGCTGTGGAGGTGAGCAGGAGGGGTGCGGGGGCTCCTGGCCTGAACCCCCGTACATGAGCCTTTCCTCCCAGCTGCCGCTCTCAGAGATCTTGGGGCATGCCAGCTCCGGAGGTTTAGAAGTTCCTTTGGCGAAAAGCCCCCTGGGAGGACAGCTGGATGTGTGCTGGCTGTCTCCATTCTTGTCTCCTTCTAGTACTTAGCTTTAGAAATTGCATTATTTCTGATGTGTACGACACTTTCCGGTTAATCACATAAACCAAGGTCTGGGTGGCTTGGCTGTGTGGCTGGCGAGCCTGGACCAGCCCCTGAGACCCTGCCCACCTCAGACTTTGTCACCCTTCACATGGCCAAGGCCCACCCCACAGAGCCAAGGTCATGTGCTGCCTGGATGCTCAGCCTGTGGAGAGAGGCTAGAAGTTAGAGGCAAGCACACTCCACGTGCAGGCTGCGTGTGACTAGGAGCATCCTGCGGCTCCCCCCAGAGCCCTGCAGCCATGTCCCCAGATCGGGGGGTGGCCTCCGCCCATTCCGAATCCTGCCCACCCACCCTGTGTCGGGCTGGACCCCTCTCCAGCAACCCCTCTTCTCGGCGGCAGGGGAAGCCATCCAACCAGGGCTCCCATGTCCCACCCTGGAGGCCCTGCTGCTCTTCGAAGCAGTAACAAGAAAACTCCTTCCCAGGGAGTTTCTCCCAACCAGTTTCTCTTTGTTCCTGGTCACAGGACGGTCCCCACCGCCCCCTCTCCCACGCTAACACTACCCAGGTGAGACTGCGGTTCCATGCCCTCCGTAACATTTGCTCACCCGGGGACTGCCTGCCTTTAATTCTCCTGGGAAGGCACCACTGAGAGGAGGACAACACCCTCCTTTCCTTTGAGGCTCCACCAGGACCACTGCCTCCGCAGCACTGACCTCCAGGGAGTGCCATTCACATTGAAGTCTCAGTGAATGGCACTCCTGGGGCTGCCCAGCGCACAACCTACGCTGCTGAGCTGCTGAGCTGCTGAGCTGCTGAGCGGGGCATCCCTGGCTCTGGCTAAGGCCCCTGTGAGGCCGGCTCACTGCATACAGACCCAGGGCCCCAGACCAGATGCCTGAGAAAGGGAGAAGCCCCAGTAACCTCTGCACTCAGCCTGCGTGGGCCTCCACTCCCTCAGTGGCACAAGATGATCAAAGACGGGGCCGTGCCGTCAGCCAAGCCCAAGCTCACACGCAGGCTCTCACACTCGGTGGATGTTTTATTCCGTGCAAGCTCCCTAGTCTGGCTGAGCCTGAGTTTTCAGCTCAAGAACATGGCCCATGTGGCGTGTGGCTGATGCTTGACAAATGACAATGATTATTCTCTCCTACAAGAGGGCTGAACGCCTAGTCCCAGCCACCGCACAGAGATGGGCCCCGAAATAAAATGAGATGAGAAAGAGATCTCTCTAAGGTCTCTGAGGAAATAGTTTGCAAGAGCTCCAACCACTGCCATCCTTCTCCCTGTATATGAAAAACTAAGAACTGTGATGCCCCTGTGCTTCTGAGTCACGCTCTGTGACTGACAACAGATGATGGAGAAAGCTCAACCAGGAGAGAAAAGCTCACGGGCGGCAGACTCGGGCCCCTGTCAGGTGGGGCTGGAGGCAAACCGAAGACAGCAGCCATGAGAGCGAGGCCCACAGAGGGGCCTGAGATGAGACCAGGCTTAAATGTCTCCCCCTCGGAGCCGTCCCTCACTCACTGTCTCCTTCAGCACATCTGCGGAGCTTCCTCTGAGTGCCTGGCCGCCTGGGCTGCCCCGCCGTGCAGGAGGAGTGAGAGCCCCAGGAAGAAGCCCCTGTAGGTCCTGCGGTGGGAGGGGACAGAGGGGGTCGCGGGGGGAAGGGGGCTAACAGAGCTCTGCAGAGGACACCTGATCTGGGAAGGCTTTCTGGAAGAGGTGATTTTGAGGGCCCGAGGGGACTCCAGGCAGAGGGACCAGCAGGAGCGGAGCTCAGAGGCGGGGGAAGAATGGGGTGGGAGAGAGAATCAGCAGGTATTGGCCACGGGGTCAGCTGCAGTCAGCGTGAGAGAGGCAGGCAGCCGCCAGGCCTCCTTTACCAGTTTAAAGAGTTGTAGCGTAATCCTCTATCAAGCCAATGGTCCCTAACCTTATTTATTTACTTGTTTCTTTTAATGCAGTGATGCAGGAGAGATGATACTCAGACACCTGCCGTGTGCTGTGGGTTTGCCCCAGTTATGAGTCAGTTCCACCAGGGTAGCTGGATTGCCACCCCTTCCTTGCCACTGGGGAAAGCAAATCCGAATACGAGAGAGCAGGGTGATGCTATCCCAGGGCAGCCTTGAGCCACCGTGACACGAAATAGCAGATTGGTCACCATCATCAATTTTCCCACTACTGTTTGTCCTAGATGGGGGGCTTGTGAGCCTCACTGTGTCTCCACACTGAAGCTGAGAGCGCCCCTGTCCCCACCCCTACCCTAGGCCAGTGGGAGCCATTGGCCAGTTTCGACCAGGGGAGGGTCTTTTTGGGGGAAAGATTTCCCCGGCTGCAGTGAGAAGAGAGGTTTGAGGGGGACACTAGGATGACCACAAGACAAGGAGGCCAGCTGGGGACACTGCTGTAGCGATATACATGGTACAGGATGCCATTTCCCCCGGGGAGGAGGCAGCTGGGACGGAGAGCCAGGGGCAGGTTTGAAAGAACTAGTAGAGGCCAGACTCTCGGGACTGCCTCACTGGGTGGGGGGTGGAGGTGGAGGAAGTTCGAGAACAATGCCCAGCGTCCTGGCATGGCTAGGTGGTGGTATTGTCCCCAGAACAGAGATGCAGGAGGAAGAGGGGTGGGTGTGGAGGGGACCTGAACGTTGGGGCAGGGGCAGGTAATGAGCAGAGTTCAGGATAAGCTGAGCCCAACCGACCTGCTCTCCCCCAGGGGTGCTCCCCGTGGGCAGACGGACTCCTGGCTCTGAGGCTCAGAGGGCAGGTCTGGGCGGGACATGAATCCACGAGGCACCCGTGGTCACCAGGAGCACAGGGCGCCGTGTGGCCCTGGGAAGACAGGGACTCGTGTTCCTTCTCCACGCCGCCCTCCAGCTTCACGCCGAGGATCTGCCTCCACCCGGGCCCTGTCCTTGCCGTTGATGCCTGACCCCGGCGGGTGCGGCGTGCAGGCTTCTCGCATTCGCAGAGCCAACCAGCAGCAAAGGCCGAGTCTCCGCAGAGACTGCCAACCCCCTTCCGGTGGGCTCCCAGTGTGGGTCCTCGCAGGAGGAAATGAGAAAGGCGCTGAGCCAGAGAAAGGGAAACGAGGAGAGAGAGAGGTCAGGAGAGGCGAGGGCAGGGCTCTGAGGGAGGGAAAGACAGAGAGAAGGATGGCAGAGAAGAACAGAGAGGCTGCAGACGGGACAGTAGCGGAGGAAAGGAGGGGAGGGAGGGCCTGGGGGTGCCAGTGTGTTCGGGCAGCCCCAATCATCGAAGCCCAGCGCCGGGGACTTTGAGGACACCCCTTTCCCTTGGTGGTTCCTTCCCCTCCGTGGTCAGAGCTAGTGCTCCAGCTGGAGCGCCCCCAACCCCAACCCCCCCATTTGTCCTGGGTCATGTGAATGTCGCACCCTCAGAGAAGGCCCCCAGGCACTCACCTCAACTGTAACTTGGCCTTTTTTTGGTTTCGCTTCTGTGATGCTCAGTGCTGACCCTCTTCATGGCCCCGTGAGGTCTGTGAAGTCTGGCGCATAGTAGGGACTCATGTGTTAAGCCCCAAATCCGTGCCTGGTGCCATGCCTGGTCTTCTGTTTGTCATCTCAGTGAACCGTCAACAGGATATCATGAGGCAGGTTTCTCCAGCTTCGTTTTACAGGAGGAAAGCCCGCGGCTGTGGAGAGGTAAGTCCTGACTGAAGCCACGCCCACCCGAGCGCCCACCGCGCTGCCACCGCACCTCCTCCAGCACCGTGGAAGTCTCGCCTCCCCTGGGAGCAGTGTTTCTTCCAAACATACTGTTTTTCTCCATTTCCATGCATTTATATTAATTGCTCCCAAATCCGGAAACATGGAGATATTTTTAATAAGGAAAAAGAAATATTGCAAATAGAGAAACTGACTCGGAAGGATTTGCCAGGTGAGCCATCTGGTCTCTGGCTTCACCACCACTCGAAGAGGTCGACAGCGCCCCCTTTATGAAGAATGGACTGTGGCGGGAATGGCAGCTGGCTTCCCTCCAAGGGCGTGTCCATTGGTGGGGCGGAGACTTCGAAGGAAACATCTTGGCTGAATCAGAGAAGAGAAGCACATGCGAAGGAAAGCCAGGCTGGTGCCCTGGTGTAGACTCGCCACCAAGGACTGGAGAGACACTGCATCCGGATGCGTGACACCAGGCAGACGCCCTGGCTCTTCCCCGCGGGACGACGCACACACGCCACCGCCTCGGTGAGGAAGAGCCGCGGCGTCCGCGCTCACACCGCGAGCAGCGGCTGTGTCTGTCCCTGGCGCGTGGCAGCCTGTTCGTCGGAACTCGCGTGTTTTGGTGGTGGAGGTTTTCTCGGCATTTGAAACTGGCGGAGGCCTTGTACCTGTGCTGTTAGCTCTTGGGCTAGAAATAAAAGACTAGATTTAGATTTGCGTTGGAAAGATCCAGGGCTGTTGCCTTGAATTACCTGGGGAGGGAAATGTCCTTATTTTCTAAATTCGAACAAAGCCATCTCAAAAAATAGGACGCTAGCCGTGGGGATGAAGTGACAAGGAGCGACTTTCTGGATGCATGTGTCAGCGCCGGCCTGGGGGCCAGCAGGCTTGCAGTCAGCCCTGAGTCTTCAAAGTCGATTATTTCACATTTTAAAATGTCTATAAAGAAAACTGCCTTTAAGGGAAAAAAGTACTTTTTGTTTGTCTTGCTGTCGCTGGAATGAGCAGCAGTGGCTCCGAAGTCACCACAGGTCAGTTATTCCTCAGCCAACTTTGCATTCCGGTGGTTCTTTCACAGACCTCGTGTGTTGCTGAAATCCTCCTAAACTGAGGTTCATAACCCTTCCGAAAAGGCCATTTCCTCCCCGAGCTGGACTCACACACCCCAGCTAGCATGCTGAGGGCACCTGATAACTAGGAGCTGATCGTATTAAAGGTGCGAAGGCAGAGGTAGGAGCGGGAGTCAAACCCAGGGCTCCCTGGCAATGTCCCGCTTTGCTGAGGGCGTCTCGGGCTGCCTGCACAGGCCAGCACTGGCCAGCCGCACTCCTGGCCATCGTCCTTCCGGCTAGGCCTGAGCAGGAGCTCTGCTGAGCTGGGCCGGGCTGGCCCCCGCCCAGCACGCAGGTACTGCCCCCAACCCCCACCCCACACCCTGTGCGCTGCTGCTACGGCACCAAGAATATGCAAAATCAGGGGATGCGGTCCCAGCTTTTTCATTTACTTGCTGTGAGAAGTTCGTTAATAACTCTCTTGAGCTTCTCATTGCTTCACAGTAACAGCCCTTATCTGCTGACCTGGTCCTGCTAGCTTGTGATAAAGACAAGCGGAATCATCCATTCATTTGACAAATGTTTATTGATCACTAGAGATACAGCAGTAAACAAGGAAGAAAAGTCCTTTCTTCATGAAGTTTATATTCTAATGGGAGTGGACAGTCAATAACGCAAAAAGCAGCCACACGTGTATTATGTCCGGCAGTGACGTGCTCATGGAGGAGAGCGACCCAGGGGCAGAGGGGGCCCAGTGGGGTGGGGCCCGGGGCAGTGGCCAGCAGGGTGGTCTTGGAGTGTCTTCCTGGGGAGCTGGCGTTTGAGCAAAGGCCGGAAATCACAGGGCTGAGGGCCTTCCGGGAGAAGGAGTAGTACGTGCCCACACTCCACCGGGTCCGGCTGGCTGTGGAGGGAGCTGTGCAGACCCTGGGTGGCAGGACTGCAGCTGGTGAGCAGGCAGCTCTGGGAAGATGGGGCCAGAGAAGCCACTGGGGTTGGGGGGCATTCTTTAGGCCCTTGTATGCCCCCGTGAGGACTTTGGCTTTTGTTCTCAGGGATACAGGAAGTTTTGAGCAGAGAGGTGATGTCGTCTGTCTGACTTTTTGACAGGACCACTTGGCAGCTGTTAGTGGGCAGTAGATGGGGCTGTACAAGCGGAAGCAGTGGCCCAGGTGGTAGCAGCCAAGGTGCGGGGAGCGGCCAGACTCTGGACAGACTCTGAAGGTGAAACAGACGGGATTTGATAGAAGAGGTTCACACCACAAATCCTGCACAGGAGAGGGGCTGTGGCCAACCCAGAACGTGGGACAAGGACCAGCAGAAGGAGAGCCTGGCACAAATCACCATTTCCTTGCATGGCGATGTCTGCTGTCTGCTCCTCCTCCGTGTCCCGTGTGGTGGCTCTGTCACTAGGAGGGAGTCTCAGATGGGAGGCGGCCCAGGTGGGAGGCTCTCGGAGAGACAGTCACAAGCCTCTCTCTGTGTTGCAAGTTCAAGGTTGACTGAGCCTTTCCACATTCACCCCTGCCAAAGCCTCCTGAGATAGGGAGGGGATGTTATTACACCATGACTCCCTGAAGAGAAAACAGACCCTGACAGTGAATTTGTTCAAGGTCACAAAGCCATTATGGGCATGAAAGCCAGTCTTTCTGCTATGCCAAGGCCACACACACACACACACACACACAACACGATAGCCAACATTTTTTAGTGTGACTAATGTGTTAGGCACTGTTCTGTTTTAGAAACATCCGCTTATTTAACCCTCGACTCCATGTGAGCTGGTACAAGTCTTACCCCCTGTTACAGGTGGGAAAACTGTAACAAAGTCATGTAGATACTAAGGGGCAGAACCTGGACTCGAACATCGGTAGCCTGGCCCTAGAGCCTGTGTGCGTTCACCTGTGACGCCAAACAGCCTGGCGGCCTCCACCCAAGACAGTGGAGGCTGAGACCTGCGGGAGTTGAGACCTGCGAAGAGCTCACTTTGGCCGGGCAGGTCAGGGTCGGAGTTGAGCTGGGTCTTGAAGGGACCGGTTAGAAGGGATCCGCAAGGACAATGGCCGGCATGACAGGAGCAAGAAAGATGTATGTGCAAGGGAAGCTTGGAGCACAGCCACACTGAAGAGGAGGCCGGAGGAAGAAGCCAAGGCCACTGAGAGCAGGAAGGAACCAGGAGACCAGCAAGCGACTGAAGATGCCGAAGGACGGCGGTGTTCTGAGGAGGGAGGCACCAACACAGTCAGAGGCCACCGAGGCCACCGCGGGCCAGGTCAAGTGTGTGTTGTCGGGTGTTTCCCTGGAGAACATGGCAAGCACAGGGCCCACAGCTCTTTGAGGGCCAGGGTTTGACCGTGTGAAGCTGGGGAATGGCTGGATGGTGAAGACAAGCAATCCACTTGGCTGGAGTTCTGCAAAAGAGAAGGGTCCTGGCTTGATTCCTGCAAGTTTCCAACAAACAAACCAGACCCAGAACAAACAGCTGGAGACATCAAATCACTAAGATTCATGTGAAAAGAGTTAGGTCACGGCTACTGTCAAGAAGCTGAGTTCTTATTAATAGTGCGAACTGACTCCAAGTCCAAGCTGTTTGGCGGCTGCTTTGACCAAAGTTTATCTGCCAGAGAGAACAGCTGCAGTCACCTAATGTGCTCCACTGAGTTACTTTCACAGGACAGTAGGAAAAGCGATGAGCGAGCTGCACTCACTGCACAGTTTACTGAGCAACTTTTATGCGTTAGGCTCTGAGATGGTACTTGGGACTGTAATGTAACTCTAGCATTAGACAAATGGGCCAGTGGAGCAGAACAGAGGACCCAGAAATAGCATCACTTCCACGTACATTCTGTATGGCAGGGACCGCCATCTCATGAGAGACCCTGAGCCGGAGGCGCCCAGGGAAGCTGCCCGACTCCCTGTCCCACAGCGTTGGTGAGACAGCTAGTGTTGTTCTAAGCTGCCGAGTCATGGGGCAGCTGGTTATGCAGCAACAGGGAACTGATACTTTGACCTCCTTTTGCTCATTGATTTTAGTGTTTACCTCCAAGTCTGTAAACAACAGGCTTGCGTTGCTACTCCTTGATGTGAGGGCTTCACCATTATCTATTCCCTCCCTTCCCGGAAGATGGGCAGTTAGCTCCCTTTCCACCCCTTGAGCTCTTCCTGTCCCTCATCCTCCTTTTATTGTAATTGTATTATAATTTTGGTTAGATAAGGAATCAGTGTTTGCATTACTCACTCATCACTGATTTGACTCTAATCATAGTTTTGTCTTTGTAGTAAAGGACAATAACTTCTTTCCTGCAGAAGTTTTGTTTGTTTTTTTTTCTGGTTAATTATCATGCTTGTTCATTTGCTTAGTTTTGTATGTATTTACCACTAATGCAACTCCAGATTCTGGCGGTTGTGTAAGTCTCTTCTCTAGATGTTCAGGCCCATCCGGTTTTCTATCAATTTTATCTTCTCGGAGAAATGTCTCCCTGAGCCTCTGACCTGCTCCAGTCTGGACTGGCGGCCCTCTGGGCCTAGTGCATGGCCTCCACCCTGGGCCTCTCTCCTCCGCCTGTCTCTGCTGCCATCCACCCCGGGGTTCCTTCTGTTCGGTTGACTCCTGTGTTTTGGTGCCGCACACCTTCCAGTGGCTTCCTGAGAAGGGGCACAGAGGGGGCACGTTTCCGAGAGCCTTGCATAACCAAAAATGTCTTCGTTTCATTCTCAGACTTAACTGATACTCTGTCTGGTGTGGGATTCTGGTCTCTCTGCTTTAGAATTCTCATCCGGAGATCATTTTTCTTTAGAATTTTGAAGTCTATTCCATGGCCCTCTAGCTTCCAATGTTTCTGTGAAAAAGTCCAAAGTCACTCAGATTTCTGATTGTTTTGTATTTGACCTCTTTCTCACTCTCTGGAAGCTCCACAGAATCACCTCCTGCCCGGGGTGTTCTGAAATTTCACCGTAACGCGCCTGGCCGCAAGTCTGTTTTCAGCCACTTCGCTAGGGACAGTGGGCCCATGATCTAGAAACTTGTGTCCGTCAGTTGTGGGGAATTTTTTAACTGATTTCTTAATGATAACTTCTTTTCCTTCACTTTCTGTCTCCCTTTCCTCCTCCTTCTTTTTTCTTTAGTTCTCTCTTTCTGAAACGATTATTATTTGAATTGGTAGACTGATTTTCTACTTTCTCTCCTATTTCTGTTTCTCTCTCTGCCTTTTCCTGCCTGTTGGGAACCTTCCTCAGTTTGCCTCCCAGCCCTGCAGGGAGACGTTTTTGGTGCAGCACGCCATTCCTGTCTCGTGGGTCCAATATCTTGTTTTATCTCTCTTATGGTGTTAATTATAGGATGTTTTTTCAAGAGTTTTTCTCTACAAATGGTCTGTATTTGATCCAGAGTTCTGTTTCTTTGTTGATTGACTGATTTGGTCGGTGTCTTGAATGCTAGAGACGTTCCTCAGCTATCTGGGGACTTCTGGCTGCCTGCTTATTTTTAAAAGCAGGCGACTAAAACTCTTAGTTGTAGAGGGATTTGAGAAGGGAGCAAAAGCCCCGCGTGTGTTTAACCCGCCACCTTCACCCAGCTATGCATTTATTTCATAATATTAAAAAATTAAAAAAGCACTATGGTATAAATCCACACCCTAATGAAAAATGAATAAGTTTAATAACCAATCCCAAAACTACATCTTTTTCTTCTTAGCCCTTAAAGAAAAGGAGGGAACTATTTCTTTTCCAAAATTCTCAATTGTAAAAAATAGCATGCAATTCATATGTGAGTTTGTGACAAGTATAAACCACTCTAAAAAAATTGTGAATAGGTTTGGATGTAATTTCCACCTCCCCCCACTCCCAGTGTGAGTCACCAGGCCCGCTCTCGCGCTCATCACTTCCTGCGTGGGGAGCTGCATGCGTGTCTCATCTCTATGACGATGCCCCGAGCCACAGGAGTGTAGGGCGTCTGTCCGATTCATCCTGGCATCTTCTAGAGCCCCTGCCAGAGGACAGATTGTTGGAGTTTGACAAATGATGAATGAGTGACATCCTGAAGATCTGCTTGTCCTCTCCTCGGCACGCAGAGTTAGCACCAGTTCAGGATTTTATATGAAAAAAGAAACCCAAAAGAACATGAAGGGAATTTAGAGAAAAATACAGCAGTAAGTTAAACATCAACTTTAAAAGGAGACCGATTACTTGCGGCTGCATGCTTAGTTCCGCTTTGAGCTCTAACCTCCATGTATGAATAGAGTGGCCCACAGTCCTGCAGGCAGCCAAGCAGCCAGGAAACAATCGCTTAAGCCTCGGGGTTTGCAAGGGGAGGACTGTGGAACACATGGGCAGGGCACAGTCAATGAGGTCCACGGAAGAGAGGCTGCAAACTATATCCAAACCCCACGGTTCGGCATTCAAGGCTCGCCATTGCTTCTCCTTGGGCACCTGCAAGCTCTCTAGCAGTTCTCACCCTCTGGGGCATGCTCTCTCTATTCAGTCTTGCATGCGCCTGCTGGAAGAATCATCTCAGATACCAAGTGTCTTGTGTCCCTTCTTTGTCCACCAACTTAGAATAGGTTCCTCTCACCCCTATATAGAGTAGTTCTCCAGCCTGAACTTCGAGACACCTTCATCACCTCCTGTGGGGACCCCCTCCCCACTGCACTGTAAATCCCCACCCTGTGTTTTTCTGTAGACTATTTCTCAGGCCGAGAGCGCCTGCCCCTCTCAACACGGCACTGCTGACATTTGGTGCATCTACTCTGGGCCGAGCACTGTGCATTATTTTTCTTTATCTCGCATCAGCAGATAAGGAAAGTGGGTCACAGAGAGGTTAAGTCCCATGCCCACAGCCTTAAGGTGGAGCCGGGCTTGAAGCCAGGCGAGCCAAGCCCTAGACCACCGGCTCACTTGTTCCCTGCCCGCTGCCCCAACCTCACCACCCTCTACTAAGATGTCCTCCAAGAAATGCGTTCCGATGGACCCATGTCTGACCCTGACTCTATAACGTGTGTTTCCATGGTGCTGACTTGTAGCATGGAGCTTTCTTTAAATCTCCCCCTTCGGGGCCCACACACTCAGCTGTACTGAGTCTTGTTGTTTCACAGGCTCCAAAGTCCATCCCCCTGGGGAAGGATTCTCTATCACCCCCTCAGCACCGGCCTTGGGAGCCAGCGTCAGCTGCCCTCCCTCCCAGCCAAGAGCATGCCGGGAATAGGGGGAGGTAAGGTGGCCAGAGGACCTGGCAGAGTCCTGGGCCGTGGGGAATGGCAGCTGCCCCTCCAAAACTATGCCAAAGCTGGGGTGGGGCTGGCGCACTGGGTCAGGGGAAGGGTGCACTTTATCTTGCGAGTCAAAGTTGGGCACCACCTGTCTACATTGCTCCAATGCGACTGCACGAGGAGACATGGGCCCAGCCCTGGCCCCAGGGAAGTGAGGCAACAGGCAAGAGCAGCCAGCCGGGGTGCCCGCAGGGCAGCAGTAGAGCACGGATGGGGAGTGAGAGCAGCAGGTAGGAGAGGGCAGGTAAGGTGTCTAGCCAGCGAGCCCTGGCATGCGAGTCCTATGGTAAGGCTAATGCCACCCCCTCTGGTTGCTGGTAGTGGACTCAGGTTGGGGCTGGACAGCCCGCCGAAGACATGCTCACTGGCATCCTCCGGGCCGGGCTCACGAGGGCAATGAAGGCTGCACCTGCACCTCCCTCCTGGTGTTGCACACCTGCTTTCCATCTGGCTGCCCCACCTGTGTGTTCCACATTTTTAAACATCCTGCTCACCAGCTGCAGACCAGGCTTCCAGCAGGCCATGTCATTTTGTCATTCACCTGCTCAGGACCAAAGCTCTAAGACCAAATCCAAACCTCTCATCCTGGAATTCCAGGCCTTCCAAATTCGGCCCCCGGTCTCCGAAGCCACTTCATTACCTGATACTGGAGCCCAGGTGCCCTCCTCTTGCTATACTTGCTCATCATTCCCCAAGGCACACAGCAGTGGCGTCCGCCTCTCTGATGTTGAGTGGAGCACTTCCTGTGTGCTCTTGGGCAGGTGTCCCTGTGCCTCCAGCTGCCCGTGGAAACACTTCACAGAACGCTGGGGGAATTAGAATTTCTGTGTACAGCGTGCCAGCCTCACGGCGAGCTGTGCCGTGTGACCCCCACTAGGACAGTGGGAATCGATAAAGGGTGTCCGTCACTCTGCGCCCTTGTGCCCGCCGTCTTCTTCCCGAGCAGGAGAGCTTCTGTCGCCTCCGGGCCCATCTGCAGAGGCCCCCGTACCTGCAGCTGTCCCCACGCACCTGACTAGGGGAGAGGGGAGGAAAAGCAACATCTGTCAGCTGCCCACTGGGCCCCAGACCCTGTGGGGGCGGGGAGAGCACTGATGATAGTAGCCAACACTCTCTGGGGGCCCACCCCACCCCCGGCACTTCACCCGCACTGAGTCGTGGAAGCTTCTTAGTGACTGGGTCTGCAGGTGAGGGTTCCCCAGGGGCTTTCTGCTCTGTCCAGCCAGGGTGGTTTGGTCTCCCAGACCCCCGGTGACTTTCCCACCCATGATTCCCAGAGGCTGACGGGGAGACTTTATCAAGGGGTGATGTTAATGCAGGATAAAACGCCAAGTCCCTTTCACGTCATCCAGGCTGATCCGGTTAGAGAACATTCCAGGAAATGCCCTCTGCCCTGCCGCCCCCTGCAGCCAGCAGCCGCTGCTGCGCTCAGGCAGGGTCCGGGCTTTCATCGGGCGTTGCCTCGGCCCGGAGCACCCTTCCTGGGCCTGCCTGCACAACAGCCCCCTCTGGCTGACCCTCCTATGTTTGGGACAAAGGTCACTGTCCTTTTCTTACTGTTCCCAAGGTGCCTCATCAATTCATTAACTGGCCTTTCTGCAAATGTCTGCCTCCTCCATGGGCCTGGGCCTCCATGGGCACCTGGGCTGAGCACCCTGAAGCAGGGCGTCTCTCAGTACCAGCACGGAGCCCGGCACACAGCACCTGGAGGGCCTTGGTGTTCGGGGATGGAGGGGGGCGGGGAAAGGATGGGGTGGAATGGGCATCGGCAGAGAGAACGGTGGTGGTACGTTTTCACTGGGCTCCTCCCGGGGCGTGGCAGCCACAAGGCCTCAGAGGTGTAGACGGCCCCTCTGTGGAGAGCCTGGAACCGCCCCTGGAAACAGCTCCACGAGAACCTGCCTGGCCCCGCTCCAGACGCTGGGAGGTGCCAGTCTTGGGGATCCATCAACCTTGAGGAAATTGCTAAACGCATTCGGTGATTTCTTTTTTTTTGACATTTTCCCTGTTCGGGAGCTTGTGATTTCAGATTAATCACATCTACATACATTTAGACTGTCAGCTTGAAAGGAAGATCTAAATTTTATTACCGCATGATTTCATCCAAAGCTATTTTACCAGCCCCAGAGAGACATCTACCACATGGTGCAAATGACACAGCATTTGACCTCTGGGACCAAGCACGCGGGGCCGGGGAGGCTGCGGGCGGGAGCCGCGGGGGCAGAGCCGTGGCGCCTCCTGTCTCCCAGAGAGGTCTCTGCGCCCCAGCAAACGGTCTCATGTCCTTCCCCGCCCAGATTTGCCCCGGCCTTGCTCTCGGGACGGCAGTTCCGCGGACTAACTCCTGTCCTCCCCTTGGCAGGTACCACGACCAGCAGGACGTAACCAGTAACTTTCTGGGTGCCATGTGGCTCATCTCCATCACATTCCTTTCCATTGGTTACGGGGACATGGTGCCCCACACGTACTGTGGGAAAGGTGTCTGTCTTCTCACCGGCATCATGGTGAGTACCTGCCGCTGCGCACGACTCCTCACCGCCCTCCGAATGAGAGCTCTTTCTTGTGGAGTGAGCTCAGGGGGCCTTCCTGGTCAGGGGCCGGGGCCAGTAGTCAGTTTGCAGGCCAGCATGCATGTCTCTGTACACAGAAAGGCAGATGTGAAATCTGCAATGGTTTCTTACTTTTTCATTTCTTTTTCCAAGATAGGAATAGGCCCTGGTTCCTGACAGTGAATGGTCTCTTCACAGCCCTGCCAGAAACGGGCTGGGCAAAGCCGGTTGTGGGTCCGACCCTCCCCCCGCCCACACCTCCCCACTGCCCAGTGTGCTCGCCCCCAGCGAGCATCTGGGCTTGCCACCCTTCCTGCCCCTGGGCCGCACGGACCTCGGCACCACACCTGTGAGCTCACGGAGGCAGGGACTGGGGCAGCAGCCCCAAGCTGTGTCCCGCACTGGGCGGGCCCCTGGTTTGGTTCCTTGGCTCTGCACCAGCCCTTAAGCCCCCTAGACTTTGGCATTCACATCTGCGTGTTGGGGTGCTGGGCTCCAAGCACCAGGCCCTGCCCAGCTCTGGCGTCGGCTAGGCTGTGACTCCCGCCCCTCCTTCCCCAGCCGGGCTGCGTCCTCTCCAGGCGTGTCTTTCCTGCCCGTTGTCCTGCCACTTGAGCTGACACACACTGCTGCCCGTCCCCTGGCTGTCACCGCACTGTGTATGGGAGGGGCCTGGGTGGGGGCTCAGAACTAGAGTTGGAATTCCCACTGCCGGCCGCCCTGTGGACGCTGGGCAGGGCACCCACTGGCCGGTGAGGGGGATGCATGGCGACACTTGGTGTTCACGTGCTTCTCCAGCAGCAGGAACTGCACACGCCATCAGGGTTGGGGCAGTCCTCAGCGTCCCCGACCTCCGCCCCTCCTTCCCTGGCCAGGTGATGAGGTGCCTTGGCCTCTTGAGCTTTAGGTCCAGGACAGGCGGCCACTGCTCTCTGCCCTCCTTCCTAGAATCCTGGAACACAGGCTGCGGAGAGGAAAGCCCCATCGCAGCCCGGGCACCACTGCGGTCACGGCGGGGTGTGAGGGTGCACAGGGTGTCTGCAGCTTGTCCCAGGCCTCCCCAGGGGGCTTCTCTACACCCTCATCGCACTCAACCCATGGAGACCCTTCCTCTCAAGGGCCCCTCGGCTTTCACTCATTCTCCCGGGAGGAAGAAAGGCTGCCTTTAGAAACGAGAGGGATTTCTTTCTGCAGCAGAAAGGGGATTAACTCCTCACCAGGGATGGGGGCTGCTGCCCACTCCCATCCTACCACAGCCTGGTGGCCTCCTGGGTGGCCTACGAGGACTGGTCTCGGTGACCAGGCCTCGGGGCTCAGAACAGGGGCCTGGGGCCAGGGGCCCTGCCCACAGGAGGGGCCAGCACTGTCATTGCACCATGGAGCACAGTCCTCTGTCCTTCTCCACTGAAGTCCAGGCAGGGGCACACTAGCAGGCAGGTCCTCCCGCACAGCAGTTAGTGACAAAAGGTTTAGCGCCCGGGGTTGGGATAAATATTGGGTGAGTGTAAGGCCTCAGAACAAACATCTCCCGTTGGTTAGTAGGAGTCCGTCTGGCACAGCTCCAGCTGTCACCAGGAAACCAGGGGATGAGTCTTCCTTCCAGAAAGGAACGAAATGCCACCCGCCTGAAGGCCAGCGCTTTCCTGTCTTAGAGCAGCTCCTGGGTGGTGGGCTTCGTGCCACAGAGCCCGTGGGCAGGCAGTGGCAGGGTTGGGGGGGCACTAGGTGGAGGAGCCCGCTGGGAGCCTGTTATTTTTAAGTATCAGCCGTTCACCCTCTCAGTAAGGAGCTGTGCCCCAACCAGGGAGCAGCCTCCTGGCCACGATTTCCCTGATGCCTTCTCCCTGGCGAGCACCTCCTGGCTTCTCGGAGGAAGTGAGTGGGGCAGGCAGGGCCCCTGGCCTCTTGGCCTTCTTGGAGTGTGGTCCTCAGCACCCTTTTTGCCCCTGTTCTGTAGCAGCTTCTTGGAAGGGAGTGTTCGTTCCTTGAAGAGAGAGTTGTGGTCAAAGGGGGAAGAACAAGTGGATGAGGAGGAGCCGAGGCACCTCCCACAGTGAAAACACAACTTCCGTCTTCTCCTTTTGCATGAACCCTGTTGCACAAACCTGCACGCCCCCCCCCCCCCCCCAACACAGGAGAGGGAGGTTTCCTCCATTCATCTCAGTGTTTTTATGCAAATTAAAGTCGGTTGCCTCCCTCCCGGGTCAGCCACAGTGAGGAATACCAGTGGCATTTCTCTAACAAGTGTGACTTTTGTAGCTGAGTCACTCCTTTCCAGGGTTTTGGGTTGCTGAAAATCCTCTGGTCCCCTCCCCCAGCTTTCCGGCACTGCATTCATCTCTTGAATATTACTGCAAGTGCCTGAACTAAAGGTACAGCTTCCTCTTTGGTTACCATGGACACCATGCAGGCCAAGACAAGGCCTGCTGGGGAGGGAAAGGAAAGATTTGTATGTGCGGGCTGTAAATAGTCTTAATCATTGTTTTCTCTTGGCAATCGCAGTAACGGTGTAATTACCAACCATTAAACAGGGTATATAATTGCCTGAACAACTTGACATTGTTGGCGCAGACCTGGCGTGTGTGAGATTTCACCTGCAAAAGCTGGTATATCAAAGTCCGGCGTATCTCCACAAAGAATTTTATGATAACAAGTACAATGCAGAGAGAAAGCTCTCGATACTTAGTCCAGAATTGGAAATGACAGCGAAGCCTACAGAGATGCCTTCGGAGCTTTTTTGGTTCTGCAGGCACACGGGGGGCCTTTGGGACCCCCGTGACAACCCTTTTCAAAAGAGCCATTTTCTAAACCAGACTCACTTGTGGACAAATTACAGACAAATAGACAAAAGCTTCCAGGTTGTCTGCTGGGGACACTGAGCTTTTCCCCAAGGCTCCATGAGCGATGCTTCTTTGAACTGCAAAAGGAAAGTGATGATGAAGTGGAAGGCAGCACAGACTGAGTCATTTCGGGAGGAGGGAAGGGAAGTCTCAGCAAGAGGTCTGCCTACTGTCAGTTTTGGAGGATGAGCCTCTCCCTAGAACACCTTGGTTTCAAACCAATTGATGTTATTTTAGTTGTTACATGGAATCTGTTGCAGAAACAGAATCCAACTGTAAATCCTCCAGGCTTTTCTCCTCCATTTGTCACTTTCATTTATGTTTTATTTTATTTTGTGCTCCTTTGGTTAAGAACACCTCATACTTTTCCCCTTGGGATACTTGTTTTTCCAGAGTCTAAGGTTTTCCAGCTGGAAATGTGTTTCAGAAATAAGAAGAGGAAGGAGCAGTGTGGAGGAGCCTGGGTGTCTGGTTTGGGTCTGAATCCTCAGAGGAGTTAGGCGTGTGTCCACTCCCCGCCGCCCCATGGCAGCCACTCTCCTGCTGCTCACTGCTGCTCCTGCTCACCATGCACCTTGGATGGTAGGAGCTCATGAGAGGTGGACCCTGCCTCCTCCTGCCACCCTCCTGTGGAAATGGGGGTTGAGCGGAGAAGGTCCAGGGAACCCAGGTGGTGTCAGCTGGGATTCAGGGCTTGGTGCATCTGAAGGCAAAAGTCTGAGTCACGGATTATTTCCAGAGTCGGACCCAGGGAAGCCGTGCCAGCAGCTGCTGACCCTGGTATGCCCCACCCCTCCTCTCCTCACATGCCCTCTCTGCCCACCAGCCACTTCTCAGATCCCACGCCAGGACAGCGTGCACTCTCACACCCCAAAATCCGCCAAGTCCTCAGCAATTTGTCTCTTAAAACCAGCCTGCTTGCCCTGGCTGGCGTAGCTCAGTGGATTGAGCGTGGGCTGGGAACCAAAGTGTCCCAGGTTCGATTCCCAGCCAGGGTACATGCCTGGGTTGCAGGCCATAACCCCCAGCAACCACACATTGATGTTTCTCTCTCTCTCTCTCTCTCCCTCCCTTCCCTCTCTAAAAATAAGTAAATAAAATCTTTTAAAAAACAAACAAACAAACAAAAAAACCAGCCTGCATCTCTGCCACATCCCACAGGTTTTCCCAGGCTGCCACCCTGGGAACACCAGACTGTAAATGGTAAAGTAGAAGGCTCATGATCCCGAAAGGAACACAGGTGATCATCACATCACTTAGAGGTGAACACAACGGGAGGGTGAGGGATCCTGTAACACTGCCTTCATTTCCTCTCAAGAGCGAAAGTTGACTGTTAACTTTTTGACTTGGGCTCCTTGTTCTTCCTGCATTCCTCTCTCAATCCCATTGACCCATCTTTTTTTCTTAGGCCTCGGCTTCTTCTCTTCCTCTTTCCCTGTTCTGTTCCATGCTGTTGAGGATGGAGCACAGCATTCCCTGTCTCGGTCTCCACTCCAGCTCCCTCTCTGTGTCCTCTCTCTCTTCCCTTCATCCTTTCCCTTCCCTTCCCTTCCCCTCCCCTCCCCTCTCCTTTCCCTCTCTCTCTCTCTCTCTCTCTCTCTCTGTCTCCCTCTCACACACACACACACACACACCCTGGAGAGGACCACAGTCTGGATTTCAGCACCCTGCCCACCACTTTCTGAAGGTTGCGAGATCAGACTCCCATCTTTGTAAGGTCACTTCTTAATGGAAATGATGGAGTTAGGCTTACTTATTGGCAACTTCCCTAACTACATCCATATGATGGATTTTCTAAAAGAAAAGTAAAGGTGGGAGTATCCATTGGTTTCTATTCAAGTTAGAATTAGGGATTAAGAGCCCAGCATCCTCCAGAGAGTCTTGCTGTGTTTGAGTAGAAAGGAACTGGGAAAGGTCATCTAGTCCACCCCGCTGCCCCCATGCAGACACTTGTCTTGATCGTAGAAGATAGATGGCTCCTTGGTTAAAACACTCTAGCTTCTGATCAGAAGCCTCCTGCATTCAAGTTGCTGTGCTGTGAGCTGTGGGGAGGCCACGGAGCACTCTTCCTGACTCTGGACATTTGGGAAGGTGGATGAGAGACTGTTTTGATGAAATTCCCTGAGTGGCGTGTATGGTGAGCAGGGCGGCTCCCTCTTCAGGCTGGTTATGCCCCCAGCTTTCCGGGGTGATATAAGTGGGGTTCTGCCTGGACCCCTGGAGGTGGGCGAACATGGAGCCTGAGGAGAACCCTCTCCACTGACGTTCCGTTTTCACCGCTGTGATATATCCCTCTTCTTGGGCTTTCGGCCCAAAGCACCTTTGGAATGCCATTCAAAGGAGAGTGGTTATACTTGGTCTGGCTGAGCAGAATTGAGCACACATCTGCCCTCTAGGACAGCTTCTTTTAAGTTATTTTTTGCCGTTGGAGGCCTGGCTAAATTGATTACAGCTACAGACCAGGCTGCCCGGCCTCCCATACTTACCTTTTGAAAACTGGGCACTGCGTCTCCTGCAAGTCACAGACGGCGAGAAAATGCAGCCATCCCTGAACAAGAAAGGAAAATGAGGTCGGGAAAGGGAGATGCACAGAGACTAAGTTCCTTCCATTTTGTTGGGCTAGAAATGGGTGGCCCATCGGCAGCTGACCAAATGACCAAGTGTACCAAGAAACATGAGATTATTTGAATGAGAACCCTTGTGAAAGCCAACTTCAGCCATGCTAAACCGTACACGGACTAGCCTTTGCCAGCCTGGGGAGAAGGAAAGAGAGACTATGGAGGAGGTAGGAGGGCACTGATCTGCCCACTTGGTGTAGGCGGCGTACCTTTGAGACCGTTCTTTACCACCCCTAACACACGCTTTTAGACCCGATGGGCCAAGCTGTTACTGGTTGAGTCCTTTGGTCCTGGAACCTCAACTGCTGCGTGAGGCTCTGCAGCCACTCTAATTGCTGTGGCAGCTCAGGATGACTGTTGACGCTGCTGATCTTATCGCCTCTTTCCTTGAGTGGCGGGTCAGGATGGTCCAGGCCGCGGGGGCAGAAGAGGGTGATGGCCCCGAGGAGAGTGTGCTCTCTTCCAAGAACCCGGCAAGGGCGGGTCTGGCTTCTGCTGAGACGGAAGAAGCAGGGGAGGAGTGGTTCTCTCACTCCCCAGTGCTCGCAGGCCAGTGAAGAAGCACAGTGGAGGGGACTTGAAAATCCGTCGGGAGAGTGTTGGAATGAGCCACTTTTCCTTTGCTGCTCATTCCCACACGGCGAAGCATGTGCCCAGAGGATTCAGAGAGAGAGAGCCCTGGGGAACCCTGCTTCTTTTACCGCCCGCCTCCCCCGTGCCCCCCTGGAATGGACCTACCCCAGCAGAATAGGAACGCTGCTCTGGAAAATACCGAGGCCCCCTGCGGGTTCTCTTAGAGTCCCTGTTTGAGGCAAGATTGTTGCCATCTGTAAAATCTCTGCATGCCGGTGAATTCATGAGCCTCCCGGTGAAGCAAGGCAGGATCACTTCCTGTGCTGAGTCACAGCCAGATCTCCAGGTAGAGAGGCTCAGCTGAGCAGCGAACAGAGTCCAGCAAACAGACTCCTGCCACCAGTGTTCGTTCCCCTGGCAAGCGATCTGGGGGAGAATGTGTTGCTTCTTTATTAGATTATTTTCAGGAAAACTCTTCCCCACCAGCAGGTGTTCTGGCCGATACTCCAGTGTACGTGTGGCCTTCTTTCCTCCTGGGCCCCCCAGTCTGGAGCTGGCAGCAGGGGTGAGAGGTACCCGTAGGAGAGTGGGCCTGAGTGTGCGCCAGCCCCTCTGTAATCCCCGCACAGCCTGGCAGGTGACCAGATGATTGTTTGTTGTTGTAAATTCCCCAAAGCTTCAGCCACGTTCAGTGTCCAGCTCTATTAGGAACTGGCAAGTCCTGTGAAGACTCAGCCTCCCAGAAGTCAGCTCCGCCGCTAGGCCAAGAGCATTGCAGACCCCTCCCCGGGTACAGGAATCGGGGCCCGGACAGGTTTTGTGGCTTTGGCCAGCCAGAGAGCTCAGGCTCCCACTGCAGCCCCAGGACCCTCGCAGTGGTCACGGGGCACGCTGAGTCTTCTGCCCAAATCTTGCCGTGAATGATGTGCTTTCTCTCCATCCTCTTGCTGTCCTCCCGCAGGGTGCGGGCTGCACTGCCCTCGTGGTGGCCGTGGTGGCCCGGAAGCTGGAGCTCACCAAAGCAGAGAAGCATGTTCACAACTTCATGATGGACACTCAGCTCACCAAACGGGTAAAGCACCGCCGTTCACATCTTAATGGGGGACTTCAGACCGGCGTGGGAGCCAATCAGAAAGGCCGTAGTCATGTGGTGCAGGCTGGGGACCCCGGACACTGGCCACCTGCCTCCACAAAACAGGCACACGCCTCGGCGTTCCGGGTCCTGTCTTCTCTCACACGTCCGTGCCAGTTCAGGCAACCGAATCGTTTTCCTGATAGTCTAGTCTAAAGCATACGGTGGTGTAACCTGCCCCCTTGCCTAATGGTGATTGAATATATCACCCCGCACAAAGCAATGGTTTTGTTTATGCTCAAATATTTTCACGATTCTCAAGAGGAAGGGCAGTGGAGACTCTTAAGAATAGTACTGGAAATATACCCAAATCCAGGCCTTTAAAGAATCATTACAGACAACCATTGCTGTGGGGCCCGCATTCCCAAACAATGTCATTTTCCAACTTTCCCTTTTGGGTTTTCCAGTTAATGGTCCTCACGTGCCCCCTTAATGAAAGTGGCTGAGAAGGACGCACACTGAACGCAGGCAGGGGTGGAGAGGGCACTCAGAGCAGAGAGTCTGGCACCCCACCGGGCTGCCCGGGGAGAAGGGCCCGTCTAGCAGAGGCAGAGACCAGCAGGCAGAGTGACTGTTTCATGGCAGCGAAAGGAATGGTGGACCATTCTTTTAGAGGTGCAGGCTGAACGAAGGTCCTCACAGGATTTCCTGGGAAAACCCCCCTTTCTGAGATGGGCGAGGGTCCAAACCCTGTGCTGGGGTCGTGGCCGCCCCAGCAAGTGCTTCTCGTGCAGGACTGGAGTGGGTAGAAGGCCTGTAGTGACTCAGTTTTGATTTGGGTTTTTGAAAGCTAGAGCGCATATTCAGTGATCGATGTTGCAGCGCAGTGAAGAGCGTGTTAGAGACAAAGGCAGAAGGGAGAGCGGAAAGAGAGAGGACAATGGCAGAGGGCGCGCGAGCTCTCGGAGAAGGCAGGGGAGAGCGTGTGGTTGCCAAGGCCTCTCCAGTGTCTCAGCAGAATTATTCATGGTACGTGATTGTTTGGTCTTTGATGACCTGTATTGGATTCTCTGAAGAGCCTCCACAGGTGTCACAGGGCGAGAGCACAGGCAGCCCTTCTTACGCTGTTGGCACGCGGGTGTTTGCACAGCAGCTCCTCAAACGGCGATGCTGTATTACCACGTTCAAGCAATGCCACCGGAACTCGGTTCTGTTTGTGGTAGCCTGCGGCAACACTGGTCTCCTTACACATCTTTTCGTCTCAGGTCTGAGAACCTGTTGACAATGTTAAGTGAAGACCCACTGTGTGCAGTACATAGTAGACCCGAGCTGTCCACCGGCAAAAGCGAACAGCCTGTGCTATCGGCTATGGCAGACCTGCCCCCAGCAGCAGGCCAGCAGGCTTCTGCCCGCAACCCTGTGACCCCGCTGCCCTCGTTCGGGCCCGCAAGACGCGAGCGGAAGTTATGGCCGGTACTGAGAGAATCACAGAAGTGGTTGCAACGCCTAAATGCAAATATACTTGTATCTGCTCTCCTGAAATGATTTAGTGCAGGAGCGAAGGGCAACAGAGTTCTGCCTCCAAAACCTTCTCAGAAGCTGTTTGTTTAGAGCAGAGACGTCCACGGTTTCTCTGTTCTGGTTTGCTTTTGGAAACCAAGGATGTACTTGTATTTCATGCTGTTTGTTTTGTCCTCCCTGTGTTTCACTGTGTAAATCAGACTGCAAAGGGGAATAAGCCGAGGGAAGCCAGCTCCCTCCAATGACAGGAAAATAATCAATTTTTCTGCAACACAATTGCAAAGGAGATGAGATTGTGGTTGCTAATTTCGGTCTTTCAGGAATAATTCTCTCAAATCCTCCTCAACTCAGTCCACTTAACTCCTTCCAAAGCAGAACTGAAAATCAAATCAACAAATATTTGTTTCCCACTCATGGGTGCACGGCTCCCTTTAAATCAAATCACATCTCACTTTCCTGAGAACATGTAAATCTGTCGAAATGTCCCTTTAATGTCTACTGCCTTTTCCCAGAGAACCAAATAACGTGAAGGGGATGGTTCTGGCGGTGGGGGGCTTCAAGGCTGGTGGGACCGGGACACCCAAAGGTTCTGTGACATAATCTTTTTTAAAAAATATTTTGTTCATTTTTAGATTTTAGTTATTTATTTTTAGAGAGGCAAGGGAGAGAGAAAGAGAGAGAAATATCAATGTGCGGTTGCTGGGGGCCATGGCCTGCAACCCAGGCATGTTCCCTGACTGGGAATCGAACCTGCAATGCCTGGTTTGCAGCCCATGCTCAATCCACTAAGCTACACCAGCCAGGGCCTGTGACATAATCTTGATTGAAGGAAACTGGCTGCAAACATGGTCTGCTCGGAGAATCCCACCTTCCTTCCCCAGGGATGCCTTATCCACCCCCTGTGCTTTCCATGTGGCCCGGCGCGTCCACCTGAGGTGGCTCATGGGTCCAAGTGCGGCCAGGCTCAGTCTGATCGTGTGGTTGCAGAGAAGGGTCTGGTTGTGGGAGGGGCTGGTCGTGATGTGGTTCCCGCCCTCTCACTAGCGGACAGTCCATTTGCACAGTTAGAAGCAGTCTCTCACCAGGGTGTGCAAACTTCGTCCTTCAGACAGCTAAGCAAAAACACCACGGGGAACTGAAACCTACTCATCATAAAAATATTCAAATTGTTCTCGTGTATAATCATCCTGTCTGTCTTGCTGTGACAGCTTCGGCCCAGCCTTTACTACGAGAGTCACACGGTGTTTCTGTGTTTGCTGGGGGAGGACGGGGGCTCTGGGGGCACAGGGTAAGAACTCAGTTTCTGGTTTTCTTGAACCCCAAAGCTTTTCTCCTTTCACTTGTTTAACTTGTCAACCCTGGTGACAACATCATGTCTGTATTTAATGCCATTAGACTTTCTCGCACTGACTTTGTGGTTTTACTACCATTGTTACTCTATAATTATAATTTATTGGTAACCTCTGGGCCGTTAGATAATATGTATATAAATGACACGCAGAGAGACTGTAAAAAAGATGTTAGTTCCCCATCTTTTCTCCCGCTTGACACTACATGTCCCCATCTCTCTGTTTTATGTAACTAAACACATCAGTCACAGGGTCACCCACTCGGGACATCAAGATGGGTAAGGGGTGGTTCCTCCCCTCATCCTTACCGCCTGCCCTCAGAGAGCACCTCCCTTTTCTAAAGGCAGGACGGGCTGCCCAGGGACGCCCGGGGCCTGAGAGGCGCCATGGTCAGGAGGCGCTGTTTCCCAGCAGCAGCTGGTGTGTGCCACTGGCTGCCGATGCGTCTCTTTATCCTTGTCACAGGGGCTCTTGCTCCAAATACTTCATCCAAGCACATCTCCCTGTGAAATCAATGAGGGAGACCAAAACCAAACCCATATCCTTCCTAAATTAGTTCCTTCTCCTGACTTCAGCTAAAGACATCGGCAGTGTGTTCCTCGGGCCTGGAAACTTAGCACCATCTGGACCCACGGGGGCACAAGTGGTTTATGGGCCTGATTCGACCTTGCCGAGGCCGCGGCCATCCTCGGACGTGGGGCTCCCCAGGCCCTCAGCCCCACCCAGTCTTGCCCCATCGCGGCTGCTTGCTGTCTCTTCTGCCCCTGCTGGGCCTCCTCCCCCCAGTTGTCCTCCCCTTCGCCTCCCTGAGGACCTCCTTAGACTCTAAGGCTTAGCTCTGAACGAATCAGCACTCTGTTCAGAAGCCTTCAGTAACCCCTCTGCACCCACTGGACAGTGCTAGAGAAAACTTCTTTTTAATTATGAGCACATGTCAGAGTTTTATCACAATCCTGCTGGAAAAGCAGAAATTTTTGTCCAGCAGACCAACTCAAAGGCCTGCTCACGGCAGGACATTGTATAGGAAAAGACAGGCGCGTGGTTGCACCCAGTGCAGAAGGGCTGGCGAAGGGACACTGGACTCAGGGCTGACGCTGGTTGGTCCCCAGAGTGGATTCCCAGAATAGGTCTGAACGTCTTTACAGTTCACCAGATAGTCGATGGAGCAGGTACCGGGAATGCTAATTCTCCTCAGAGGGGGATTGGAAATTCTGTTACTGATGAGGGCTTTGTCCCACACAGGTCGGGGCAGTCGTCAGAGAAACTGAGCTTTTGAGCTGGGAGGACCCTTAGGGCTGTGCCTGCCGGCCCAGTGAGGAGTGGGGGTGGCCGTGCCCAGCCAGCGAGGTCCTGGCCGGGGCAGCAGTTTGGTCTCAGGCCTGCAGGCAGCTCTCCGGCCGCCACCCAGTGAGTTCTCCAGAGCAGTCAGTTCCCTGAAACGGCATGGGGTTAGGCTCCCAGGCCTGCTGCAGAGAGGAGCCAGTTTAGCTCCAACCTCACTGAGATCGTGTAAATACCATTATAGAATCAGCCACTGTGCATTACCATGCTGCGGTGGGGAAAGAGCTTCAGACTCCAATTTTGGACCATGGAAATTCATCTCTTCTCGCTCCCTGCCCTAATTTCCCACTGATCACGGGGCTGGAGCCTCCCTTCAGGGCTGGCTACTAGGTGACGTGGGCAGAGAAGCCTGGGGAGGGAGTGTGGAAAGGATGGGACAGGAAGGGGAGAGGGTGTCAGAAGGGAGATGGAAGAGATGGCAGCTGCAGGGAGTTGGGGCGGTGAGGGTGAGGCGGTGAGGGTAAGGTGGGGCGGTGAGGGTGAGGTGGGGCGGGGCTGGCAGAGGGGAAGGCGGGCCAGCCTTGCTTCCCAGCTGTGTGTCCGACGGACACCTTCCGTCAGGAGTCTGCAGACAGACGGAGCTGGCTTTAGGTTCTCAGGTTGTGATGCCCACAAGCTCTCAGTTAACCTAAATGCAGGCTGTGGAAGTCCTTCAAGTCAAGTCACACTTAACCTGCAGTCTCACGTTCCCTCCCGCCCCCTTCTCTAGCCTCCCCGGGAACACCCTTTCCCCGGGCAGGACTCCTGGCAGTGCAGTGGGTGTACTGGCGATGTCTTCCAGTGGGGCTCCTGCGATTATTCCCCAGGTCTCCCCGTGGCTTCTGGAGGCATGGGGAGTCCAGCACGGGTGCCTGTGTCATCCCGTCCTGTGTTCCGCCTGCAGCTCTCAGTCCCTTCTGGTGCCCAGTGGCACGTTACCCTGGCAGAGGGGCCAGAGCAAGCCCTCACGTGGGCGAGGTGGCCACGGGCTCAAGGAGCAGGCTCGTGTGTTCTGTTTAATGTTCTCTCTCGTTAGCAAGGAAGGAAGAGAAAGAGGCTGACGTTTATTTGGTGTGGGGGAGAATATTAATGAAGGTACCATGTGTTGAAAACCACTGTGGCCAGACTGCTGTGTCTGAAGTGTATTCTTATTTAATCGACTCTACAATCCCATTTTACAGACCTGTAGCACTTGCATCATCTCCAGACACCTTCCTGCTGAAACCTTCTCTTGAAGCATTTATTGCCTGATGCAGTGTTATAAACTGCATGTGGTCTCCACAAGCTGGTACACTCCACGAGGGCTTGAACGTTACTGGTTTGTACATCCTGGTATCCTCACTGCCCAGAACAGTGTCTGCCCCGTTGTAGGGGATCAGGAAAAGTTTTTCTCATTCATTAGTAAGAAAATTGAGTCTCAGAGAGGTTTCGTAACAAGTCCAAGGAGGAGATAATAATTGCATCTACTTGTGAGGGTTTTCCGAGAGCTGATAAAACACCATAAACACCAAGTGTTTTGCAGAGCCTGGCACACAGTAAGTGCTCAGTAAATGTCAGCTCTCGCTATTATTTGCAAGACCGCATTTGGATGGCTCCCTTACTCAACCCCTTTCATCTTAGAGCCCCTCCTAAATTACGTAGGTCACTGAGCCCCGTCCCTGGCCTTCACCGGGACGGAAACATACATTTTTTTTTTTTTTTTTTTTGGTAGAGAACATATGGAGAGGAAACAATCAGCTCTTGGGCTTATGGGCTTGAGGAACTGGATGGCCAGCTTCCACGCACAAAGGCCCTCTTCTAACCACCCCTGAACCCATCTGCTGGTGGCCAGCCTCGCTCAGGTTTGCCCCGTGCCCTGACCCACCCCACCCCCAGGACCGCCTTTAAGCCCTGGTGGTCCCTCCCGCCAGGAGAGCTCAGAGGGTCTCCAGGCTCCCATCCAGGGCTCAGCGAATCCCAGGGAAGGCACACAACCTCAGCTGCTCCCCATCCTAGCGATGCTCGTCAGCCAGGTGAACTGAAGGGAGACCCTGGTCACAGCAGTGGTTACTGTCATCCTGGGAAGGCCCAGCGCTGTTAAAAGCCTGTTTCTTCTCCTCTAGCAGATATTGATCCGCTTAGCTTTGTGCCAGGCTGTTCGCTGGCAATTAATTTCAGCGTCAGCACCAAGGATCGCATTTAACATCACTTTCCCCGAATACTCAGGGGTGTCCTGTTCACGCCGATAAAGAGGATGTGGCTGCCTCTGTGAGCCACCCGGGCTGTGCTGGGGCCTCAGCAACTCGCCTCTGGGCTGACGCTACGTGCGGGACGTAGACGCCCTGTCCTGTCGTCGGGGAGTGGAGGCCAAGACGATGCAAAAGTTTCTAATGTCCTTTCCAATGCCTTGATCCTGGAAAACAGGAAATAATTTTGTTTGTGTAGAGATGAAACCTAGCCAGGTCTTTCTTCAGACCTCACGAAAACCTTCTGCTCTTCTTGGACCTGGTTCTGTTTTGACCTTGCTGTTGGCTGGCTGTGTGAGTCTGGCCCTCATGTCCCGTCTCTGAAGCTATTTCCTTTTAAAGCGGGTTTAGGCCAGATGATAGTAACCAATGTCAGTATGTTTACAGGTTGTAACTCTTTAGTCCATGTCGACTCAGTTTGTCATTTTGAACTTGACGGTCTCGGTCTGTGTCTCGGTTTCTTCATCTCTAAAATGGGGATAATGTCAGCACCTGCCCGACAGGCTTGTGCAGACCACCTGAGTTCGCGCACGTGAGGTCCGCAGGCCTGCACCTGGCAACGCTAGCTGTTGGCCTCACCATTGGCACCATTGTCACTGCCTCACGTGGGCCTCATAACAACCCTTGAAGTCGGGATTCATTTCTCCCATCTTACAGATAATTAAGCATTTAGTCCTCAACTGCTTAATAACTGCTGGAGCAGGAACTCACTTGCAGGCTTTTCAATTGCAAATGCTTGTCCCACACCACACAGAGACAATCGTCAAAGGCCCATCAGCGCCCACACTCCTTCCCCATCCATCCGTCCTTCTGTCCGTCCGCAGAGGAGACCTGGAGCTGGGGCCCTGCTGGCTGCCCTAAATGCGGGGCGGATGTTCCCTGCTGCTTCTCTGTGAGGCTTCCCTGGGAGGCTAAGCACCCAGGGGACTGAAGAGGTCACATGTCCAACTGCCCCCCCCAAAGACAGGGGTACATGCTATGCAGAGAGAAGGGATTCCCCTCTGTGTGGCTTGGCCGCTGTCCACTCTGGGCCCTGGGAAGAACCCCAGACCACCCCTTCCTCCACCTCCCCACTTCTCACCTGCACACTTACTATTTCTAGCTTATACTCACCGTTACCTGCTTCCCTTTGAGCAAGAAATTAATAGGGATGGGCAATTAAGTCCTTAAAACCATTTTCACAGTGGATTTTTACTGAACAAAAAAAGCAATATATTCATGTCACTTAGACGTTTCTGAGAAGACTTAGCTGTTCTTTTAAAAACATCACTTCTGCGCCAGTAAAAAATGTAATCCAACCTTAGTAATAAATTTTTAAAACATACACACACAAAAGTCATCAGTCTGCAAAACGATGTTTCCTAGGCCTCCCCACATGTCTCAGTGTTTTAATGACGTCCCATCTGTTGCTGTCAGTCTGAAGAAGCAGGCCTGTGCTCCCCAGTTTTATTAAAAATCCTTGCTGGCTAGTAACTTGATTTCTGCGAGGCTGGCCTACTTACTTCCAGGCCCCGGGCCTGTGGGCCTGTGCCAGTGTGTGTGGCTGACGGAAGTGGGGATGGTTAACCAAAAATCTGTTTAGCTTGTGCTTAATAAGAAATGTTTCCTTTTGCTCTTGTTACTAATTGCTGAAGATGTCTGTGTTTGGACTGAAACTTTGTCCCCAGCCATCTGGATGCCACTGATATGTCTCATCTCAGTCTCGGGCCGGGTGATATCAGCGGTTTCCATGCCAACAGATGACAGCGTCATATGTCGAGACGTGTGATTGCAGCGCACAGCGAAGGAGCCGGCCTTGGGCGAGAGGCAGCTCTCTTTTCACACCAGATATCTGCACTGATTCTCAGATACTGGTTTACATTATTCCCATTCAGTGCTATGCACAGTTCCATGTAAAACTGCAGTGTAAGTGTTTTTGGCCATTTGGGGAAAGAAACAACAGTCTCATTGACACCTATAGTTCCGTTTGGTGGAAAAGGCTTTTCCTCAAAGAGGGCTGGAAAGATCTCCAGCTGATAGGAAATCTGTTTACTCTCTGAGTGCGAGAAAGTGCTGTGTGCATGAAGTGGAAGTCTCAGGTAGAGCCGGAACTCTGCATGCGAGGGCAGCAGTGGTATATATTTATCTGTTCAAAGGGAGCCTGGGGCCCCCAGGTCTTGTTAACGCGGCTTGTCTAAATATAGCAGCAGCAGCAGCAGTCGGGAGGCAGTCCTGAAATAATTAAAAAGGAACAGGAAACACCCCTGAACTTCAGGCTCCGGTGTACTGCGTCTAATACCGGATTAGTAGGAGATGAATTTTAATTATCCATTCTAAGAGTTCATGATTTGATTAAGGAATTAGATCACTGCAGAATTGTTTCCTGATAAAGTAGACTGTATCAGCAAACAGAAAAACATGTGAAACTGGGGAAACCAGCCTGAGAGCACCTGCTTCGCGCACTTTCCCTTAGATCAAGAATGCCGCGGCCAATGTCCTGCGGGAGACGTGGCTCATCTACAAGCACACGAAGCTGCTCAAGAAGATCGACCACGCCAAGGTCAGGAAGCACCAGAGGAAGTTCCTGCAGGCCATCCACCAGTGAGTATTCGGGGAAGCCGGGCCCCAAAGAGGGGGGCTGGGACCCCACAGCGTCTCCTCGTACACTCCGAGGCACGGGAGAGGTGCATCCTCTCCCACTCAGTGAGCACGGGGCACAGTGAACGGAACACAGGTTGGTCTGTCTGTCCACCTGGCGCGCCTGCCCCTGCCACGCCCTGGGCAGGCTGCTGAGGAAGAAGTGTAGGGATAAAGTAGAGGACGAAAACAGTTGTTCTGACCTGGAGGGTTTGGGAAAACCCTGAAAGGCCAAGAGTACAGCGTCCAAGGTGGAAGGCACAGCTTAGAGACAGAGAAGCCAGCAAATGGCCTGGGAGGAAACCGGAGTGACGGGAGGCAAGCGTGCATGGAGACAAGAGCCTGCTCTCTGGGGGACCTGACAAGCCCTTGGTGCTGGTCAGGCGTCACCCATGTTCGAGGTCCCCACACTGGGTTCCACAACCAGACAAAGTGACGTGAATGTGGAGACTGCTTGTGGGACTGACCCTAATAGGCACTCGAAGGCTGTGGCTGTTGCAACTCTCTCCCACAGACTGCGGAGTGTCAAGATGGAGCAGAGGAAGCTGAGTGACCAAGCCAACACCCTGGTGGACCTCTCCAAGGTGAGTGGCCAAGTCTGAGGACGTGCTGAAGAGGTCTCAGATGCTGGCCTGCTGCTCGGGCGTGCCTGTGAAGACGGGCCATGTCCAACCCGCACGGGCCAGGACGGGGACAGCAAAGAACAATTCCTCTTCAGTTAAAAAACTATCTAGGTTCAAGTTATTAACATTTGCAGTCTACTCATGTGTCTTGCCTTTTAAAGTCTGGCATTTGTTTCTTAAATTCAATTGTTCGGGTTTGTCTTTGCATGGAATTAATTAGCTGCCCTCCCAAAGCATTTCAGCAGGCTGCATTAGGATGAGCTCGAGTTTGCACAGAGCAAAGCACACTGGAGAGAACTGCCTGGTGATGATGGCCACGATGCTGCTGAGGTCATACCCGGGAAAACCCTTCTACCTTGCTGTTATAATCGGACATTCATGCTCTAGCATCCTTCAGTCTTTATAACCCAGCTGTTACGGCCCCACATTGGGGGTGGGGTGCATTTCTTTACTTCTCAAGAGGCAAATGGCCCATGATGAATATAGAGATGCCAAAAATGAGAGTCCTCCTTTGAGGGCCCCAGGGTTGGATATCACACTCTCATTCTGCGTTTCTGGCACTGAGCTGCTGTAAATACTGTAAAGAAGCTTGTTCTTCTTTGCAAATCACTGAAGTGAGGGGACCTAAGGCTGCCCTGCTGGTGGAGCGGAGTGTAGGAGCCACTGAAGTGAGGCCTCCCACCCAGCCCCTTCTCCTCATTGACTCCTGATAGAAATTGTGTATCAAGTGTACAGCCCAGGGCCAGGCAGGCAGAACATTCTGGCAGATGCCAATTATCACAGTGGCACACGTTCGTTCCCTGGTAAGCAAGAGAAACTCCCTCAGGCAAATTAAACACCCTTTGAAAAGAGGGTGCAATCAGAGAAATTGCTGGTTGTTGGGCCACGTGCAGGCACACTTTCAGGGAAGGGAGGAAGCCAGAAAGGGAGCCTCCCAATCCCCAGGGGTGTGGGGACTCCCACCAGGGAATGCATGGCTTGTACAGGGGAGGAGCCACGGGCCTGTGTGCCTTTGGAGGGGGTGCTGAGGTGGAGTGCGGGCTCCGGAGAGCCTGGAGGAGGGAACCCCCGGAGTCTTGGGTGTGTTCTGTATCAGAAGCCCACTGGGACTCAGTGTTAAAGTGGAGGCATTTGTTGTAAGGATGCCAGGAAGTCTCCTTCCAGGCAGAACCTCACAGCAGGCTTCCCGGTCAGACTTCAGGAAGGAACTAACTAGACCCGGGCCTGAGGGAGCCCTCGCACCCAGGAAATATTCTCTCAACTCTCTCCTTCTGTTCAAGTGCCTGCTTCAGTTCTCTCTCTCTCTCTCACCCTCCCCTCACCTTGGACAGCCTTCTGTGCCCCTGTCCCCACAGCGGGCCGCAGCAGGCCCCTGTCAGAGAGTAAGTGTTCTGGTGCCGGCCGCAGGCAGAGGCGATGGGCTGCCTGTTGCTCTTCACTCTGAATCTCAGAACAGGTGAGATGACGGGCCGCTTTGGATCGTGTGTCCACCCTTAGACCAATCGGCCATGGCCAGGAAGAGGGTCAGGTAGGGCTCACACCCTGTAAGATGCGGCAACGGCCCAACAACATGCCTCAAGATTTTTCTTCTACAAGGAGCAACGTTTCCTGCCTCACCTCTCAGCTGGCAGGGAGTTCTCCCGGGACGATCAGGCAAACCAGACTTTCAAGCCTGCGTCTCTTCAGTGCCACCCGCAGCCTTTCACAGAGGTGGGGCTCAGCGCAGGTCGGACTGGGTGAGGCAAAAACCGCAGGGAGCGGGAAAGAGGCTCCTGTGAATGGGGTGGGGGAAGCGAACATCAGTAATCTGGGAGCCAGCTCCCTGGAAAGCAAGGGTGAGGAAGGGAGAGGGTTAACGCCAGACTGCAGGGCAGTGTGCTGTGAGACCGGGCGGGCGAGGAGATGAAGCCCAGTCCCTCCGTCCATCTAGGCTTTGTCTCTTCCTCCCAGGCTCTGGCAGCAGCTTAGCGTGCTTCCCATTGATCCACAGTCCCCTGGCCTCCTGTCACCAAGCAACAGAACGGGGGAGCCGATAGTGCCGTGCTCTCTCTTTCTGTGCTCCGTCCTCCCAGCTCCCCACCTTCCCAGCCCTGCCCTTTGGTCCCCTCTCGATGAAGAAAACATCACGTGGCCTCGAAGTGCTCATTGCTGTATTGAATGCATGGTGGCAGGGCTGGGAGGGCTTGGGCTCGCTTGGGCTCCTTATCTGCTACCTTCAGTTCCCGAAACTGAAAGGCAAGAACAATTCCTAACATCTGAGGCTTAAGTGAGCCAATGAGATGCTCTGTGTGAAAATGCGTTGTAACTCACAAAGGGTTTGCAGATGATAGTTCTGATTATGAACATAGGTGAGGAAACCAAGATCACAAGGAACAAAATGACTGTCCCAAGTCAAGCAGTTGGCGGGTGTCAGCACTGGGGCCAGAGACCCAGGCCCCCCACCCCCCTCAGTCTGGTGCTCCTCAGGGTGCCGCTGTGTCAGGTGTACTGGTGGTTTTGTGTATTCTAGGAAGAACTGGGCCCCTTGAGGAGGTTCTTGAATGTTAATGAAGGAAGCACTCTCGCTTCCAGAGCCACCCTCTCCTCTAAAGGCGTCCATACGGGTGTTCTGCTCCCCCGAGGGCAGTCCTGCCTTGGTTCCACTCTGCGGTGGCCGCTTTTGGGCCCGAGGCAGTTTCCTGTGGGCCAAGTCTCAGCCGGGAAGGCGTTGCCCCATCTTCAATCCCGCTTCCCCATCTTCTCTCTGGTTCCTCATGTTTGGCGCCTTCCTTTTCTCCTCTTCTTCCTCTCTCACCTCATTCCCTACTCCCTGGGCCCCTGAGGGCACCAGTGTTTCCCATCTTCTAGAATAATTTGAAACTTCAGATGAAATAGGATTAGAGTATCACTGGCAGATGACCAGAAGCCGCAAGAGCCTGGGGGGAGGGGCGGGGCACAAAGCAATGGCAACTTGGCCCTCTGCCACTGCAGCCAGAGGAGCACCCGGGAGTGTGGGGATGCCCGTGAACTTTGCTCCCAAGTCTGGTATCACGTGTTACTTTCAGGGGGAGATGTGGCTGTCACATAGAGGAAGGCTCTACACACCAACCCGGGAAGCCAAGTTATAATCAGAAAGTTGCCAGATAAGAGCGGAGTCAGAGCTCGACTGAGTGCGTCGCAGAATGCGGGGTGGTCCTAGCTGGACTACAGTGGTTTGGTTCAGTTGAAGGAATTGAAATGGAGGAATATTTATGGGAGGGGTGGGTGGTACTTCGGCCTGGTGGGATGTGAAGGGTGGGGCAGAGGGTGACACCCAGGTCTCTGGTTGGGACACCTTGATGGACAGCCCCCTCCCCCCCCCCAAGGAGACGGAGCTCCAGCAAAGGGCAGGTTTGGGGGGGAGCATGGCACCCTTGGCGTGAGCTCCCTTTGTTTAGCTCTGCTCTGACCTGCTTTTAGGACTCAACTCTTGAAGTCCAGTTTATTTTATTACTTTTAAATTTTGTTTTATTTTCGGTTCCCTGGGGCACCCCAGCCTTGCTCTCCTGCCCGCATGACCCCTCTCCCACCCACTCACAGACGCTCGCTGAGCACCTGCTGCAGAGCTGGGCCCTGGGCGCCTGCTCTCCTTCACATACAGGTCTTGGTGGGAAACTCTGAGAAACCTCCTTGGTGTATGGAAATAATTGGGGTACAAAGGGTGTCTCCCCATCAGTGACACTGCTGCCTTGCTACAGGGTGGTGGGGGCGGTGATATTTTACTTGAGCCAGTACTCCATTCATTCACTGGCTCCTCCAACAACTTTCAGTGACAACTGTGTGCACCAGACCCCCCTGCCTTATACATATTTGTCCATTGTTAGTGGAGCATCTCCTGTGTACCAGACACTGTTGGTTCCCTGGGACACACCAGTGGGCCCAGCAGGCAAACGTCCCTGCCTGGAGGACAGCAGCAATAACCCGAAGAAACAGCGAATCCGTTCGCGCACCAGAAGGTGGTGTGGAAGACAGAGAGAGTTGCACAGTGTCAGTGGGACCAGCAGTGGGGCGGGACAAGGTGTGGCACTGAGCAGCATGTCAGGGGGGTGTCACTGAGAAGGTGATTTTTAAGGGGTGCCTATTAGGGTAAGGCTGTCAGACGTGGGATGTGGCAGGAGAAACCAAGGTCCAGAGAGGTTAAGGGGCCTAAGGGAGGGCACACCATTAGTGAAGTGCAGACTTGGCCTTGAACCCTGAACCCTGACCTACCAGCTGTAAGTCTGTTGCCTTATCCGCTTTCCACCACAGTGCCTGTCTCTCATCAGCAGCGCCAGTACCATATGAGCTGAGAGGTTGGGTACAATGAGAACATGAGAACAGTTTAGAGACTCACTCCATTTAAGAAAAAAAGTGCTGCTTCTTTTCCATGTTACGCATTCTCTAATATTTTGTTATAATTAATATGCATGACTTTTGTAATGAGGGGGAAAAAAGCCATTTTTCTCCTTGAGCCTCCGTGTCTCCAGGATAGTAAGCTGCTGCCTCCTCCTTGGCCGCATGAGGTATGGCTGGCATGGAAGTTGCTCCTGTCATAATCTGGAGGAGTTTTTCACTTTCCCCATTGCAAATTTCCCTGTGATGACCTGTCATCTCCTGTCTGGCCTCTCTGCCTCTCTGTACAGATGCAGAATGTCATGTATGACTTAATCACAGAGCTCAATGATCGGAGCGAAGACCTGGAGAAGCAGATTGGGAGCCTGGAGTCCAAGCTGGAGCATCTCACCACCAGCTTCAACTCCCTGCCCTTGCTCATCGCGGACACACTGCGCCAACAGCAGCAGCAGCTGCTGTCTGCCATCATCGAGGCCCGGGGTGTCAGCGTGGCGGTGGGCACCACTCACACCCCGCTCTCCGACAGCCCGATCGGGGTCAGCTCCACCTCCTTCCCAACCCCGTACACAAGTTCGAGCAGTTGCTAAATAAACCTCCCCATTCCAGAAGCATTACCCATAGGTCTTAAGATGCAAATCAACTCTCTCCTGGTCACTTTGCCATCAAGGAACACTGAGACCAGGGGATGTAAGGAAGAGAGACTGAGCTCATTAACTAACTCGTGTTCATTCGGCGTGCTTGGTTCGATATGCCTTGAAACCAGAAATCTAATCTCTGTTTAGGTGCCTCTACTTGGGAGCAGGAAGCTGAGATGACAGGAAGCGACGCCTCTGGCAGGGCCCTTGCTGCAGTTGGTGGAGAACAGAAATCCACGCTCAATCTCAGGTGTTCACACGGGGGCGGGGGTCAGATGCACTGACGCGGCCGACAGTGAACCGCCCGGAAGAGGGGCACGTCAGGCGTGGGGAGTGGGCTCCTCGCCACTGGGGTCCTCCAGCACACCTCTCTCTTTTTCTTTTGTCTGAGGAAACTGCTAGATGACAAAAGGAAAAGAAAGCTGCCCACATGTTGCCCAAACAGGCATTCTTTCCTTCCATATCTTATACAATCGTAAATCTCAATTTAGACAGAAAAATAAAGAGTCAGGTTTTCCATCCAATATCAATACCCACATAAACCTGTGTGTTTGCGAGTGTGTGCACACACACACATGCCCCACAGTCAACCCAGGTCTACTCTTGTTTGAACTTGACCCAAATGAAAAGGGACCTGGCACCTTACCTTGCACACAGTAGGACTGGTTTGGGTCAAGGCACTCCCTAAATGTGTGCTGAGTTGGTTTGAATCCGAATGTGAGAGCTTTCGGTTCAGGTTGTGTGCTGGTGCTGGCCGCGTTCTGAGCTTCGTGGAAGGCGCAGGTCCTTCAAACACAATGCAGGCCGCTCCGTCCTGGGCGTGCGCTGTGTTTGCTCGGTTTGAGGTGATGCTGAGCTAAGGCTGTTGGCATTCTGGACGGATAAGCGGCCTTCTAAAAACAGCAGCTTTGCAGAGCTTTCTTCTTATAGCCCAACAAGCTGTGTTCCTGTGGAGCACACAGCCAGGTGTGTGCGTGTGAGGGACGGACAGGACCTGTGCATGCGTGTGCCTGCCACGCGCTGACAAGTGCAGCCCAGTGACACCTGAGCACTGCCTGGGGGTTTGCTCAGCTAGGTTTACCTAGCGACAGGTTTCCAGATCCAGATGTTAAGAGTGCGGGGGGTCGGCGCCTCATGTGGTCCCTTCCACCTGACTTGAAATCACCTCAGAGTGAGAGGCTCTGAGAATTGGGAGCCCGTAGGGACCTGTGGGTCAGGCAGGTTGACACAGACGCGTGGATTTGTCAGCGGCCTGTCCCTGCTGTGCCGTGTTAACCTTGGTGTGAACTCTTCTAACGTCTCTCAAACTCCGAGAGACTTAAGAAGCATTAAGACCCAGTGTAGGGACAGGCCGTGCAGGGAGGGGCCTGTGGAAGCAAAGGAGTTGCATTGCTCCCGAACCTGCCTGCACATCGTGCGTGTGGTGTGAAAGCCAGCGTGTCGTTCGTTGCTTTTTCATTCCAAGGTCTTCAACTTCTGTTTGTGGGGAGTTACATGGACTGCATGGAATATTTTATCTGTTTGGGGCAAAACAAGACTGCTGTGTGTGTGCGGTTCCCTGCCGGGTTTCACTTTGTGCAGGGACGCCGTCACCATTCTGAAGGCCGTGTCCGGCTGTGCAGCCTGTCCGGCAGGCTGGGCCTGGTCTTCAAAGAACAGGGAATCAGGCAAAGGTAGATGACCCCAGGACTAAGGCCACTCTTTCTAGAAGATCGGGGCTCTCGCTAAACTTTTATCTATTTTTATTGCTGTTGCTGTTCCGTTAATGGTCTCATGTTTATTTTGATAATCCCTTTGAACATTTTCATTGGTTGTTTTGCCTACCGCAGATGCCACACTTGCTGTTGGCTTTTTATTTTTTTCACTTGTTCTTTTAACTATTGACTACCTGAAAGATCCCCCTCTTTTATGTCCCAAGAACGGTGCCCCTGTTTTCAGCGACAGCTCAGCTGATCAGATCAGCAGATGTGTAAACAGATGAAATAACCATGCAGTTTCTTTGTGGCATGTGTTTCATTTCACAAGGTGAAGACCACTGACAGGTCAGGCTGGGAGTGCCGGTTCTGGTCGTTTAAGCTACAGGGGCTGTAGTTTAAACGTCAGTTTCCCTTTGCGCTTTCCAGTCGGCTGCGCATGCACACACACACGGCGATTCAGTCCGCATTTCCCATGAGTTCCACGCAAGATCCCACTGCCACTCCCCTCCCCAAAAGTGTGCGCAGACTGTCACTGACCCACCCCAATCTGGGGATGATGCTTTGATCCATCATGAATGCCGTACACTTAGTTAACCCCCAAAGACCGAGCTAGCAACACTAGTAAAGGGCGTGGCTGGATTCATTTCCAGTACCGGTAGCCACTGGCATCCTAGAAACACACGGGCATTTGGGGCATGACTTGACCTATTGGTAGTGCAATAGCTATGTATTGTTGGCAAAAGGATACTTACTGTTTCCCCAAAACGTGGTCGAGTTTGCATGTTGATCCTGAAGTGGTAAATGGAAGAAGGCTGCTTCTCTGCACTAGTAATTCAGCTTTATGCGGGAAGCCACCCACTCTCCTGCAAGTACAATCAACCCTTGGCGACTTAGCTATCGATTATCCAGGGCATAGCTCACCCAGGTGTTCCTCCCACAGCCAGTCTTTTGGCTGATTCCACTGTGCTTCAGCATCGCAGTCAGATGGGAAGAGGGGCCGGGTGGATCTCATACCATGCCTTCTTGTTCCTTATTTCCAAGTTTGATGGCGGCGGAGGTTTCATTACCTACTGAAGAATTGGCTATGTGTAAAAACTGTGCGTTATAATAACCTCACTCCAATACTGAACCGGTTGAGTTCTGCCCACTCCTGGAAAGCTGACCCAGTGTCAGGGCCCCTACTATGACCTTTCTGATAACTTAGTTACAGGTCAAAGTACCCTAATGTCCCCTAAAATATCAAGATACTTGAATTAAAAATACAGGGCCACCCCCTCATTGCTTAAGCCATATTATAGCTCCACGTACTGTAAAGTCAGGGATGTACTGTGATACTTTAAGACCACTAATCTCAGTGGAATTTCAGGACATAGCATCAGTTGGTAAATCATACCAGACTAGGGGCTCGCTCCTCCTTAGATTGAAGTCCAAATAAAAGTCACCTTTGGCTCAAAGGCCACCTATATATGAACCATCATGAATAAATTGTCACAAAGTATCTACAAACTGCTCTTGCCATCCTTATAATATAACTTCATGAATTCACGTCTCCAGAAATGCTTAATACAATCCAAAAGAGCAAGAGGGGTGAGGCCCTGAGTCATCACTACCTAGTGGCGGCAGCAGGCACCAGCGGTGCAGTCTTGTAACTGGAGGTGCAGGGAGTGCGTGTGCAAGCCAGTGCTGAAGTGCTGAGCAGGTGCCAGCCACTGCCGTTCATGTAAGGGCGAGAAGGGACAGCATGGGAGAAGCAATGCCTTCATATACTCAAGGACTTCCCCCTTAGATTGGCAGTAATTTCCTTGTAAATGATGGAAAAGAAGAAAATTAGTCAGAATCATAATAAATAACATCCTAACATCGCATCCACATCTTTGGCTGGTAAATATTACCACCTCATACCTCCATTTATTTGTACTTAAAAAGAAGATAATAGTGAATATTCTTAAGTACAAAATATTCAATAGATTTTAAAAAGTGGAATCGCTGTTGTCATCAGCAGCAAACTGGACTGACTGTATCTCGTCCACACTTTGATGTTACGTCTGAAGGCAATCAGTAGTTACCAAAAAGTAATTATTATATATCAACTAGGTAATGGGATGAACAGGGAGAAGTATGGGAGAGCTCCAGGACCTCTCCCCTCTTCAGAATGTACCTTGACAAACAGTGCACCCCAAATTAAGAATCAGTGTTTCAACCCAGATCAGGGGTGTTACTCCATCACAGCACCACAACTGGGACACCGTGAAAGCATTGCACTACCAGTAGGTTACTACTCTTTTAAAGTTACTGCTTTCAAATCCTAAAACACATCCCTAGTTCTATACGGTCATTCTACTTCCCTGGAAGTGGCTGACCAGCAGATTAGGGACCCGTTAGCGGTCATTCTGCTGTCTCTATGGACTCCACAGTGTTCGGTTCCCATACCGTAGCTATCGGGTGGTCTCCTAGTAGGCACAGAGCAGCCCCTCCCCTTGCCCTGCAGCTCGATGATGCCCTAGACAACATCCCTTCCTTCTCTACTGCAGCCAAAGTAATCATTACAACAGTGGGATTATTGATACCACTGAGAAAGGCGTGTCCCGGGGATAGCAATATGAACTGTCTGCCTCTGGTATAGAATATATTAGTAGGTGAGTGCTCTTCATCCTGAAAGCTAATGCCAGGTTGCATGAGTAGAAATTAACATTAAACTCCTGTGGACAAGTAATATGTAGATTTTTACTGAAATAGACTGAAGCTTATTAAAACGTATTCAGTGCAATGGTAGATAAATATATACAGACTAGAGAAAAAATAACTGTGATCTTTTTTTTTTTTACACCATTACTGGAAGCACCCAAACATGAACTGGAGTTCCCTCTGAACAAAACCATTATCAAATCTTCAACGTATGACCTCTAATCTAGGTGCCAAGCGCTCTGTGACACTTACTTACTTACACACCCGAGAAATGCATTGTGGAAGCTGTAATCTTGGACCTGAACCATGAAACAAACAAAAGGGACATTGTGACCAACCGAGCTGATGGAGCAAAAGCACAAATTCAACATCAACCTGAAGTTAGGATCCCAAAGAGATGCTGAATTTATAGCAAAAAAAAAAAAAATCAACGACAAATCAAATACGAGCCCAATTAGAACAGCTGACATCCAGATCCACGGAAGAAGGACAGGGAATAAATGACATTCTCTAGCTGTGTCACATTATTTCGGTTTTTGAATCTCAATCAGGACCAGTTCACCTTCACGGACACCATTGGCAATGGCCCAGCAGCTTGGTCTTGGCCCCCGACTCCCTCTCTGCACTGGGCAAGCGCGAACAACGGAAGGGAATGCCGGGGTGTTGACAGAGGAAATGTTTTCATGGCAAACTCAGAAACTGAAGTGTTTATATTCAGAACCAGATGAGCTTCAACATGAATTTGCATCTTGCCTCTGTACCGCTTGCTATTTTTTAATGATAGGAGAAAGCATATCAGTTTATTTTAAATATGAAATATATTGCTATATTACAAAATATATTGTAACTTTCAATTAACGTTTTGTATCAAACTAGTCTTTGGCGGGCCAAGTGTGCGCCTGCTCCCCCAACGACTGTTTCTGAGTACACATCACCGCTAGGGGCGCCCGACCCCAGAACAGGGTCCTCAGCCTGCAGAACTGCCATATCCTAACTCCCCGAGACCTGACTATTAGAGACAAAAGAACATTATCCCGAGCTTAGAAGGATAATTCTATCCTAAATTCTATCAAGCCATTCCAGAAGGGAGTTTTAAAAGCCATCACTCCTGTAGTAGCCGTGCAAAGCCAGTGTAATCAAAGTGCAGGCTCCTTCTATGTGAGGCCAAGGCCCTCGTTGCATGAATTATATGTCTCGAACTCAGCCGACCGGTCTTTCCTTTGGCAGTGTCAGGTTTGGGCATGAGGAAGAGTCTTGTTCTCCGGTGACACTAAAGGCTCACAATTCTAGGCATCATCACAGATTTTCTTTGTGTCAGAGTAGACGCTGCACTGGCATTCCGTGGCACTGGGCCCAGCGGGAGCCCCTGTGCGCGTGCGCTTTTCTGAATGGCAGCACCGCGGAGGGAGCGAGGGTTGCGCTCTTCGCCCACAGCGTGGAGCACGGCTCCTGAGGGAATGAAGGAGGGGGCAGGACAGCACACCAAGATCCAACAAAGGCTTCCTTTTCTACTAGTTTACTCTAGCTAGGAGGGAAGAAAGAGCTCAATCTAGATGTTTTCCTTTATTGGCAAAATTGGGGGGAAATTCTCTACTTAGGCAACTATGAAGTTCATTACCCTTCTTCTCTGGTCATTCGAGACACACACAGAATTTCTCACTTCCTTCCTTTGAGTGACGGAGGGGCTAGATGAAAACCAGATGTGGAGGTTATTATGGAGCAAAGATTTCCTAGAAGCTTTGGGCCTCCTCCCGAGGAGGGCCCTCGCTCATTGTCATCACTTTGGGGTAACGGTACACAGGTGCAAACCACGCAGCATCAGAGTAGAGTTAACTGAGCGTGCTTATCTCTTCCTTTCACAAACCCTGAAAACTCACACAGGTGTACTGACAGTGCAAAACAACAGGTTTTCTCCTGGGGAAAAGGCTGGAATCCTCTTAAACTTCCATCTATTTGAGCCGAAATGTAGACAAGGCTTGGGCCTCGATGATATTAGTTATTCATGTCATCCAAAGGACAAATATCGAAGTGCCCAGCTTCAACCTGCACGTGCAGCTGAGACCTGCCTTGCACGCACGTGGCCCAGACTCACTCTGACTGAACCGCATTCTCTTGGGGTCTGCACTGCTCCTCAGCTGCACGTAGGCTGAGCTCTACCAAAGCCATGAGAACTCCAGGGCACCTGCTTCTAGCAGGGTTCTCGCTCCCTGGGCAATGGAAATTAGTTTATTTTCAGTTTTATAACTGACTGATGAATGTACTGGTGGTGATTTATTTGTCTCTTTATATTTTTCTGCTACTAAATAGAACTGAACTGTCCTTTTTGCTTTTCCTTCAAGTGCTTCTTGGACTAAAGCTCTTACGTTTCTAGAAAGGGAATGTATTCTGATTTTCCCCTCAAGGTTATTATTCAGTCTAGGTCGAGAAAACCAATGGACATTCCTGACTTGAGGAAAGCAGACCTCTTGCCAATGATTCAGGTGTGCGGCTGCACGCTGGCCATTGCTACTCGAGGACTGGCCCATGGGCCAGCCGCATCCGCACCACCTGGCTCTGCTTGTTAGAAATGCAGAGCCTCCGGCCGCACACCAGACCAACATAGTCGAGTGCAGCACTTTAACAGGGTCTCCGGTGGTCTGTGCCCACACTAAATACTGAGAAGCACTGGCCTTCCCACACAGCAGTGGCATTCAACCTCCTCAGTAATCAGAAAATTGAACCATTTCTTCCTTTTGCAGAATTATTTGATGAAGTAAATTGTCCTGTGTGGTCATAAGGATAAAAACAAACACACCTTAAAATTCTACTTGAGGCCATATAGCTTGGGTGGCATGCAAAAAGAGAGCGTCTTTCTCCAGTCTGATTTTATAAAGCTCAGTTCATAGCTTTGAGCCACTTCAAAGCCCCCAGTTAGGGTTTTCATTGTGGCCAGTGCTGGCAGGGCCATCAGTGTGAGGTGGCCCCTTGGGCCAGGTGCCCGGGAAGGTCTGCTCAGCCCAGTGCACATTCGGGGCCCCTTCCTTGGGAAACCCTCCTCCCAGCAGCGGGAACTCGCCTCCCTGGAGGAAACTAGCAAGGGGAGTTAGTCTAACCACCCAGAAACATTCCTGATCTCCTCTTAAACCAATTCCCTCATTCATTACAGCAACCAGAGACACTCCAAGGTGAGCAAGGAAGGATAGGAACTGTGATATTAGCACCAAAATTGATATGTACCCAGAAACAGTTATGTTCTAAATTAATGGCTTTAACCTGTTCATTGTAAAAAGTGCCTTGGACTTCAATCTAAAGAGGTCAGTATAAATATATGTGTGTGTGTGACGTATGTAGGCAAATATTTACATATGTATACATACATAGGTGCACACACATATACCCGCACATTCATATATAATATATACATACATATATAGACGCTTCATAATATATTGCTATTTGCAGCTCCATTTCTTTTGTCTGGTCCTATGTTTATTTGTTCAGTGAGATCTTTACATAGAGAGGTTCTATTCAGGACATCGATGTATTTTTTTTGTTTGTTTTTTACTTTTTATTAAAAAGGTAAAGGATAATTAAAAAAAAGTCAAGTGCCTGAAGGTTTTTTTTAAAGATTTTATTTGTTTATTTTTAGAGAGGAGGGAAGGGAGGGAGAAAGAGAGGGAGAGAAACATTGATCGGTTGCCTCTCACACGTGCCCCAACCAGGCACTGGGCCCCCTGCAACCCAGGCATGTGTCCTGACCGAGAATCAAACTGGCGACCTTTCAGTTTGCAGGACGACGCTGAACCCACTGAGCCACATGGGTCAGGGCATGCCTGAAGGCTTTGAGTGGAGCTGTGGTAAACTTTCTCAGGTCACAAAAGAGGAAATTGTTTTTCCTTTGGGAAACATTTTTCTGTTTCAGCAACTTTGTTTTCCCTTGGCGGGATTGCATAAACAAGAGTGGTTAAAGTGATTTGGTAATTTCATTATAATCCATTTTTGTGGTCCTCATAATGCAACAGGAGAGATTTTGTTCAGTCGAGTGGCCACGTCTTTTCATGCATCAGCATCAGAAGGGCTTTGCCCTTACATGCTGTGTGTGGTTTTGCCAACACGAGGGAGACTAAAGTCACAAGAGCAGGGATTGGACCAGCTCTCCGTATAGCTTCTCTCCAGCAGCGCACACAGAAAGACAAGCAGAAGTTCCTTCCTTTTGGCAGGGGCACCCTAGTGAACTTTCTAGGGCTCCTGCACCCTGCCTTTCTATGATCACACAATGCCCTGTATCAGTCAGGCTCTGTGTTAGCCAAAGATCTTCTCTTTCTATGGTGTGACAGCTCGCAAGGGACCATCCTCTCTGGTTAGAAGCTCCCCAGAACTCCAGAGGAGTCACAAGGTTTTCATTGCCCTGCTCATGAGTGCAAGGAGGCAATTTTTCTTTTGAGCCAACTAAATCTTTCTAGCTCCCTGCCCAAGCGGTGACCACACCCGCTCCCACTTCAACACGTGGGAGGGGACTAGAAAGACAACAGGTCTCTCCAGCTGTCTCCACAGCTGCAGCCACACTCCGGGCCAGGAGAAGGGAAATCAAGCCCCCCCACCACACAAATAAAGCCCCACACCCTCACTTTTCCCAAGAATTTTTCTGTAGCTCTAAGCCAAAATAATAATGATAATAATAATGATGATGATGATGATGCAATTTAGGTGCCTTTAGAAACAATATCTAATATTTGGGATTTTTTCTAAGTTAGTAGACCCAAAAATATTTTCAAAAATACATGTAGCTACATTTCTGCTGCTATTCATTCCTTAAAGCCCTCTTCCAAAAATTCCTTATGATGGATACATCTACCAACTCAGTGATTACTAAATAATAATACTTTGTACTTATAAATAATACTTTTCATCCAAGGACTTCAACTATCAAAAAGTTAGTTGTCACCCTGTAAGGTGGACGACAACATTATCCCAGTTATTCAAATGGGAGAATTGAGCTGGAGGAAACTGAGCAGAAAATTCAATCTATGTTCTCAACACATTTTGGGAGTGAACAGAAACTTGGTGGCTCAAGTGCTATTGCTGGCCACCTTTGGGTGAGTCAGAACGAGGCTGTGTGTTGCCCCTGGGGGTCGAGACCCAGGCCTGGGGTGTCTGGAGTGTGGGTGGCGGGTGGGGTGGGAAGCTGCATCTTCTCTGTGCAAAGGGCGGGAGGACGCCCTCGAGGGCGGGCCGAGTCCCTCGAACTGCAGTGGAGAGAAAGGGCACTTAAAACGTGTTCTAGCAAATGCTGATGCAATGTGATGGCGTTAAATAAAGAAAAGAAGGGAACTGACTCAAACCAAAACCCAAAAATGCAAACAGCTAATCTCCCTTACTTTGATCGTCTTCCTTCCCTATATCTTCAGTTGTGAAAACGGGAACTTTTAAGGAGGAAATCTTCGCTGGGGCTGGAAACAGGGCCCCTGGAACCAGTCCCCTCTTTAGCAAGGCCGGATCACCCTGGTGTCGATGGCAGTTGGGTCAGGAGCCTGGCCCTGTCAACATGCAGACATACGAACAGCTTTGATACCTAACTCCGCTCTAACAACCTAGAGAGAAAGTGAGAACCGCACCTCAGGTGAGCCGCTGGCCGCCTACACGCCGGTGTGTGATAAGGCAGGCTTGCAGCTATGTTCGCATAAAGGATCAGGTGGTTAAACACCACAGTCATTGCATGTATCTGAGTAGAGGTGCTGAGCCTTTGCTTCACACCAGAACCATCTCGGAAGCTTTTGAAAACACCCCAGCCCCAGCCCTCAGCCCCAGCCCTCAGCCCCCGGAAGTTCAGGAGGCGGAGTCTGCCTGGCTGCTGGGCATTGCCCTCGCCCCTCCAGCTCCCAGCCCGGCAAGTGCTCCCCAAAATGTCTACCCTCCCCTGAGTTGGCGAGTAGTGGTGGGGGAGGGGAACTAAAGGTGAGGGGGGCAAGATTTGTATAAAGATGGCGATTTGCTTGCAGCTCTAGTTCTGGATACGTGAACCTGTGCTAATTTGCATTCAGGCTCCACAGGTATTGGCAAACAGTGCTGCCAGATCATTATTCATTCAGGACTTCTCCGCCTCGCTGCTGCAGCCTTCTGCTTTCACCCGGCATGCAGTCCGCCCGGGCTTAATGTCTTTCTTTGGCCTCTGCTCTGGGCAAGGATGGGGAAGGCCATCCCGACATTTTCCATTAGACTAAAAACGTTGAGATTGAAAATGTCTTTGCTAGCAGGTGTCTGACTAAACCTAACACTAAAATAGTTAGGTAACCTGCCAGGCTACGCACATTGGTCTTTTCCTAACTATATTTAACCATTGAATAAAATGTTGCCTTCTGTCTTAAAGGAAACTTGACCCATTATTACATTATCTCTGGCTGTGAAAGCTGCAAAAACAGGACGTTAGGACTCAGGCGGGTCCGGGTCTCTGAACCGAATTCAGTTCTCAATTCAGGGCCTCTGATGAAGTCCACTGCCTGCAGTTCAGACGGAAATGCAGCCACTCAGCAAACTCGGAAACTCCTCCAGCGCCTGGGGGAAAGCCCTTTTGTACGCCGTGACCCTCACCTTACACAGAGCAGATGGAGGGCCAAGGAGAGTGATCGGCCCGAAACCAAGCGGAGAATCAGGGCAGAAACTGGACGGAGCGTTGTCGCGCCGTGTTGAGAGGCCTTCTGTGCCGTGTGGAAAGCGGAGGCCTGTCCACAGTCTTGCCCTGTTCTTCCTAGATTCATCAATTTTGCAAATGTTAGATAAAAATAAAAGGTCGCTGCCTCCCCCCAACACACGCACGTTCACCTACACACAGAGACACATACACCGCACACACCCCACCCCCACCCGCGTGCCGCATGATCGGTCTCTCACTGGAAACAGAGGTGCGCATGTGGTGACGGGCTAAGCTAATTCAGGTACTTTATATTCCAGACGCACTGATCGTTTTCAGATGTATCTGCCTTTAGTTTAAGAATTTAGAGCTAACACTTGCAAATCTACCAGCACCCCCCACTGGTTAGGAAACATTAAATTAAATTATTAAAATAACATAATTTTATATCCAGCATTAAAGAGGATTATGCTAATGCTGGTCAAGGTTATTAATCTTTATTTCAGTCACTACTGCAAATAGGACATGAAGATTAGCCAAAATTAGCTTAATCTATTTTTTGTAGCATGAATTTGAAATTTTCACTTTATTTTTTCTGGGGACAAGTCACACCTAATAGCGTCTCTGAAGATGCAGTCCCGTCCCCTGGAAAACCAAAGGTGGAACACACAAATGCAGTGTGTTCCTGCTGCCTACAGGCAATTTCCTCTCCGCTTAGGTAAAGCTTCTTTCCAAATCTGTTCTGCCTCCTACTTCCAACAGTGGGGCATCACTTAAAGCAATCAAGTGTTTCTCGAGAAAGAATACGTGCCGCAGTGGGGCACCCACACCCCAGTCACTCATCGGGGAGATGTCAGGCCTCCTGCGAGCGCCTGCACGCCTGTGACTCAGTTGCCCTTTCTCTGAACACCCTCTCCCCTCCCACCTCTTGGAAGGAGAGGGTAGATGCATGGCGCAGTCAGAGCTGCGGAATTTAGGGATTCTGATTAATACTTGGGATTTCCTAGAGGATTTTTTCTAGGAATGACAATGCGAATTTGGGGACCTAGGGCCCTGTTTAGTTTGGGCTTACGTGAGAAAATGATCACCCAGCCTTGTCTGAACATCAACAAGAGGAACTGACATCCTCGGTCTTGCTTCGGGAAGACGGTGAGAGAGAGCCACAGAGGATGTTGGCTTGTCACCTCCACAGCGTCCTCTCCTCCAGCTCCCAGCCAGCAGTTGGTGGTTCCCCTCCCGGCATCTCCACCATGCATTTGGGTGGGATCCACCCTTCTTGCAGACCCACGGTGGGCCCTGACAGGCTTAAGCCAGTTAGAGAAACTTGTTAACCCTCGCCACACAGTGGACACATGGCCCAGTTCAGGCCAACATGGGCAAACGACCCCTGGAGTCCAGAGCGTGGGCAGCGGCTACCGGAAAAGATGGTCTTCCCGAGGAAGGTGTGGTATAAGGATTTGTCAGGAACCGATGTGACTGTGAAGTTTCGTGAGAGGAGAGGGTAGAGTTGACAGGGGGCCACCATGCAGAACATGAGGATGAAGCCAAGACCACAGAAAACGGAGGGGGAAAGGAGAGAGAAGCGAGGACCTTGGTGACACCCTTTGAGCCAGTGAATTTTCTGATTACCTAAGCCAGTAACTTTGCTTTATAGTGAAGCCATTTGGCGGTGGATTTTCTGCCACATTCAGCACCGAGTTCTGATGGAGAAGAACCAAACTTCTGTACCTGTGTCTGATTTCCTAGAGGAGTAGCCAGCATGAAAATTAAAGGGACATGCTTCTTCAGTAGTTCTGATATTAAAGGTTTAAAATGCAAAAAAATAAATAGAATAACAAGAAAATAGGGAATGCCGAAATCAACTCTAGAGCACATCTTGATCACCGGGGTGGGAGGGTGATGGAGGCAGGGAGAGCTACAGAATGAGGTTCTATTAAATGAACCAAACAGTTCTTACAAGAAGAAAATAAAAAGGTGCCCAGGCCAGTGTGGCTCAGTTGGCTGGGCATCGTCCCACAAAGGGAAAGATCGCTGGTTTGATTCCCAGCTGAGACACAAGCCTGGGCTGCGGCACAGGTCCTAGGTGGAGGCGTGTACCAGCACACACGGAAGGCAACCAGTCAATGCTTTTCTCTCACATCGATGTTTCTCTCCCTGTCTTTCTCCCTCTCTCCAAAATCAAAAATAAAAATGAGCCCTGGCTGGTAGGGCTCAGTAGATTAAGCACTGGTTTGTGAACCAAAAGTTCCCAGTTCAGTTCCCAGTCAGTGCACATGCCCGGGTTGCAGGCCAGGTCCCTCGTTGGGGGCGTTCAAGAGGCAGCCCATGTATCTCTCGCACACTGATGTTTCTCTCCCCCTTTTTCTCCCTCCCTTCCCCTATCTCTAAAAGTAAATACATTTTAAAAACTTTAAGAAAATAAAAATATAAAAATTTTAAAAAGAGATTAAAGAGGCAATCACCTACCAGTCAGGTGGGAGTGGTGAGCGGAGTAAGAGTGATCCAGCTATTGTTCGGGAGGAAGGTAAACACTGATAATGTTAGAGTTTTATCATTATAATTGCAAAGTAATCAATAACACAGTTGGAAGAGTCCATAACTTCCAAACCAGTAGAAGTTGAAAAACTGAAGGAAAAAAACCCATCCAAAGGAGAAAAAAAACACAGAAAAGATGGAATGAAGTGAAAGAACAAAACAAAATAGAATAATTATATCCAAAGGAAATGTTTTTGTAATTGCAATGACAACAAGGCACTAAATGCTCCAAGCAACAGAAAACGACTGTCAGACCAAGTGCTTTAAATTAGCCAAATAAATGCTAATTATAAGAGACATCTACGTCATAAAAGTGAAGAAAAATGGAAATAAAAAAGTGAGTGTAGCTATGTAAATATCAGGGGGAAACAGACTTTAAGGTAAAAAAACACTGAGTTTACCAAGAAAATAAAACAAGTCCACATAATACATTTCATCATTTAGCCTCAAAATCCATGAAGCAAACGTTTATGAAACCACAACGAAACACAGACAAACCCACAATCGTAGTAGGAAATTTTAACACATCCCTCTGATTCAAACACAAAAAATACCAAAAAACAGAATATTTGAATGACATAATTAATAATCAGAAAATCTATAGTACACACTTTTTCTAAGTACACAGAACATGAATGAAAATTGACCACTTACGGGGCCATAAAGCCAGTTCAAGGAACTTTAGAGGACTGGTACCACCCACGCAACATTCTCCAGCTGCAGTGCAATGTGTACTAAATATCAGTAAAACAAAAAATTATAACAATCCCTTCGGAAATCAAAAAATGTAAATAATTCATGAATAAATAATAAAGGAAAATTTTAATATATAAAACAGAACTTGAATAAATGAGTTGACTGTAACTTTAAAGAAAGCAGAATGGACAACTAGAGATAAGAACAGAAATTAATTAAATAGAAAACAAACACACACTAGATAAGATTTTATGAAAAGCCAGAAGTTGAGACTCTGAAAATACTAATAAAATTGATAAGCTCCTGGCCGGATTAAATGAAAGGAGGCAGACGAAGGGAAAGTGGGAAAAGGAGAGACAGAGAAAACACAAAATAATATTAGGAATGATGCTACAATCACTAAAAAAATAGGAGAATATGAGGAAATAAAAGAAAAAGACAGATTTCTAGAAAAAGAATACTTACCAAGAATGACTCAAAAATTTTAAAAAATGTACCAATCATAAAAATCATTAAAAAATAAATAAGTAAATAAATAAATAGACAAATGTTTTTCCACACAGAAACACCTGGCTGAGAAGATTTTACCAGCAAATTGTACTGAATGTTCAAGGAGCAGAGCAGTGCCAGTCTACACACTTCGCCCACAGCACAAGAAGGAAGGGGGCCACTCCCCTGCCCCCGCCACAGGGCAGCACGGAGCTGGTAGCGAACCTGACAAGGGCAGTGCAGGACAGGAGAACCGCAGACCGGCTCACTTACGGCTGTAGCTGCGAACACCCCGAGTGCACTGTTACTGAGCCGCATCTAGAAACAGATGGGGAAATACATGGTGATTCAGCGTGGTTGAACCCCAAGACACAGTTGTCTAATAACAGGAAAATAATGAAATTCATCATGCTAACAGATCAAGGGGGAAACATCATTTAATAGTAATGGAGCCTTTAAAAGATTAATTAATTCATATTGGTTAACTTGAAAAAGTAGTGAGCGAAGGCAGAGCCGGCGGCCGGAGTCACCCGGCGCCGCAGCGTGGGATGCGCTCTTCTCCCTCGAGTGTGTGCGGAGCCTGCGTCGTGCTGCGGGCCAACCGAACGTGGCAAAGGTGACAGGATGTCATTGCCACCACTAGGTTCTGTTATGGAAGATTCTATCTAGTGGACCAGAGAGTGTCCTGTGCTGACTCTGAAGAAGCAAATAGATGCATTGTGAACCCCCATGCAGGGGGTCCTGGGGCAGGGAGTCCTGGGGCAGAGAGTGGTGGGTGGCCTTTGGGAGCTGAGGGCAGCCAGTAGCCAGCAAGAGGTCAGGGCCCTCACTCGCAGCTGCCAGGAAATGAGTTCTGTCAACAGTTGAACGAGCTTGGGAAAAAGATCCTTCCCTGGTCGAGCCTCTGCACGAGACCTCAGCCTGGCCAGCACTGTGATCTGATCGCATCCTTGTCAGGCTGAGCGAGCGACCCGGCGAAGCTGTGCCCATGCTCCTGACCCATGGAAATCGAGATAATAGATGTGTGCCATCTTGAGCCATTAAATTTGTGGTAATCTGTTGGGCAGTAATAGAAAATTAGTGCAAAACGGAACTTCCTTAACCCAGTAAATGGTATTTACAAAACGATCCCTTCCTAAAGCATACATCATACTTACCGGTGAAATCAAAATGCTTGCTGTTACCACCTTGCAGTGGAGGTCTCTGCAGTGAAATATGGGTAGAAAAACAGGAAAAAAAGCATCAGAAAGGAAGAAAATTTTGTTATTATTTGCAACTGATATGATGTCCACTTGTTTACCCAAAAGCATCTAAAGATAAATCATTAGAATTAATGAGACTATAGTTGCTGAATACAAATTCAATAGATAAAAATTAATTATATTTCTCTACCCTATTGATAAGAAGCTAGAAAATGAAATTTTAAATATGAAACCACTTATAATAGCATGCAAAATATTAAAATCAAGCAATAAACTAAGAGGAGGTGTTAAAGTTTTACAGAGAAAATTATAAAATATTATTAAAGGAAAATAAATAAAACATAAATAAATGGGAAAATAGTCACATTCAGGATTTTAAATGGTTTATTCTCCTTCAAATTAATCTTTAAATTTAATCAATGCCAATCAGAACCCAAATAGGTATTTTGTGGAACACGACACGCTGACTATAAAGTGCACGAAAACCAAAGAGGCCTTGACATCCCTGAAGCAGAAAAAGGGAGAAGGACCTACCCTTCCATGAGTCTTTTTTTTTCCCCCAGAAAGCTCTAGTAACTAAGACAATGCCCTCTTGTGCAGGGAGGGGTAGACAACCAGACAATGGAATACCACCAAGAGCTGACAGACTCACATGTTTATGGAAACTTGATTTGCTATACAGCTGGCCTTACAAATCAGTTGGAAAAAAAAATGGACTATTTACTGATTACCTAAATTCATATACAAAATTAATTCTGATTGGGTTCAAAACATAAATGTAAAGAAAAATTGCTACCCTGGCTGGTGTGGCTCGGTGAATTGAGTGCTGGCCTGCGAACCAAAGGGTCACAGGTTCGATCCCCAGTGAGGACATGTGCCTGGGTTATGGGCCAGGTCCTCAGTAGGGGTAGCACAAGAGGTGACCACACATTGATGTTTCTCTCCCTCTCTTTCTCCTTCCCTTCCCCTCTCTGAAAATAAATAAATAAACTCTTTTTTTTAAAAAGACAGGAAAATTGTGACACTTTCAGAAGACAATAGAAAACATTTCTTAAATGAGACTGCAAATGCTTAAACCCTGGGAGAATGATTGACAAATTTGAGTATATTAAGATTAAGACCTTTTATTCTGTATTTTTAAAAAGTGGAGAGTGAGTTACAACTCCTATACTTACAAAGTCAAGCACGCCATTTGACAATTGGGGGTCAGGGGTGAGATGGCAGGAAGCAGGCAAAAGACAGAAACAGGAATTTCACAGAAAAGGAAGCCCAAATGTCCATAAACATGAGGTGGTCAGCTTCATTAGTGATCAAGGAAATGCAAACAAATCACATGTTACTGCTTCACACTCATTAGAGTGACAGAAAACCCTTAAAAATCAGGTAATACCAAGTGTCGTGAGTATGCGGCACTGCTTAAAGTGGTGCTGCTTAAACTGTCAGCCACTGCTAGTGGGTGTGTGATTTGGTACGGCCACTTTGGAAAGCAATTTGGCATTATTTAGGAAAGTTGAGCAGGTACATATCCAACAACCCGGTATTATTTGTGAAACAAAGAAACAAACAAAATACCACTACGATCAACCCAAATTAAGAACAGAATGAGTGGACACATTATGGATAGGTATGCAACAGAATATCATGCAGCGATGAAAATGAAACCCATGAAGTACAGCCAGGTGCATCAGCAGGAGTGACTCTCCGTCGTATAACGCTGAGGGGAGAAGCAAGCCGAGGAAGAATACACGTCGTACGTGCCCACAGTATGATGTTCAGAAGCAGGCAGAACTGAACAGTATCCTGCTTAAAGACACAGACATTAGCGTGTTGTGGGGAAGAAGGGGGGATGTGACTGAGGAGGTGTGTCAGGATTTCTAAGCTCCTGCACATTTTCTAGATTTCCATCTGGGTAGATAAGACACAGACATTTCTTTATTCTTGTTCTTTAACCTGCAGAAGGATGTATTTAAACACTCTTTTGTATGCCTGCTTTATACTTTATAGTTTTTAAAACATTGTTAATAAAGCAGCACCCAAAATGTACAAGGTTTTTCCTCTGCTCCAGGCCAGCTGGTTGGCATAAAATGTAACAGTAGCATCCAAGGCAAGTAGGGGGAATGCCCCAACATCCTGGAAAGCAGAGCACAGCTATAGGTGCACCTCCAGAAGCTTACCATGCTGCTGTGGACTTCGGAAAACAGCAGAGATGCCCATGAATGGCATCCATACATCTTCAGTTAGGAGCAGAGCCTTTCACCTTGAGTACATGGCAGAACCTCCCGACCACTGAGAAGGGAACAGGAAGAGCCCTGCCAAGGATGTCCTTTAGTCAAAACCAACTTAAGTACCCAGTGCCTGGGTTTAATCAGCTAGCACCAGGGTTCCCTTGCTGTCATAGGTGCTTACCAGCTAGCTACCTTCTCCGAGAAAGAAGAACTCCTGAGCCTCAGCTTCCCCATCTGTGAGATGGAAATACAGCCCTGCTGCTGGAGGGTTGCTGTGAAGACAAAATGCAGTCACACATGAGGTCACCTCCCACAGAGCCAGGGCTGGGGGCTCTGCTGCTGATACAGTGGCTTATTTCCAAGCTTTGTGTTTACAGAGGGAGCTGATTCACTCAACCGTTGCTTCTTTTCATGTAAGGATGGTGCTTTCTAGTCTCTGCCATGCCGAGTTTCAACGGACTCTCTCCGCATAAAATAAAGAGGCTGGAATCCCAACACGCCATCCCCTCGGGCTGCAAATCAAGAATGCAGCTCACACAGCTCCTCTCACACCCTGGTCTAAAGCACATCAGGCAGCATGATTACAAAGAGGCTTTACTGCCTCAAAAGCACAATCGTGACAATCCTCCCAATCATCAAGAGATGAGAATTGACAAATATCTCCTTCCAATCTAGTTTTACAAAAGTATGCATTTCTTATGAGCATTCCAAGGGAGGCACAGAACATTCAGGAAAACCAGGGGGCCTGGGGAGGCAGCAGCCCCTCATTCCTGCAGAGAACGCCAGGGAACTGTTGCTGCTGCATCTCATTCCCTGTCACCCAGCAGAGCCACCACGCACTCCTGTTCCCAGCCAGCAGCAGGCGCTGAGCTCCTCCCTGCGGCTCCCAGCTCCGCCCGTGGGTCACCCCCTTAGTTAGGGTCCCTTTGCTGCCTTCTGCAGGGTAAGGCCTGGCAGAGATTGATTTCCCCGCAATTGTGTCTCCACATCCTGTGCTGTGAAAATACTCCTTCTTCCTCCCTTTTCTTCCAAAATGAGGTAAGTCAGTGAAATAATAGCCACTTCACAGTGCATTCAATTTCCAACAATCTACTCCCTTCTCTCGCCAAAAGCGCTATGATGCTTCTGGCTAAATGAATTACAAAAATCGATCTTCCCTTTCCTGCATAGGTTCATTTCCTTCAATACATCGAAATTCCTGGAATCAAAAAGAGGAGCTTTGAAATAAAGATCATCTAGAGATCAAATGGCCAGCCCTGCATGAGCATTCGGGCTGTCTCCCTGTCTGTAAGATAACGTCCACGTCCCTCAGCCAGATTGCTAGTCCTGTCTCAGGGTGGCCCCGACCCACCTTCCTAACCTCCTCCCCACCAACCGTGATCCTCCCTCCCTCCCTCTTCAGTTACCCTGGCTCACACTTACACACATAACAGGCTTCATAAACTTGTATTCCCTATGGGTTTGCACGTGCTCTTCCTCCTGCCTAGAGAGCCCTCACCTTCATTTTGCCGAGAAAACTCTACCCCACTGTTCAAGACCCACTTCTCTGAAGCCCTCTCCGTCTTCCTCACTCTGATGATAACAGCTGCCATTTATCTAAGCGCCATTGGTTCCCAGCCCGCACACCAGGATCACCTGAGAACCCTCTAACAGTACATATTCCTGGGCCTCATCCCAGACCTACTGCGTGGGCATCTCTCAGGGTGGGAGCAAAGCACTCGTCTGTTCCCAGCGTCCCCCCGCGATTCTGATGCACGGCCACGGCCGAGGAGGTGTGCTGCTCAGCTACATCAGCCAAGGGCCCCAAAAAACAAAGACTCTGGGTTTGAAACCTACCTCTGCGGCTCACTGGCGGCCCGACCTTGGGCACGTGAGTCAACCAAATAGGCCTGACAACGATAATAGTATCTACCTCATAAGATTGCTGTGAGTTTTTAAGAAAATGCCCAGCACAGAGAAAGTGTTAACTACTGCCGTGTCTCTCTGGCACACATTTCAGGCCATCTTCACAATAACCCTGAAAGATAATTGTTATTAATCATAGTTTACAACGAGGGGTCTGAGGCTCAGAGAGAAAGCACATGTCTGGTCCAGTTAACCACATTACGCTTTATGTTCGTGACAGGTGCCACGTTGACAGGGCCTTGCCTTTGGGTGGGCCATGTGACAATGATGTCAAGTTCCTTTTAAGTCGGACCCATGCCTTGGGCATCTTTGTATCCCCAACACCTGGCACAGTAAATGCCGTATAATAGGCCTCAGTAACTAGAGACTGAAGTACGAACTAGTAAAGAAAAGAAGGAAAGGAGGAGGGAGAGAATCAGTCAAGCAGCAGTGGTGCGAGCCTTTGAGCGGCCCGGAGGCTGGACTGGCGCCACGCGCTGCCCTTCGGAGGAGGCCTTCACAGATGCCATCCCTGCGCACCCCGGCGGGACCCCAAGACCAGGATGTCATCACCCCTGTGGGAAAGATAAGAAAATGGGAGCAGGGAACAGCTCTGGTTCCTGAATCACTTGATTTCTTATCTTTATTTTATATACTCTATTCTGTATGTATTTTTTATTTTTATTTTTTGTTACGGTATAATTGACATGCCATGCTGTGTTAGTTCCAGGTGTGCTACGTCGTGATTCGATGTCTGCACACGCTGTGGGATGGTCACCTCGGGAAGTCTAGCTAAGTTTCGTCACCACACAGTGACAACATTTTTTTCTTGTGATGAGAACTTGAAAGATCTACTCTCTTACCACCTTCCAGATATGCAATACATTAACTTCAGTGCATTAAATTTAATACATTAAATAATAAGATTTGATACCTAGAAATAATATTTAATACATTAAATATTATTAACTGCAGCCACCATGCTGCACATTACATCCCCAGACTGACTGGCTTTCTGACTGGAAGTGTGTCCCTTCTGATCCCTCCACTCAGTCTGCACCCCACCGCCCGCCTCTGGCAGCCGCCAGTCTGTTCTGTGTCTGTGGCGTGGTTTTCGTTTGTGTGTTTGTTTTAGGTTCCGTATATAAGTGAGATCATTCAGTGTTTGTCTTTCTCCATCTGACTTACTTTACTCAGTACCATGCCCTTTAGGTTCTTTTGTATTGTCGCAAATGACAGGGCCTCCTTCTTTACTGTTGAACGATATTCCATTTTCTGGATGTACCACATTCTTATTATCCACTTAGCCCTCAATGGATACTTAGGTTGTTTCCATGTTTTGGCTATTATAAATAATGCTGCGATAGGCTTTGGGGTACATAAATTTGTTTGAGGTAATGTTTTTCTTTTCTTTGTATTAAATGCACAGAAGTAGAGTTGCTGGATCCTACAATAGTTTTATTTTTAACTTTTTGCGAAACCTCCATACTGTTCTCTGCAATGGTTGCACCGGTTTACAGTCCCACCAACAGACACGAGGGTTGCCTTCTCTCCAGATCCTCACCAGCACTTGTTATCTCTCGTGCTTTTGCTGTTAGTCACTCTAACAGGTGTGAAACGATATCTCACCGTTGTTTTCTGTGTATTTTCACAGATCGTATATAAATCAATTAACAAAGTTTTGTTGATGTTATTTTTACCCAGATTTACCTCCTTAAGGTAAGGGGTAGGAAGCTGACGTTCCTATTTGCCAATGTTCTCAAGTTAGTAGAAATGCAAATATTTGAAAAAGAAATGCAAATATCTGCGCTGCATCGGCCATGGGGCCTATTTGTTGGGAGGCTTGGAGAACATCTGTCTGACTTTTTTTAAGCACATGTGCCAAGTGGAGGAGGCGTGTGGGTGAGTTGTGGGGACCTCACTCACCCAGGGGGCCTCAAGGAGCAACTGGTCAAGGCAGCAGCAGTGAAAACTGGATTCAGTGACGAGGAACCATACTCTGGTGGGCAGAAGTTAGGTGGCTGCAGCTCGCTAGGGCTGGACGAGAGGCAGTAGCCCATATCGAACCTGGAAACAGAGCCTAGCCCGGCAGCGCAGGGCATCCATCCGTTGCCTCGGGGACCCGCGTGAGAGCTCAGCGGAGGGGAAAGAATGAGGACCAGGGGGCAAGATGGGGGAGTCAGAGCCAGGGAAAGCTGCGGTTCCCAACCAGCAGGCCACCAAGGAATATCTTCAAGTATTCCTTTTGCTTTGTGTGGTATAAGCTTTTCAGTTTATAGTGTTTATTTTATAGCATTCTGTTCCTCAAAAGCTTCTGTTTTGCCCTGTGAGCAACACTCTCAGATAAGGGCATTGTGTCAGGGGAAGGGACAGAAGCCCGGCCCTTGACGTGGGACCCTGCTGGGGCAGCTGGGCCAGGCCGGGAGGGTAAGCGATGCTCCGCGGGGCGTACAGGCTGTCTCCACACTCCCTGTTCCCAGCGCCCTACCAGGTGACCCCGCTTCTCAGAGAACCACTGGGTCCCCAAGCAGAAGCACTTCTTTCTTCCAGGTGTTTGTTTATAACCCATTTGGGGGGAGGAAGTAGGAGGAAATATTCAGGTCTGGGGCAGGCTCTGGAAGTTCAGGTCATAACAAAGAAGCTACTTCAGGCAGCAGGTGAGACTCACCTGGAGGTGACTGGAGGTAGGCAGCGTGGTGGTAAGTATTCTCCCTAAGTACAGGGGCCTCCTGTTTGCCCACCTCTGCCCCTCCACGAACTACTACTAAGTCCTCTTTGGCTGCATTTTCTTATTTTTAAAATTTTGTTTATTTATTTTTTAGAGAGAGGGGAAGGGAGGGAGAAAGAGAGGGAGAGAATCATCGATGGTTGCCTCTCACATGCACCCCTACCAAGGACAAAACACACAACCCAGGCATGTGCCTTGACCAGGAATCGAACCGGCAACCCTCTGATTTGGGAGATGATGCCCAACCAACTGAGCCACACCAGTCAGGGCTTTGCTGCATTTAAAAGCCCAGCATGAACATACCTGTTCAGTTCAGACCAGACCGGTGAGACCTGACTTGCAAAGGACGAACAGGGGCCATTAAACAGAGAGGCCTGTCCACTCTGCCAGACTGGAAACCTCGGTTTCAGCCGAGGTCGTCTCCCCCTTCATATCCTGTTCTCCACGTCCCACCCCTTCTCCACAGACATTTGGAATAAAACCCATGTCTGTGTCTGAAAGATCAGGTTTGATTTTTTTATATAAAAGTGGGGGAAGAAAGTTGGAGGCAAATCGTACCTGAGTCATAAATGCAGAACAGAGTCTCAGTACATCAGGGGCCTGCGCGTCAGGGACTCGGCGATTGCTGGAACCCGCAGCCGACTCATTAGTCTGCTGGTTCACTCCCAGAATGAGCCCACCGGCTTTGATTTCCTCGTTTACTTCCATAGACAAACTGGGTCCTTCCTCTCCACAGAGCAAGTTAATGGATTTTATAATTAATTACTTCTGCCTTATTTTCACATCCTATTCTAGTTTCAAAGCTAGAGTTTGGACATTAAAATACCTCTAACATCAATATTTTATTTCCAAAGACATTTTTATTTTATTTTATTTTGGCATTTTAATTCTAAACGAGTGGTGCAAAGCATCGTGTCCCTTCATACACAAGCGCATCTGTTTATTCCAGTTTGGCAGTTTTCTTCATTATTTTCATACCAGAAGAACTGCAAAGACAAATTGTTATTTTCTATACTCTTAGAAGTTAAAAGCACCACACTGGCATCGGGCATTGTTTCATGTTTTTCAGAGTCATTTGATTTACAGAACCCCCACTAGGACAGATTCACTCATCTTTCTTACAGAATGATGCCGTGGACGGAGCCGGGGCTTGGAGTCAGGCTGGCCAGGGCTCCCCTGCCAGTCCTCTACGCACTGGGTATGTCATCATTAGGCAATTTATTTAAGCTTCTGAATCTTGGTTTTCTCATCTGCAAAATGAAGACAATAATCCTTATGTGAAAGGGTTGCTGAGGATTCGATGTAATTGTTTGACAGCAGTGATTCCCTGGGTCAGCACCGGGAGCACTTGGGAACTTATTAGACGCCAAACCTCAGGACCCGCCGCAGACCTGCTGAATGGAAGCTCTGGGGGTGGGGCCCAGCAGTCTGTCTAAACCGGTCCTCCGGGAGATTCTGAGGTCCACTCACACGTGAGAGTGCCTGGTTTGAAGAGCGTGACATGCAGCAGATGCTTGAAAACAAACAAAAAAAAACTTGTTTTCCTCCTTTCTCTGTAAATAGCAACAACAATTCTTTGCACTTAAGGAGTGGTACATGGAATGAGCTAGATCTCAGCCTCCTTGTCGGTTGCAGCTAACACAAACTCTACCCTAGACAGTCCTGCCAGGGTGGACGCCCCTAGTCCTGTAAATCACCTCAAAGAAGTCACCTTCCGGGGAGCACGTTGAAAAGGGGGTGGGCAGATAACATGGTGCGTGGTTCCCTCATAGCAGGAGGTTTCTTCCTTTCAGGAAGAAGCCAGGTAATTTCCAGTTCCCAAACAGCGGGCCACTGGTGGGGCTGAAGCCTTGACTAAATGCTGCCATCCAGTGGGCAGAAGCAAGACACAGTGCCTGGCCACCTGGCCATCCAACCAGCAACGCTGGGCCCCAGTCTGGGTCCAGGCCCGTCCGGAGGTGTAGCCCTGAAGCTCCTCACCCCGGCCTGAGGAGCTGGTACACAGACCGGCAGGACCCAGCGCACGGCCCGAGGAAGGAGGTCCTCACTCTCAAGTGCCTGAAGAGACTATTTTAACACACAATCTGTTCCCGAAGGGCAGCAGGGAATTTGTAGAAATATTAATAACTTTTCACAGAACAATAAATATACAGAGTTTTTAATGAGAAACTGAAAATTAAGAGTGACTAAAAGAGTGCTATTCAAAGGCTGTTTCTAATTATAGTCTCCTAATGGAGAAAATGTGGAATGGATTCATTTCTCCTCCTACAGCGGAAGCGCTGTGAGCTCTCATTGATGAACTGGGGCCTCATTTACATCTGTTCCCCCCCGCATGATTTAAAGTTCTGGGAGGATATTTTATTTTAGCACATAATGCTGCCTTTGAACAAAGGTAACTAACTTAAATTTTATGTATACTTAATTCAGTCTCTCAGAAAAATCAGAAATACTTATCTATCCACCAGAACAAAAAAAAATGGTGAAAAGAATGGTGGAGCATGTCAGAAAGGTCTGGAAGGCAGCTTGAAGACACTCCCAATGGCCAAACCTAAAAAAATTAAGGCATCCAAATAAGGATTATAACTCATTGAATAAAATAGGAATGTGAGTCTATATACTGATCAAATTAAATAAATAGAAAGTTTGATGAAGAATAGGATAGTTTTAATTAATTTTTTATTGAGCTATAATCAAAATACATTATATCAGTTTCAGGTGTACAACATTATGATTCAATATTTGTAGCTACTACAAAATGATCACTACCCTAGGTCTAGTTAACGTCTGTCTTCATACATAATTATAGAATTTTTTCTTGTGATGAGAACCTTTAAGATTAACTCTCTTAGCAACTGTCAAATATGCAACACAGTATTGTTAGCTGCAGGTGCCACACTGTGCATCACGTCCCCCCGACTTGTTTATTTTGTAACTGCGAGTTTGTACCTCCTGACTCCTTCCGCCCAGTTTGTGCAGGGCCATGCTAACCTCCTCTGTATCCTCCCAGTGTTAGTGCACCTGCTGCTGGAGGAGCACCCCCTCACACACTTTGTCCTTCCTAACCCCCCCACCCCGTCTCTGGCCATCACCAGTCTGTTCTTTGTACCTTTGAGTTTGTTTTGGGGGGGGCTCTTGTTGTTTTTTAAGATTCCGCATAAGAGAAATTATATGGTATTTTTCTTTCTATAATGTATTTCACTTAGCCATAGTGCCCTCAAGGTTCATCCATGTTGTCGCAAACACCAAGATTTCATTCTTGTGGCTGAATAATATTCCAATATGTACAAACCACATTTTCTTCACTCGCTCACCAGTCTGTGAGCACTTAGGTTGTTTCTATATCTTCGCTGTTGTAGATAATGCTGCAATGAACTTGGAGCTGCATCTATCTTTTCAAGTTAGTGTTTTCATTTTCTCTGGTTAAATACCCAGAAGTAAAATTGCTAGGTCACATGGTAGTTCTATTTTTAATTTTCTGAGGAACATCCATACTGTTTTTCTACATAATTTTAAATTATCGCCACAGAGAATGTTAATTGGTAAAAGCATTACAGAAAATACAGGGTGGGGCCAAAGTAGATGTACGGTTGTGAGTACACGAAACACAGAGTTTAGTCTTGGATTATTACTTAATGAATTACTATAATATTTCCCATATGAACAACTGTAAGCCCACTTTTGCCCCCCCCCCGCCCTGTATACGGAGGTTCCTAAAATAATTAAACAGAACTACCATCCAGCCACCACACTTCCTTTATATCCAAAGGAAATGAGACCAATATCTTGAAGAAATATCTGTACTCATGTGTTTATTGCAGCATGATTTATAATAGCCAGGCTATGGAAATTACCTAAGTTGTCTGTTGACAAATGAACGCATAAAGAAAAAGCGACGCACACACACTCACACACACATGCACACACACTGGAATGTTAATTAGTGTTAAGGAAAAGGAAGAAGGAAATCCTGCTGTTTATGACAATAGAGATGAACATGGAGGACATAATGCTGAATGAAATAAGCCAGACATAGAAGGACAAATACTTCATAATCTCGCTTATACGTAGAATCTAAAAGCAGGACTCACAGAAGCAGAGAGTTGCCAGGGGCAGGGGTGGGGGAAATGAGACGATCAAAGGGCGTGACATTTCAGTTATGCAGGATGAGTAAATTCTGGAGATCTAAAGTACAGCATCGTGCACATTAGGAAGGGCAGCTCCTTGAGCCTTGAAAACCAAGGAAAACTTTCTGAGGAGATTGGAGTCAGGTTCAGCTCAGAATAATTAGCAGGAGCTCATTAGGAGACAAAGGGGAGGGAGGATGAGATGGGGGCAGGGCAGGAAGAAGTGTGCCCACCTGGAGACCCACTAGTTCTGCCAGCGAAGCCGGAGTGGGAGGAGGGAGGAGCCCTGGGATGCCTGGCTGTCCAGATCCGGGTCTGCCCCGAGGTGATGCCGAGTCATTGGAGGGTGGTGAGCAGGAATGGCATGCTTAGACAAGTTCTGTAAAGCTAAACTTAGCTGCAATTGTGGAAAGATGTTTTGGAAGGTAGCAACAGTTAAGAGGCTGTTTCAGTAATTCAGGAGAGAAACAAGGGGGCCTGGAATAAAGTAGAGTCGGTGGGAGAGAGGAGTGGGCAGAGGGAAGAGAAGGAAGCAGAACCAATAGGACTAGGTGTTTTGAGCAGCCAAGCGGAGGGAGCCAAGCAATTAATTCATTGGAATTTCAGCCGACATGAGAGTGAGTCATCCTGCCCATGAATGTTATATTTTTTCCTTTTTAATTGCCATTCAGTAATGTTTTACAATTTTCTTCAAAGAGGGCTTACATTTCTTTTGTTTATTCCTGTGTATAACTAATATTGTCCTGTTATTTAAAATGGTATCTTAAAGCCTCAATTCTTCCCAAGCTGATGGGCTAAAAGGCAGCTATTAGCAAAATGGCCTGTTTTATCGCTGGGCCAAATGCCCAGCCACTTTGGGACGCCAGCATTGAAAGAACCACACCATCGGGGGAGGCAGCCTGGAGGCCAAACAGCAAACGGAGCGGTCCCCTTGGCTCCCGTGCTGAGGCCGCAGGTCCGCAGCCCCAGCCCTCTCACGGGTGCCAGGGCTGTCACCACCTGCAGGGGGAGCCCCGATCACAATTCAGGGTGGGTGAGAAAAACTGCCCGCGCTCGGAAAAGACAGATCCTTGAAAGATTTCTTTCCAGGAAACGGAGGGCTATTTGTTAACATGTAGCTTATTAGCAGTAGGCAATAGGAAGGCCTTTGGCTTACACCTGGTTCCAAATGCATAAGGGAAATGCATTACCCATGGATGTCTTAGACCAGGTTTCTACAGTCCACTGACCAGGTCTGTTCTAGTGGTGGTTTTCTTAGGAACTAAGTAAGGAAGCTGCTGTATTAAAGTTGCATAGAAGTGATAGCCTTGTACAAATGGTATTTTGGTAATTAGGTATATAAATTCTAACAAATGAAGGAGTTTTTCAGGAACAGTTCAGAATGCTATGTGGGTAATAAGCAACATTTTTATCTAGCCCCTTATCATTTCCAAAGCCCTTTTCTACCCATTATTATATTATTATCCAAGTTACTTTTTAAAAAGATTTTATTTTATTTATTTTTAGAGGGGAAGGGAGAAGAAGAGGGAGAGAAACATCAATGTGTGGTTGCCTCTCGCACACTCTCTGCCAGGGACCTGGCCGGCAACCCAGGGATGTGCCCTGACTAGGACTTGAACCAACAACCCCTTGCTTCACAGGGTGGCACTCAATCCACTGAGCCACACCAGCCAGGGCCTACCGTCCAAGTTTCATAGATGTAAAGGCAGAGGCTCTGGCCATTTCAGGACTTGGCCAAGGAGGGTCACAGCGCTGGCACCCAGGAGAGCCGGGACTCAAAGATCTGACCTTCAGCTTGGCAGCACCATGTAACCTTTTAGCTTTGCCTGTTGTATGGAACCCTATTAGCCAGCCTGAAAACATGAGTACTTTCTGAGGTACAGGACAGGAATAAACTAAAAGGCAATACAATTTTTTTTTAAATTTTTTTTTCTCAAAGATTTTATTTATTTTTAGGGAGAGAAGGGAGGGGGGCCACCTGGGGGAGAGGGGGAGAGAGAGAGAGAGAGAGAGAGAGAGAGAAACATCAATGTGCGGTTGCTGGGGATTATGGCCTGCAACCCAGGAATGTACCCTGGCTGGGAATCGAACCTGGGACACTTTGGTTCCCAGTCCGCGCTCAATCCACTGAGCTATGCCAGCCAGGGCTGGCAATACAATTTTTACACTAAGCTAGTAAGGTGTTTTACCCCATTTATTATGAAGTCATGGGAAAGCTTATGGTAAAAGAGATTCTCAGAAATAGCTGACCTCTACAAGAGACATCTACACGAGAGATCTTCCCTCACTGTTGATCATCGTTGACCAAGAGCCCTCCCTGAGCTGGACTCTCAGCTGGCCCCCTGAAGCCACACACAACTGCCTGGGTTTGGGTCAGTCTCCTCTGAGCCGGTGGAACCACGAATGGATGACACTTCCCCTGCAGATTGTCCTTTGCTCCCAGATGAGAAGACAGCTATACAAAGTCTGTTTTAGTTTTATTAAATATTCCATTACACCACAGAGGTTCTTCCTTGTGACAACCACGTACTTCCGTGTGACTGCATGGCTCTTGCTGGAATAAAATGCACAGGAGAATATTTGGTGCCAACAGCCAAATTAGCTTAAATCTTTTCCAAAAAATTCTGAAGCTTCTCTAAGAAGAACTGTGTTTTACTCCTTACTTCTTGGGACATTAAGAGAAATTGGATGCTATGAACATGATAACAACAGGCTTTAATCCACGCGGGCTGAATGCAAGAGAGTGAGGAGGGAGCCATCCGAATGATGCACTGGAACAATTTGGATTAAGTGAGTTCACCTCAAACCTGTTAGAGGCAATAGCTGTCCTCTTTTGGTTGTTTCTATTTTTCCTGAAGTGTTTTTTTTTTTACATAAAAGAATATTTTGTTTATAGACCAGTTACTTCCATATGAATTCCTTCCCCTACTAATTTAAAAAATGACCTTACATTTTAAAAGATGTTTGTTCTGCCTAAAAAACAGTTAAGAAGTTATATTTGGTTGGTTGGTTGGTTGACTGGTTAGACATCAGAGGTGGCTTTTAGTTTATGAGACAATTGACTGAGTTGTTCTGGGAATTTAAACTTATGTTTATTAAGAAACCTCAAGTTAAACTATGAAACACAATTATCTCAACCTTGAAATGTTTTCATGTTTCATTTAACTTTAAAAGACCTTTTAGAAATTACTTCATGTTTCCCAAAAAAGCTTTATCTCAAATTCAGCATTTCTTCCATCTTCATTTCAATTTCGCTTTGTTTCTATTCAATTCAAATAAAGGTCAATATAGCGGTTGATATTAGATGAGTGTCTTTTAGACACAGATGACAGAAACATGAGCATTAAAAAAGGAGTTTGCTGACTCCCCAAATCGAGAAGGCCAAGGGTACCTTTGGATCCTAGGTGTGGGTTGGAGATGTCCTCAGGGTTCCGCTCACTTCATCTTTCAGGTTTATTCATCCCTCCTTGATTTCATTCTCCAGACATCCACTCCCCAGGTGGTGCAGAGATGGCCTCAGGACGGCCTCCTCTTACACATCCTGTTTAACCACTAGATGAAAAAGCCATCTTTCTCATTGGCTCCCCCTGCAAAGGCTAGGAAAGCCTCTGATTGCCCCCCTGCATGTTGAGCTGTATGCCCAGCCATCGACTAATCTGAGTGGCAGAAGAGTGGAGGAGAATTCTGATTGGCTAGAACTAGGTCATGAAACCACCCCTGGAGAGGGGAGGGTCAGCCCAGACTGACCAATCAGATAGTTTCTTAACAAGAAAAAAAGTGTTCCGCCACAAGAAGAGGACACGGGACAAACCAAAAGCAGATGTTGTGTTCTACACTTCTGAAGATTATCTGGTTGATAATGGGTAGAGGCAAATTAATCTTCTTGTTTTTCTTTATGTATATGCGACTTTCAACTAAGACCATGTTTGTTTTCATAAACAGAAGAAAGCAATGAATGTACTGTATATTTCTAAAAGTGTTACGGATCTCTACGGAAAGATGGATTGCCAGTGAGAAGAGAGAAGTCGTGGGACAGTGTCTCCCGTCCGACCCGGTCTGGGTGGACACGGAGTTCCAAAGGAGCTGCAGATGGACGGTCCCATCTCCACTGAAGGGTCGCAGGAATCGCTCGGGGAAGCCTTCTCCTTTTCACTTTATACCGTTTGTACTGTCTGAGTTTTTTCATCACACATATGTACATCTTTTATAGTAAAAAAACAACAGTATGGACAATAAATACTTTGAGTGTAAAGGAATAATCAGTACATGTTGGCATATTAGTTATCTGTTGCTATAGCAAACTGTCTTTCACTTGGTGGCTAAAAACAACACGTTTATTATCTCACAGTTTCTATGGGTCAGGAATTTAGGTGTGGCTTAACTGGGCCTTCTGCTTCAGAGAAATTAGGGGGAAAATAACAGAATAAACATGAGAAAATAAAAGGAAGAAAATAATGATAAGTAGGGAAAATAATGAAATGGAAAACAGGATCGACAAAGCTAAAGTTGATTGAAAATTAGCAAACCTCTGGCAAAATTGATTAAGTTTAAGATGAACAGAGATAGATGTAGATTAGGGCGGAGGGGAAGAAGAGAGGAGAAAGAAATCTCAGGGAGGGGGAGGGAGGGGAAGGGAGGGGGAGGGGCAGAGCAACAGTGCCTTGCATGTCATGACACGGGAAGTCCCACAGCATCAGTTCTACCAAATTTTACTCATTAGGAGCAAGTTACTAAGGCAACCCGTATTCTGTCTTTGCAGGAGGAGTGTCAAAGAATTTTCAGACATGTTTAAAACTACTGCTTGCTATGTTACAGTTTCTACCCAGAAGAGTAGGACAAAATAAATAAATAAATAAATAAAATGTGTACAGATTACAGAGGAAAAGTCAAATCTGTTATTACTCACAGGACGGATTATTTAATGGAAATCACAAAAGACTCAATAAACAAATTATTAGAATTAAAAAGAGGCTGAATGTAAAATAAATACACAAAAGTCTGTTGCCTTGTTACATGTAATTAATAAATGGCTAGAAAATGGACTTCCAAAAAGATCTCATTAAGAACTACAGCAATGAGCCCTGGCCAGGTGATTCAGTTGGGTGGTGTGTTATCCTGTGCACCAAAAAATTGTGGGTTCTGATAGGGGGTTAAGAGTTGGAAAATTTTAGTTTAAGTGATAGCTAATAAGCTTAGTAATCAATGAATGTAAAAGCTTTTGTTCCGGGAACTGAAGGTATGACCCACCCTGACCCCAGGAGACCATAAGCAGTTCCACCTTTGTGCCTCAGGAGGACTGCAAGCAACTCAAGCTGATATCTGAGCCCTGGTACTCCAGGGTGAGGTGACCACCGCCCAGGACACAGCTAAAGAGCTGCTGCCTGGAGCACAGCTTAAGACCACCGCCCAGGACAAGAATGCTGAAGTTGTTGTTTTTTTTTTAACCCAATTAACTTTTCCCTGAATTTCAAAACCCCTCACCACACCTTGTTTATTCCCTCCTATAAAAACCTTGGTCTGGAAAGAGAACACAAGATGGTCTGTTAGGGTATGAATAGGCCATCTTCTCAGATCGCCAGCCATCTGAATAAAGCGCCGGTAAAGATTCAATCCCTGACTCTGCTTATTGGGTTTGGTAGTGACAAGCAGCCTGAACTCCAGTGTCCTTTCCAGTTTCAGCTCCATTCCTGGTAGGGGCATGACGGGAAGCAACCAATCGATGCTTCTCTCTCGCATCAGTGTCTCTCTCTCTCTCTTCCTTTCTCGCTTCCCCTCTTTCTAAAATGAAATATTTATCTCCATCCTCAGGTGAGAATAAAAAAAAAATCTCAGCAATAAAAAGGATGGGACTATTGATAGATACAACAACCTGGATGGATCTCAAGGGAATTATACTAAATGGGGTGGGGGAAGCCACTCTCAAAAGGCTACCTACTATATTATTTCATTTATCTAACTCTCTTTAAATAACAAAACTACAGAAATAGAGATGAGTGGTTGCCAGGAGTTAGGGATGAGGGGATCCTGTCCTGGCTGTTTGTGCTGCCTTTATTTTATTCTTGACGTCTTACCAAGGTTTTGTTTTATTTTTTATTTTTTTTCTATTTTATCAATCATCAAAGAACCAGCTTGTGCCTTTATTGAGTCTCTCTTGCAAACTTGCAGTCTATTTTGTTCGTCTCCACTCATATCTGTACTCTTTCCTTTCTTCTACTTTCTCTGTGTTCAATTTGCTGGTCTTGTTCTAACTTCTTGAGATAGATGTTTACATCGCTGATTTTCAGCCTTTCTTTTTTTCTATATTGTATTTGTTATTTCTCTCTATATTTTTTATTCTAGTTAATATATTATCAATTTTAAGGTTGTAAATTTTCTCCTAAGCATGGCTTTTTCCGCATTCTATAAGCTTAGATATTTTCAATATATTTTGTTCAAAATATCTTTTCATTAATCCATTAGGTGTTTAGGCTCCATTAGGTGTTTCATTTTCAAATATTTGGGCAATATTATAGTTATCTTTTTTGTACTGATTTCCAAATACTTCCACTGTGGCTGGAGAACCTGCTGTGTTTGATTTCACTCCTGTGGAAATTGTCAAGTTGCTTAATGGCCTAATATGTAGTTAATGTTGATAAATGTTCCATGTACACTTGAAAAATATATATTCCACAATTATTGTAGAAAAACATTTACCTAATGTTAAATTTTATTTCATTATTCAAATATTTTACATCTCTACTGAATTTTTTTTGTCTGCATAGTCTACTAATTAATGAGAGTGGTATGTTGAAATCTATGATACTATAATTGAGCATTTTTCTATTATTCTAGTTATGTCACTTTTTGCTCTTTATAGTCTGACGTTCTGTTATCTTATTATTATATCTTCTTGGTGAACTTTCTCCATTGTCATTATGAAATATTCCTCTATCTTGCTTCTTACATTAAAGTCTTTTTTGTGTAATGTTAGTATTACTATATCTGTTCTTTTGCTTTGGATTTGCTAATTAGCTGTTTGACCCATCTACTGAGTTATTAATATTAGTCATGGCATTTCTCAGTTCTAGAATTTCCAGTTGGTTCCTTTTTTATAGTCTCCTGTTCTCTCCTGAAACTGTCCATCTTGTCATAGAACACGTTAATCACAGTATCTTTTTTTTTTAGATTTTATTTATTTAATTTAGAGAGAGGGGAAGAGAAGGAGAAAGAGAGGGCAAGAAACACCAATGTGTGGTTGCCTATCACGTGCCCCCAGCTGGGGACCTGGCTTGCAACCCAGGCATGTGCCCTGACTGGGAATCGAACTGGTGACTCTTTGGTTCACAGGCCTGTACTCAATCCACTGAGCCACACCAGCCAGGGCTAATCACAGTATCTTAAAGTCTGTGTATGATAACTCTAACATCTGGATCTCCTATAAGTCACTTCTACTATCTACCTTGTCTCTGAATTTTTGGCAGTCTTATCTTTTTTGCATGCCTATTTTTCATTAAATTCTAAACATTGTGCATGAAAAATTATACAGATAATTAAAAGTACTGGAAAATACTGTCTTCACCAGAGAAGATTTGTTCTTGCTCATCAGGCAGGCCAGCAGAAGGGTAGACCACCTGTAATACATATAACATAGAGTTGATTGAAGCTGGATTGCCATCGTGGTGAGACCTAAGGGGTTTAGTTTCATCTTTGCTCTAGGATGCAGCCCTTCTGGGGCCCCAGCTGTGAGCCTGGGGTGCTTACCAGGACCCTCCTCATTGGTGAGCCCTGGATTTCCGGTGTCGTGTCCCCTGAGAAGCTTCAAAAAGCCCTGCTCAGGTTCCTCACCTACTCACAATCCACTTCAGAACTGGCGAGCGCCTGAGGCAGGGCCGAGCATTGGTCTCACCCCAGTGAGACCCCTTTTCCTCCAGCATCTGGACCACCAAGTCCTTTCCTGTCTCAGTTGTTCTCCAAAGCTTTCAGACGGGTTTTAAATATTTCATCTAGCTTTTCGAAGTATTCTTGATGGGAGGTTTGGGCTGACACAATCTTGTTTGAAATGTCTTTGGATGATATTATTTATTCTACCTAGTTCAGTCTGAAAAGGGAAGCCCTGAATAGCACCCAGAAGTATTGCTCAAACTTTTTGTCAAGTGTGAAATCCTGCCAGTAATAACTTCCAGAACCGATCTGAACATAACAGGATATTCTGATTGGGTCTCCGGGACAGCCCCCCACATGCGGCTCTGTTCCTGGCAGGGCTGCTGGGCTGGCCCAGTCCAAAGGTTCTTCTTTGCTTTGGCTTTCTTTACTTCTCTCACGGTGTCGCAGAAAACATCTACACCCACAAACCTCCTACTCGTCCTCCCAGTAGCCTGTTTCCCCTATTTTTAATTACTCTCAATGTTAGAAAATCAAATGCATGTATGTCCAACCTGAATTCCTTGAGATTACAGAAAACACTCACAGCAGTAAAAATACATTTACTCGTACAAGACTTCGCAGGAAGAGAATCTTCAGTTTGAGAAAAAGTGCTGGGCTTGCGTCTCCCTGGAGGAAGAGTGCTTTCTTCCATACCTGTGCCTCTAAAATGCTGTTCGTTCTTTTGAGAACATTTTCCATCTTTATTTCTCATCCCATGCTCCACTTCAGCTTCTCGCGGCCTTCCCTGTCTCCAGGACCTTTCATTTCAGCCATAGCCACCACCGTAGAGACTAACTCTGCAGACTCCAGCCACCTTCGGGCAGGCCCCGACACGCCCCACCCCTGCACAGCACAGCACCGCATACCCTGTCCTCCTTCCTGCCCGGGGTTACGACTCAGCTGGTGCTCAGACACCAGGGGCCACGTGCGCCCTGGGAGAAGGACAGGGAAGCTGACCCTCGTGATAAAGGGAAACAAGGGTCGGGAGAGGAGTTCTGCCCTTCTTTCCCCAAGACAGTTTATTGAATGATTGAAAATCCCTTTAAAATATTCCCCTAGACAGACTTTCCTGAGACACTTCAGATGGCTCCTTGGAGGACAGTCCCGTAAGCGGGAGCCGCTCCATGCACAGTGAGCCGCAGCTCGTCTGCACGTGTGTTCTCGCACGGGCTCCCCTTCTTTCCGTGTATGTGAACCCGATAAACAGTGTCTGTGTGGAATAAAATTACAATGACTAAATCTATGGAGTTAAAAAAAAAGATAGGACTAAAAAATTAGACAGCAGTAGCTATAATCGTCAAAAAGGGTAAGAAAAGAACTAAAATATTCTAGAGCTCCTGTACTGTCCAGAAGAGAACGCCAACATTGTGTTTAAACGTTGGGCCTTATTAAATTAAAATGCACGATAAATTTCAAGGTTAACCACCAAAAAAAGAGAGCATAATTCCAAAATCTTTAAAAAGGAAAATATAGATAGGAAAAAGAGTTCAATAAGAACTAAATTAATCTGTAAAACAAAAGGAAGAAAGAGCCCTGAGTGGGAGCTCAGTCGGTCGGAGCGCATACCAGAGGTTTGTGGTTCGCTCCCTGCTAAGGGCACGGGCCTAGGCTGCAGTTTGATCCTTGTTCGGGGCATACAAGAGGCAACCAATCGATGTTTCTCTCGTTGATGTTTCTCTCTCTCTCTTCTTCCCTCTCTCTAAAGTCGATGAACATATCCTCAGGCCCTGACAACTGGTGGCTCAGTTGATTGGGCATTGGTCCACAATGAGGAAGGTCGCTGGTTCAATTCCTCAGCAGGGCATGTGTCTGGGTTGCAAATTCTGTCCCTGGGCATGTGCAAGAGGCAACCAATCAATGTTTTCTCTCTCACATCGATCTTTCTCTCCCTCTCTTTCTCCTCCCTTCCCCTCTCTCTAACAATAAATAAAATCTTTTAAAAATTAAAAAAATAAACATGTACTCAGGTGAAGATTTTAAAAAATCAAATTCTTCCAAAGGATATATAAATAGAGAGAATGTGCCTTGTATCTTTCTAGGAGGCCTTAAATCCAAATAGATAAAGATGGAATGAGAAAGGAAAACCACAAGCCCATGTTGCTATTAAAACAAATGCAAAACTCCCACACAAAATATAGCTGGGTCCAACGGCATACACAAACAGTACTTTATGGTCAAGGTTGTTTACCTAAGAACACAAGGATAATTTAATATTAGGAAACCTATAAATGTTATTTATCATATTAACATATTAACGGGAGATAAAAAAATATATGATCATCTAAATGGCTGTAAAACACTTTGATTAAATTCAATATCCATTCAAGATTTTTTAAATCTTCAGTAAACTAGGAGTAAGTGAAACCTTCTTTAACCTGACAAAGGGGATTTACAGAAAGCCTAACAAAATCTCATTCTAAATTTATTTACAAAAATAGACAGAAAAGTAATTCTAAATTTCTTTTCAAAACTCAGGCTCAAGAGTGTCCACATCAAGAGAAAATATCACATCTCTATGAACACTGTTGTGGAGGTCCCGACCAGTGTGACGTGCGAAGAAAAATGAAAGCAGGAGGGCTGAATGGGAGAGAAAAACTGGCGTTGTTGTTATTTTATTTATTTTTTTATTTTTGCATGATTCCAATGTTAGAATCAGCCCTTTTAAAAGTAGTTCCTAGCACTGGAACTTGGACAGAGTTTGAAATTAAGCTGAAAAGTGCACTGTAAATACAGGGGGTGAGAGGGGGAAACTTCCCTGCACAATAAAAATCTACTTTATATAATGAAAGAAAAAGAAATTATAGTTTCCACAGTGATCATGATTTCTTTATAAGATTGAAATGGGTGAAAATCTAGGCATTTTCTTCATAATTTTAAATCATTTCCTTGAGTTTATAAGCTCAAATGAATGAACTTGTTGGCTGTAATTGGGCTTTTCCTGGTAGGATGAACACTGATCAGCTACAGATTTTCCTTCGTGAACTTCATTAGACAAAGCCCTCTTGGATTCTCTGTTTTGAGTCAAAAGCTGTAAGAGGATCTTGTGTGTTACTGCTTTCCCAAGGCAATGAAAAAACAATAATAAAGAATTAGAAGGAAACACAATTCCAAAGTGTAACTCTCAGATGTTTGCACTTTGGGAAAATCTTGATAACTCCAGGGCTGAGCTGTTGCCAGCAGTGCTGGTCAGACCTGGGGCCAGGCCTGTGAAAGCCCGTATTATTTTTAGATAATTCGTCATTTGCAATAGGCAAGTTATTAAAATGAAAGACAAATGATTGTATCCAGCAAGTTGACTGGATACAATATCAGTATACAAAAGTCTAATTTATTTCTTCAATAGCAACAAATAATTACAAAGCATAACTTTAAAGGATGTAATTCCCAATGGAAACAAAACTACAAAGTATCTAGGGATAAACCCGGCAAAAGATGTGCAAGATTCGAACACAGAAAATAATAAACCTTTACTTAAAGACATCAATGAAAACCTAAGAAAAAGAGTGTTTCCTGTTCCTGAATTGGAAGACTCAGAACCATAAAAATGTTCATCTTCTTCAAACTGATCTACACACTCATGCAATGCCAGTTAAAATCCCAGCAGGTTGTGTGTGCGCGTGCACGCTGGCCTGCAGTTTGAGACGCTTGTTCTAAAATATGTATGAAAACACAAAGGACCCAGAATAGCCAAGACACAAGATGAAGAAAAATAAGAACAACTTGCCCTATTAAATAATCCAGACTTTTATAAAGCTGTAGTGATCAAACAGTGCGGTGTTGGCACCAAGACAGACCAATTGTCCCGCAGGACAGAACAGACAGCAGAAACAGACCCGCACGTGAAGGAGCGTTGGTGTGCGGCCGAGCGGCAGGACAGAGCAGCTGGGAAGGGGGCTGGTCGACAGACAAATCCGGAAAAAGTCCTTTGTATGTAAAAGGTAAAATTGGACCCCTACTTCACGCCATAGACAAAAGTAAATTCCAGAGAGAACAAAAAGGTTTAAATGTCAAAAGCAAAACTAAATAATTTTAGAAGAGTAAGTTAATATATATTAGAGTAGGAAGAAAAACAATCAATTTTACAGTTCGAAGTTAAGAACATCCATTTATTAAAATAGAAAGTGAAAAGACAAGTTATGTACATATAGGAGAAATTTGCAACACAGCTAAATGACAAAAATTTAATGTTCAGAGAGTATAAAGAACTTGCCAAGCCACTAAAAAAATGGGCAGAGGTCACGGACGGCCTCCATCCAGCACCCTCTAGGTTCTTCATTTCTTCACAGTAGGCTGGGCCTGTGTGGCCAAAAGCCTGCCAATACCACTCAAATTTTTACACATCCAGTTGTCTTGTGTTATTTTTTTATGTTTTCCTCCTTCGTTACAAGTTAACTGTAGTGATATATCCATCATATTGGGGAATTCACAAATGTATGGTCTCCCACTGCCCCGTCTGTAAGCATCTTAACATTTGCAATATATATGTATATATATTTTTAAAGGCTGTATTTAGCATATTCTAACTGAAAAGCTGCTTTAAAAGATACATATTGGTTTTCCATTAAGCTAATTTGCTACTCCATTCCACCTCAGCCTGGAACTGACAAGCAAAGAAATTGAAGATTCACCGTTGTTTGCGTTCAGGAGAAAATACTACCTAAAACCAGTGTGTCGATGTTAAACTGGTCCTATAGCTTCCCAGCCTTTCAGTAGCTCCTGAATGTCATCCGGGATGGAGAGCAGCGTTGAGAGAGTCGGGAGCACAGGGGGGCACCATCCAGGCAGGAAACCGGGCCGCCCCCGGCTGCTCCATGGTTCAGGGCAGGGGAGCTGCAGATGGAAAGACGCACAAATGCACACACATGCAGGAGCACACGCACAGACACACCATCGGGCAGATTCCTCGGGTGTCCTTTGGGATTTCTTTAGCAGATACCATGCCACTCCAAAATGGCCAAATCAGATGTGTTCAGAAAAGAAGCAAAAATGGAAGGCCAATGTCTGTCCTGAAGGAAGTCCGTCTCCCAAGTCCGTCTGTCACAGTTCTGGGTCAGATCAGTACACTCTGGCCCACTCCTGCCAAGACTACAGCTACGTCCCCCACTCCGTCTCAGAATGAAGCTACTGACAGTCTCTGCCTTCACTTTGGTTTTATGCAGTGACTATTGTATTGCGACTAAGTGCTTTAGGGCGGGATGCAGAAATACGGGCTGTTTTTTGCTGGCATTAAAAGTTCAGAAAAACTACAAGCGTTCCCATTAAGATCAGGAACAAGACAGGGATGTCCACATTCAACATAGTACTGGAAGTCCTAGCAATCAGGTAAGAGGAAGAATAAAAGGCATGCAAATTGGATAGGGAGAAGTAAAACTCATTGTCTGTAGATGACATGATGCTGTACAGAGAGAACCCTAAAGATTCCACCAACAAAATAGTAGAACTGATAAATGCATTCACTAAAGTAAAGGAAAACACCAACAAAATGAAAAGACAACACATTGAATGGGCGAATGTCTTTGCCAATATATCTGATAAGGGGTTAATATTCAAAATTTATAAAGAACTTATGACACTGAACACCAGCCCTGGCTGGTGTGGCTCAGTGGACTGAGTGGTGGCCTGTGGACCAAAAGGTTACCAGTTCGACTCCCAATCAGGGCACCTGCCTGGATTTTGGGCCAGGTCCCCAGATGGGGGCATGCGAGAGGCAGCCAACTGATGTTTCTCTTGATCTCTTTCTCTCTCCTTCCTCTCTAAAAATAAATAAATAAATAAAATATTTTTTAAAACCTCAACACTAAAAAAACAAACAATCCAATTAAAATATGGGCAAAGGATCTGAAGAATCTGTATGTCCAAAGAGGACATACAGATGGCCAACAGACATATTAAAAGATGCTCAACATCACTAATCATCAGAGAAATGCAAATTAAAACCACAATGAGTTATCGCCTCACACCTGCCAGAATGGCTGTCATCAATAAATCAACAAAAAAGTGCCGGCGAGGACCTGTAGAAAGGTGAGTGCTTCTGCATCCTTGGTGGGAATGCAGATGTTGCAGCCACTGTGGAAAGCAGAATAGAGTTACCTCAAAAAATTCAAAATGGAACTGCCATACACCCAGTGATTCCACTGCTGGGAATTTATCTGAAGAAACCCAAAACACTAATTCAAAAGAATATATGTATTTTTTTTCATTGCAGCGTTATTTACAACAGCCAGGATTTGGAAGCAGCCCAAGTGCCGTCAGTGGATGAGTGGATAGAACAACTATGGGACATTTACACAATGGAGTACTACTTGGTCATAAAAAATGAAAAGAAAACTTTACCCTTTGCAACAGCACAGATGGGCCTTGAGAGCATGATACTAAGTGAGATAAGCCAGTCAGAGAAGGACAAATACCGTATGATCTCATTCGTATGTGGAATTTAATGGAAAACTGAACTAACAAGCAAAGTGGAAACAGACTCATAGATGGAGAGCAGGCCAGCAGCTGGGGGGTGGGCTTTGGAGGGTGGAGGGATCAAGCAAAAAGAAAAAACCCATGGACACGGACAACAGTGCAGTGATTATGGTGGGGGGAGGGGACAGGGATGGGGGTTGAAGGCAGAAGAGGGTATAAGGGGGGTAAATGGTAATGGAAAAAAATACAATAAAAAACAAACTATTAGCCCTGGCTGGTGTGGCTCAGTTGGTCCAGTGATCGGACGTTGTCCTGCAGACCCAGAGGTCACAGGTTTATTCTCAGTCAGGGCATGTGCCTGAGTTGCAGGGCCTATTCCGGCCAGGGGCGGGGCCTACTAGAGGCAGCCAATCAATGTTTCTCTCTCGTATTGATGTTTCTCTCCCCCTCCTTCTCCCTTCCTTCCCCTCTCTCTAGAATCAATTTTTTAAAAAGAAAAATAAATAAAAATAAACTACTAAAAATAAAAATTTTAGTATATTTTAATTATGCTATTACAGTTTTCCCATTTCCCCCCTTTTATCCCCCCTCTACCCTGCACCCCCAACCCTCCAGCATTTCCCCCGCCTTAGTTCATGTCCATGGGTTGTACGTATGAGTTCTTTGAATTCTCTGTTTCCTATACCATTCTTAACCTCTCCCCATCCCTTTTGTACCTACCAATTATGCTTCTTATTCCCTGTACCTTCCCTGCTTATTCTTACCCTGCCCCCGGCTGTCCCACTGGTAACCCTTCACATGATCTCCATTTCTCTGATTCTGTTCCTGCTCCAGTTGTTTGCTTAGTTTGTTTTTGTTTTTTAAGTTCAGTTGATAGTTGTGGGTTTGTTGTCATTTTACTGTTCATATTTTTTATCTTCTTCAATTTCTTTGATAAGTCTCTTTAATATTTCATATAATAAGGGCTTGGTGATGATGAACTCCTTTAACCTGACCTTATCTGGGAAGCACTTTATCTGCCCTTCCATTTTAAATGAAAGTTTTGTTGGGTAGAGCAATCTTGGATGTAGCTCCTTCCCTTTCGTGACTTCAAATACTTCTTTCCAGCCCCATCTTGCTGCAAGGTTTCTTTTGAGAAATCAGCTGATGGTCTTATGGGAACTCCTTTGTCAGTAACTCTCTCCTTTTCTCTTGCTGCTTTTAAGATTCTCTCCTTATCTTTAATCTTGAGTAATGTAATAATGATGTACCTTGGTGTGTTCCTCCTTGGGTCCAACTTCTTTGGGACATGCTGGGCTTCCTCGACTTTCTGGAAGTCTATTTCCTTTGCCAGATTGGGGAAGTTTTCCTTCATTATTTTTTCAAATAAGTTTTCAATTTCTTGCTCTTCTTTTTCTCCTTTTGCCACCCCTATGATTCAGATGTTGCAACATTTAAAGTTATTCCAGAGGTTCCTAAGACTCTCCTCATTTTATTTTTTTTTTTTTTTGAATTCTTGTTTCTTCATTCTGTTCTGGTTAGATATTTATTTCTTCCTTTTGTTCCAAATCATTGATTTGATACTGGGTTTCCTTCCCATCACTGTTGGGTCCCTAATATTTTGCCTTATTTCACTTCATGTAGCTTTCATTTGTTGCTTCATTTTGCAACCAAGTTCAATCAGTTCTGTGAGCATCCTGATTACCAGTGTTTTGAACTCTGCATCATATAGGTTGGCTATCTATTCATCACTTAGCTCTTTTTCTGAAGTTTTGATTTGTTCTTTCATTTGGGCCATATTTCTTTGCCTCAGCACACAAGTTGTGTTGTAAGGGGGAGGGGCCTCGGGTATTCTCCAGGGCGGGGCACTGCTGCTATTCTCCTTGTGGCACTGCTGCACTCTCTAAGGGAGGGGCCAAGGAGGGAACAATGCAGCCTGCTGGCTTGGCTCCAGCCCCTCTTTCCAATGAACTCTGTGTGAGACTGGGAGTTTCTCTGGCCATGGCAACCCCGTCTGTCATTTACAGCTAGCTTTGAGTCTTAGTTTCTAGTTCTGTCAGAACAAAAAGGGGGCCAAAGGCAGGCCGAGGGCGATATACTATTACTGAAAGGAACACCCCAGGTTCATTATGTCCGCCGCCAGAGGAAAGACATCTCTCAATGCCAGAGATTTGTAAAAAGGAAAGGAAATGTTTATTTAATGCTATACAGACTTAAAGTAGTGACCTAATGTCTTCATCAAAATCCCAAAGTCCCTTAAAACACCCACAAACACACACAATCCTTCCTTCCCCTCTTTGCCCAATCTGGGGTACCGTATCTCAGGAAAAGAAATAGAAGTCCGTGGCTCAGGCAGCCCCTGGTTCTTCCCAGTAATCCGTGCTCAGGTGGTAGGCCTCCCTCAGTGCCTGGCACCATCAGTTGTGTCGCCAGGATCTCTGCTAAAGCTGGGTGGTGGTTCCCCCTTCTAAAGCTGTGGGGGTCCCCATCCTGGCAAAGCTGCATGGTCCTCTCTGCACAATGGCCGCAGGAGTCTCCACTTAGCCAGAACCATGTGGTTCTCCCTCCCGGGGCTGCTGTGTCTGAGTTTAAATCCCTGCACCCATCTTCCTCTGCAGCCCCATTTCTGACTCCTCCCACAACCGGCTACACTTGCCAGCACTCTCATATCCTTCCAGCTTTACTGGGCTGCCATCCTGAGTCTGGGTAGGCGTAGCCTCACATCATGGAGCCAATCTTCTCCAAGCTCCCACCCAGGCGCTGTAACTCGGGGGAACTGCCCCCCAGTTACATCTTGGTGGGGAAGTTACTTCCATCCCCCTGACTCAGAGCATGGCCATAGCTATTTAACATATCTGTGCAACCAGTTAAATGTTATAGATATGTTAAATGACCACACCAGAGGTTAGCTGCAAAACTGTTGCTATGCAAAAAAGCTCTCAATGGCCCTGCTCCATGTGTCCCTTCCCCCAACCCACACCTGTGGCAGGAAGGGGTGAGGACATCCTAATATTTCCTGGACACCTTGAGTTCTGGACCCCATTTCAAATCCTTATTTGGGGCCCCCCTCTTGGCTGCACCCTGTTACAGTTCTGTCAGCTCTGCCTTGCTCGTGCGGTCCCCCGCCTTGCCACGGGTCTTCTCCGCCCACCCGGCTGTCTGTCTCCCTCCACTGAATGTTTCTTTAATTTCTTGGTTGTTGGAGTTCCATGCAGTTTGATTTTCTTGCACTTCTGGTAGTTTATTGTTTTTAGATTTGTTGTTATCCTCCTTCTGGTTGTGTGAGTAAGTGAAGGGTTTCTACCTACACCTCCATCTTGGCCAGAACTCTAAAATAATTTTTTTTTAAAAAATCTTATCATCAGAAGAATAGGAAAAAAAGCTCAGAAAAGCAGAGAACAGAGATCAGGTCAGTCAGTGTCTCATACAATGCAGTCTGGATCTCTTGATCAACACAACCAATATTGAAAGACATTGATATTGAAGTAAAACCAGGGTGAGTGCAGGCTGGGTCAGCATAGCCGTAGTGGCTCATGTCTTCCTCCTGTGTCTGCCAGCTTCCCATGACCTTGGGGCCACTGCCCCGGGTTCCACTGCTGGCCACTCAGCACCACGCTGGGCCCTGTGGGGACACAGGCATGGCCTGAGCTCATGCAGGTAGCAGGTAGAGTGACACAGCTGAGCCACCAGTATAGTGAAGCACCCCCTCTGACATTAGGGGGGGTCAAGGACCCCGTCCTTTACATCATGAAACTATGGCAGATTGACTCAGAAAAGCTCTCAGTAAGTTCTCGTTCTATGAGAGACCTGTGCTTAGACAGTGTGGACCAAGTGGAGATTCTCATGGCCATGGAAGATGCATTTCAGTTTGAAATTCCTGATATAGATGGGAAAAAGCTGATGCATCCACAAGAAGTTGTAGATTACACTGCAGGTAAGAAGGATGTGTGTGAATAAACTATCAGATTATAAGAGGGTGCAGCCAGGGGACCCCCCATATAGGGATTTGTAATGGGGCCCAGAACTCAAGATGTTCAAGAAATATTAAAAATATGGATCTCCTCACCCCCTCGAGTCTGAACTCAGGGATGGGACACATGGAGCAGGGCTATTGAGAACTGTTTTCCATAGCAACAGTTTTGCAAATAAGCTCAGGCATGGTCATTTAACATATCTATAACCTTTAACTGGTTTCTTGGATATGTTAAATATCTGTGGCCATACTTTGAGCCAGGGGGATGAAAGTGACTTCAACCCATGATGTAACTGGGAGGCAACTCCCCCTGGTTACAGCACCTGCATGAGACCTTGGAGATGATTGGCTCCATGCCATGGGGCCACACCTGCCTGGACTTACTGTGGCAGCCCAGGAAAGCTGGAAAAATATGGGAATGTTGGCAGGTGTAACTGATTGTGGGAGGAGTCAGAAATGGGGCTGCAGAGGAAGATTGGTGCTGGGATTTAAACCCAGGCAGGGCAACCATGCTGGATGGTTGGGACCACGTGGCTTAGGAAGCAGGAGAGACCTTGCTGGGAAGGAAAGGAGTGAAAGGACTCTTGCTGGTGGGCCGTGAGAAGATGCCACATGGTTTTGGATTAACTGGAAGTAGCGGCGTCAGTCACACAGCTGATGGTGCCAGGAACCAAGGGGCTACCTGAGCCATGAACTTCTACTTCTTTTCCTGAGATATGGTACCCTGAAATGGGCAGAGGGAGAAGGACTATGTGTATTTGTGGGTATTCTAAAGGACTTTTAATGAAGACATTAAGTCATTACTCTAAGTCTGTATAACTTTTAAATAAATAATTCCTTTCCTTTTCACCAATCTCTGGCATTGAGAGACATCTTTCCCTGCCGGCAGACAAGGCAAACCAAGTATGGGGGGGGACCCCGGGAGCACAAGGGGGGGGTCCATTCAGTAATAGTATATGGTTCACCCCCCCAGGTCTGTTCTGTAACAAGACCCCTTCACAGATAGAAGACTCCGAAGATACAGGTGAGTAGCTGGCAGGAGAACACATTTTGGCATTATTGCTGACATTGACAGAGTAATTCTGTTTAGACTTGTATTTAAATTATCTAAGCATTTTTGCCCTTTGAAAATAAATCTATAAAACAAAAAAACCCATATCTTCTTAATAAAGGAGGTGAAAACTTGTGACAAAACATACTTGATGTCCCTAATTGCTTTTCTTTCACTCTGGCTCACTCTAGGAGGTTTTAAAAAATTATTATTGTTTTTTAGCCCTGGCTGGCGTAGCTCAGTGGATTGAGCACGGGCTGGGAACCAAAGTGTCCCAGGTTCGATTCCCAGCCAGGGTACATTACTGGGTTGCAGGCCATAACCCCCAACAACCACACATTGATGTCTGTGTCTGTCTGTCTGTCTGTCTGTCTCTCTCTCTCTCCCTCCCTCCCTTCCCTCTCTAAAAATAAATAAATAAAATCTTTAAAAAAATTATTATTGTTTTTTTAAACTTTGTATTGAATTTATTGATGTGACATTGGTTAACAAAATTAACCAGGGTGCAGGTGTACGATTCCGTATCCCATCATCCGTACACTGTATTGTGTGCTCACCACCCCAAGTCCAGTTCCTTCCTCACCATTCACCCGCCCTGCTCGCCGTAATGTGGTCCGCGTCGGTGAGGCTGGTTTGTTTGGCTCAATCCCTTCACCTTTCCACTCACCCTGCAGCCCCTCTCCCCCACACCCAGTTGTTTTAAACACAGCCCCAAAATCAGATTCTTAGCCGTTTAGAGCTGCCTCCCCTGCTGCGCGTGCTTCTGGAATCTGCACGTGACACCTGCCAGTCATAGACAAGATAAACCTCGCGGGTGTCAAGTCCCCAAGCTGCTGACTCGCTCGGAGCTTTCTGACCCCAGATTTCCTGCTGGGCTTCTGAGCAACTTCCTTTAAATGTCTGGGGATTTCCTTGCCCTCTCTGCTTATGGATGTGTTCCCACCGCCCTCCCCCCATAGTCTCAGAATTGTCTGGTTCATGAGGGACTTCTGCTTCCAAATCTGTCAAAGCTCACCCAAATAAAGTTTGTGGGTGCTACTGCCACCTTGTGGTCATATTTTTCCTTGCTCTGCCTCAAAATTCCTCGAACCCTAAACACTGACATTTCGCAGACAAGGAGGTACAGATGGCTTAACCTCAGGGACATTGCTAACAAGTCCAGGATGAGACACCATTTAACGCCCGCTTCATTGCTAAAAATCAAGAAGCCTTAAGTGTTAGAGAAGATGTGGATGCTGGAAGGATTGTCAACTGGTATAGACAATTTGAATATTTTGACATTATCATATAATGTTGAACGCTGACATATCCAAGACCTACCAATTCCACTCCTGGGTAAATACACCCAAGAGAAATCTTTCTTTTCTTCCCTTCCCTTCCCTTCCCTTCCCTTCCCTTCCCTTCTCTACCCCTCTCTTCCTTTCCCCTCCCCTTCCCCTCCCTCCCTTTCCCTCTCCTTCCCTCCCCTCCCCTCCCCTCCCCTCCCTTCCTTTCTCTCCCTTTTGGGGAAAGGAGGAGAAAGAAGGAGAGAAACATCGATGTGAGAAACATCAATTGGTTGCCTCTCGTGGGCACCCTGACAGGGGACCAAACCCGCAACCTTGGCATGTGTCCTGACCAGGAGTTGAACGGTTGACCTTTCACTTTGCAGGACAACACCCAACCATCTGAGCCACACTGGTCAGGTCTCAAGAGAAATTTTTGTACAGAAATATCAAAAGGCAATACTGATGGAAATAGTGAAAAACGAGAAATTGCATAAACGTTCAGCAGCTGGAGAATGGATAATTATAGCACAATCACATGATAGATTGTTATGTAGCAGTGAAAGTGAATGAAACAACTTCACTCAACAAGAAGGATGAATCTTAGCGCTGAGGTCTGAATGCTTATGTCCCCTCAGAATTCCTGTGTTGAAATCCCAGCGTCCAACGTGCTGGTCTTAAGAGGTGGGGCGTTTGGGAAGTGTTTAGGTCGCGAGGACGAAGCCCTCATGAACCAGATTGATGTTCCTATTAAAGAGACGTGAGAGATTCCTAGTTCTTTCTCCAGCACAAGAAGTGGGCCACCTGGAGGAAGGCCGTCACCCACCGTGCTTGCACCCACCATGCTTGCACCCTGCCCTCCAGCCTCCAGAACTATACTTCCAGAACTTGGCGAATAGTAAATTTTTGTTGCTTATGTTGGGAATAAGAAAATTAAGAACTAAATTTCCTCTAATTGACAAGAACCACATTGTAGCTAAAAGGAAATGATAAGGGAGACACAGAGCAGTTAAGCAAACATCCTGTGTCTAGCAGACGCTCTCCCCTGAGTAGGCTAGATAAGCAGTGCTTTGTAGCTTTTAATGAGAAAATAGAAAACTAGCTAGCTAGAGCCAGGAGATTACTAGGTTAATGAACAAACAGCCTGCCTTCCCGCCTTATGCAAAAATGCTTGGTTTGAAATTCCCGCGCGCGCGGCTCTCGTTTGCAGCTCCTTGTGGGCACTGTGTCGCTGGACACTTTGAGAGTTCGCCCCTGCGCAGGTTAAACTTGGCCAATAAAATAACATCTTTGAACCCCTGAAAGTCTCCGATATTGGTTCTCGCGTGTGCTGGATGCTACATATGGAGGCCCCAGCGAGATATCTCCCTTATTGGTGGAGTTTTGGTTTGGAGACCAGACGGACAGCTCAGCTGAGTAAGTATTCGCTGAGGATCCTCTTTTGGTTTCTGGTTTTTGGGCTCCGGAGCAAATAATCCTGAGGTAGTAGGTGGGACGCTGCCGATAATCTACCCAGGAGCTTCCAGAGGCGGGACGCCACCCCTGGAATTTGGTTTTGGAATAAGTAGTGACTGGTCACGTTAGATTCCCTTCCCTTTTGTGCTGCGCCACGCTGCGATTGAAATATTTGAATGTGTGAGTGAACGAGCTCATGAATGACTGTGTTTGTAGCCCCACGGGGAAACCTACGGGGCATGAGAGGGCCCTAACCTGCGGATCCTGTGTCAGATCGTACGGCATAACGGCTGGCAGTCTAACCCGGACTCTGATCGGGCAGCCTTAGCCAAGATCGACATCACCTCGCGAGAGGGCAGGCCAGGCGGGCAAGCGATTGTATTTTGTGTCTTGTTTTGTCTACGCGTTGTGTCACAAGTCAATTGCTGAATTTTATGCCTAAACTTGTGAATGATCCTTGTTGTGTCCGAACTCTGTTTGGTTTTGCCTTTGTTGGGTGGTCTGTCTTTGTGATTGTCGCTTTAATCCTAGAGCCCCCATACCAGGTCCAGATGGGACAACAAGAATCGGTGCCAGGATCACCCCTCGACTGTTTGCTAAAGAACTTCTCAGATTTCCAGAGGAGGGCGAGGGGTTATGGTGGGCCCTCGCCAGCTCCAGAGTTCCTCCGCACCCTTAGTCAATTCGAGTGGCCCACTTTTGATGTTGGGTGGCCCTCGGAGGGGAACTGAGACCCCGGTCACTGCATTAGGCCAGCCCCCGGGACGGTGGAGGCTGTACCCTGTCTTACCAGGGCTGCTGGGGACCATTTAGATCCTGTGAATGCACCCCTGCCTTATCCCCGCAAGGAGGAGCCTGATTCTTCCTTGCCGGAGATAGGTGGAGTTTCCAGCCCGCCACATATACGAGGGGGAACTCACTATGGAACGGGCGCGGGAGGCGCCGCCATCTTGCCTCCTCCGGGAGGCAACGCCACGTTGCCTTTGGTGGGGGGGGGGAGGCGCCCCCGGCACCAGAAGCCCCGCCGTGGGCACCCCCACGGTTAATCTGTGTTCCCTTTTCCACTAGTGATTTGTATAATTGGAAGCATCAGGATCCCCCGTTTTCTGAGAAACCCCAGGGATTGATTTCCCTCCTAGAAACCATTTTAGGACTCACCAGCCAATTTGGGATGATTGTCAGCAGATTTTGCAGACTCTCTTTACATCAGAGGAAAGAGACCGTATTATAAGAGGGGCGGCAAAATCTGTACTTGGAAAGGAGGGATTGTTACAGGGTGCAGCCAAGGGAGGGGACCCCAAATAGGCATTTGAAATGGGGTCTGGAACTCAAGGTGTCCAGGAGATTTTAAGGTGTCTTCACCCCTTCCCCCACAAGTGTGAGTTGGGGGAAGGGGCACACAGAGCAAGAACATGCAGGGCAGCTTTGCAGCTAATCCATGGCATGGTCATTTATATATGCTAAATAGCTATGGCCATACTCAAGGCCAGGGGGATGGAAAGGGACCTCCCCCCCAAGATGGGACCTGGGAGGCAGGTCCCCTGAGTTACAGTGCCTGCGTGGGAGCTGGGAGAAGATTGGCTCCAGGACATGGGGTGACACCTGCCCAGACCCACGATGGCAACCAGAAAAGCTGGAGAAGACAACAGATTGAGGGCAAGTGTGGCTGAGTGTAGGAGGAGTCGGAAATGGGGCTGCAGAAGAAGATTGGCGCAGGGATTTAAACCCAGACACGGCAGCCCTGAGAGGAAGAACCAGAAGACTACCTGAGCCATGGACTTCTATTTCCTTTCCTGAGATACGGTACTCTGGACTAAGCAAAGGGGGAAGGAAGGAAGGACTGTGTGTTTGTGGGTGTTTTTAGGGACTTGAGGATTTTTTTGATAAAGACATTAGGTCACTACTTTAAGTTAGTATAGCATTAAATAAACATTTTCTTTCCTTTTCACAAATCTCTGGCATTGAGAGATGTCTTTCCTAGGGCGGCAGACATAATGGACCCGGGCCTTCTTTCAATAATAGTATATCATCCCAGGCCCCCCTTGTTTGTTCTGTAACAGTTTTTGGCATCTCTGCCAGGATGACAATTGTCCGTGGCAGACCGACCCCCTCAGGTGCAAGAGAGTGAGACTTTGGAGTTTTCCCCGTCTCGAGAATTTCTCTGTGATCCTCCTGAGGGCATCGGCCACCTAGCACGCCTGGAAAGGTGGAAAGGAAATGAAATGGGGAGGGAGCAGAAACGTGAAAGTGTTTTGGTTGAAAACTGGTTTCTGAATACCATTTTGGAATAATGGAGCTGTGGGTAATGGTTTGGTTAGTATCCTGCTCCCAGGTTGCCCTTGTCTGCTCACTTACAGTTTCGGGGAGCCCAGGTGGCAGTAAGGAAACCTGTGCTCGGGTTTGGGAAAGAAGCAAACCCCTCAGCTCTGTAAGCCGAGCCTGCACACGTGGTGGGGATCAGACAGCAAACCATGTGGGTGTGGCGCCATTTTGGGTAAAATGGAGGATGAGCCACGTGAGTGCCCCACCATGGAGGGTGGGTTGTGCATGGGCGCCGCCATCTTGGATGACCCGGCATGAATGGGCGCAGCCATCTTGGAACTGGACAAGGTGGTGGGCTAAGGGATCTCTCCAGATTATGGGCTATATGCTGCTGCTGTGTTGCCATTGCATCAGTCAGGTTCTCTGTGTAACTGGTTCTGATAGGAATGGCTCTGGTTCTGAAGGTCATGAACTGAGGTCCAAAGGTGACCATCTGATTTATAGAATGTTTGCAAGATCTAAGCTTCAGAAAGCTGCAGGATGTCCCTGCAAATCTAGGGACTTTTAGTGGAAGGTACCTGTAGTGTTAGGGACTTTTAGCTGCCACATACTGAGTTTGAGTACTGAGTTTAAGTATAGTCCTTCCCAGTGTGGGAAAGGAACCAGGATTAAAAGAGATTGATGGTTAAATTTGGATGTGTAAAAATTATGTGTAAAGGATGTGAAAGTTTTAAACCTGGAGTAAAGGAAACCTGAATTGTTTTCTGGTTTTGTAGGAAACAAGCAAGATTTCTGGTGTTGTTTCTGATCAGAAACCTTCTGTACTTTAAGACCTAGGAAAGGTTACCTGTAACCGGTTGGGGAGAATGCTTTTGCCACTTGGGACCCAGACAGGGTCATTTGGGGCTGATAAGTGCTTCAGCCATGGGCAAAGCAGCATGTCTCTGCCAAAAGACCGGGCCTGAAGAAGCATGTCTCTGTGCAAGAGAATGCCCCTACTTGTGTACTGTTCTGGAAACTCTGTGTTTTGGATTTCACTCTATCTGCTCTAAAAAGGAAATTGAGAATTCCAGGGAAAGTTGAAACTTCACACTCTGTAGGAAAGTTTTAGAAAAAAATTATGTGGTATTAGTTAATAAAAGAAGGTATAAGGCATAAAAATGCAATCTTGGTGGCTATCAGAAGCTGTATAAAATAGAGGGTTTGTGAATGTTGCAGAAAGTCTGTGGAAGTAAAGGTTTTAAGAAGCCTGGTGGATATCAGAAGGGAAAAGATTTTTCTTCAGGGTTTGTATTTTTCTCCCTACCTGATCCCTCCAGAATTTGGCATTCTGAAGAAGTGAGTGATAATATAAGGTTTCTTTGCATAAACTCAATAAGACCAGTCATTAATAGTGGTTTTGTTAACCATGACTTTGACTGGAATGTCACGCCTGAAGGAGGCATGTATGGGTTCTGGTCGTCACCAGAAAGCCCTGAGGAACTGGGATTGACTTGTGAAGCTAGCATAAGCCCACGAAAAAGCCTGGTACTTTGGTTGGTTGTGTGGTTTGTGGCAGTCTTTCCAGGGAAGGAACGAAGGTTGCTTTCCTGAAAGATGGCCAAAAGAAACCTGTAAGCACAATGGAAGCCTCAAGGTTTTGAGTGAAACAACTGGTACAGGCGAAGCCAGATGTGTGGCTCTGCTTCTGTGCTCCAAGGGGGCAGACAGAGAAGTCAATCTAAAGGCTCCCTGTGTGAGTTTCAACAAGGTAGACTCAAGGATCATAAGTGATCCAGGCTGCTCTTGGTGTGTTTATGCAAACGAACAGTCAAAATTAAAAGCAGGACTCAAAGTAGTCCCTGTAATAACGGTGAGGGTGATCTTAAGGAGAAAAATTGTGGTTCAAGGAAAATCACAATGCTTAGTATTAGACATCAGAATGGTGCAGCTAACTGTCTTGAAAGTGTGTTTTCATTTGAAAGTTGAAACTGAGTTTGTAATACCACCAAAAATGTACAATTTACAGGTACGGAGGACCTGTGAATTTGCTATTACTAAATGTTATTGCAGGAAGAACCTTGCAATTGAATGTCTTCCCAAAAGACAGTCTCACAGGCACAGAGACTGGTTTGGGATTGTTGTGTGAATTAACCTGTGTGTTCTTCTGTTTTCATAGGGCATATGCCTATGACTTCATTACCTGAGTAATTGGTTAAATGAGTGAATGAATATAAACCTCGCTTAAGGAGACCATTTTCATCATCACCCCCAAGACTCAACGGTTTGGCTAAACTAAGTGGTTGGGTTAGTAAGCAGTTTGGGCGATCCGTGGGCTTCACTTTAAAACTGATTTTCCCTTTTCTGTCTTAATAGCTTGAACAGGAAAAGTTTAGATATCTGAAAGGAGGGAAATCATAATATATTCCCTCAGCCTGAGTAAAGTGTAATGGACTACAAAAGCTTTGGATAGGTGTAGCATGCCTTGTACACCTTCCTCCAGATAAGCCATACCTAAGCCCCTGCCTTTGTCATTTAATGGTTATGATTTAATTGTGCCTTCCAACTCTTTCCAAGTCTGTCACCTCCAGAATATAACCAGGATGCCAATGGTCCAGTAATGCCAGCCTTTGGACACCGAGCCTGCGACTTCCTAGTGACAGCCAACTGACCAGGATTCTGTAAGGTCCTTCCCTTATAGGAAGGACTCCCTCCATGCTGCAGCCCCCTTTCAGGGCACCCCTGACCCATGGGTGGGTAAAACAACGTCCGTTTCCAGCTGGAAGCAGTTATAAGAAGATGAGACCTTCGTCCATTGTCCTTTAAAAGAATTTAAAGTGGGTATATCTAAAAGGAGGGTGCAGCCAAAGGGTCCCCAAATAGAGATTTGGAGGACAAAATCCCCAGAAAATCAATTAGAAGAAAAGTAGACTAGACCTTAAGATATACTCCTGCTAGCGATCACTATAGGGCCCTACATTTTAAATAGGGTCATAGCCTTTATTAAAGAAAGAATAGAAGTAGTAAAGCTAATGATTTTATCCCAACCCTATACCATTATCCATAGTGATGAAGAGTCAAGGGTTTGACAACCCCCAAGAGAAAACGGGGGAATGTTGGGAATAAGAAAATTAAGAACTAAATTTCCTCTAATTGACAAGAACCACATTGTAGCTAAAAGGAAATAATAAGGGAGACACAGGGCAGTTAAGCAAATATCCTGTGTCTAGCAGACGCTCTCCCCCGAGTAGGCTAGATAAGCAGTGCTTTGTAGTTTTTAATGAGAAAATAGAAAACTAGCTAGCTAGAGCCAGGAGATTACTAGGTTAATGAACAAACAGCCTGCCTTCCCGCCTTATGCAAAAATGCTTGGTTTGAAATTCCCACGCGCGCGGCTCTCGTTTGCAGCTCCTTGTGGGCACTGTGTCGCTGGACACTTTGAGAGTTCGCCCCTGTGCAGGTTAAACTTGGCCAATAAAATAACATCTTTGAACCCCTGAAAGTCTCCAATATTGGTTCTCGTGTGTGCTGGATGCTACACTTACAAATGTGGTATTTTGTTAGAGGGGCCAAATGGACTAAGACATTTAGTAACATTTGTGAAAATAAAAGTCCAGAACACTAGATAAAATTCCAAAACACACAAAAACTAATACAAATATATTGCTTAATAAGGCACATAAATGTGAAACTACATTAAAACAATGCGAGAGTTGTGTAAACACAAGTCATGGAGGCTATTTCTGAGGGCAGGCAGAGAGGTAAAGGACAGGGACCATTCACAAGAAGATGAAGGTTATTGGTAATATTTTAGTTCTCAGGTTGGGGTGGTGAGGTGAAGAGGTGTTACATAACTTTAAAAATAATTTAACATAAAAGAATTCCCAAAGAATGATAGTGCATTACCAATTCTGGGTACCTTAAGTCCACTTAAGTAAACATATATTCTAATGTATATGAGTATGGTACCCACATACCTCCAAACCTTCTGCCCGACTACGTTACAAACGACCGAGTTTAGTCAAGGCTATGAGCAAAAAGGCAGCATCCCACACTCAAGTACCTACTCCCTAATGGGCCAACAGTGCGATGAACAGGCCGGTAAAAAGGAAGAGAGGGCGACACAAGCCCAGCCTAACTAGGACGCAAACAAAAGAGGGAGGAATCACGTGGTACTCCCTCCCACACGCGGCGCGCCAGTGATGTCACCAAGCCGCGTCCGGGCCATTGATTCCCGACTGAAGGTAGAGAGGGCTACGTGGTGGGGGCGGGTGGGGGGAGGGTCTGGCGGCTGTGGCGGCCTCCTCCGTGGGCTGCGTTCCGGAGAATTACGAGATCGGTAAGAGGCCTTTTCCTTCTTCGCCATCACCTTCCTGGGCCTAGCGCCCGGCTCGGGCCGCCTCTGCAGGCTTGGACACTGATGGAAGGAGTAGCCTGGAGGCTCCCGGGGGGCTCCGAGGGTGGCCGCGGGGCCGGGTGGGGATGCAGGGGCTGGGGGCCGCCGCTGGGCTTGCAGCCTGGCGGGGAGGCGGGCGCCTGGGCCCATGTGCTGGTTGCATGTGTGCGCGCCAGTGTGTGAGCGCGGCTGTAGGCGGCAGAAGCCGCGCACGGATGCTCCGGCCACTCGTGCCAGCTGGAGGCCAACAGCTGGGTACCACGGGCCCTTGTTTCCCTCTCGCTTCGGAGAGCGACTGGATTGAGAGGCGCCTGCTACTGGTCTTGTGCGCACCTTCCTCCGCCGTGTCGCCCTAGTTGCAGAGGCCCGCGCCGCATTCTTGGGATAACATCCGCCGCCCTTGGTATGCCTGACATAGGGATGGCGTAGGCGGCCGTCGTGGAGAGCCCACTGCGGGGTCACGGCTGCCGCGCTCTGCCTGGGTCTGGCCCTGTGCAGGAGGCCTAGTTGCGTCACCTCCCCACCCTTCATCTCCTTGGCATGATTCTTGCTCCCTATTAGAAGGTAAAACTGCCTCCGATGTTCCAGGTTGGTGTCAGAGTTTGGGAAACTTGCCTTCCAAAAAGACACCTGTCGTTGAATTTTACATGTGTGCGGAGGGTCCCAGCGTGGGGTTAGCCGAGGGAGCAGAGTCTAAGCGGCCCAGAGAGGAGACGGCCTGTACAGTGGCTGTAGCATTGGGAGCAGAGAACACAGGAGCATTAAACTGTGGAGCAAATGTGAGTGATGATGCCAACTTCTTTCTTTACCCAAGAAGACTTGTTCCCATCTTTCAAAGGTCCTGGAATATCTTTTTCATCATTTCATTATTTGACAAACAGTTGAGTCAAATTGCCGTGTGGGGGGCAGGGAACAGTGGAAGGGGGCATGAACTTTGGAGTCGGGCCTGCCGTTCACCAGCTGAGTGACACTGAGTGAATTATTTAGTCTCTCTACTCCTACTTGGTCCTATCTCCAAAATAAGGATAATTTTATCTACCTTGCAGAGTTGTTCTCAGAATTTGAAGTATCTAGCTGTTTTCAGTAAGGGCACAGCTCCCAGGCACTTGAACTTGCTCCCTCCCTCCTTTGAAGGTACAGCTGCTTGAGAAACAGGGGAGCTTTTTGCTATTTCGCATGTTTGCTATTCTGCCAGATATGATAAAGCAGACTTGGGTGGGCGGAGCGGTTTAGGTGGGCGGGGCAATCTCAAAATCCATAATCTCTGCTGTAGAGGTCAACATTTTAGAGCTGGAAAGAGGTGAAGGTCACACTTTGTTAATTATACCTTCTTTTTATTGAGTTCTTGTTATTTGCATTACACTGAACCAAGCACTTTACATATGCTAATTTATTTAATCCCTCCAGCAATCCAGAGCAACAGTTAAGTATTATCCCCATTTTACAGAGGCAGAAGGTGAACCTTAGCCAAGATCCTGACACTGGCTAAGGGCAGAACTGGAATTTGAACCCAGGCCCCCAGGCTCATAGTTTGGGTCTTGTTATTTCTCAGTGGCTAGAGTCCCAGAAATGTGAACCTGAGTGGTGAAGGAAGGGAGGCTAGGCAGAGTTGAGAGGGCCAGTACTTGCTGCAAGAATAACATCTCAAATTGTTCAATGATAAATTATCTTTTGCTTTGCCTGGCATTGCCCTGGCCAGGTGGCTTATTTGGTTGGATGTTATCCTGTGCACTGAAAGGTTGCAGGTTCGATCCTTAGTCAGGGCACATACCTAGGCTACAAGTTCGATCCCCTGTCGGGTGCATCCAGGAAACAACCGATTGATGTTTCTCACATCCATGTGTCTCTCTCTCTGTCTCTCGCTCAAATCAATAAAGTCATATCCTCAGGTGAGGATTAAAAAAAATACTTTGCCCACGTGTGAAATGAGATTTGGCTTTTTCACCCTGAGAAAAAGGAAAGGCTCATGAGGCACATGACCTACTGTGTGCACACAGTGCTGGCACCGTGAGCACACAGTAGGTATTTGGCAAATGCCCCTGAAAGAAGAAAAAAATCTGAAGGTATTGTTATTTCTGTCAAAAGGATACCCATTGCTTAATATGCAAAGGCTTCCTTAAGCAGAGCTATATGTAATGTGAGCATCTTTCTGGTTTATGGTTTTAAAGACTTGAAGCTGTGTGTCAGACCAAGGTTGGTATTATCATCTGTGACCAACTGATTAGAGTTTTCAGATACGAGAACAGCAGGATCTAAGCTTTTGGGCTTCCGCAGTGATCCCTTGAGATACAGCAGTTTTATTTATTTGGCTGTAACATCTGCTAGGCCTGGGCCGTGATGGGTGCAGCTGCTTGGGCTGAGTTTGCTGGAGAACACTGCATTTTTTGGCATCAGGAATAAAGAGTTCAAAATACTAGTTTGTTACAAAATTATATATCTGGGAAAGATGTGTGACTGATGTGCATTAATATGGGAATAGCAGAGTGGATTTAAATAGATGATGTTCTTCGCCTTTTGGATGAGCTATGTTTTGTTGGCCCTGTGTTTGAAGATGACTTAGGATTGTATAGTCAATTACTAGGGACTCACAAGGCTTATATAACTCACCCACCTGAACTGTGACTTACTTGTATACACCCTTACCCCAAGGAGCTCATGTTGCTGCTTCTATACTCTCCCAGACACCTGGAAGCCACCTATTTCACCGTCTTCATCAAACGTAATGGGAGAAACCCTCTAACACAGTTCAACCTCCTTTCCCTCTGTCCCTCACCACTACCACACACGCAGTGAAGCTCTTTCCCAAAAAGGGGATATGATAACATAGTTGCAAATGGCAGGAACACAGTGTAAACTAACTTAAGCACAAAGGGGTTTTTTACCCTCTTTGATCATTTAACTAGGGAGTCCAAAAAGGAGCTTCAGGAGTGGCTGGATCATGAGGCTGAAATGCAATCATAAGGACTCTCTTGGCCCTGCCTTTCTCTGCTTCCTTTTGTTTCTTAGCCTGTCTCCTGCTGTTTTCTCTGCACATACTTAAAAGGCCAACTGCTGGCTGCCGGCTGCCCCTAGCCTGTGGTGCTAGAGCTGTCTTCTGGCGTTGTAAAATACTCACCGCAGACAAGCAGATGGGGAGCCCCCGATGGGACAGGTCTGTCACAGGCCCACCCCTGGGATGAAGGAGTCAACTGCCTCTCCCCACCCACAGGGGACGGGGAGTACGGGGACGGGGCAGGCAGAAACGGCGGGTGACTGCACTGTGCGTGTGTCTGCACGCACGCGTGTGTCTGCAAGCTCACAGCCACTTCTTGGAGGCCCTGCCAGAGCCTTCCAGCTGAAAAGGATCCTCCTGGTTTTGTTTGTCCGTCACACATTCGTTCTGTTTGGCATCGACTGTGTGTTCTCTGCCCCTTCCAGGCTTTTACGTCGGCCCTTTGGGTTGCCCTCCCCCGCTGCTTCAGCTGGCTGACTTCCTTTCAGAAGCCTTCCTTGGCCTCCACCAATGAATTAGGCAACCTTTCCCATCAACGCCTCAGCACACCTGACTGTGGATTCGACTTCTGTTGGATGGTTGTCTAAACTGGTCACTTCTCTAGATGGAGAGCCCTCGAGCACAGAGGGGCCGTTTGCTTGGTGTTTCCCACCCTCCATCCTTGGCTGGCGTTCTCTTTCTTCATTGCACGTGCATCCAACCGACATTATGCATTTATTTGTGTATTGCCTGTCTTCTCACTGGAGCATCAGCTTCGTGAAAATAATAGGAAAAGAATTTTCCTTTTGCTTACTGCTGTGTCCCTAGGGCCTAGGGCAGTGCCAGACACACAGTATGTGCCTAATAAATGTTTGTTAAACGAACGAATGAAAATCTGCCCACAGGGAGAACGTGCCGGCATCGTGGTGAGGAGAATTCTGATCTACATGATAGATGCAGCTCTCACGGTAAATGTCTGTGAACTCGAGTGCTGCCAGGGTCCGCCCTGGAAGGGCAGGACCTCTCTCCCCAGGTGCATCTGTCTAAACCTGCAGAGACCGAGGTCAGGCCTCAAGGAGAAGCCACCAGAAACTTCACCCATGAGGTGTCGTACTCCCCTCAAACCTTTCCGAGCGATGACAGGGTGTATATTAAGGCTTTTTTCTATAGTTTGAGTCTTTTTCCATATTTGTTTTTGAAACTTTTCCCTGAGCACTTCCAGTATGCCAGGCACTATTCTGAGCCCTTTTTATCAGTAACAACAACTCACTCTTTGACCAGAGTTTTGGGATCAAGGCCTGTGAACTTTGAAACATTTATCAAGTACCAAAAACACTCAAGAAAAGCTTAAAAAATCCTTATTAGAAAGTTATGAAAGAAACGAGACCCGTCTCCCTGCAGCCTGCCCCGCCCCGGGAGGTGGAGCTCTGGCAGTAGCTGTGTGTGTGTGTGTGTGTGTGTGTGTGTGTGTGTGTCTCCTTCCTGACCTTCCCTCGTGGTTTCGGTTAGAGCTGCTGATCAAGTTGTTGCTGGGTTTCCGCCCCCTGCAGCCCTGTTCTACGTGCTGATCTGCACTTGCCTCTCCCGTAGCTGCCTTCAGGGTGCTTCTGCTGTACCGCCTGGGGCACCAGGGGCCCAGAGTGAACTCTGTCCTTCAGCCGTCCGTTCCCCAGGGAAGGCCCAGTCCTCATCTCCCACCCGCCCCCATCTTCCTGCTTATCGAGGTGCCTTAGCGAATACTGTCCATGTCACACTCACCTCCTGATCAAAAGAATAAATAAAAATAAAAACTGGGGGGTAGGGAATTCTATTTTCAAAAGAATAGTTCTCATGAAAGCACTGTAGACTTGAGGTGAGACACTAGTGTTTAGCCCCGCCCCCTTACAGTGCCAGGTCCTGATCCGCTTCCTGGGAAGGGGACAGGGTCCCCACTGCAGGGTCCCCACTGCAGTGCCCGCCGTTGTGCTGCCCTCCCCCCCCCCCTTCCAGGCGGGTGTTCTCACTGAGACAGGAGGATCTGAGCTAAATTGAAGAATGACATCTCTTTTTAATTTGCTTTTTTGTTATGATTAAGTTTTAACTATTTTTATATACCTATTAAGCATTTTTATTATTTCTGTGTTTCAATTTTTCAGTTACTATTTTATCTAGTCACTTATTGTGTTATTTTATAAATTATACAAGCTCTCTTTAAAAATGAGTATGTGCTCATTATTTTAAAAAGCAAACAAAAAAACTTTATTTCCTGTAAATAGTTTTCCAATTTGGTATTGACCTTCTCATTAAATATACATATTTTTCATCTTTCTGTAGACAAATTGCTTGTAAGCTTTAAAGTGTTTTCTCTTGTTCTGTATTCTAGTATTTTATGATTTGCTTATGACATACTACTTTAAAAAGCTAATATTCAGTTTTATTTCTGATTATGACAATATTTGATAAAAATATTGTGTGATGTTTTAAATAAAATCAGTATGAATTAGATAAAGGTCTATGTTTTGTTTTAAAGATCTTTGCATTAGTGTATATATCATATATTTTTCCTTTTTAAAATAATTGATCAGAATATCAAAGCATGCTCTATGAAACAGATTCAAATACATGTGTAGTTCTCATGATCACGGTGTTCTCAGCATTTCCGTAAACTGCTCTGTGTCCGTTTGTCCACGTCTGTCAGTCGGTGTGACGAGTGCTCGCGTTCCACCCACAGCTCCAGAGTGCGTGGCCGGGAGGGTGAAGCTAGCCTCTTCTGGTGCTCTCACTCCCACTGCTTCCCAGCTCTCTTTTGCTGAGATATAATTATATGCAACAAACAGCACACAATTTATGGGTGTCATTTAGTGACTTTTGACAACTATATAGTATACCCATTCAATCACCATTCGAATCCAGAAAATAAAACACTTCCATCACTCCAGGAAGTTCTCTCAGGCTCCTTTCTAGTCGCCCACCTCCCCAAACCACCACTATGCTAATGTCTGTCATCGTGAGTTAGTTTTGCCTGTTCTGAAATTTCATGTAAATGGAATTGTGCTTTTGTAAGTGGCTTCTTTTAGCCAGGCTAACCCGTGTTGCATGAGTCAGCATCTTCTGTGTGAATGTACCTCAGCTGTTCTTCATTCTGCAGGTGACAAGCAGTTGGTTTGTTTCTAGTTTGAGGCTATTAAGGATAAAGCTCCATGCCCTGGCCAGTGGCTCAGTGGGGTGGAGCGTCGTCCTATACACCAAGGTTGCAGTTCATCCCCCGTCCCAGCACATACCTGCGGTGCAAGTTCAATCCCCGGTCAGGGCGCATATCGGAGGCAAGCGACCAATGCTTCTCTCTATATAAAAATCAATAAACATATCTTCAGGTGAGGATTAAGAAAGAGAAAAAAAGAATAAAGTTCTATGAACATTCTTTTTTATTATTGTGGTAAAATACCATGAAATTTACTATCTTAACCATTTTTAAGGTGCAGTTCGGCAATGTTACATATATTCACACTGTGAAACATCTCCAGAACTTTTTCATCTTGGAAGTCTGAAACTGTACCCATTAACCAGCAACATCCCTTTCCCCTTCGCCCTCCCTGGGTTCTACCACAACTCTCCCTGTCTTCTTCTGGTTGTTTCTTTCCGTTTTTCCGCCAGCATCGGTGCACAGTTGCCAGGTTGTAGGGAGGGCAGTTACGTACTTAACCCTGGAAGAAGCTGCCAAATGGCTACCAGAACGGTTGTACCTCTTACATTCCCACCAAGAGCGTAGGAGACTTGTAGTTGCTCCATTCCCTAACCGACGGTACATACTGTGAGTTTTTATTTCAGTCGTTCCGGTATCTGCAGTGGTGTCTCATTGTGGTTTTATCAGGTCACGTTTTAATTCATTTACGTGGCTGTTTCTATTATTGTACTGAGCTTCTTAAGGGCAAATTTCATGCATTTCATTTATCCTTTTGTTACTATTAACTTTTTTTCCCTATTGAAGAGGTGATAGGTGCTTTGTTATAGAAAACGTGAACATTGTAGAAAACTACAATATTAAAATGAATAAGATCACAGGTAGCCCCAGGCCTCATCACGAGCAGTTTGCTGTCTCGTGCAGTGCGGCGTTGGTCACCCCGCAGGTAAAGACGTTCCAGGGGCTGGCTGAGCGGGCAACTCAGCGGCGTGCCCGCCCTCCCTTCCGTCATCTCGGACAGCGCTGCTCCACAGCTGGGTGCCGGTGTCCCAGAAAGCCCCTGGCAGACTTCCTCTTGTGTTTCCTTGACCAGAGTTGTGTCACCTGCATTCCTGACAGGAGAGATGGGCGTGCAAAGCGGGAGCTGGGCATCCTCCAGGGAAGTGGGCGGAGCCGGGCACTCTCGGAAAGGAGGCACTGGTCTGGGGGCCAGTCGGCGCGGTCTGCCACTTGGGCATATTGTTTTTCCAGGCTTAAGTTGTTCCCTCTTTACATTTTATTATGCTCTAAACACCTTCCACGGTGTTTGCTCTGTAAATATTACTTCTGGGTGTCGCGTGCTCTCCAACTGCACCTGAATGCGCCTGACTGTGTCTCCAGTTCTGGACCTTAAGGCTGTTTTCGATTTCTGCTATTGTAAACAGAACTATAGCACACATAAGGTTTTGTAGTAGATTTTAAGTTCTCCATCTCAAGGTAGATTTTTATTCATTACATTATTGATAGTAACTGTAGGAGTAGGTTTACATTATTAGTAACAATGACTGCTGACTATTAGCTGAGGTTATGGACGTACTGAAGACTTTGATACACATTGTGCAATTGCTTTGTAAAAAAAGTTGAACTCAGCAGTTTAGCTCTCCCAGCAGTATAGTAGAGTGCCTGTTCCTCCTCCTCACTTTTCCCTTTTCTGTCTTTCTTTCATTCAATCAGTAATATGTATTCCATTGGCAAATATTGGCTGAGTACCTTCTCCAGGCAGAGCACGTGCTGGGTCATGGGGTTACAAGACTTGTCATGCTCAGGAAAGACACATTGCAGTTTGTATGAAGAAAGCTTCCCAGGGCTATGAGAACTGCAGGCGTTATAAGCCCACTTCCCCCCCTCCCCTCCCCCTGCATGGGGCAGGCGTGGAGGAGGAGCCTGTGACTGGGCTTTGCCAGGCCGGCAGGAGGGCTCTGTGGCTGGTGGGCAAACAGGACGGTGTCTTTCTTGAAGCCTGGCTGGGCTGGGCTGGGCGGTGGAGTGGGGTCACACGGCAGACCTCGTGATGGACTTGGGCCTTCCTTGAGAGCGATGGGTAGCCACGAATCGAGGGGTTTCCAGAAAGGAGATGGTGGTGACCCGATCCTGTGTGGGAGCATTTGGGAGGGACTGGGGCGGACCCTAGATGCAAGATGAGATTGCAGGGGTGGCCATGGAATGCCCAACCAGCACCGAGTGAATCTCATTTTTTTAATTGCTAATTTCATTAACGAGAATGTAATTTATCACATTTCCGTGGCTTTAATGGTTAGTGTGATTGGATCACTTCCCCACATGCTTGGTGGGCGTTTGCACTCCCTTTCCGGTGGGTGGCCTTTTGCAGACTGCTGCGTGGGTGGGGCAGCCCCGTGTGTCGTCCGGGCCGCCCCCTGTGCATCCACAGTGCTGGCCGTCACCCTGAACTTCCTCTGCAGCTTTGTTCTGCCTCAGTTTCCTCTTCTGTGACATGATGAGGGTTACAGGTAAACCCCAGTGCCAACCTGTGTGGGCGCTGTGTGTGTGTACGTCTCATCTAAGTGTGTGGGCCATGTGCGTAAACATACATGAGCTGTGTTTAACTCGGATTCAGGGTCTATACTCATTTTTGTATTATGTTTTTAACTCTTCCCTACGAACAAACTCAGACGCTGCCTCGCTGTTCTGAAGTACAGACGTTGTCTGCGTGAGCAGACGCCCGGCCTCTCTTTCCGGGCCGTCTCCACCGCTGTGACACCGGTCAGGTCGCACATACCATTTGTGTATCGGTGTGTTTATCAAAATGCTTTACAAGTAATCTTCCAATCCGTTTATAATGTATACTGGTTTGTTAATATAAGACAAGGCTGTAAATAGATTTCTTTCTCGTGAAGCCAGCCAGTAAGCTCCACCTGCTGACTCCCCCTTTTCCCCTCGCCGGGGCTGTGGTTCCCCACCTGCGGGGGCCACGCACACCTCGGGTCTGTTTTGGGGAACGTGTCTCTGTGGTTAGGCTGTAGCTCCCTTCTTGTATCATGCTAAGGACCACCTTGATGTGAGCAGGGCAGCTGTCCTCTTTAAAAAATAATTTAGCCATTCTTACCTGTTTGTTCTTGCACTTGAACTTCAGATTAATCATTTCATTAGGTACGCACTCCTCACTGTCTCTACCCTCATTAGAATTTGCAGTAAACTGCTATTTAATGTGGTACTAATTAGCATTTATAAATTATTTGACTATCACATTTGGGGGTTGTATGTTCTATTTAACACACATGTGTTCCTCAGCAGAGTTTCATACTTTTCCATATTTCTTAAGATTATTCATAAATGTTTCTGTCTTTTAAAAAATGGTTTATTTGCTATTAAGGATATAGTATTTCTCAAGAACTAAGTTGTCTTGTCTTGTATATTTCTGTTTCATATTCAGCCACATTCCTTGACTGGTGGTGGTTCTAAGAGTTTTTTAGGTAATCCTCTGTCAAGTAGGGTTATGATGTTATCGCAAATAATCTGGGTTTGTTTCCTGTTTTAATAGTTTATCTTTTATTTGTTTTGTGTTATAGAATATGCTAGAATTTGCCAAATAACATTAAATACAATATTTCTTTGATTCTAAGACCATTCAGCTTAAGAACATGCTATCGATTTAACGATAGCTTTTGGGGGCTACTATTTGAAATGAAATGCCCACATGTTGTAACTCACATTCCAATATCAGATGTGTGTGGCGTACATCTCACAATTGGGGAAATAACATAATAATGGTAATGGTGGCTCCCATTTCTTATTTTAGTGGGACTTATGATAGTCTTTGTTATGTTAAAGAATATTCTTTTTTCAAGTCAAATAAAAAGCTCTAATTCTGCTGGATGGTAAGGAGAAGGCTGTACTGTTTGGTTTAACAAAAAGTGGACATGGTAGCTGTGCACGTGTCAACCAGGACGCTGGCGTGTTCGGCCCTTGCCCTGTGGCCACCCCAGGTGCACAGCGCCCACTGCAGAGCGCGGTCTCTGGAGGCCCCGCCCTCGGGGCTCCCCAGCCACACTGCCCATCGAGGTGGTATATTAGTCTCGAGTGTGGCAGTGACGCATTTGGTTGCTTAAAGCAACAAGTTTATTTTCTGACTGTTCTGGAGGCCAAAAGTCAGAAATTGGTACCACTGGGCCAAAATCGAGGAGTCTTGGGGCTGTGCTCCTTCCAGAGGCTCTAGGGAGGAATCCCTACCTCGCCTTCTCCGGCTCCTGGTGGCTGCTGCCTTACTTGGCTTGTGGCCACGTCACTCCCGTCTTTAAGGCCAGAATCTTCACATCTCTGTCTGTGGCGTCTTCACACACCCTCTCCTCTCTGTGTGTAGATGGAAATTTTTGTGAACTTGTCGGTGCTGAGGGTGATGCTTTCAACGATGTGTGTTAGCAGTGGCAAAGCCTTGGTCATGCCCTTTGGAAAGAAGACTGTCGACACCTGGAAATGGCTCTAAGTCGATTCTCAGAAAACCAGTTCATTGAAAAATTGGTTCTGCAAGGGCCGCTCGACCTCACCCCACCCCAGCCCCCACTGCCCCTGGTCCGCAGCTCTATAGGGGCAGGGAGGTGGGCAGAGGACATTTTCTTCAATACTGTTGTGAAGGCAGAATAAAAACTGGTCAATTAAGACCTTAAAGAAAGAAATCAGTTCAGCATATTGGTTGCTTAGTAAATTGATAATTTAGGAAATTAGCCATTTGGCAAATTGGCTTTCGGCAAATTGGCTTTCTGCAATTGGCTCTTGGGGAAATCAGTCTGCTTCCCTAGAAAACACCTCGGAACTGGGGCAGAGGCTGTCTGGTGCCCTCTGCTCGTCCCCTGCAAGCCACGGACACGGGGACATTGCCCTTGCAGGAAAGTGGGACTCGGCCCAGTCACTCATGCTCTGTGAGGGCTGGGTCATAGAGAGGAAGAGGAAGAGAAAGCAAAAGTGAGTGGGAGGTACCCCACCTTTGGACCCTGACTCAGCGGAACCTAGATGTGGGCCAGCAGCTGAACTTCTCTGTGCTGGTCAGGCCAAGCGGGAGGGCGGTCAGCTGGTGTGTGCCAGCCAGACGTAGGAAGGCGGCCGTAGGGTGTCCAGACTTAATGCATACAACCACAGGTTGTATAGGGTGATCTTGGGGAGTTGTTAGGAGACTAAATGTGCACTAACTGTTTCAACTTACAGCATAAAATACTCAGCACACACAGGGCTGTTAGCCGCTGTTAGTGGTACTGTTCTGACACTGGTGTGACAGTCTAACTGTGTGACCGTACCCACCACCACAGTGCCTGGCGCCCACAGGTAGTTATAAATACCACTTCTCTTCTTCATTGCCTGGGTAACTTAGGGTACAGGCGCTTGTCCACTTTGGAGACCTGTTTGTCCTGGGGGAACCTGAGGCATCTCTTGTTTCTTGTAACTTCAAAAGCCAGTCTGGTCATTAACATCATTGGAGTATATACATCAGCACAAACACAGCCACGGAGCACCACTCAGCCAGTTGCCCAACTCACTGTTCTGTCTGCAGAAAGCCTTACCGATCACCAAAGCAAGTGGGGGCTACTGGGGGGAGACCCTGAGGATTTTGACATTATGTTGATGTGGCATGAACTGTTACAGTGGAATAAAAAGCCCAATGATAAAGAAATGAAAAGAAACAACAAAACAAGGAGGACAATAAACTGGTGCCTAGCAACCCTGCAAATTGCTGATTATGTATATTATGTGCACGTATCACCTCGGACTAAAGATAAGAACACGGGTTTATTCCTGTGCGCATCCTTTTCTAACACAATGACCTGAGAACTAAAAATAACTCAGCAATCTATTGCCTTTTGGTGATATGTTGCCAGCATAGTAGCACACATTCACAGGCAGCGCGTTTCCGTTGCCGCGTCCCTGTATGAGCAAGTGTTGGAGGGGCCTGCAGACATCTGCCTTACCAGAGGGAGCAGACGATCCAGCTGGATGCAGCCCATATGTGCAGTAGTCTGGTATAGAAAGCCGTAGACTAAAAAGACTTGTAAATCCCCTTCCCTGCACACAGTGAGGTTAAACAGAAGATCTGCAACAAGCCAGACTAACAGTTATTTATGGTGAAAAGGCAAGAATAGCAGGGATTGGAAACTAAAACCAGCTCAGTAGCCAGATGATAACGTCCTCCCCATAAGGGGGATGTCCAGGCCCCTGAAGGCACATACGGAGCCGGAGTTTGGCAGCGTTACGGGAAAGCCAGAGTTGAAGTGAGGGCTTTTTCATGCTCACCTTATTTTAGATGGTAACTCTGAAACCATTTAGGTGGTGGTTAGTAAATAGTGCTCGGTTACTGCACAGTGGGGCAGCAGGCACGCTCAGACCCCAGGAACGGGAGCTCCCCAAAGTAGTCGAGGAGCATGTTCCTGGTGCCTTTGTGCATGGGGGCAGCACAGGAAGGGAAGGCACTGGTCCACGAACGGGGGAGGGGGAGGGGTAATTTTGACTGTTTGCTTTTCTGTATTTTCTGGAATTTTCTCTAATCAACTTTTTTTACTTCTTTTTCCTTTTTTAAAAAATACATTTTATTGATTATGCTATTACAGTTGTCCTATTACCCCCCTTAATTTCTCTCCACCCTGCACACCCTCCCCTACCCACATTCCCCCCCTTTAGTTCATGTCCATGTGTCATAATTTCTTTAGCTTCTACATTTCCCATACTATCCTTACCCTCCCCCTGTCTATTTTCTACCTACCATCTATGCTACTTAGTCTCTGTACCTTTTCCCCCTCTCTCCTCCTCCCACTCCCCTGATGCTAACCCTCCATGTGATCTCCATTTCTGTGGTTCTGTTCCTGTTCTAGTTGTTTGCTTAGTTTGTTTTTATTTTGTTTTAGGTGTGGTTGTTAATAATTGTGAGTCTGTTGTCATTTACTATACATGATTTTTATCTTCTTTTTCTTAGATAAGTCCCTGTAACATTTCATAAAATAAGGACTTGGTGATGATGAACTCCTTTAACTTGACCTTATCTGAGAAACACTTTATCTGCCCTTCCATTCTAAATGAAAGCTTTGCTGGATAGAGCAATCTTGGATGTAGGTCCTTGCCTTTCATGACTTGGAATACTTCTTTCCAGCCCCTTCTTGCCTGTAAGGTCTCTTTTGAGAAATCAGCTGACAGTCTGATGGGAACTCCTTTATAGGTTACTGTCCCCTTATCTCTTGCTGCCTCTAGGATTCTCTCCTTCATTTTTCCCTTGGCTAATGTAATTATGATGTGCCTTGGTGTGTTCCTTCTTGGGTCCAACTTCTTTGGGACTCTGAGCTTCCTGGACTTCCTGGAAGTCTATTTCCTTTGCCAGAATGGGGAAGTTCTCCTTTATTATTTGTTCAAATAACTTTTCCACTTGTTGCTCTTCCTCTTCTCCTTCTGGTACCCCTATAATTTGGATGTTGGAACGTTTAAAGATGTCGTGGAGGTTCCTAAGCCTCTCCTCATTTTTTTGAATTTTTATTTCTCCATTCTTTCCTGTTTGGTTGTTTCTTTCTTCCTTCTGGTCCACTCTATTGTTTTGAGTCCAGTTTCCTTCCCATCACTATTAGTTCGCTGTGCATTTTCCTTCATTTCTCTTATCGTAGCCTATATTTGTTAGTCTAATTTGTGACCAAAATCAACCAATTCTGTGCGCATCCTGATTACCAGTGCTTTGAACTGTGCATCTGATAGGTTGGCTATCTTTCAGTCGCTTAAAAGTATTGCCTGTGGGGCTTTCATTCTGTTTGAGCCATCTTTTTTTTTTTTCTTCCTTTGGTCTGGTCGCTCCTGTTACGTATGAGGGGCGGAGCCTTAGGTGTTCACCAGGGCGGGGCACCCTAGTCGCTGGGTTGTGACGTTGTATGTGGGGGCGGGGTCCGAGAGGGAACAATGGTGCTTGCTCCACTCTCCGTCGGTCCTCAGTCTCTTCCGCTACTGGGCCCCTCTGGTGCCAATTCCCGTGTGGGTGGGCTTGTGCACCCCGTGGGACTTTCCAAGGACCTCTCTTCTGAGGCTGGGAGTCTCTCCCTGGGCCTCAACTCCCACAGGTGTTTTCAATCAGTGCCCTAAGGCTCTATTTCCTGGTGCTGGGATCCTGGGTTGTATGCTGTGCCTTGGCTTAACAATCCCCACCTCCCTGGGTCTGCTGGTTGCCACCCCTCAGCCAGGGTCTGCTAACTGGGGCTTGTGCACTCAGGGTCCATCTGCTGCGGTCTTGAGCGCCCAGGATGCCTTACGAGCCAGTCCCAACACTCTGTTCTCCGCAACGTGACCCATGCCCCGCTGCCCGACTCCGCCCCTCCTATCAGTCTGGATGAATGTGTCTATTTTAACTTCTTGGTTGTCCGACTTCCATACAGTTCAACTTTCTGTCAGTTCTGGTTGTTATTCTGTTTCTAAATTATTGTTGTCCCTGTCTTGGTTGTGTGAGGAGGCACAGTGTGTCTGCCTATGCCTCCATCTTGGCTGGAAGTCCTGGTTAAGTTTTTTTTTTTAATCAAGCCCATAAAACAGAATAGCAGAAAGGTTCACGGGTCACCACCTCACAACCCTGTGGACCCCAAAGCAATTGCTGGGGGCTGTGGAAGTTGAAATGTTTATGAATGAGACTGGCTGTGGTTACTTGAGCTGCTAAGATTAAATTACAAGAGCAGTTGTTCTTTCAAGGCCCGACTGACCCTCTGCTTAGAAGACAAATCTCCCTTCTGCTCTGCCACTGCATCCCATGTTAGATTATAAAAGGGACAGGGCAGCAGCAGCGGGCTTTCCCCTGCCCAACTATGATTAAGGCTTTTCTGGAATATTCTTGTAGAAGGGTTAAGAGCTGTGGTGTTGTTTAGCCCAAAGGCAAGGAAGCAGAGGTAAGGCATAACTTATTTGACTTAAATGGAAAACAATGTGGGAAGATAGGCTGGAATTGTTATAGCAAGAGTCTGTTCTTGTCCTTCACCTTATAAAATTATGACGTAGCGCAGAAAGAGTGAGTGCGTGACAAGGAACCACTGGGAAGCAGCCGTATATGTGGCCGCCCCCCAGCGCCATCAGCCACAGTCTTCCCCACCAGGCTGACTCTTAGCTGGGAGATGGGGGCTCTCGTGCGTGTCAGGTCCTCCGTACTGAACACATGTCCAGCACGTGTCAGGCGCTCCAATGACTGAATGAGGTGTGTTCTGAGATGGTGAAAGTGTCTAGTAGGGTAAGTGCAGAGTAACAAAGAAACGCAAAATGAGGGACCACAAATTGCACCTGCTCCCCCAACCTAGAGTAAGGAAAGGCTCCCTCGGAGGTAATAGCTGAAACAGATCTTCAAAGACTGTTGCACCAGAAGCAGTGCAGGAAGCACAGTGTACACCAGGGAACAGAATGTGCAAAGACAGGGAAGCAGGAAAGAACACAGCCAAGCCAAATGTGAAGTCTGGGGCGACCGACACTTAGGGTGACTGGAATAGGAGGACAGTGGAGAAGGGACATCAGCTGGTGGTGATGCCGGAGAGGGACTGCCTTGGAAGTCTCCAAAGCAGTGGGGATAAAATTAAACACAAAAAGGAAATGTTCAGAGGCAAGGGTTTGTTGAGCACTGGGGCTGATCCATAGAATTTTTTCTAGGTATCTTCAGCAAAGTAGAGCAGACACATGACCATGGTCACAAAATCAACTGAAGTTTCGCCTCTAGATAATACAAGTGACCTTTCGGACAGTCGGGCTGTAACTGGAGCGAGTGCAATGGCGGTTTTCCACAGTCAGACCTGGAAAGCCTCACTCCCCACCTCTGTGATTTGGGGATATTGCCTACCAGGTAAAGCTGTGTGTGAAGATTAAGGGGGTGTGTGCCCTCCTTGAGATGGCTGGATGGTGGCAGCGGGTAGGTTTTATGATGTAGATCCTCAATTGTTCAGTTGCTGTCATTGTCTTGCATTTTAGTGGCTATTACCAGTTCATGTCTGTTTATAATATTAATACTATGTTAATGTTAACCATGTAAGAGATCTGCCCTCAACCCTACCCCACCACGTGCCACATTAGGGATTCAAGGTCGGTAGTGCGGGACCAGGGCGACAGCAGAGGGAGCCTAAGGCCATTTCTCCAGTGCGGGGCTTCCTGGTGCGTCTTTGTTTTCCTTTGCTTTTTCCCTTGCATACCTGAGAGGGCTGCTTAGTAGCATTCTTAGTTCAGTATTTACAGATGTTTTCCAAAAGAAAGCACCCTGCCCAGGATTCCTGAAAGGAAGGATTGGAGCTGTAACCGGCTGAGACTAGGCAGCTTCTGTTAGCTGTGCTCAAGCCCCTCCCCTTGGCCAAACTTTCCAAAGGGGCGGTCCTTCCCGAGAAACGAAAGTGAAATTGAACCGGAGCCATTTCACAGCCAGTTCACCAACCGCCCGGCCCAGGGGTGTTTCCTGTCTGGACTCCACCGACACCCCCTTTTCTGCGAAGCCACGAGCGGAAGCCTGGCCCCTGGAAACGAACGGTGGCCGCGGGGAGGGTCCCACCGCGGGGAGGGTCGCGCTGCCCGGACATGTTTCCCGGGCGCCATGGACCCGAGGCAGGTAAGTGTGGGCCCCCCAGAACTCGGCGCCTTGGCCCACCGCTGGTGCGCTCGCGTTTCAGCCCCTGGTGTGTGTGCTCTGTGAGTGCGCGTGCACGCACGCGCGTGTGTTTTCTTTCCAAGCAGAGTTGCTGTTCTCGTACTTTGTATCCTGCTAATCATAGTGCCGTTTTAGCGATGTGAGCAAGAGGGGCTGTGAGGGGCTGCACCTCCGTCAGAGGAGCGAGGCCTGAGCCCAGGTTGAGGCAGAGTCCCTCTCCCTTGCTGCTTGGACCTCCGAGGCACGCCCCCGGCCGCCCTTGAGTCCCATTTAGACAACATGCATTACTTCTAGCAATCTCCTCCCTGCGCCCTTTAAACTTCCTGAAGGCATTTGGGAAATGAAAACCCACTCTTCTTAACCTGCAGGAGAAAGTTTATAGCAGCTTTATTCATCATGGCTAAAAACGGGAAAAACCCAAATGTCCCTCAACGGGTGATGAGATTTAAAAAAAAGATGGGGGGAGTCTGGCGGTGTGATGGACCACCGCTTGGCCAAAGGAAGGAGGAGAGGCTGGTGATGCAACGGCCCGGTGGGGGACCGCAGTGCTCTGTGCTAAGGCACCGACTGTGTGCCGTGTGCGTCCCCTTAGCTTTGTTCTGGAAAAAAGAAAGCCATAAGGACAGCACCCAGACGTGGGTGCCGGGGTCTGGTTGGAGGCGGAAGGAGTTTGCTGCAAAGTAGGGAAAACGTTTTTGGGAAAGGGAAATATTCCGTGTCTTGATTGCGGTGGTAGTGATAAGTGATAAGGCTGTATGTGCTCTGACTCTATGCAGTCAAGTCTCAGAATTATACACTAAAAAGGGTAAGTTTTACTCTTTGTTAATTTACCTCCATTTAAAAAAAATATACAGGATCCCACAGGTAACACCTGCTTGAGTGGTTGATGGGGTAATGATATGGGTGTAATAATTCATAATTTCAATTTGAACAATTCACCTGAAATGTCATATGGTGTGCTTGAGTGTGACATTGTTCTGTTACAGAATTACATGCTTATCATTGTGTAATACAAGATTTCATAATACAAAGGGGTGTTACTTGTGCCAGACCCTGTGTATAAAACACATGTACATGTATGCACGCATATGTGTGTGAAGAACAGAGATATCGACCAGAGCGGGCAAGTGTAGGTTTACAGTTGTGAGTACGGGGAACAGTTTATTCTTGTATTATTATTTATTAACTATTATTTGTATTACAACTCACTTCATATGTATTTTATATATGTCTTTAAAAATCAGGTAAATTTAACATACAGTGAAGCTTACCCTTTTTAGTGTTTAATTCTGAGTTTTGACTCGAGTCAAAGCACACAGCCTTATAAATGCCTCCACAGCCGTACAATATACACACGTGCACGTGTGCACATAGATGTGTGTCCCTGCTGTGAAAGAGCTGGAGACATCCTACTTGAAGGAAAAGCAGTCTTCGCACTCCTGGTGTATTGCCCTACGGGGACCGTGTGGTGAACGTGGGGGCTCCTCTCGTGACCCCCGACACGTGAGACCGGGCGGAAGTGCAGCTCTGCAGGGCAGCAAGTGCGAAGCGGCCGTTACACGGTTTGCGTGATAAGCGGGCGTGAGGCGAGTGAGGAGGGATGTCGAGGGATTTAGGAACCATGGCGCGAGTTGGCTTCCCACTTTCTTGCTCTCACTCCCGTGCAGCAAATCTCCAAATGGCGATTATTTTCAAGCGTCGGCTTGGCTTGGCTTTCAGAGGCCTTGGGTGTGGGGGAGGGGGGAGAAAAAATTAACAATCTCCCTCTAATCTTTCCCTAAAATAACAGTTGTTAACAAATGTGGCCTTCTTTTCTCTGTGCTCATTCTGGCGTGTACACGCACATGCGTATTCACGGGGGTTTTCTTTTGTTTACAAAAAGGTGGGTTACAGCATACATGTTCCTCTGCAGCTTGCTTTTTATTGCTGTTTAATTTAACATTATATCATTCCTAAATTTTTCCAGGTGAATACAAATAGATTGCAACACTTTTAAAATAAAAACTATGAGTACTTTTCCAAAGCATGAATTTGTCATGATTTATTCTATTCTTTTCATGTAGATGAATGTTTTGCAGGTAGACACAGTTTAAATCTAGAAAGCATTTAGCTAGGAACTGACTTTAGCCACTTTGAAACAGTTATTTTGACCGAGGTCACTCTAAGAACTAATGAGAAAAGCACAGAAACCCTCCTAATTCAGCTCCCGGGGCCAGGCTCCCGGTCCACGCGCACACACCTCGGCCCCCAGCAATGTGGTGGGGGCGAGGTTGTGTGCGGCAGGAGAGACAAGGGAGAAGGGGCTGCAGCGTAGGGATGTCTTGTTTGTGCGGTTGTTAGTTCCACAGATGTTGGTTTGGGACCAGCCCTGTGCCAGGTGTTCTCTTCGGTTCTGGGGGTGCGGAGACCACCGAGGCATGCGTGGTCCTTTCCCCCAGGAGCACACCGTGGAGCTGACGGAGCCCCTGTCAGGACCATGTGAGGAATATTGGGAGTAGTTTCTAGGGCATCTACTATTGTTAATCACCTTTCAAATGTACTACAATCTATGTGTGCCATTTACAAAATCAGTAGCTGTCCTGGCCGGTGCGGCTCAGGTGGTTGGAGCCCCATCCCGTAACCGCAGGGCTGCAGATTCAGTTCCTGGTCCGGGCACGAGTGAGAGGCAGCCAGTCATTCAGTGTTTCTCATGTCGATGTTTCCCTCTCTCCCTTCCTTGCTCCCTTCTCCCCGTCTCTAAAAAGCAATGAAAAAAATGTCTTCAAGTGAGGATTAAAAAATAACAAAATAAAAATAAAATGAGATATAAAAACATTAGTAGCTATGATAAAAGGTAAAGTAAGCACTGTAACCCGTGCCGAGTAGGAGGAGTTCAAAGACAGGAGGCAGGAGGAGATGGAGGCGGAAGTCTGGAGAACACTTTCGGGAGATCTGCAAGGAAGAGGTCGGACTTGCAGTAGGTAGTCGTAGAAGGAGAAGCAGGCCCACTGGATTGGCATGCAGAGGGATGGAAAGGTGAGAGGCTCTTGGCCTAGGTCAGTAGCCCTGGTGAGAGGTAAGGAGGGGCTAGAACTGCAGGCAGTGCACTTACGGGCAAATACAGAGGTGGCAGATGACACAGGACTTGGCAACTACCTGATTTTTAGATGTTGGAGATTCAGAGAAAGGCAGGCAGGCAGCAGAGAGGACTCAGGTTTCTAGCCTTAATGACTAGAAGGAGAAGGGTGCCGCTAACAGTAATAAGAGCAGCAGCAGGAGGGGTTGGGGTGGGGGGAAGACTCATCCAGTTGGAATATGGGGTGTTTGAGGAAATGGCAGGGATAGCCAAGTGGACAGATTATTTAGGCGTTTAGAAATTCAGTCTTAAGCTTCAGCATAAGGTGGTGGCTGGAGATGATCAATGTGAACAATTTCTTAAGAGGGCTGTTGAGCCCTTAGGTTGAGAGAGTGGATGGAATCACCTCGGGGGAGGAAGAGGCAGCCCTGAGACAAAGCCCTGGGGACCAGTTGCGTGAGGGGCAGGAGAAAGGGCCGGGGACAGAAGGTGAGAGAGGGGTGAAAGGAGACCTTGGATGCTGTCACCAAACTGGGGAGGGGGGGGATTTCTAAAGGACAGAGCTCAGCCCACAGCGAAGCAATGTTGAACTGAACTGACCACCAAAGAAGTGAAAACCTGAAGTTCAAGAGGAGGAATTTATGTGACCCCTTTTGTCAGTGTCCTTCTCCAGCACTGTGTGGACCCTTTGGAACAGAAAAAGGGGACAGTGGGCCTTGCTTGGGTGGGTAAGGGAACCGACCACGACATCCAGGCTGAACGAGGAGGTGTGTGGAACCAGGGTGGTGTTGAGCGGGACTGGCTGACCCGTGGCTACGTGGGGATCACATGAATAAGGAGAGGAAGTTGTAGGAACAGGGAAGTTTCCATCAGAAAAACAGCAGGAGTCAGCAAAGTGCAGCCCTCCACCTGTTTTGTAAATGAAGTTTTGTTACTGAGCTCTTAGGGGTTCAGGGTGGTCTGTTCGAAAGTGAAAGTGGTTGCCGCCACATAGTTTTATTTATACTTCCAACAGCAAAGGAGGCTGGATTCATATCAGAAGCTCTGCCTCCCCAAAGGAGGCTTAGCCATTCCTTCTACACACTGTTTGGTCAATTACACGTTAATTTTCTCTTTGCAGTTGGCTACTTTCATTCCAGTTGAGTTCCTGTCTGCTCTTCCTATTTACAGTTGTATCTGCAAAATACTCAGCTACATTTTAACATTCAGCAAGAAATAACACTGAGAATTTCCTAGACTTTGAGACCTTTGTCCCATCTAACAGTTTTCATATTGGGGACAGCTGCTTTTGTGCTACAACAGAAGATTCATCTGGCCCTTTTCTAGAAAAAGTGTCCTGACCCCTGGAAAAGAGTTTCAGGGCTTGAGGTTTGGTGGTGGCCACAGCTAGAGTTGATGGTGAGACGGAGTGAGAAGCTAGAACAGCCAGTCACGTGGCTGAAGGGTCCAGGTGGCGGTCATTTGGGAGGCCCACAGCCAGGGCGCCATGGGCCGGATTCACAGGGTGCTGAAATCCCCAGATTGCATCAGGGGTGTGGGGAAGTAGAAGGCTGAAGTCATCGAAAAAGGGGCACAGCTGCCTGCAGGGCCCCTGGAACCTTCAGGAGATTCGGACAAGGGGGACAGTCGTGGGGAACACTGTTCCTAGCGGTTGCCCCACCTCCACCCGCAGGCGCACACAGGTCTGCAAGCCCCAGAGGGAGTCAGCAAAGTATTTTCCGAGAGCCCACCCTGGGTCCCCTAAGTACCTCCTGCCCCCACCCCTACAAGGGCTCGTCCTGGTAACTCTATGGCAGTTTGTGAGGACGTGGTGTGCTTGTGCCCTATGGAGCTGGGTTCTGAAGGACACACCGTGGAAGCAGGGAGCTCGGGGAGTGTGGGAGCGTGGGGCTGCGGTGTTGGGGAATAGGCTCCGCCGGCTCCACTTGCCCAGGAGAACCTGGGTAGTTTGGGAAGAAAAGAGTAAGGGCCCAGCGTCCCTTCTGAGCTTGAGCTCCACACTGAGTCTGGAAACTGTAACTTTTTTTCAAAGGAATCTTCCAGCACTCTAAAACCAAATTCTGGCAGGGACCTGCAGATGAACCTGTGCACTCCTGCTGCCCTTCCTCAGGGCGGAGGCTCCCTCTGCCGAGGTCTCGGGAGACCCGGCTTCTGCCTGTGTGTCTTCTGATCATCCAGAGGGGTCAGAGGGAGGGTCTGTGCTGCAGGCCGTTCCCTGGGCCCCGGCTCCCTTTGCAGTCTAGGTTATTATCCTGTTTTTGTTTGTTTTTCTGATTTGAAAAGGGTAGTTGTTCCAATGAGTGGGAAGATTTTTCTCAGCTCTCTATAACGTTCTGCCAAAAGGGAAAGAACGAGCTAGGTTGTGGGAGAGGCCACGCTGCTCCTGGGAGCCCTGTGTTCTGCCTCCTGCGCCTCCCTCTTGCCTGTGCTGGGTCCACAGGCAGTGCCTACGAGGTGGGCGAGCTCTCCCGGCTGGGTCCCACCAGGTGCAGTGCGCCCCCGCCCCCCTACCTGCAGGGCCCGGCTCACCATGGCAGCCCTAATTCACGTTCTCTTCTGTCCTGTTCTGCAGGGGCCTTTCCTGAACAGATACTACCCCAGCCCACCTCAAGGCTATGTGCACAGTGAACTCAGACACCAGCAACCGGGACCAGGATCTTATCCTAACAGTTTCCAGCTTCAGCAAATAGAGTTTCTCAAGGGGCAGCTCCCAGAAGTACCTCTGATTGGAAAGCAGGCACCAATCCTGCCGCTGCCCCTCCCTGAATTCCAGCCAAGGTTTCCAGGACCCCCTGCCAGAGGCAGGCAGCCGGAGATCTGGGGTATCCCCAGGGGTGCACCTCTCAGAAGCCAGGCGCTCCAGAGAGAGTTCCAGCTTCCTTCCCCACGCGGCAGCATTCTGCCATGGAGGGGTGTCGATAGGCTCTCCTCACACTTCCAGGACCTGCGGATCGGCCTGCAGGGCCAGGAACAAAGGGTGTTAGAGCTCTTTCAGGAGCTCGGTGAAGGGAGGGTCACCACAGCGCAGGATTTGGCTGCAAAGCTCCAAGCCCCCAAGAAGGAAGTCAATCGCATTTTGTACTCACTAGCGAAGAAGGGCACGCTGCATCAGGAGGTGGGAAGGCCCCCTCTGTGGAGACTTGCAGCCTCGGCCCCGCGCTGGAACCACCCCAGCCAAGCACCGAGAGCAGACGGGTGTAGCCAGGGAGCTCCAGACTCAGCCCCCGGTTTGGAAGCTGAAGACAGAGACCCCACGTCCGGCTTGGAAGACCCTTCTGAGTCCGCTGACATGGCCGAGATCAGGGAGGAGATCTGCAACTACTTGTTCAGTGCATTCAAGTCCTCCGCTCTGAATTTGGCCAAAAACATCGGCCTCACGAAAGCCCGAGATGTCAACGCCGTGCTGATTGACTTGGAAAGGCAGGGGGATGTCTACAGGCAAGGGACGACCCCTCCCATCTGGTATTTGACTGAAAAGAAGCGGGAGAGGATACAAATCAAGAGAAATACGAACAGTGTCCCTGAAACCACTCAAGTTGCTGTCCCCGAGACCAAAGGAAGCGCCGAGCTCCCTCCCTGTGACTCACCTGTGCCAGATGCCTCCAACAGTGTCGCCACAGGAAACCTGGAGAATGGGCAAGAACCGGTCATAAAGTTAGAAAGGGAGCAGGATGTCACCCCAGAGCCAATAAAACCGAAACCACCTGTCCGTGACAATGGCCCCTCAAAAACAGGGTATGTTGACTTTGAAAATGGCCAGTGGGCCACAGATGACATCCCCGATGACTTGAATAGCATCCACGCAGCCCCAGGTGAGTTTCGAGCCATCATGGAGATGCCCTCCTTCTACAGTCATGGCTTGCCGCGGTGTTCACCCTACAAGAAACTGACAGAGTGCCAGCTGAAGAACCCCATCAGCGGGCTGTTAGAATATGCTCAGTTCGCTAGTCAGACCTGTGAGTTCAACCTGATAGAGCAGAGTGGACCACCACATGAACCTCGGTAAGAGATCCCAGGAACTGTGCCTAGGGTTGGGGTCAGGCGCTCTGGCTCCCGATGCAGTCTCTGCTGACTCATGACAGTGCCGTGTGGTGGCCCCCGTCTTTTCCCTCCTCTTCTCTGCCTTTTGGCAAAAGCACCCTTGTTGGCCCTTCCTGTAGCTCTTGAGCAGGGAATGTAGGGTTGGACCAGCCAGGATCTTGGCTGAGCAAGGGGGAGGTTGACCCTGTTGGCTAGAATGAAGCTTCTGGGGAGAGGATGAGCTTTCATGCATCAGTATCGTGTCTGCCCACTAAGGCCGGAGGTAATAAAGACCAGACTCCCTTCCTGCATCTTTTCACATGCATTCCCCCCTTCCCGACAGGACACTGAGTCCCTGGAGAGCGCGCAGGAACAGAGGGGCTGGGGCAGGCTGCACACCCAGAGCCAGGGTGAGCTGTGCTGTAGCAGCAGTGGATTCAGACCCACCCCCAGCCCCCGAAGGGAAACGGCGCTGTAGGGCGAGCACAGCTGCCTGCCTCCTGGAGGTGCTGGCTGATTTTGCATACCTCCTCTGCACAGATGGCTGGGCTAGCACTTGCTGCTGCTCCTGAGCTGTGAATCAGAAATCCCCTCCTTCAGACAGCTGGCCAGGCTCCTGCAGGCCAGCGGACAGATTGAGGAAGACGGGTGGGCCCTGAAGGAGCTGCTGCAGGGCTTAGTAGGCAGCCGAACCCACTGAGGCTGAGCGGGTGACGCGCCCCAGCTAGTGAGGACAGGAGAGAGCAACCTAGACTGTCTCTGAGGGTGAGGGTTCCCAGCTTGACCTGCATCCCCTGTTGTGACTGTCCTAATGACACGGCAATGTCGCTGCGGGGGAGCCGGCACATGAAGGGGGTGTGTCTGACCGAAAGCTAGCAGGGCGGGGCTGGTTCTTTACTGTTTGGGGTAAAGACTGGATGGCTGCCGTTCTCTTTCCTCTGCCCCCTCCCCAGGGTTGGGGACAAGCAGTGGGTTTTGTGGCTAACCTTCCTTTGGACTCCGTCTGTAAGAAACATTGGTGCCATATTCAGATATTTCAGAAGACCCAGGAAATAAGAAATTTGACCCACTTTTCTAAATGAAATCCCAGGTTGAGCAAAGAGCTGAACAAATTTGAAAGCTTGGACAAAGGAAGTCTAAGTTTAGCTCAGAGGCCTAGAACAAGCGCTTTTCGGTTTTCGGTTTTCTACATAACGGGGAAATTCCTTTCATCTCTGGTGTCAGACAAACAGACCTTTAGAATGACTCGAACCACAAGCGAGCGGTGTGTCTCTGTGGGCAGGTTGGGGACAAGAACAGGCCCCCAGGAATGGCAGGGGCCCAGGGGTGTGAGGCCCCACCCCGTGCTCGCTGCCCTTGGGGCGGACAGCCTACCACAGGTGCTTTAGGGCGAAGGCTTTTTGGTTGCTAACAAGACTGTGATGTGGTGGTTTTACCTCATCCTTTTCGTGCAGACTCATTGCCGAGAAGTGAGAGACAGTGGGTGTCCCCTGAGCTAGTTCCATGTCACCTGTGGCTGCGTTTGCTCTAACGAGCTGTAGGGAGACAGCCACTGGCTGCTTTGTTCCCAAAAGGTAGCAACAGGCCGAGCCTCCAAAGGGACAGGAGTCTCTTGGCCTACCTTCCGGCTCCTCCACAAATCAAAAAGCCCCTTAGAGTAGCAGGAGTTCCAGGGTGAAGATCTCTTTAGAGAGGGCAAAAGGGAGGCCTAGACTAGTGTTCACACATCTAATCACTTTCCATCAAGATTTAAATTCCAAGTTGTCATCAATGGCCGAGAGTTTCCCCCAGCTGAAGCTGGCAGCAAGAAAGTGGCCAAGCAGGACGCAGCCCTGAAAGCCATGACAATCCTGCTTGAGGAAGCTAAAGCCAAGGACGGCGGAAGACCGGAAGAAGCGAACTGCGGCTCCATGGAGAGAGAACCGGAGAAGGTGGGTGTCCTGCCCTCCAGGAGGGCGTCGCTCAGGACGGGGCTGGCCCTCTTGGGGCCGTCTGGGCCCCCCGGCTGGTTCCTCATCTCCGAGCCGGTGGCCTGCTGCTCCCACCGGCCCCCCTCGCCTGCTCCTGCCCAGCTCCCCTCCGCCCCCCACCCCCTGACCAAGTAGACTTACAGATTGCGGAGCTGCACGAGACATTAAAGATCATCAAGCCCCATCTCCAGATAAGAAAAGAGACCCGGAACATTTAAATAACTCACCCTCTCCTGTAGTGCTTAGAACGTCCCCACAGCCCTTTCTTCAGGGAACTGGCCCTTCACGCTCAATTGGCCAACAGAAACTCTCCCGTCGCCATTCCCTCTACTCTGATGGACTAGCTGATGTTTTCTCAGTTGTTTTTGTTTTGTTTTTGTTTTTCTTTGTCTCTCATTTTCTCCAGACGGCAGAGGCCCAGCCCACCACCCCTTCAGCAGCTTCCTTCTTTTCTGGGAAGAACCCCGTCACCACATTGCTTGAGTGTGTGCACAAGCTGGGGAGCTCCTGTGAATTCCGCCTCCTATCCAGAGAAGGCCCTGCCCATGACCCCAAGTACATCTCTTGTATCATGTATCTCTGCTGAGGTTTTCTCAAAAGAGAGAGAGATACAGCTCCTCCTTGCCTCCTCAGAGATGGCAGATTATTTCACAGAGCGATCACTCCTGTGTTTGATATGGAAGATGGGGGGCCTTGAGGGCATGGCAGAGAGTCTGGGACTAGGAATTCAAAGGGCGAAGCAGGGACCGAGCACTGGGGAGCTGCACGGCTCGGAGGCTATTGGTGGTGGGACAAAACGGTCTGGGACCCAGGCATACGTGTGACAAGCTCTGCTCTGAGGCTCTGCAGACTTACATGTGCAAGAGAAGGGTTCCTGGAGGAGGTGACTCTAGGCTGGTGCTCAGTGTTGAGTAGGGGTGAGCGAGGCTCAGCGAGACGGGGGCAGGAGGAGGGAGAGAGGCACCGGCTCCTCAAGGCAGAAGTGGCTGCATGAGCCAAGGCACAGAGGTGATGTGTGCAAGGAAATGGCGAGTCCTACAGGATGACAACTGACAAAGGCTAGGTATGCCTCTTAGATCGAAACCGTTTTAATTCTCCTTTCGTCTCCTGCCAGGTTCCAGTACTGTGTTGCGATGGGAAACCACACCTTCCCCACTGCAAGTGCTCCCAGCAAGAAAGTGGCAAAGCAGATGGCTGCGGAGGAAGCCATGAAGGCCCTGCACGGGGAGGCGACCAACTCGACACCTTCCGAGACCCAGGTGGGGCCACTCCCTACTCAAAAGATACGGGTAGTTTTTAGCAGCAGCATGGTGTGGGATTGCCCGTGAATCCCTCAGAGTTTCCTTAAGTGTTTATGGTCGGTCCCTCTTGGTTTGGCTAATTCTCTTTCAGCCCGGAAGTACCAACACAGAATCGTTTGATAACTCGGAATCTGCGATGCCCAACAAGGTCAGGAGGATTGGTGAGCTCGTCAGATACCTGAACACCAACCCCGTGGGCGGCCTGTTAGAATATGCCCGCTCCCACGGCTTTGCTGCTGAGTTCAAGCTGGTCGACCAGTCCGGACCGCCTCACGAGCCCAAGTGAGTGTTCCAGGGCTGGCGGCTGCCCTGTGCCACAGGGTGGGCGTGGCCTGCCACCGGGGAAAGAGAGGGGTGGGTGTGCATTAGCTGTGAACGACGGGACAGGAGGGGCAAGCTGGGGGAGACTGGTCCAGCCCTGTCTCTGCAGCCCCTAGAAGATCAGCCACTTTGAAAATAGTTGCTTTTCCAACGAGCGTGATCTTTTTTAAAATTTTAAAATTTTTCAAATTAACTAATTTTAATTTGAAAGAACTACATATATACATAAGAGAATCATTCAAGCTGATTCAAAACGTATGTAAGAGAATGTCTCGTTTCTATCTCAGATTCTAGTTTCCTTTCCCTTGCCCCCATACACTATTACCAGTTTCTTGAGTCCTTCTAGAAATTTCCATGCACATATTAGCACAGTTTCCTTTCTGTTTTAAAGAAAAATAAGTATATAACACTTCTGTGCTATGCTGTGACTCCTTTACTTACAAAAGTATCTCAGAGGTCATCACAGGTCAGCGTGTACAGGTCGGTGGGATCGTACACAGCTGCCTAACGTTTCGTTGAGCAGATGCCGACTGTTTTTAAATGGTTCTGTTAGACCAGAGATAGAGGATCTCTCCGAACATGTTCACCAATGTCGTGCCCCTGGTTTAAGACAGTGAATGTCAGTCCTGCTGATGCCCTTCCCTCACATGATTTATTTAACCAGCTTCCAATGGCGTTTAGGTTGGTTTCGGTTTGACCAACAAAAACACTCCAGCAGTGACTGTCCGTGCACTGTGTGCACGTCTGTTCACATGTGTGTGCACACGCATGTGGTGTAAACCCCGCGGTGACTGTCCGTGTGCCACATGCATGTCTGCTCACATGTGTGCACACATATGTGGTGTACGCCCCACCATGACTGTCCATGCACCATGTGCATGTCTGCAAGCATGTGTGCACGCCTGTGGTTTAAACTTTCAGGAGTGGAGTTTCTGGACCATGGGTCATGTAGTTTTATTTATTTATTTAATCCTTGCCTGAGGGTGTGTTTGTTGATTTTTAGAGAGAGGAAAGGGGGGAGAGAGAAACACAACCATTTCCCTCGTGTGCAGGCCTCAACCGGGGATGGAACCCACAGCCCTTGGTGCGTCATGCAGGGTGCCCAGCCAACTGAGCCATCCTCCACTGAGAATTACACCAGCTTATGCTTCTGTCAACAATGCGGGGTGGGGCAAAACTAGGTTTACAGTTGTGAGTCTGCCAAACACAGTGTATCGTAGTCTTGTGTGTCAGTTACTGCTTTCCCACACAGACCACCACAAACCTGCTTGCACTGTGCCCTGTGCGTGAGAGTGGCTCCCCCGCACCGTGAGCGGTGAGTGCGGCACCGTCAGCATTTCTGTCTCTGCCGTTCCACAGTGTGAACGACGGCACGTCGGTGCAGTGCGAAGATTAGTCTACATTCAGATATTTATTACTGTAATTTACCATATTCATAGATCGAAGGAGAAAAATTCCAAAAAGTCATTTAGTAGAATTCAGCATTCACTCAGACTTTTTTAAAAATCCAGTCTGTGAAATTATTGAGCGCCTCCCTGGCATGATAAAAATACATGTCTGAAGTCAAAAGCCAGCCACTTACCTAGCGCTGAACCTGGAACTGTCCCCGAAGTCAGGAGGGAGGTGTCATTATTTACTGTTGTCCTGGAGCTGCTGGTTAATGCAGTCCACGGAGAAAAATAAGTATAAAGGGAGGAAAGAGGATGTAAAGTTACCATTATTTGCAGGTGATAGGATTGTATATATGGAATATTCTTGAGAAAACTGAAGAAATATTAGAGACAAGGGAAAGTTTAGGAGAGCAGGGGAATTACAAAATAATGTATAAGAATAAAGAACTGTTCTGCTTGCAGCCACAAGCAATTAGAAAACACAGCGGGAAAAGACCCTGTCTGCCCCAGCAGCTGACAACATGAACAGCAGGCACATTGCTAGTAAGAAGTGCGAAGTCTGCCCAGCAGGTACCCAGCCATGTAATGTGTCTCTCTCTTTGTCTCTATAAATGTCTCTGTAAAATATCTATTTTTATAGAGACATTTATTGAAGAAGATACAAAATACACGAAACATTGTACTCAGAACAGGGACGCCTCCGTCCCCTTCAACGTAGGCACCTTGGGACCTCACACAGTCCAGTCTCCATCAGCTGCCCCGCCGTATCTTCCTGGATCTCATCCATGGTCTGAAATCTCTTCCCTTTCAAAGGTGATTGTAGTTCTGGGAAAAGCCAGAAGTTGCAGGTGCCAAATCTGGGCTGTAGGAGGGCTGAGTCACCTGGGTGATTTTGATGCTTCACCAAAAAAGTCTGCACAAGGCATGTTATCACGAAACTGCCAGTCACCAGTTGCCCGTAGCCATGGCCTTCTGAATCATACAAGTAGTTTCCACGGAGGAAAGTTCAAGCTTAACGCAAAATTTGGTGCAGATTCATTGCTGCACTGACTAGTACAGTGAAGTTGTCATTGCTCACACATGCGCATTCCAGTCCACCCTCCTTCACTGCCGGGTTACATCGATGTCACACAAACCATCCTCACTGTATTAACAGTGACTGGACTTTTTCCAGACAGACCTCATCATATACCTGGGCTCTGCCTTAAGTAAAATGCTGCTGGAGAGTCGAAGGAAGACTGGTGACCTGGGGACAACTGATAGAATGACTTAATGATCATATTTGTCTCCAGGTTAATCTTCACCTTTAACGCGATCCCAATAAAACACCATTGAAATTTATTTATTTTAGAACTAAAATTTGTTTTAGAACCAGAAGACTTAGATTCTAAAGTTCACATGAAAAATAAAGATGCAAGGAAAGGAAAACTGAAAAAATAATAAAGTAACTGCTGTAGCAAACATTAAAATAATGCCGTCTTGACGTGTGGCTAGCGAGGCGGCGGGTCAGTGGAACAGAAGGAGGCACCTAGGAGTAGGCAGAGACGTGAGTGGGACTTTGGTGCATTAGACAGATGAGGCTCCAGCTCTGTGGGGAAGTGATGTGTCACTCGGTGATGGTGTGAAGCTGCTGGCGGTCCATCCGAGAAGGAAACCAGCTGGGACGGCTCCTTCCCTGCACCCAGATTCCGCTGGATCCAGGAGTTAAATATAAAGTGAATGAAGTCATAGAAGCACTAGATAAAAAGTAGGGACTTTTTTTTTAAGATTTTATTTATTTATTTTTAGGGAGGGAAGGAAGGGGGGGAGAGGGAGAGAGAAACATCAATGTGCGGTTGCTGGGGGTTATGGCCTGCAACCCAGGCATGTATTCTGGCTGGGAATCGAACCTGCGACACTTTGGTTCCCAGCCCGTGCTCAATCCACTGAGCTATGCCAGCCAGGGCTGGGACCTTTTTTTTTTTTTTTTTTTTTTTTTTAAATTTTGGGGTGACAAAAAGCCCTTACAGTCAAGACATAAAACAGTTATAAAGGAAAAAGAAATTTGACTGTAAGAAAAATTGATGTGCAGTCACAAAGCCCCACATAAAAGTCCCTGGGGGGGAAAGCCCTTCTGATAAACAGCGGCCCAAGGCTAATTTTTAAATATTAAATACATAAAGGATTTTTTTTCAAATATAATAGGAAATATAGAGAAAAACAAAAAGAAAAATAATGAATTATTAATAAATGGCCAGGTGCTCCTCCTTGCTTTGTCATAAATTAGACTTTGTCAGTGGACTTCAGCAGCAGTGGTGTGGCTTACTGTCTGCACCGTAGCGGAGGGTGGAGAGCGGCGCCCCCAGACCTAGCAGTGCCACCTTTAGGGACTCTCTTACGCGAGCGTGCCTACACACACACACACACACACACACACACTGGCAGGCTGGTTAAATAGCCCACAACACATCGACACCTGAGGGTACCAGACAGCCGTAAGACACAGTGAGGCGCATCCATATGAAACCACCTCAGGCATGTTCCTAATGAGAAAGCCAGGTGTAAAGTGAGGCGGGGGAGATAAGTATAGAATATTTTCTATACTTGTGCACAGAATATTTTCATGAAAGATAAAAATTCCATTAATCGTATGTGCTTCTAGGGAAAGAGGGGCACTTGTTTCATTGTACAAGTTATACTCTGAACTATTTGAATTTTTACTTGTGGGTTAGTGTTTCAATTTTTAAAAGTCATTAAGGAAAATACATAAAAATGGTCTCTTGTATCTTAGTTTGTTTCAGTAATAGGCAGTGTTATTCATCTATTCATGATTATATGTTACTCGTACTTCCTTTCCTGTGAACCACCTGCTCTCGCCCTTGTCCATCTTTCCTCTGGCTCGTTCCCCCTCACTGACACATAAGAGCATTTAGCGTCAGTGAAAACTCGTGCTTGGACCAGCACGCCCCAGTTTAGAACGGTCAGCCGAGAGGGGCCGGATGCATTTAGAATGATTTAGACCAGTGGGACCCTGCCCTCTGTTTAAAGCCAGCTCAGAAAGGAGGGGCATGGTCTCCCTCCAGCTGCTTTTCTCCTGGTTCACACCCTTCACACTCACCGTCTTTAACCTCATCCTTCTCCGGGTGGTAGGTTTATCCATTTCTTCTTTCCCTTCAGTAATCTTCTATAAAATCCTCTCCGGGACTTCACGTCAGTCGTTCATTCAGAACTTAAGAACTCCCTGTGAACTAGACTGAAGATCCAGAAGCCGCCTGCCCTGCGATGTGCTGCAGACACTGATCACAGCACAGCAGGCTGTAACGGCGGTGATGCCCTGTGCTGTGGGGGCGCGCTGCACCGCGTGGCCAGTGCCGCCTGGGGAGTGGAGGAAGGTCGCAGAGAGGAGGGGAAACGCTAATTTAGAAGCTACAAGTGTTGAACGTCTAGTATAATAATAACCCACATTACTTCCTTCTTACTGTGAATGATCCCAGGTCCTCTTTTTTTCCTTTTTCTCTTGGCAACCTTCAGCAATTTCACGACTTTTAATACGGAAATGCTGGAGGCCTTTTCAGAGCTCCAGACTCCTCTCTGCCCAGCTGCTCACGTGTCCCTTCTTCTTGGACAGACGTCTCTAATGTGACATGTCCAAAGCAGAACTCCTGACTGTCGCTCCGTGAAGCTTTTCCGCGCTGGGTCTTTCCCGTCTCAGGAGACGACGGCACTGCGCATCCTCGGGCTCCGCTCCTCTCTATCCCAACCCCCTTCCTCCTCCCTCCTCCACTGTGACCCTCTGGGTTGAGCCACTGTCCTCTCACGTAACCCCTGGCAGTAGCATGCCGATCTTCCTGCTTTATTCACTCAACAGATATTTATTTGTTAGTACAGGAGCTGGATACTGGTGATCACATGAAATGTAGCTCCCACGTCGATACGCATTCCAAAGGGCTGGAGTTGCATGATACAGTCAGGGAGCACCTACGTGGCCTGACTTGACTCAGTGAGGAGAGGGGAGGGGGCTTCCCTGAGAAGCGAGGAAGATGAAGAGAATGCACCACAGACCCTCCATCACAGCGCAGGGTTATAACAGAGGTGGGGGTGAAGGCGGAGGGTGCTAGGCGAAGGCAAGAGTTCCCTGCAGGGCTGTGGTGGAGGCCAGGGCCTCGGGCGGCGCTCAGGGAGGCCTGGTGCCAGGTGAGGCTGGGGGGTGGGCGGGGCCTGGGAGGCCTGCGGCCTTGACCACACAGGCGGCGGAAACCCACTGAAGGGTTCTGCATAAGGGGCCGCCACTTGCCCCCACTCCCACTTTTGCCCCCTTCCCAGCATTTTTCCTGCTGTATTTTTGTACTGAATTTTCTTTCCTACTCTGAAAAAACTATTTCAGACCTTTGCCTCTTTGTTCAGATCTCCACCAAAACCCGTCATCCTCACACTAAACTGGTAACCTTAATTCACACTTGATTGAGAAAATAGCAATACTCATGTGACAAATATTTTGCCTTGTCATTAGCAAATTCACCTCCCTACCTGCCCGTCCTCCCGTTGCAGCAGGTGCAGGGGGCCTCTCCCCTCCGCCCCTGTGCCCTGGGCTCCTGTCCTCTCGTCTGCGCCTTCAGTGGCCTCTCTCCCTCATCACCAGCCCTCCCTCTGCTGGGAAATTCCCATCAGCCTGTGGACATGGCCTTGTCCGTCTTAGGGACCTTCCCTTGACCCCACACCTCCCTCCCGGTACCACCTCATCTCCCTGCTCCCCTCACAGCCAGACCTCTCCGAAGAATTATTTATAGTCTTTGTCTTCACTTTCTTAATCATTCCAGTGCAGCTCCTGTCCCTGCATTTAACTGAGAAGGCTAAGCACCTGCCATATGTGGTTATTGAGCATTTGAAAGGTGGCTAGTGTGACTGAGGAACTGAATTACTAATTGTGTTGAATTTTAATTAAAGTTAATAAGCTTGTGTGGCTAGTGGCTACCATGTTGGACAGGGCCACTCTGAAGGGTTCTATTTGCATCATTCACAAACTCGATCACAGGGGCATCTGTGATACATGCTCAAACACACGGCACCGTCGTGAAATCTCAGGATCCCTCTGGCAGAGACCCCCGTGGTTAGCCCTCCACGCGCTCAGTGTCGTTCAGCCCGCTGTCCCTCCGTCACCGAACCTCCACCCACTGCCCTGCACGACCCTGCTGCCGGCAGCAGCAAAGTCAGGAGCGAAGGCTCTCGGTGCTTAGGATAAGCAGGGAACGGTGGGAAGCTCCGCGTGGGTGCACGTGAAGATCGATTCCTGCTGCCGCCTGAGCTGCTAAGTCTCAACACTGAAGCTTTTCCCGTGCGCAGTCGGATGAGCCAAAGCAGGGTCCCCACCCAGCAGCTTAGGGCCTGGTCGGAATCCAGGGCTCTCGACCCCTGATCTGATCGGCACCCCCGCCGTTTTGCTCCATCCTGCTCTTCCCGCTGTGTGTGAGACCCCCGCTGGGAAGGGAGGGGGGCCCCCAGCGGCACTGCCCACCTCCCTGCTCCACTGGAGCCCTGCACGGCCCGCTGGGCTGACGTGCCCAAGGGACCCTCCCGTCCCCCGATATCATCTCGAGGCTTCTAGGAGTCAGAAAGTGCTTCCTCGTGAAAAAAGTTTGGTTCCCCGGGCTAAGGCAGACCTTGGCATTTTGAACTTCTTGAGGTTAAGTCCTCTTGAGCTGATGAGGAAAATGGAATCAGGTACATCGAAGTGTTCAACGCTGGTGGTTCAAGCAGGGGGAGAGCTATTTGCTTCTCCTTTCTGCTTAGGAAGAAAGTCCGAGTCGGGCGTTGGTGTTTCTGTACGCCCTCTCATCGTACTTGCTCAAGTTCCTGCACGTAAATGCTGGCCCGGAGCCCGCAGGCAGCAGTGTCAGGTTCAATGGCTTCATCACACTCAGTTTGCAGCTGCCTTCAGATGATGGCGAGTGACACGGTTTTTCATTCACAGTGTGGTATTTCCATGTTAAATGTGTTTACATTTTAAAAGAGTCAGTTTAGGGGAAAATGTTTCATAAGTAGCCGTCCAGGTGGTATCTGAGTCCAGCAGACACCACCCTGCGATCCCCGAGCATCCCGAGTCTGGGCGGCGGCGCCGCCTGGGACGCAGCCATGCGAGTGACAGGCCTCGTGCCGGCAGGACCGGCTGCCCCTGGCGACGCCAGTCCTTTCCTGCAGCCGCCGTCCAGTTCGGGGGCCTGTCCTGACCCCCTGCTTCTCATCCCAAAGGTTTGTTTACCAAGCGAAAGTCGGAGGCCGCTGGTTCCCAGCCGTCTGCGCGCACAGCAAGAAGCAAGGCAAGCAGGAGGCAGCGGACGCCGCTCTCCGTGTCCTGATTGGGGAGAACGAGAAGGCAGAGCGCATGGGCTTCACAGAGGTAACCCCAGTGGCAGGGGCCCGTCTCAGAGGAACTGTGCTTCTCCTCTCAAGGTCCCCAGAAGCACAGCCAAAGACCGTTAAGACGTCTACTTTTGTGCTATCTTTTGGGGGGTCCAGCTAGCTCCTGTCTGGGCGAGTTAGCTTTTAAATTGCTATTATTTGAATTATTCCTGGGCTTTAATATTAGCCTTATAGAACACGGAACCGGGACACCAGGCGTGAAGGGGAAAGACGGTTCATGGTCGTGTGAACCTAACCTCCCCACCCACTCTGAGACGAGGTGGCCGCGGCCCAGGCTTGCAGCCCTGACACGGCCTCCGTCCCCACAGCTCCCTCTCACCGGCAGCACCTTCCACGACCAGATAGCCATGCTGAGCCACCGGTGCTTCAACGCTCTCACCAACAGTTTCCAGCCCTCCTTGCTCGGCCGCAAGATCCTGGCTGCTATCATCATGAAGAAGGACTCCGATGACCTGGGGGTTGTGGTCAGCTTGGGGACAGGTCAGTGAGGCTTCGAGGCGTGTGCCCCCGGTGCGGTGCCCGGGAGCAGGTCTGGCCGCTGTCTGCTGGCATCCCCCGGGGGCGAGTTGAAGGCGCGGGGCGGAGACCTGCGGCGGTTCAGTGTGGCGGCAGTTAACTCAGAGCGGGGAGCGAGTTCTCATTTCCCAGGGAGGAGGGTGCAGGAGTCGGGATTGATGCATTGAAGGCGTCTCTGCCTTCACGCCTTGAGAACAGACAGCCTCCCGCTCTTCATCACCTCTCCCTTTGGGAATTCCCCGTTTCCCTTCCAGGGAACCGCTGTGTGAAAGGAGACTCCCTGAGCCTGAAGGGGGAGACCGTCAACGACTGCCACGCGGAGATCATCTCCCGCAGGGGCTTCATCAGGTGAGCGGGGCTGCGGGGCGATGGCTGTGCCTGCTGCCGGCCGGTGTGGAGGCCGGCACCCAGCAGACAGGCAGGCCCCTGGCCACAGCGTCGGCCATTTGACCCCGTGACCCGGGCACGCCCACTTCTCGGCCTGCGGTCAGGTGCTCTCCCTTCCTCTGCTAACTCGGCTTCATGCCTTTTTTAAAAAGCACAGCATGACCTCAGGAATGAGGAAGCCCTCCCTGTGTGTCTGAGGACCTTTAAACCCACCGGCCTGTCGGCTTTCTCCTCCAGTTCACCTTTCCTTTATGGTGGAGGGACTCGGGGAGAAGCCACAGCCCCCGTGGCCCTGGCTGGCTGGGCGGGCTTTGAGACACGCTGAGGTCTCCCGTGGAGAGCTCCCACCACCTCTTTCCACCTGAGAAACCACGGCAGGTCCGCGGCGTGCAGGCTCTTCTCCCTTGAGGCCAGAGCACAGGCAGCTGCTCTCCCCAGAGTCACACGTTTTCTCAGCCAGGCTTCCTTGTCGCAGGTTTCTCTACAACGAGCTGATGAAGTACAGCCCCCAGACTGCGAAGGACAGCATATTCGAACCCGTTCGGGGAGGAGAGAAGCTCCAGATAAAGAAGACCGTGTCGTTTCACCTGTACATCAGGTCTGCCCTGCCTGTCGCCGCGCTGCCTGGTGGGGTGCCGGTGTGCTCCCCTAGTCCCTAGGTCAGAGCCGATTCCTGGGCCCCTGTCAGCCCTGGTGTGGAATGAGTCCCACATACAGTCCGCCCGCCCCCGTCACCCGTGACAGGCTTCAGAGAAAGTCCCTTGCTTCCCCCTCGAGGGAGAGTCCTTGAGCTCGGGGAACGGGAGACACCTGCACGGGCCAGTTTACCAGCTGCCCCTGTTCCGCAGCACGGCCCCCTGCGGGGACGGCGCCCTTTTCGACAAGTCCTGCAGCGACCGTGCGGTGGAGAGCACCGACTCCCGCCACTACCCAGTCTTCGAGAACCCCAAACAAGGCAAGCTGCGCACCAAGGTAGAGAACGGTGAGTGGCGAGGCCTTCCCTGCCCCCCGCCCACCCCCAAGGAGGGCTCTGCAGAGCCCAGGCCCGCATGCTTGAGCATAAGGACTCAGCTGCCAGGGTTTTGCCATTAGCTGCCGGGTGCTAGCGCCTTGTTCGCAGGGAGAGGGGAGGTCTGGGGGTGGGGGAGCTGTCTGCAGGAAGAGGAAGACCAAATAGGAGGCAGAGGTAACCGCCTAGAGCTCAGGGGCGAGGGCCTGGCTGGAAGTGGCAATGTGGGAGTCAGCCTCCTACAGCTGGTCTTTTGGCCCTGGGGATGGATCAGGTCTCCTCCGGGGGGTGGGGCAGGGGCGGGGGAGAGGTGGGGCAGACCCAAGTCCTGCAGAGGGGGACACCACGTGCTGGGCCCCTGGGTTTGCTGCTGGTTCTGCTCCTTGTCTGCCCACTCCTTTTCCACTGGCCTCTGGCATCTCTTACTGTCCCCTCACGACTGCCCCTGTTTCCTCCCGCAGTCATCGGAGCCACCCTCACACGTGAATTAGACGTGTCACTTTCCCGCTCACAGTCCTTAAGCTGCTCTTAGATCTTTCTCTCCGAGAGAAATGAAGAGCTTTGTTCATACAAAACTTGCACATGAAAGTTCATAGCAGCATTCCTTATCGTAGCAAAAAGTGGGAACAACCGAATGCCCAAACTGATAAGTCAAGAAACCAGAAGCGATACATTCATTCTGTGGAATATCATTCAGCCTTGAAAATGAGTGAAGTACCCATACATGCTGCCACGTGGGTGGGCCTTGAAAACACAAGTGAAAGAAACCAGACACAAAAGGTTACACATACGATTCCATTTATACTAAATGTTCCGGATAGGCAAAGCCATGGGAACAGAGTAAATGACTGGTTGCTGAGAGGTGGGAGGGGTCAGGGGAGACCGGGTGTGACTGCTAACGGAGGATTCTTTTTTTTGTCATTGTTTTTTTAAGATTTTTATTTATTTTTAGAGAGGGGAGGGAGAGAGAAAAAGAGAGAAAGAGATACATCAATGTGCAGTTGCTGGGGGTCATGGCCTGCAACCCAGGCATGTGCCCTGATTGGGAATCGAACCTGCGACACTTTGGTTCACAGCCCATGCTCAATCCACTGAGCTACGCCAGCCAGGGCTGGAGGATTCTTCTGGGGATAATAAAATGCTTTAAAATTGATCGGGGCGATGGGTGCACAACTGTGCACACCCTGAAAAGTCGCTGAGTTGCGTGCTGTAAGTGGGTGAGTTCTCTCACTCCAGCTGTCATTCAGAGAAGAAGGAACCGCCCCCCCTAGTGGTTTCCCCGACACGGCAAAGCAGACCCTGCATCGCCACCGGCCGCATGGCCGCAGTCAGCTCCCGGACAGCCCACCCTCTCGCTGCCTCGGGGGTTCCGCTTGCCCTGTTCCCTGTGTCTGAACTCGCTCTGCTGTTCCTTCTCCTTCGCGTCTCAGCGCCCTGGTGGCTTCTCCCCGCGGGTGCCCTGCTGTCCCTCAAAGCCCTCAGGGCAGGTCGCCCCCCAGCAGCCTTGCGTCCATGTTGGTTTTTATTGCTTGGTGTCTGGCCCGTTTCCCTTCTGTCCTCACCTCCGTGAGCGCTCGGGGAGGGTAAGGATCTCACTCGGTTTTGTTCACCGTGATTGCGCGGCACCAGGCGCAGCGCCCCACGCACAGTAGGCGCTGTGGGATGTGTGAAGAGCGAAGGTGTGAGTAGCCTGTGGCCCGAGTCGGAGGAACGGACCCTGCGCTCCGGCCCAGGGGTCTGACCCAGGTCTCTCACAGGGGAAGGCACGATCCCGGTAGAGTCCAGTGACATCGTGCCCACGTGGGATGGCATCCGGCTCGGGGAGAGGCTCCGCACCATGTCCTGCAGTGACAAAATCCTGCGCTGGAACGTGCTAGGCCTGCAAGGGGCGCTGTTGACCCACTTCCTGCAGCCCGTGTATCTCCAGTCTGTCACACTGGGTAAGGGCCCGTCTGAGAGCCAGGACCAGGCTGTCCTTCCGGTGCCCAGATGTCAGCAGACTGCGTGCTTCGTGGTCAGGCATTAGCGTGAAGCCTCCCCTCAGAGTGTGTCCGACCCAGTCGTCAGTGGTCGAGTCCTTGTGTGCGGTCTGTCACGCTGGGGGGACCGGGTTAGGCAGCGAGCCCAGGCAAGGATGTGCCGGGCAGGTTTCTTCAGGATGAATTAAGGAAGCACAGCAGCCAGACTGCAGCGTCTTCGCTTCCTCCACCTCCCCAGCCCTGACCTTTCCTGGAACCTTACACATTTTGCCCATATCTTCGATGATGGCAGCCACAGCCACGGTTCAGCCTTCTTAACGTCCCGACAACTCCGTTTTGTACCCTCAGGTGCCCCCTCAGGCACCCCCCCCCCAACCCCCGCCCCTGCCCCCACATGCCTCTGCTCGGTGTGGCATTTGGTGCAAACACAGGTGTGCACATTTCTCTTTTGTACCCAGGTTACCTTTTCAGCCAAGGGCATCTGACGCGTGCCATTTGCTGTCGTGTGACAAGAGACGGGAGTGCATTTGAGGATGGACTGCGACACCCCTTTATTGTCAACCACCCCAAGGTGCTATGTGTAACCCCTTCTGTTTTCCCCTTGACGTTCTCCTGTTCAAGTGTTCTGTGTGCAGGGCAAACACGCGCAGTGCAGTCAAAGGCAGCCTTAGTCGGTACCCCAGGAACTTACCCTTTTCTTGTTGTGATTGCCAATGGCTGCCCTCCTTGTTGTCTTGGATTCATCTGAATCTAGGAGTTAGTATACTTCGTGCCACAGTCACACAGAATCCTACAGAAGGGGGAAGTCGTGAGCCCGTGGTCCCTCTTCCCTCTGAGCCCCAAGTTCCTGCTCCAGCACCTTTTTCCTGAGCCATGTCCCTCCTTTTCCTGGTGCTCTTGCGACTCCTAGGTCGGCCGAGTCAGCGTGTATGACTCCAAAAGGCAGTCCGGGAAGACCAAGGAGACGAGCGTCAACTGGTGTTTGGCCGACGGCTACGACCTGGAGATCCTGGATGGGACCAGGGGCACCGTGGACGGGTGAGGAGTGGGGAGCACAGGGTGACCTGCGGGGATGACACGCTGGCCACTCTCCAGGGCTGCTCTTCCCACCGTGGTGTCGTCTCCCGGGGCTCCCCTCCATGTCTGGTCCCAGCCGAGTGATGAATGCCTTCTGTTTTTCCAGGCCGCGGAATGAATTGTCCCGGGTCTCCAAAAAGAACATTTTTTTTCTATTTAAGAGGCTCTGTTCCTTCCGGGACCGCAGAGATCTACTTCAACTCTCCTATGGTGAGGCCAAGAAAGCTGCCCGTGACTATGAGACAGCCAAGAACTATTTCAAAAAAAGCCTGAAGGACATGGGCTACGGGAACTGGATAAGCAAGCCCCAGGAGGAAAAGAACTTCTATCTCAGTGGTCCCTCGACTGACCACAGGACAGTGTAGGGCAGGGCGTTTCACACCGGGGTGAGAGACGTCGGTCGGAGCGTCCCTCAGCACATTGGACTTGGGGGCCTGTTTTTTCTTTCTCTTCCCTTTTTAACGGAACCACAGTTGCCGGTACTGAGACCTCGGGGTTCCTGTTTGTCCTGCTTCCCTCGGGAATACCAGGCCGGTTCTCTCCAGGTTCTCTCATCTCTCCACCCGGCGCATAAGCAGTCACTGAGCACCCACAACCCACCTCCTCCTCAGTTGGGTTTGGGTGTTTTCCGTTTCCTTTCCCTCTGTCTGTTCCCGTGTCCTCTCGTGGTCGCGAGCAGGTTCCATCAGCTCTGTGAGTCGTGTCAGGGACGATGGTCTCGTGTGGGTGATTTCATCTGCAAGCCCCCCCACCCCTTCTGTGGTCACACTTCTCACTTTCCTCCAAGCAGGTGAACAGGGGACCTACAGAGTCTAGTGAGGCAGTTAGAAGGGCAGGGTTTGAAGCTGCAGTGAGCTAATTCCTGGTGCCCAGTGTGATTGGGATCTGCAGACAATACCCATTGATCTTCGGATCTTGCACTTTAGCCAGCTGAGGAGGGGCCCAGAGGCTGGGACAGCTGCCCCTCCAAAGCGTGTCCCTTGCCCAGGTGGCAGGAAAGGTGAGGGCCAGCCAGACTGGACGAGGGAGTTGCCCGAGGGGTGGCTGAGATGCCCCCTGCAGGGCTGGCCAGTTCATTTCCCAGGGGAGCACAGGCGGGCCTTGGAGTGTCGCCAGGGCCCCAGCTGTAGCTCCTCCTAAAGCATTCCTAGGAATTCGCCCTGCCAGTGCCGGGATTAGGGCCTGGAGGGCTGTCCTCTTTCCTTAAGTAAACAGGACTTAGCAAGAACAAGGTAGAAACAAGGTCGGGGCGGGTCGCTGTCCCACCCACCATATTTCTTAGGACAGCGACCCCAGGGGAGGCCAGTTAAGTCGTGGGTGAATTAGGAGTGTTTAAAGGAGTGCCATAACTTGTAATTGCACAGGTTGAAATTCAGATACAATTTTCCATTTATCCAAGCGCTTATCATGCTTTTGTTCTGCTAGGTAACTCTGGAAGGCTGTTCACGGGCAAGTCGCACACCTGCGGTGTCCCTGCCTGGCGGGGAGTTCCACAGGGTTGACGTGGCAGCAGTTGTAGGGGAAAGGGCAGGTTGTCCTCAGATCCTGTGAGGTGGAGTCCCCAGTCTACACCTCAAGTAATGCCACTTGTGGTCCGAGCCTCTGCCTCTGTGGGGCCTGGCTGTAGGCCAGGGTCAGGCAGACACGCTCCAGAGAGGCACAGAGGCCCTGCCGCCTCGCCACCTGCGCCGGCCTCTCTGGAGGAATCTTCTCTCTTCGTCTGTGAACGTGCTGAGCCAGCACCCTCCATGGTTTCCCACCCTCCCCCCACCCCACCCCACCCACTGCTGACTAGGCAACCCCGCCTGTCCCCCCTTCAACAGTAGGTATGTCCGTGTGTGTACTTTTATTTTTATTCTTGTAGCTAGTGTTCCCGAAAACTGACCAAATGAGAAACCCAAGTTTTATTAACACACTAAGGGTGTCTACAGACACCCGAGTGTCCGGAGGGGCTCGCAGGGAAACGGCGCTGGCTCCTGGAGCGGAGGGAGCCTGCCCGCGTCTGTGTGTGCTGAAGGCACAGTGGGCAGTCCTGCCCACTGGAGGCAGCTGGTCCTCCTGCTGCTCCCAGCTGGAGGCTGTCACCCGCTGGTTCCTCAGAATATCGCCCCCTCTGGTCCATCTCAGGCACTAGAATCTCTGGCTTAGCTCTTTAACCAGGAGCACAGGGCTCTCAAAAGACCAGAGACCCCGCTCACCCCAGGGTCTTATCTAGCAACCTTGCAGCATTTGGTTTCTGCTGTAGGAAGAAAGCGAGGCACCCCGAACCCCCCGTGTCTGCTGGAATCAAGCCTGTGTCGGGCCCTGCACGGCCATGCTGCCCCCGCCCCATGCCCCTCAGTCACACGGGACAGAGGAGGCAGAGCCCAATGCCTAAGTCCTTCTCTTCACTTTCTCATCCACTCTTTGTTTTTAATAAGCAGGACCCCCTTCTGCCTCTCCCCCCACCTTTTTTTAAATGATCTTTGTAGTTGATTTGTCTGAACTGTGGCTATTGTGCATTCTTTGAGTAATCACTTGTAAAAGTTGTCGCTGCTTGAAGCTATTTTCCTTTACTCACTTCGAAGAGATTTTGCTGGTTTGGGGGTCCTGGCAGAGACTCCCAAGAGCAGAGTAGGGAAGAGCCCCGCGGGGACTTGGATGCCACGATGGCTGCAGTCAGGTTTCGATTCCACTTTGTGTGCCCCTTAACAGTGACTAACTGTCCACATTCCTCCTGAATAAAAGATCTGAATTGGTAGAAAGCCTCACGTCCTGGTTTCTTGGGGAGGTGAGAGTGGGGGCGATGGCTGCACCTGGTGCCTGGGGAGAGGGCCGCCCTCTTCACCATTTCATCGGCCCGTCTGGGAGGCGAGCTTGTATTTGGGTGGGCTGAGCTACACCAGGTACATGCCCCACTCCAACCCCATCAGAGCCCACCCGTAAATGCCTGGTTCCCAGAGACTTCACAGGCAAGATTTCAAGGCCCAGGGGAGGAACCGTATCACCAATCACACATGGAATTCCCCTCCCCTTGCTGGTGGTGGTTCTCCGCCCCCGCCCCCACCCACCCGCTCACGGTGCCTTGCCTGCAGGCTGTGCCTGTTTGGAGTCAAGTTGCAGTCTGAACCCCGGCTGGCTCATCTGCATTCTCAGGAGATGGGCCATTTGCCTTTTACTTCATAGATGGCATCCAGAATATTTTTTCATCTTGAATTTCAAAGAGAATGCACAGCTTTCCACATTGTCATTTAGTTGGGAATTTCTACAAGGCTCGTCCTTGACCTTTTAAAAATGATATGCCAGAGGACAGGGGGGTGGGCCTAAGTCACAATAAAGCCTGCTTCCTCATGCATCATACAGACAGCAGCGGGGCAGGAGGGCCAGTGACATGCTTGGGGGTGCAGAAGGACTCTGGGTATCACAGGGGTGCTGGGTGAGCCGGACAGGGAAGGACAATGTGTCTGCCTGCTGGGGTGCCCTGGGACCCTGGGCACCCGTCTGGTTCTTGGGCAGCTCCCGGTTCCACCTGGAGGGAAATGTAGCGCCCGAGTATTCCAGAACGAGGGCAGTTTCCTTCGTACCTGAGGTGAGTGCCAGGCGCGCCTGCGGAGGGAGCAAGGCCATCCTCCCCACCATGCACCTCCAACTGGACAGGAGAGCAGACTGCCCTGCAGGACCTCAGGGTTTTCTTCTATTGCTGGTGACCCTGCATTTCATCTGGGGGCCCACTGATACCAGCTTGAGGAGTTGGGACCAGATCACGCCAGTGTCCAGGGAGCAGTTCTGGCCCCCATACAGACGACAGCCTTGACTTCCCAGAGTGCAGGGAGAGGCGGCCCCCCAGCCATCCCTGCCTCCAGGAGACTGATCCTCATCTCTACCCTGTCCTCTGGGGTCCTCCCCTGGAGCTTTTCCTGGGCTCTGTCTAGTACAGGCCCAGGCATTTCATTTCCATCTGATGGACAGACTTGTAAGGCAACACATCACGATAATGGAACTGTTACCACTGACCTTTGCTTTAGTTTTCTTTAGAAAACTGCATGTGTGCAGCTTTCCCTGAGCTCTCCCTTTTTTCCCATGTAGCCGGTCCCTGAGGATCCTGCCCCCTCCCAATATAAGAGACAAAACATCTTTGGAAACTTGTCTTTATGAGAATCTTGAGTTCCTAATGCATCTGGCCTGGAGCAGGCTGAACAGTGCAAATATTCCAGGAAGACAGACAAGAGAGGCCAACCAAGGCCAGTGTCGGGGAGAAGGGGGCACTGCAGGCCAGCGAGTGAAGCGTCCTAAGATTCCTAGCTCTATGGTCCCTTAGCAACCACGAGGCTCTCACACCCACCGCTGGGACCTGGTGGGACCCATCTCTAAAGGTCCTCTGTCTAGTCTGGCTGGGTGAGTGGGAGGCTGGTCAGCACCAGTGGGCTGTGAGGGACGCTGTGACACCAGCCCAGCTGTTAAGTGGAGAGTGGCAGCTGAGTCCGGGGCCGCTCTGGCTTGGGAACAAATTCAGAGCAGACCGATGCCCTGACTTTCCTGTTACCTGCCTCAGAGGGCAGCCGGACTCTGCGATCAGGAGCCTTGGGTTTCAGGCCCAGCACTGCTCGCCAGATGTAGCTTGGTCTCTCTGAGCCCGGTTCTCTCTTCTGTCAACAGGGCCCCTTCCCTGCGGGGGTCGTGGTGAGGGACAGAGGCGGTGCAGCTGGAGCACGTGGCAGGGAGCAGGCTCCTAGCGAACAGCAGCCACGCCGGAAGTGGGAGGAGACAGGACGAGAGTCTGAGCTCCGAAGTCTCCGCAGAGCATTCCCCGCCTCCTTCCCGGGAGCCTGCCGCCCTCCCTCCCTCCGCAGGCGGCCTTCCTCTGCAGGAAGTGCCAGCCGGGGGCTGCCCCTGTCTTGTTTGCTTTTAAATTTGCAATAACTCGGTACCAGCTGTCCCAGCATTAGCCCCCTCGCTGCCAGGAAACTGCCTTCCTCCTGCGGCAGTGCCAGCCGGCCGAAGCAGGGAGTCTGCGCAGAGCCTCTTTTCAGACAAAAATGGCTACAGAGCACCTGTGGTCTTCCGTTTCCGACGGAGACCATCCCAAAGTCTCTCCTCACTGCCCCCCTCTAGCCCACCTCACTCAGGTTACAACCCATAATCTCCCGCCCTCTGCAGGTCTGGGGCCCCCGGCCTTGCCCAGCGCTGAGCCGGCTACCGGTTCCCTCCAGAGACGGCTGGGCTGCAGAAGGGGCAAGGTGCCGCCCAAACAACACCCAGGGAAGAAGACAGAGGACCTGGGAACAAGAGACTGGTTCTCCAAACCCGGGACTGACGAGTAACACCTGGCCCGTGCAGCGGCATCCTCCTCCCTGCACCTCTGCCCTCCCCGCTGCGGGGAGGGCCCCTGAAGGGCTGCAGCTGGAGGTGGAGGGGATGGCGCTGCCCCACGGACCCCGCCCAGTTAACCCCTCAAGTACACCGACCTCTCTTCCTTGCTGCAGCCCTCAGCCTGCTCCGCCACCTCTGTTTACAGAAGAGGAGGATCAAGTTCTGAGCTAGGTGCTGGAGGGAGCGCAAGGTCAGGCAGCAAACGCCCTCCAGGCCCCAGTTTCGTGGTGTCAGAGAGGATTTGGAGAAGCTGCTCTCTAAGTCCCCGGAGCCCTCTGCTGACTGCCTTGGACAACAGCCACTTGGGAAGTACTGAAAGCATGTACAGGTGACAGCAGCAGCCGATGGGGCCAGGAGCCTGGGAGAGCTGGCCCCATGGGCCCCAGGCCGGCACCCCACCCTTCAGAGGGAAGGTTCCTTTCCCGTTGCTGTTTCAGGTTCCAGGCTGTTTCTTCAGGGCTGTGAGTTTGAGGCAGGTCCCAGCACAATGCGGGCAACTGGAAATTTGCTGTTCTATTTTGTTTGAACAAAAAGGAAAAAGGACTCATAGCCATGGTCAATAGTGGGGTGATTGCAGGGGAAAGGGGCTATGGGGGGGTTAAACGGAAATAGAAAACAATACAATAAAATCAATCTGCTGTTCTAGAAGGGAGTGTCCATGGAGCCAAGACACTACCCCTCACAAGAGATGTGCAGAAGCCCATGTTGGCAGGTGGGTAGCAGCACTGGGGACAAGGCACATGACACCGGCAGGATTAGGTCAGCAGAGGGCTCTGAGCGCACACCTGCATGGGGAGGAGCTGACCGAGAAGGGAGGTCAAGGCCAGTGCCAGAGCTCTCAACCCAGGAGTGGAATGAGACTCCGCTGAAGAGCTGAAGACGCTGGGAGAGCCCCGCCCACCAGACTCACAAGCATTCCCTCCAGCTCTCAGTTTCCCCCAGCCCAGGCCCTGTTCTGGGGGACTTGGTTTGAACGAGGAAGAGGCAGGGTAAGTGAGGGTCTGAGGGGAGGCGGACATGACAGGGGACCCTGTTCCCACTGGCTGCGACTGCCTCACATTCACAGGGCATCCCCCCGGCCGGGGAAAGCACTGGGCTTTTTCATAAACGCCGCTTCATCCTTAGAGCAAGCCCATAAAGGGGCACCACTGTCCGCATCTGACAGGTGAGGAAGCTGAGAACCAGCAGGGCAGACTCCCCTCAGGTGGCTGAGGAAGCGGCCCAGCTGGGACTAGAGTCCAGAACATGATCCCGGTGCTCGCATGTGCCACGTGTGTCCCCTCACCCACTGGCACCTGCCCCCACGCCAAACGGTGCTGTGCCTGGAGAAGCAGGGGCCCAGCTGGGCATGAGAAGAGCACGGTCTGTGCATGGCAGTGCCCCTCGGTGCACTTGGCATAGTGACCCCTCTGTGACCGGCCACCTGCTGGCCCAGCACTGACCACAGGCTGGGACCATAAATCAGAGGCCGTCATGTGGCAGGGGCAGGGACAGAAGATCTCATAACAGGTCTCTTTCCTATGCTAACAGGCCAGGTGGCCTCCAGCTGTCCCCTGGGAGCAGTGTTAGAATACGGCCTCCAGGGACTCGCAGGACGGGATGCTTTCAGGGGTGCTGCTGACAGCAGCAGCCCCGTCCCACTGCACCCTTGCTCAGGTTTGGGTTGGGGGGGGTGGCAGCGGGTGGGCACAAGCAGAAAAAATGGAGCCCTGAAGAGGGCGGAGCAGGAGCAGCGCTGATGTGGCCACTCCTCTGCAGCCAGCCCCGCTTCGGGCAAAAAGGCTGGGTCTGCTTACGGTGAACATCTTCCCTTCGTTTACTACAAACAACCGGTCAGTTCAGCTGGGATGAAAAACAGCCTGTGGACATGACCTCAGGCTCCAAGCAGGTCATGCAAAGACTCAAAACTCAGAGGCTCCCCAGTACCCAGCCTTGTCCACCACACCTGGGCCGGGCAGGAAAGGAAGAAAAGCCCAGGGGGTGTGAGAATTCGTCACTGGAGAAGGGGAACTGGGGCTGGGCTCTGGACCCCTCAGGAGCAAGGGGCTGTGGGGATGGGCTGGAAGCTTCCCCCCAGGAGGCTGACCCTCTGGGCAGGACCCTCTGCCCAGCTGCTGTCCACTGGGGCGGGGGCAGGTGTCAGGTCACGTCCAGGCCGCTCTTGCTCCTCCCTTCTGAGCTGCCTCATGTCCAGCCAGCCTATCACAGGGTCAGAGCCCCTGTTCCTCCTCCCCACATCCCTTCCCATGATTTGGAGGCAACAGATGATTCTGTCCCTTTTAGGCCCCTTCCCCTTGGTACTGTCCTCAGGCTGGAAGTCTCCGACGTCTCCGTCCTCTTCTTCTCCGCTTCTGTCCTCGACCAGCAGCACTCTCGCCTGGGCTGGTGCAAGAGGAGGAGAGCGGCCGGCGCCGCCCCCAGCTGGAGCTGGCTGAGTGTGGGCTGCAGTGCGGGGGCAGGGGCTCCAGGCGATGTGAAGGAATGGATCTTTGTGGGCAGCAACGCTTTCCTGGTCGCTCATCCACCTCCACCCGAAGCTACTGAACAACAGAGGACAAAGGGGTGAAGGAGCACGGAGCCGGGGGGCCTCACTTGGAGCTGGGAGCCGAGTGGTCTGCATGGAGGAAGGTGGCAGTGGTGTAGTTTTGGAAGAGAGGTTGTAGGAACATTCCGATGGTGCCAAAGACACAGACGAAGACAAAGATCCAAAGGAACAGGCGGTCGATCACCATGGCAACATACTTCCAGTCCTCACTCACCTGGACAGGAGACAAATGATGCCCAGGTGTATCAGTCACATGATGTGGGATAGGAGTGGGGTGGTGATAAGCACCCCACCTTACACCTTACGCAGACACATCACTCTCTCCCTCCATGACCCTAGAGTGACCCTTCTGAAGCATGGTTTCAGTCCTGCCTGCTTAAAAGCCTCCAGTGGCCCCACTGCCTCCAGGACCTCTCCGAACTCCCAGATCTGGAATCAAGACCCTGCTGTGACAATGTGCGCCTACCCCCACCCTCTTCCGTGCTGGAACCTGGATTTACCAAACCCCACAGGTCCTCTCGGGTCTCTGTGCTTTTGGGTTCCCTTTCTGTCTAGAATTCTGGTCCTCCCTTTCTATACTTGCTGAACTCCTACACATCCTTCCAAGCCCAAATCAAATGTAACCTCTTCTGGGAAGGCTTTCTTGATCCCCCTGATCAGAATGAACCATTGTCCCTTCCAGGTTCCTTTAGCACTGCAGACGCGCTGTGCCATCACTTCAATTTGCAGGTCTGCCCCCGCCCCCACTCCTAAACTACAGGGACTCATCAAATGCGCTTTTGTCATTCCAGCACCTGGAACACAGAGAGACAGGAAATGGGTCTTGAATTAGCGAATGGATGGCTCCCTCTGCTCCCTGTGTGACCGCAGGGGAGCCCGTCCCAGGGCACCATCTGAGCATGCAGGCCCCGAGGGCGAAGACTGGGTCCCGGATGTGAACAAATCTGTCAAAAAGACAGTGACTTCTGTAGGTTCTAGGGGGAGTGCTGGCCTCCCCTCAGAGCTGCTCCGCTCCAGCCTGGCTCTGGGCCTGGTGCGCACGCTCCCCTGCAGCCCTGCGAGCCGGGGGCTGGGGGAAGAGGCTGCGCACCTTCATTTAGTCAGCAGCTGAATAATGACTTGTTCCTGTCACATGTGTGCCTCCTGTGTCCCTGGCACCATGCTGGCACGGGGGATATAAAGAGAGCAGGACAAAAAAATACATCCTGTGGTTTGCAGTCTACTGAGGGAGGTGATGGACACTAAATAAGTAAAAATTTAAAAAGTACACAGGCTGCCTATAAGGAAACAGAGGGCTGAGACAGAGAAGTGGGGGGGACGATGTGATTTACAGTGTGGCCTAGGAAGGCCTCTTGGAGGAGGTGACATCTGCAGTGAGAGGGGATGTGAGGAGCCAGCTGTGGCAGGAGAAGTCACCTTCAGCCAGCCTGCACCCTTCAAAAGGGTTTACACCAGGGAAGACCAAGCCGAGGAACTGCTCCGGGCTGAACTAAAGAGGCAGGGCAGCCAAATGCTCTGGATTTGGCATGGTCCCAAGACCATGGATTGACATGAGGGCGATGCTACCAAGGGCATCACGGGAAAATTGGGAAAACCGAATCTGGACTTTAGATATTGTACTGATGCTGAATTTCCCGAATTTGGTCATTGAACCTGGTTTATGCAAGGCAGTGTCCCTGTTCTGAGGAGGGGCACGCTGTCATGCTTAGAATAAAGGGTCACAATGTCTACAACGTAAACAGGATATCGAAAGTTATTAATAAATTTTTAAAAGGAAAAAGGGCATTCTGAGCAGAGAGACCAATCTGTGCAAACGTCCTGAGGCAGGAAAGAGCTTAGCTTGCTTAGGAAGGTCAATCAGACAAGCCAGTGAGCTGAGCAAGGGGGAGGAGGCACAAGGGGGCGGGTGGGCGGGGGGGGACACTGTCTGGATGGAGAGGCACAGGAGCTGAGTCCAGGGCACCAGCACACGTCTCTGCTCCGGCCGGGGCGAGAGCTGACGGAGGCCCACAGCCAGGGGCAGCGTGCAGACGGTGCAGGAACAGGGAAGCTGAGGATAATATTGGGGGTTGTGCTCACGGGTCAAGACTTCTGAGAATCTGGACGGTGAGGGAGGTGAGAGAGAAAGTTAAACGTGGGGAAATCACTCAAGGTTTTTAGTCCAAACCATCACGCGGAAGGAGCTGATTCCATTTACTAAAAGATGGATGAGGAGGAGGTGGGGATACGTGTTAAGCACTCAGCTTGGGAACGCTGAGTCTGAGATGCCTCCGAAGCATCCAAGTAGGTCACTGCACCGTCAGCACCAGCTCAGAAGACGCACAGGGCAGGAGCGGACTACAGCAGAGGCGGTGGAGGCGGAGAGGAACAGCTGAGCCCCTGCACCGCCACCCCCACCCCTGCCTCTCCCACTCGGCCTCGGCTGGCTCTGAGGCTTTCACCCCAAACCCCCCAGCCTGGCCAGCCCCTCTTCCTCCATCAGGACCCACGCAAACGCCACGCTCTGAAGTCCTCCTCCTCCTTCTCCCTCCAAACAGTAGGGCAGAGAGCTCACCCTTCCTCACCCACGAACCAAAATGGCAGCAACCCAGCAGAAACATCACCGGTCACCATGGCAACAGCTGGGCAGCAGCCAGGAGCTAGCCAGGTACTGGAGACTGAAGGGGCTGGGGGCTGGGCCTGGCCAGCCACAACCCAAAGTGGGGGCGCTCAACTCTTTAGACTTGGTTCCCAGATGCAGAAATCAGGGGAGTCCCCGTCTGAAGAACTGCCACAGAAAACGCCTGCTGTGCAGCAGTGTGGGGGACAGGTCTCGGAAGCCCTAGCCTCCACCTGCCCTCACCTCCATAAATATTTCACGAGGCCATCCCCAGGGCCCCATGACAGCAGAAAGAGTATGTTGATCTGGCACCGTCCTCCCCTGTACCCGCGGGCTCTCGGAAACTCTTAACCACCCCCCAACACACACACCCTTTGTACTCCCCTTAGTTTCACCCCCCTGGTGGGGGGCACACAAAGGACTCAGCTGTGGTTTGTGCTGAGAGCTGAAAATTAACAACTTGGACTTGGGAATACAAGGGGTGGGTGGGAACTCTCGGGACACGGCCACAGGCCAACTGCAAACGCAGAAGGGCCTTCTCCCTTTCCTGGCCGTCCTCCTGACACTAATGATGCCCCAGATGGGGCATCTTCGCCCTGGCTACTAGTCCTCAGGGAGCCGCAAGGTCAACCTGTACGGACTCCAACTTAGGCAGCGCCACCACCTGGAAGCCGACTGCGAACACCGACCAGCGCCCAGGCCTACGGCTGCAAGCAGACGCACGTTTCCCTCATCCGGCCCTTTTCGCTGTGCATGCCGCTACCGTGCGGCCGCTTTCCACTGCAGCCCCGCATCTCACGTCCCACGGCCGCGCGCTGCACTCACGCTTTGGTCGTCGTCCTCGCTGCGCATGTGGTCCGCGATGAAGCGCACACCGTCCACCGCCTCCTGGAGGCCACAGCCACACGGCCCCCCCAAGCGCCCCGGGACAGCTGCCGGCGCAGGCTCTGCCCCAAAGGCCTCAGCCAAGCCCTGGACCGACGCGCGGTTGACAAAGCACGTGCAGGAGTCGGCCCCAGGGGCTTCGCGGAAGAAGAGGGTCCTGGGGCCCTCGCGCTCGCGCTGGCGCCTCCGAAGGCGCAGGCGTTGGCGGGCGCATTGCCGGCGCGGCTGCTGCATGAAGAGTAGCGTGGGCAGCTTCTCCAGGAAGACGACCTTGACCCAGGGTGCCATGGTGTGTGTGGTGGGCGAGCGGTGGTGCACGTTGAGCACGCACACACTGGTGACGATGGAGAAGGTGACGAGCACCATGGTGAACATGAGGTACTTGCCAACAAGCGGCACGTCGAGGGACGTGGGCGGCACGATCTTGGAGATGAGCAGCAGGAAGACGGTGAGAGCCAGCAGCACAGAGATGCACAGCGTCATCTTCTCGCCGCAGTCGGACGGCAGGTAGAAGACGAGGATGGCCAGGGAGGTGATAAGCACACAGGGGATGATGAGGTTGATGGTGTAGAACAGCGGCTTGCGGCGGATGATGAAGTCGTAGGTGATGTCCACGTAAGTGGAGTCCTCCGGGTTCTCGTTGCGCCGGCCGGGCAGCGCCACGATGTCCCACTCGCCACTGGGTGTGAAGTCGTCCAGGCTGGCCACATCACTCTTGAGCACCAGGTCGATCTCCGTGCGGTCGTAGGTCCACGAGCGGAACTTCATGGTACAGTTCTGCTGGTCAAACGGGAAGTGCTTTACTTCGATCTTGCAGGCGCTCTTGTAGATGGCCGGCGGCAGCCAGAAGATGCTGCCGTCGTAGGAGACCACGGCGTTGGAATAGAAGGACACCTCATACATGCCGTCAGCACTGCCAAGGGATGAGCAGTCAGCTCTGGCCCCAACGTTCTCCACCCCCACCCATCAACCCAGCCCTGGCTAGGAGGAGAGGAAAGCCAAAGGGAGGTATGGGAGGGGGAACCCAGGTCTGAGGGTAACCACCCAGAGTGTAGGGAGGTAGAGCAGGAACCGTATGGGGGGGGGTTGTGGGGAGAAGAGGTGTTCTGCTCAGAACTGTGAGGCCCCTTCGAGATGAAGAGGCAGATGAAGGGGGGGGGGCAGTATGGCTGCTACCTGTCCTGCACTGTGGAAGCCGTTTGCTTCATGTAAGGGTGGAGAAGTTGGGGGAGCCAGGGAGGCCAGAGTGAGGCACCCCAAGCAACGATGTGGGACAGAGGCAGGTGGGAGCAGGAGATGGTCCCAATAACGGTTTGGGAGGTAAAAGGGATTATTTCAGGAGAGGGCATAGCACCTGGAGGAGAAAGTGAGACCTCCGGGTTGTCCAATCCTGGAAAGCCTATCCTCAAATCAGTTTAGGCACTGGCGGCTGTGAGTCCTTGCTTACATCCCACAGCAGCTCCAAACACTGGGACTCCTGAATGGCTGGGCGGTGCCAACAGTGGGCCGAGTTACCCTGGCTGTCCACATTATACCTCACGGGTCTGCGTCTGTCTGTCTGGGTAGTGGCTGCATCTATGCCAAGGAAGAGACTCCTCTCTGCACCCACCATGAGCTGAGTTGCCTCCCCCAAGACCTCTTCCTTCTCTGAGCACTCCCTTGGTCTCCCCTAGCCTTCCCATGGCTCCGAGGTCACCTACTTGTTGTACAGGACCACATCTGGGAGCCAGATGTGTTTGGAAGGGAGTCGAACTTTCTTCATGTTGTCAAACTCCTCAGGCTTCCATGTGAGGCGATAATCCTCCCATTCCTGGGAAAGGGAGAGAGGGAGGCAGCACCGACCTCTGCCTTGGGAGGGGCCCGCAGTTAAGGACAGTGACAAGAGGGGCCCATCTAGCTTGAGGAAGCTTTTCAAGCCATCACCTTTCCACAGTGACTACTCTGTCCAGCATATGTGGCTTATAAAATATACTCTCATTTAAACTGCACAGCTAAGCCAAGACATTAGAATCTACATTTTACAAATGAGAAAATGAGCCCTGGCTGGCATAGCTCAGTGGATTGAGCGCAGGCTGCAAACCAAAGCATCGCAGGTTCAATTCCCAGTCAGGGCACATGCCTGGGTTGCAGGCCATGGCCCCCAGCAACCGCACGTTGAGGTTTCTCTCTCTCTCTCTCTCTCTCTCTGTCTCTCTTTCTCCCTCCCTTCCCTCTCTAAAAATAAATAAATAAAATCTTAAAAAAAAGAATTACCACCAATTAACAATAAAATGTAATTATAATACTCCTTAAAAAAACAAATGAGAAAATGAATCTTGCAGAGTTTAATATGTTCAAGTCATAGAGCTGGTGAGTGGAAGAACCAAGGTTCAGATGCAGTTATTTAGGACACCAAAGTTTATGCCTTTCTGCCTCTCTTCAGGGGAGTAAAAGAGGGGGAAGCACCTAAAAAGAAAAGAAGAAGAAGCAGAAAAGGATGAAAGAGAAGACCGGGGTGTGGGCAGGAAGAGCACCTACCTGGGTGAGCCAGACATTGGTGGTCATGATCTGCTCCCGCTCGTGCTGCAGGACAGAAGAGAAGCTGCTGCAAAGGCCTCCCCACCTGTGGGCCCCCCACAGCCGCCCCCAGGCCCCGCCCCAGCTCCCAGGCCTTGGGAACTCCAGAGGAGTCAGCACTAATATGAACACATCCTGGCTGTGTTGAGTTCGGTAGCTGGGCGGAGAGTTTGGGATTCCACTCACCACACTGATGAGCTGGGCCAGTGAGACCATAAGCTGGACCGTCACCAGCTCAGAGCCATTGGTGGCTGGGCGGATGAGCTTGTTGTAGCGGGAAGGATCCAGGAGATGCTCCACCAGCCGCTCCTCTGTATCCGTACCCCAGACTCCTGGGCAGGGGATTGAGGGGCAAGAGGTAAGTAAGCAGGCAAAAAAGGCCAGCCCACCCTAGGCAAGGGGGTCAATCCAGGCCCAAACAAGAGGCTGTAGCTTCCCAATGTTCCATCCCTAAGGATACATCAAAATGCTTCGGTTCCCTATGGAGGCCCCTCATAGAGAAACCCTTCCCTGAGAGCCCCAAGCTGCCCAGACAGCCCTACACCAATGTCTCCGGCCCAAGAAACCACTCTGTAGAGATTAGTGGAGACCTGCTCTTCCTCTAAGGTCTCAGAGTGTGGTTTCAAGAGACATGCATGTTTCCAGAGCTTCTCCTAAAAGATGCCTACAATTCAGGGAAGGTTATTCATGTCCCACCATACACCCCTTCCCCTCAGTCAGTGTTCATCTATGCACTCGAGTCACATGATGTGCCTCCACATGTAACTGGCTGTGACCCCCCACCCCCACCCTCGAAGGTACTGGGTTGGAATAGAACCGTTGGAATTTCTAAGCTGTGGGTCAGGGTGCATATTTAGTCCCAAGTTTCAAATATACAGGATCCCACACCCCAGGAGATGACATGCGGGTGTAGAAGTCTCATTAGGTTGTACATTCCCTTTGCACCTGCTCTCCATACGCTCCATGTCCCTCTGTAACTCTGCACAAACACACGCCATCCCCTCGGAGAGGTCCTCCCTGGGCCCCAGCCTGGCAGAGCTCGTTCCCCTCCAAGTCTCCTGTCCCACCCTGCGAGACCGTTGAAAAGTCACTTCTCTCCCCCTCCTTCCCTGCCTCTGTGGAGTGACCAGAACCAGGAGCCCAAGGTGGTGGGCATGGGCAATAGAATCAGGAGCCCAGGGAAATGATGGAGAGCCAAGGGAGGGTGGCGAGCCAGGTGGATGTCTTGACACAATGTTTCACAAGAAGTCAATGGCATTTCAGCCGCAGAGACTGCCCTCCTGACGACCTAGAAAGCCTGGGGAGATTCCCTCCCTCCTTCCTTTGTGTGCCCCACCTCCCCACCCACCCCTGCCCAGGCTTCTGTCGCTTCCTTTCATCACCACTCCTCCCAGCTCAGTCTCCCGGGGCTCCCTGCAGGCCCGAAGGTCTCTCCCCTGACTCCCAGCAGACGCCCCCACCTCCAGGAATCCCTTCCTCCCCCCTCGGAGCCTGGCCGGGTGAGGCAGAGCGCGGCGCCCCGGCGTTACCTGAGCACAGCTGGAGGAGGCCGAAGCCGAGGAGCAGCGCCGCGGAGCCGGGGCGCCAGGCCATGCTGCGGGCATAGCTCGCCGCCTCGCGGAGACCGGCCGGCGGCGCCGCGGCGGGTGCTGTCCGCGGTGCTGAAGCCGCGCCCGCGCCGCCCGCGCTCGGCTCGGGGCTGGGCCTTCGGCCCGACGCCGCGGCGACCGCGGGGCGCAGGGAGTGGGCTGCGAGAAGGGACCGGCTTCTCGCGGGTCCGGTCCGAACGGCGGAGGCTTCTCTGGCCGCTGCTCCGGGGAGTGCGAGCGGGACGGCGAGGGGAGGAGTCTCCGCCCGGAGGCGGAAGCGCCGGGCCTCGGGAAAGCGGGGTCTCGGGGCGGGACGCTCTTTGGCCGGTCCTGCCCGGGCGCCAGGTGTTCGGGAAGCGAAAGCAGACGGTCCTTCGGGCGGCGGCGTCCTGGAGCCCCACGTTGGGGCAGGGCCTGCAGGCTGTTGGGGAAGAGGCGGAGAAACTGCGCTGGTCGGACAAATGAATGGGCCGGGGCCCGCTCAGTCCGGAGGGACGCGGGCCAGCCTGAGGGGGCGCCAGTCGGAGGTTCTGGGGTCCCGCCCATCTGTTTTCTCTCACCGAACCCAAATGATCCTGCCTCCTGGGAAGGCCGAGGGTGCCCCAGAGAACATGCCCCTAGGGGAAGAGACAGGGGGCTGTGGGTTTGCTATTTTAAGAAAACAAACAACTTTGGAGTCTGGAAACAGGGCCCCCTCACCTGTCCCACTCTCTACCTCCCTCCATAAATTCCCTAAAAGGCCAAGCTTTCTATCCCGTCCCAACTGGTCTAAGGTGAGGACTTCTGGGCACAGTCTGAATAGGTGACCTTGAAGGTCGTGAACAGTGGAAGGGTGGGTGGTTCTTATCACTTAGCCTTCCTCACCTCGTTCCTTTCTACTCCAGTCTTTGGGTTCCCTGTGACAAGGCGGATCAGAAGGCCCTTTCACAGAGGCCAGCCCAAGAACGAAGCTAACACAAAGGAGAGCAAAGATGAGACAGAGAAAGAGGTGTCAAAATTCAATGACATCTTTGATCTTGAAAGCCCTGAACTTTTAGCTTGAGAGCCGATAAAGGCTTCCCTTTTTTCTTAGGTGGATTTTTATCACTTTCAACCAAAAGGTTCCTGCCTAAAGCAGCCTTATCATACATCAAGGCTCTGTCTTATTCCCTCTCTGCCTACTTCTTCCACCTCATCTGGGCCACCACCTCCAACTCTACACTTCAAATATTGGCAACGTCTCTATGATCCTCGAATATTCTGTCCCTTCCATCCTCCACGCTTCACGGTCCTTTAAACATGGAGTTCCCTTGGCTTTTTTGTTACCCATTTCCCCCTCAGCTGCCTTTTACTTAACTTTGAACATCTGGCAGCAACGTCAGTTCCTCAAGGAAGCTATGCCTGAGTAAGAACTAGATCAGTAACTTGCTTTATGTTTCCAGAGGATGTCCAATAAGTCAACGAACCAGGCTAGGGTGTTGCTGTCTCTTCCGCGGGATCATGAACCAGCAGAGTGCCTGGCACATTGCGAGGGCTCAACAAATATGGAAAAGGGCTGGTACAGGACTGACACCTTTTACTGTGTAGGGGGATGCTCCACTTTAAAAGCTCAGTTCCTGGAATGGCGGAGGAAGAGCAGGACAAGTACCAGAAAAGGAATGACTGGCAAGAAGTGGGGTGACTGCGAGCCCCTTACTGCACATGAAAGTGGGCCACAAATCTGTGCCAGCAGCTTCAAGGCAAGTGCCTATGTAGACATGTGATAATATCTGAAGAATGAAAGACATCCTGGAACCAAGGAAAGGACTGAATGATAACAGCCTATGGAAAAGGGAAGGGAAAGAGAAGGGTATACACTCACACCGCTGGGGGAAAAGGTCAGAGGCAGGAAGAACTACCTTCAGCAATCAGAGCCACGTGTGCTGAGGATCCACTGCACAGGTGTTGAGGATGCATGGACCAAAAAGACCTCATCCCAGCCGTTAAGGAGATCACAGTTCGGCAACAAAGGCTTATCACACAACATGGTGGCTGCTCAGGAGGGATATAATTGAGGAGCTGTGGAAGCAGGGGAGGGAGAGGTGAATAGTGCCTCTGCGCCTGGAGGGCATGGAGATTAAAACTGAGATTTGAAAACTGAGTGCGCCAGTATGACAAGGGTGGCTTAAAGGCACTCCTGAAAGAGGGATGGCAGGAGGGCTTATGCATAGATGCTGCTTAGCCCTTTCTTCTTTTGGTGGGTGCCAGGCGGTTGAAGAAGGCTTCCTTTATGAAAATCTCTCTCTGGGGTAGTTGCTTGTGTCTCGTTTGGCAGACTAGAGGATCATTTGCTTTCTTGAAGCTCTCGGTTTCTCCCCGATGCTCCTTTAGGCCAGTCATGCAGCCTGCTCACCTGGGCCTCTGCCTTCTCTTTTCAACTCCCCCAGCTTTTACGTCAAGAGTAATTCCAGCCTGGCAGGGAGTGAGTCCTCTTTGCACAACACCCTGCGGCAAAGGAGAACTGGAACACCCTCTCTCCCTCCTCTCCCACACACACTCCTCCCACACCCACCAGGAAGAAAGGCAGCCAGGGAGAGGGAACCATGCAGGGTGATGGACAGATACAGAAGTATCAGTCCTGACGCAAAACAGGGACCAGGCAAAGTCTGGTGTGGCATTCCCTTTGCCTCTGATGGAAAGACATTTTCTTTTGAAAAGCATCACAATCCATTTGTTTACACATTTATGTGTACTTAGATATAACATATATATAAATGTACATAAATTATAAATGTACAGCTAGGTACATTTTCACAACACAAACATAGCCACATCGTTTTCACTCATATTTGTAAAAATAGAACATTAGTGATGTCTCGAAGTTCCCCCGGAAGGCACCCCCATCATTGTCCTCTCCTCTCCGACAGTTCATCATGAGGGCAGGAAAGGGGAGGGACCACTCCATGGGCCCTGCTTAAAGTTCCGGAACTAGATAGAGGTGGCAGTCACACGACACTATGAATGTGCTCAATGCCACTGAATTGTACATTTTAAAATGGCTAAAATGGTAAGTTTTATGTTATGGTATTTCCCCACAATTTAAAAAACTAACTAATAAAGTAAAGACTATTCTGACTTCTAAGAGCACAGATGGCCTTTGCCTGCCAAATTTCATATGAATGAAATCACAACCTTTCATACTTTCTAACCTGTGGACATTGTTGAATGAGATTGTAGTTTATTCATCCTCATCACTGTAGAATATTCCATTGTGTGAATACACCATCATTTATTTGGGTTGTCTCCTGTTTTACTATTAAAAATATTTCTATGAACATTCTTGGTATACAAATATATGCATTTGAGTACATAACTAAGTCGTTTCCATTTTAATTTATTTTTTCAAAGGAATACATTATAGCTTTGTAACCTGCATTTTTCATTTACTATTTCTCAAGCATCTCTTCATACCAACAAGTGTTCTTCAATGACTTTCTAAACAGTTGCATATGTGGCACTGTAGGTGCATTTTGGAGCATATCTTTAATAGAATGTTGAAATGAGACTGCTGGGTCCAGGAATTAATGTTTTTGATTGCTTACTTATTTATTGCTAAATAATTAAATAATTGCTTTATCCTGCCTCCAGAAGGACTAACACTGTCAAGGTTACCCCGGGGCCTCAGGCTACAGTGCCAATGGTCAACATCTCTACAGTCGTGCCCACACCCTCCTGGTCTTCCTCTTGCCTCCTGAGTCATTCCTCCATTGTCTTAAGGGCCTTTCTCCCCAACCTCCTTCTACCTTAAGACCCAGTTCTTTCAGAATGTCCTCCATTTCCATTTAAGGAACTTCTGTCACATTCTTCCTGGGGAGTTAATCCTGACTAATATCACCCTCCAAGGACCTTACCTCTCCTGATCCCTGTTAGTGTGTTTGCTACATTGTATTACAGTTGATTACATCTGCCCCCCTCCCCTCACCCATTACCACATGTTCCTGAGGGCAGGAGCAAGAAATGCAACAAAAACAGTAACATGGGTCACAGCTGACATGTAAGGAACCCCTCCTCTGTGCCAGGAATGGAGCTAAGCTACCCACAGGGACTGTATCTTATTTGTGTCTGCTCCCCCAGGGCCCATCACAGTGCCTGACAGAGCACAGTGGCCCAGGGTGCACTTGTTGAGTTGGCGACGGAGTGCTGTGCTTCTGGGAGCAAGTCGAAGGAGAAGGATGATCACTCTGCCCCAGACAAGAGCATCTGCTTGTTCTGATAACACATGACCTTTGGGAGAAACAAAAATCCCTTCAATCCTTTTTATATACAGCAGCCAGAATGATCTTTTAAAATCAGATCATGCCACTCACAGCTTAACAATCATTCAATGGTGCCCCACTGTACTTTGAATAAAACTCAAACAACTTGCAGTGGTCTCTGTAATCCAGCCCTTGCTTTTTTCACTGGCCTCATCTCCTACCCCCTTCTCTCTTCTTTCACTAGACTCAACGCCGATCCCCTCTCTATTTTCTGAAACACCAAGCTCTTCCTAATGCACCGTTCTAAGCACTTTTCATGTGCTACCTCACTTAACCCTCCCACCAGCCTTATGTAGTAGGTACTATTATGATCTCCGTGTTACAGATGTGAAAACTAAAGTACATATTGGCAAAGTCACACCATTAACAGCTGGCAGAGCTAGGGTTCAAAGCCCATGCTCTCAGCCAGTACATCATTAGCTTCCTACTTCTAGCCCCTGCCACCTTCGTTCGCACACAGGGTCTCTGAGGTCATTGCTCTCCTTGCTGGAATGCTCTTCCCCACCCCTGCCATCCTGCCTTCTCTTCAAATCTCAGCGCAAACACCGCCTCCTTAGGGAGACCTCCCCTGACTAGTGGACTTAAAGTTTCCCTGAGTCATTCTCTCCCACATGACCCTACTCTAATTCCTTGCATCTACTTACCATTCTGCTGGTCATTCATTTGTTTAGTATCTGACTCTGCATCAGAAAATAAGCACCACCAGAGCATGGATCTTGTCTGTCTACTGTTGTATGTTGATACTTAAACCAGTGTCCGACACATGGCATAGCCCCATAAACGTTTACTAAGTGACTAGTAAACATTTGTGCTTTGTAAACATCTTGACTTTGTAACAGTGACAGTAATAATAGCAACAGTAGTATCTAGCATTTGCTGGGCAATGTACTGTGTGCCCATCAGTATTAATCATTTTACATATCTCATTTCTTCTAAACTGGAACAATAATCCACCCTGCAAGGCAGAAGAGTATCATGCCCATTTTACAGATAAGGAAACTGAATTTCACAGAAATTAAATAACTAGACCGATGTCACATAGCTAGCAAAGCAGAGGAAGTCAAATCCAAATTCGGTTCTGACTGCCTAGTCCATGGTCTTGCCACTCAGTTGTGCTGCCCCCTTTACGGTGTGATTCAAAGAATATCTGTAGCCGACTCTCTAATGAACGCTTGTGGCTCTGCCTCTCTCCTGAGCTCAGAGCTCACACCCCACGGGATGTCTCCAGGAGAATGTCCCACACCCCCTCCCCTCCACACACTCAGCACATTTATAACCCGAAGCTCCGCCCTTCCCACAAAACTCCGCTCCCCTTTGAGCTGTGTCACTCTCTGCCGGCGCTGCTACTGTCAGCTGCCCAGGCTTTCAGAGCTTCTCACAGTTCTAGAGACCTTCCATTCTTCCTTGATCTTAAAATAAAGCCCAAGTTCCCAAACATGGTTTTTACTGTCTGCCAAGATTTAACCCTTGCCTACCTAACATGTATCTCTCTCCCCGCCTCCCCGGACACAGGTCAGGCCCTCTTTCCATTCCTCCAACTTGCCATGGTCCTACCTCAAAGCTCTTGCATATGCTGTCCCTTCTGCCTGTGGCAGTGTCCAGCCGCACCCCCCCCCCCCGCCCACCGCGCTCGCTGTAGGTAATTGTACTTGTCCTTCAGAATTTAGCGTGTCACTTGTCCAGGGACACGTTGCCAGATACCCGGTCTCGGTCTTCTTTGAGGCACCGACCATAACTGCAGTTAAGGACTGGGTGTGCAACAAGTCACGAAGCGTCTGACTTTCCGCCGGGCTGAGCACACAGAACAGGTGAGGGCTGGTTCTGTCTCGTTCAAGGCTGCATCCCCAGTGCCTCCCACGTAGCGGTGGGTGCTCGGGAAGTTCTTCCTCTTCTCCTCTGACAGCCAGGGAGTCCGCGCACGGTGTGGACTCCACCTTTATCCCGGCTGTTTCCCCCCAGAGGCGTGTAGGCTCCACGAGGGCAGCAAGTTTTGTTCTATTCACTCTCGTTTCCCTAGCACTCAAGAATTCATTAAATGAATATATTCACCACTTTCATTCCCTTTCTAATGCCCCTTCCCTCCATGTTTCAGAAAACACCAGCTACGACTCTGCATCCGGCTTCTGTCAGAGGGCGCCCCCAGCCAGAGAGCTGAGGTCCTGAGCGGAGGAGCAGAGAGGAGGAGACAGGCCCCCCCACCCCCCCGCAGTGACCACCACTTTGGAGTTTCCTCAGCGGGGGACTTGGAGTCTGTGCAAAATTGTGGGACTACCTCATCACCTCGTTGTATTCTAATTAATGTCCTCTATAAAATATGGAATTTAAGGTCTTCCAAATGGCTGTATTTGTGGGTTTCTTGGGTAAGAGAGTCAAGTCGCATGAAAGTCTCTTGATAAAGCCAGAGAGAGAGAGAGAGGGAGAGAGAGGGAGAGCGAGGGGGAGACAGAGAGAGAGAATGGTGCGAGAAAGCAACTGCAGCTTGACTACCTCTGCTAAGAAAAGCCATAAGTTTTAAACACCGCTTTGGCAGAGGGAGGTTTCCACACATCTTGGGCTCATCTATTCATTAATTAGCTTCCCACCAGGAGTTATACATTGTGATAGGAAGTCTAAGGAATACAAATATGAGCGATGCTCAGACTTCAAGTCCTGCAGATAGATACCTGGAAGATGATTAAAATACTATAAATAAAAGAAAAGCTTATCAAGAAACAACTACAATGTTTTCTGGCTGTGTGGGAGAACCAACCTCATTTTCACTTTCACAGTTTGCATAAGCCTGGGCTGAGCAGGGTCTGGGAAAACGTGGCTGCCCGAAAAGGGGAAACAGAGAGGGCTGCGCTTTTGGAAGGCCAACTAGGAGCGAAAGAGAAAAGGGAAGGGTGCACCCAAATGAGCCAGCACAGTTCCTCCCCATTTAGAGGTGAACAGGCTGGTGGGGACAACGGACAAGACATGTAAGGACTCAGTACACAACGGCAGATGCTTCAACCGCCATAGAACCGCCCTGGAAGCAGTGTTTGTGATGAACACTATGTGAGCAAATCAGGAAAAGTTTCACTGAGGGGCTGATGTGAAGTCAGGTCCTCGTGTCCAAGAATTCCTTGTTTAGGAATTTGTTGTCCACAATGCGCATGAGTAACCAGCCATATCTAATATGTAGGGAAGAGTGGAGGTTGGGATGGTAAATCTCTCTGGGCCCTTTCCAGGACTGGCTCAGGGTTGAAGTGACAGTCCCGAGTGTGTGTGTGTGCGTGTGTGGGGGGGGGGGGCAGGGGCACCCAGTCCTTTTCTCCAGTGGTGAGGCCACCACCAACAATGACAGCAATCACAATAGTCGTGATGACTAACCCCCTCATGGCCCTTATTGCATACCCGGAGCTGTTGTAAGTGCTTTTCATAGTCAACTCTCATAGGCAAAAACAGGTGGTGGGGTGGGGCCAGGTACGGGTTCATGCATTCAGGCACGGGCTTGCCTGGTTTAAATCTCCCATCCGTGCCACATAAAGAAACACCCAGATTTTCTTCTCCACTTGCCCAGATGTGAGATGCAGGGATAGAGGTAGGGGGTGAGGCTTAGAGAAAAGAAAGAAAGTATCAGAGGAAGCTCAGAGAAAGCAGAGCGGGGTAGGAGGACATTGAGTTTGGAGACACACCCGAAACACTGCTTACTAGTTGGATATCCTTGCACAGTCACTCCCTCCCCCAACTTGTAAAACAGGAATAGAAAATGCTTACTTTGCAATGTTGTTTGGGGAGTGGGGGATAAATATTTGCAAGATACCCTGGCTTAGGAAGTGCTCAATAAATGGGAATTCTTACAGCAGCCTTTTATGCCACCGACTTGCACAAACAGACACACAAGTGACATGTAGTTAACTCTCCGTGCTCCCTGAAGGAGACACATCTCAATCATCTTTAAATACCCAGAGCCCAACTTAAACCAAAAGAAGGCCCGTATCAACGGTCACTGAGTAGATGAAAGAGTAACGCAGCACTGAGGACCAAGGTCGTCTTCCAGCAAAGAGTCACGCATTTTGGTCCACGTGGAGAGGAAGATAGCAATCTGCCAATGGCTCAAGTGAGGAGCTGGCACAGCGTAACTCCTCCTCCGGCCCTACCACAGGCTAATACGGCGGCCCTCAGCTGAAAAACGCCTGCTCCGGATCTCTAGACCCTCAGCCAGCTTTGTCCTTTGTGATAGTGCCACCTAGCGAAAGCCCTGGGGTACTGCCGCCTACTTGCGGCTACTGAGACAAGGTGTTACAGTCTTTTAAGCTTGGGAGGGGATTGTGGTCCTCGGGGCCTGTGAACTTCCATTCTCCCGCCCATGTTGTCCCTCCCTTAACCTTGCCCAGACCCCGTAGGTGTGATAAGTGCCAAGGGTTAGCTATCCACTACCCCTCATACATAAGTGACCATCGATCTAGCTATCACACGGCCCTTCAGGGCATTGGGGCATCTCATCTTTGGGAGCAGGCAAACATGACTCGCATCAGAGTCATTGCACGGATGAGGACACTAAGAGAAGATGGTTAACACAAGGTCACACAATGAACTAGCTACAGGGCCGGGATGAGGATCCAAGACTCGTGATTCCTTGGCTCATTCCCCAACCACACGCCCCTCATTCAGCGTGACGACGGAGCATGCCCACCCTCACGGGGGCAGGGACTTGGGGGCCCTGTGCTGAGGACCAGGGTGGGGGCGCAGGATTAAGGCGGCACCGCAGCGATAGCAGCTCCCAGTCTTTCTTCTCTGCCAACCGAGCGACCAGCACGCTGGCCGCAGTGGAGAGAGGCAGGGGAAAGGGCCCAGAACAGGAAACACTGTCCCGCGCGGGTAGCCCCTGGGAGCACGCGGCGCCGGGTCATGTGAAAGGGGAGAGCAGACGAGGGCCGTCGCACGCACGCACGCCCGCCCGCCCTACGTAAACACGCACTGAGGCACCGACAGCCGCGAGGCCAAAGCCCCGGGTCACATGTGGAGAGTGGCAGTGGAGAACAAGGGGGCGGGAAAGAAGGAAAGATCACGTGAAAGAGACCAGAGCAGAGAGGTCACGTGAAGGAGGCCGGAGGCGGGGCTGCGGAGTAGGAGGAGAGGCGCGCGGCTTCCGGCGGCTGGGGGGGGTACGGCGAGCGGAGGGGGGACCCTGTCCCGGAGGTGGCGGCGGCGCCATCTTGGCGAAGGGGGGATCAGGAAGTGCGGACCGCGGCGGCGGCGGCGGCGGCGGCGGCGGCGCGGCGGCGGCGGAGCCCGGAGCGGAGGCCGGAGGCTCCCGGCCCGCCGGCCCCGGAACGGAGCGGAGCGGAGGATGCAGCAGCCGCAGCCGCAGGGGCAGCAGCAGCCGGGGCCGGGGCAGCAGCTGGGGGGCCAGGGGGCGGCGCCGGGGGCCGGGGGCGGCCCAGGCGGGGGCTCGGGGCCGGGGCCCTGCCTGAGGCGGGAGCTGAAGCTGCTCGAGTCCATCTTCCACCGCGGCCACGAGCGCTTCCGCATTGCCAGCGCCTGCCTGGACGAGCTGAGCTGCGAGTTCCTGCTGGCTGGGGCTGGAGGGGCCGGGGCGGGGGCCGCGCCTGGACCGCATCTCCCCGCACGGGGGTCGGTGCCTGGGGATCCCGTCCGCATCCACTGCAACATCACGGTGAGGACCCCCTTGTGTGCGCCTCTCGGGGGGGGCCCTTGTCAGGGACTCAGGATCACCCCGCACGGCTTTTTGATCTCAGAAGAGCTGGGAGGCCGAATCCCCTCTTGGGGCTCGCTCCTTTTCTCCAGGTTACATTTGTTTGTGCCGCTCGAGGTTCTGCCGAGCACCCGGAATCTCTACCATTGATCCTTCATAGTGAGACACCCGACATATGGCGCCCCCACTACCCCTTCCCACTGACCCACCCACACCCCAGGGTTCACGATTTTGGGTGCTCCTCCACTTTACCTTGCCACCTCCGAATGCCCTTTTCTTCCCCCTCACTCTCATCTCAAGGTTCAGGCCTCTGCACTGACCTGAGCTGGAACGACTTGGCTGGAACTCTGCACGTTTCAGTGATGCCCCCTTCTCAGTAGTACCTTTAACTTACGACGTTGCCACCTGTGGGATCCCTGCCCAGGCGTCTCTCGTGCAGCCCCTCTTTGCTCTCCGAATCTCACCAAGTGGTAGTTTGCAGTACCCTGACTCTTCTTCCTTTCCTTCGGATCCCCTTTTATTCTGGTGTAACCTCTAACTCTCCTTTGCCCCAGCTGGTAGCAGATCTGCCACTCCCCTCCCGTTCCCTGTGGATATCCGATTGTCCTGGGTTGTTTGTGGCCTTTCCCAGTAATGGTGGTTGGTCATGTTTGAGGGCTGTCCCATTCTAAACAGTAACATTCCTTTTCTCCTCAGTGAACATCGTTCCACCCTAGGCATGCAGGACTGGGAGACGCTTACATGTCTCCCGCCCAGTCCACCCTCATATGTCCCTTGAAGACAGTTGGCCTCTGGTAACCCAGGAAGATCTGATACTGCGTGGTGCAGCCCTTAGAGTGGCTGGCGCTAACTGCTGCGGTAGCGTTCGCCCAGCTGGAGCACTGGTTACGGAGCCAGAGGGCAGTCCCTTATCCAGGCAGGCAGGCTGCGAACGGGAGTAGTCTGGGGAAACAGAGGCTTGTGAGTTGCGAAGTACTTTGGGGCCAGGATTCATTTTACCTGGTTCCTTTTTTCTATCCCTTTCCTCCATCAAACCAGGTCAAGGTTTGGTGAGGCAGGCCTCAGATGGGATGGGGTGGCACCCCACCAAAACTCACGAGTCCCACTTTTTCCTTCTTCCATCCCCACCCCACCCACCCCACCACCTTTCTCCTTACTAAAGCAGAAAGTTGAGACTGGAGGACTAGGTGTGGCTTAGGTGAAGACTTGAGCGTCTTTATTTTGTTTTCCCTCAGCATTGAGGGTTGGAGCCCTGGCAGAGCTCACCCCCCCAGTGAAGGTGAATATGGTTTCCTTGGCATGTGTGGAAACCTCAGGGGTTAATTTTGTTCCTGAATGAAGTTTCTAATTCCTTAAGGGTAGGTGTGCCCCATTCTAGCTGCCCTTCCAGTTGCCAGAGGCTGTCCACTATCTTTGTCTCTGAAAGGAAGTTAACTTACAAGGCTCTCAGCTAGACTCTGTGGCCCCTGTAAAGGAAGCTTGGCCCCCTCGGTTTAGGCAGGGGGGAGTCTGGTCAGGCCGCCTTTGGCACCATGGCTCAGGAATGCTGGGAATGTTAGCAGCGTAGGCTTCTTTCTCCCAGCCTGCCATGTGGAGCCCTCCAGCCTACGCCTGGACGAAGAGGGTGGCAGGTTCCCAAGGGAGAGGTGGGGAGAAGGGGCCTTTGAGGGGTCCTGTGGGGTGTGGAAATTTCTTCCTGCTACCTTTTCCCTTTTAGGTTCTGCAGATACAATCTAGTTTTTAATCCCTCCTTCCCTAGCTAACCTGAAAGTGATCTGTAGTCTTTTTCACATCCGTGTGATTGCGGTGAGGTGGTCTGTTCCTCATCTCATGGTCTAGGGTTTGTTGGAAAGCTGCTTGGCTAGATACTGACCTGCTGAGCTGGCTTTTATGAACTAGGGGAAGAGCAGAGGGGCTGGTCTGGGGGAGCAGAGGGCAGGCAACATCTAGCTTTTCCCACAGCCGCCCGTCTTGACTGCTCTCCCTGCTCTTTTCCCATTAGGAGTCATACCCTGCTGTGCCCCCAATCTGGTCGGTGGAGTCTGATGACCCTAACTTGGCTGCTGTGTTGGAGAGGCTGGTGGACATAAAGAAAGGGAATACTCTGGTGAGGGGGCCAGGGTGTTGAGGTGGGGCTCGTGTCTTGAAGACGACCCATGAAAGGGGGATATATCTGGAAAGTGGGTGGTACAGTAGGCTGCGCTTTGGAGGCAGACTTCTTAGGGGACTTGCTTACTGAAGCCAGAGAGAGAGACCCCCACACCAGTCCCAGTATTGGTCCAGTACACTCTTCCCACAGCTACACGGTCCATCAGGTTTAGGGAACTAGGTACCAATTTGGGGTCTGAGCTAAGAGCTCGTTCATGTACCTGTCCAGATTGGGGTGGGGAAGGAATATTTGATGTCACTGTGATCCCCTACCCCCAGCTACTGCAGCATCTGAAGAGGATCATCTCCGACCTATGTAAACTCTATAACCTGCCTCAGCATCCAGATGTGGAGATGCTGGATCAGCCCTTGCCAGCAGAGCAGGTGAGCAGCTGAGGAGCTCTGGCCTCGCCTGGCCACCCCAGACAGCGCTCCTGTAGATTGAGACAAATCTGCAGTAGTTTCTCTCCACCCCTGCCTACTCCCAACACACACATATTGTGGCTCTTGGCCTCTCCTGCAGGTGGGAATCTAGCTTAAGTGGAACCCTGATAAGAGCTTCCTATCAGAACTTACTCTTGTGGGCAGTATCCCTCATGGAGAGGAAGGGGCAGACTTTTACCAGTAGCAGTTGGTGGCTATTGGGATCTCAGGCCCCTTGTTGAAAACCAAGAATGTGATATCAGTCTAAAGACAATTGAGTAAAGGAGACAGTCTTACGGAAGTTAAACTGGGATTTGTGAGGTGGGTGACAGCGTTTTGCTGCTTTTATTCTTTGGCATTCAGTAGGAAGAGAGTAATGGGCTGCCAGTGAAGTCATTCCCTGGGCTGTTGCTTCCACGCAGCCGTGGCTGGTGGAGAGGCTGGCAGCACTATGGACAGGCACATAGCTTCTAGACCTGGAGGCTCAGGGGAGTCCATCGGAGGCTCTGATCTCCCACCTTTCCTTTCCCTACTGCAGTGCACACAGGAAGATGTGTCTTCAGAAGATGAAGATGAAGAGATGCCCGAGGTAGGCTTGCCACCTGAGGCGGCAGTGGGAGGAAGCTCTTTTGGTCAGCAGCAGTGAGCACCCACAATACACAAGCTCCAGTCTAGAACGTGGGAGAGAACAATGCCAGAGGAGTAAAGACAGATTTACTGACTTGGAGGAGTGGCCAGTGTAAGAAAGACAGGGCACCCACATCCAACCACTGGAGACAGTTAAGTGCAAGTCTTACACCAAACGGCAACAAAGTAACTTCAGATATCTACCATATATAGTTGTCTTGAAGATTAAATAAGGCATTGCACATAAAATGTTTCATGCAGTATATAAGTGCCAGTTTACCTGATACATTGTCTAAGAAGATACTCTTGCCGAGTGTAACATTACAATTACGAACTTGAGCTTCAGAGCCAGACAGAATTTGATTCACATTTTAGCTCTGCTAAGAGATGTCTGACTTTGGATGCACCTCAGTCGACCTCAGCTTCCTCATCCGTAGAATGGGGGCAGTGACAACATAATGGCATGGTGGTTATAAGAATTAACTGAGCCAGTGTGTACAGCATCTAGTACAGTGCCCAACATTCATTAGATGTCGGCTGATGTAATATTAGGACATCACTGATCACTTTGTGTCGTAGCATTGGGTTAATGTCCCAGGTTCTGTAACTTTATTAAGGTCTTAAGACACATGAAGGACTTGCGATACACGAGCTTACTCCTGTAAGTAGAGCACCCTCTGTGCCATCCCTTCAGCATCTAACAGAGGGTTCGGATCCTGAATGTGGGCTCTTCTCCCACACACAGTGAACTGCTTGCTCAATGGGAGCAGGGTGAATAAGGGGCTGACTCTGTTCTCGACCTCTGCTGTCTCCCTCTCTGGCCCTCCTTCCTCATTTCCCTCCCGGCACCGGGCACCTCTGTGTGTCCTGCGCCAGCTCACGCACCTAGGAGGGCATGAGGTTTCTGATGCAGGCTTCTCCTTTAGACCGGGAGTCCTGAGGACTCCTGTGTACCACAGTCACCTGGTGAAACATGAGCTTAGAGTCACAGTGTCAGCACAGAGTCGTTCTAGGAATTAAGAGCTTCTGCTGCCAAGGGAGAGTTTTAGAAACGGTTAGAGCAGAGTCGTTCTGGGAAATACGGGGACTGAGTCCTCCCTGCTTGTTTTCCCCGGGCCCTTGAGTAGTCTGCCGGAGAAGCGAATGGGAGGGGAGACTGGCCTTCTCCTTTAGACTGTGGAGGGAACGGGGCTGGACATTGCTGTAGAGACGGAAAGGGTGCTGTATTCTGTAGCCGCCTAGGTAGACCGCTGTTCCTTCACTTGCAGCTCTAGACCAAGTAGGACTGAAAGGTGATGCCCCCTCCAAAACCTGTGTCTTTTCTCCTCTGTCCCACTCCCACTCCATACCTCCCCCAGGACACAGAAGACCTAGATCACTATGAAATGAAAGAGGAAGAACCAGCTGAGGGTAAGAAATCTGAAGATGATGGCATCGGAAAAGAAAACTTGGCCATACTAGAGAAAATTAAAAAGAACCAGAGGCAAGATTACTTAAATGTACGTACCTTCTAGGGAGAGGCTGGGCCAAGGGGTTGGTGGGTACAGGCTAGAAGGTGGTAGGCCGTCGTGTATCAGTCTGGGGAGCAGATTCCTTTTGGGTGCTACGGGTGTGCCTAACCCTTGCTGAAACCCTGAGCGGGCTGCCAGACTGCCCCTGAGGTCCAGTGTTTCCGCACCACGGGACCACGAGCTGTTTCTGTCTTCCCGCCCTTGCAGGGGGCAGTGTCTGGCTCGGTGCAGGCCACTGACCGGCTGATGAAGGAGCTCAGGGATATATACCGATCACAGAGTTTCAAAGGTGGTGAGTCGACCCTAGGGAGGGGCCTGAACAGGAGCTTTTCATAAAGAAGGATTTGGTGGTGGCCAGGGCCCCAAGAGGTTTGGGGTTATGAACTTCTCAGGCCGGAATGGAGCTCCTGAAGCCAGTGACTTATTTCTGGCTGCATGTCCATCACTGGTGAACCTGGAGCCTTTCGTAGTTTTCCCTCTCGGCTTGGGAGAGGGATCCACAACCTGGACCATCCTCATAACACCTGTCTTCTTCCTGCCTTCCAGGAAACTATGCAGTCGAACTGGTGAATGACAGTCTGTATGATTGGAACGTCAAACTCCTCAAGTGAGTGGGGACTCGGACTGCAAAGGAAGTGGGGGCGCAGGATGTGTGGCGCCCTGTGCTGGGAGCCTCTGGGGCCGTCCCAGGAGCGTGTCGGTCGGGGGTGCCAGGTCGGGGGTGCCAGGAGCAGGCGGAGCAGTGCTGTGCCCCCCTGCTGTGGGCCTGGGGGAGGGGAGGCTGCCCTGAGGCTCCCGAGCAGGGACCAGGAGTCTGAGCCCAGACTCGTTGTTCCACAGAGTTGACCAGGACAGCGCTTTGCACAACGATCTCCAGATCCTCAAAGAGAAAGAAGGCGCGGACTTCATCCTACTTAACTTCTCCTTTAAAGTAAGACTGTTTCCCTTCCTGCTCCTCCCTCCTTGGCCTAGACCCCCTCCTCCACCTCCCAGTCCGGTGGGGGGTGCCGGCCTCTCCTCCCTAACTGTCACCTTTGTCTCTCTCACAGGATAACTTTCCCTTTGACCCACCATTTGTCAGGGTTGTGTCTCCAGTCCTCTCTGGAGGGTGAGTGGCTGAGGGCAGCTCCTGTGACAGGGCGAGAAAGGGGCGTGGAGCTTTTGCCGGGCACGGCTGACTAACCTTTCTCCTGCAGGTATGTTCTGGGCGGAGGTGCCATCTGCATGGAACTTCTCACCAAACAGGTGAGCCTGTCTCTTGCTCTTGGCCAGGCTGGCATGGGCAGGGTTCAGCTGAGCTTTACCACACACCCCCTGCCAGCTGGGTGACAGGCATAATGTGGCCCTTTCACTCTGCCAGCAGAGCCTGCACCCACTGACCTGGGTCAGCAGGCGATGGCTGTTCCGGGAGGGAAGGGCAAGGCCCTTCACGGAAGCAGTTCCTTGCTAGAGAACAAGTGTAAAGTTCTGGGAGCGCTCCTGACTCACTCGCTTGGCCGCTCGTTTCCCAGGGCTGGAGCAGTGCCTACTCCATAGAGTCCGTGATCATGCAGATCAGTGCCACGCTGGTGAAGGGGAAAGCACGAGTGCAGTTTGGAGCCAACAAAGTAAGGAGCTGGGGGCCCGGGGCTGCCGCCGCTGGCTGGAGCCAGACACAGCTTGGGCCGGTAGCAGGCCGAGGCTTCCTTCTCTCACGGGCCCAGAGGATATTCCCTCTGGGCTGATGGCATCGTATGAGTGGGCCTGGGACATCCTCAGTGGGAACGGGAGCCAGGCCTTGGCCTGAGGGTCCTCCTAAGATTTGGGGGAGGTCACAGGTGTAGGAAGGGAAGGCTGTGGGATTGCACCTGAAAGGGACCTCCAGGTGAAAGGCACTGAGTATGTTAACACAGCGTAAGGTCGGGGATGGGGACTCCTGGGACTCCGGACGGGAGCCTGGGGAAGGTAAGGGACAGTAAGGCCACAGCTGGCCATGGCCTGATTTGTTGGCTTCCTCTCCAGTCTCAATACAGTCTGACAAGAGCACAGCAGTCCTACAAGTCCTTGGTGCAGATCCACGAAAAAAACGGTGAGACTGGAGCCAAGATTCAAGATTTGGACACTTGGAAGGCCTGAGGTTTTCACTTTCAGCTAAATAGCAAGAACCCTGTTTTGGTGTCTGAGCCTTCACCCCCCAGTAACAGAGCACCTGCCCCCCTTCTCCCGAGAAGGGCTGGCGTGGCTGCGTCCACAGCCTCTCTCACAAAAGCACCAGTGCTCACTCCACGAGTGGACTTGGTGCCGCCCCTCTTCCCGACCACCCTTTGAGAAAGCTCACCTCACTCTTCTGTCATCTCAGGTTGGGCACGTCAGTCTCCCCTTCCTTATGACCTCCAGGTAGGCAGTTGCTCAGCTTCCCACACCTCTCCCCGCACACCGGGAAGCCCTTCCGAGGCTCTTGCACCTGTAATCCTGGAGGTGTCTTCCGTGATCAGGCCCCGGAGCGGGTACTCGAGCCTCCACCTCACGTTCTGTTGGGTTTCTTTGCAGGATGGTACACACCCCCAAAGGAAGACGGCTAACCCCGGAGCGTCGCCCCTCCCTCCTTCCCCAGGCACCACTGGACCAATTACCTTTGAATGCTGTATTTGGATCTTACGCTGCCTCTGTGGTTCCCTCCCTTGTTTTTCCTGGACGTAATAGCTCTGCCTATTGCAGGACAATGATGGCTATTCTAAACGCTATGGAAAAAAACACAAACACAGAACTGTTTCAAGTACTCAAGACTGACTTACAGACCAACCAACCACCTGGCTGGAACCCTTGCTAGCAGGCGTTCTTATAAAAGAAACTTTCGAGCCTCCTTATATTGCTGGAAACTCAGCTGTGCTCCAGACTAGAGCCTCCTTACCTATGCTATGGATTTTTAATTTATTTTCTCTTATTTCATGTACACTGCTTTTTTTGGTTACAGTGTATGATGGATGTGTATGGAAAAATGTATCTTTGGGAAAACAATTACAGTTTGTTAATTTGAAGATGCTGGTCTTGACTCATCTTTATTTTTATTCCCACATCCCACCCCACCCCCATCCCCTGAACTACTTGGGTGGTGGGGGAGGGGGAGAGACGAGAGCCGGAGAAACGAGGAGCTGAAGCACACGCCCAGCGCTCAGATTTCTTCCGAAGGCCCCTGAAGTGACCAGCGTTTGTCCCCTGTGGCATGCAGAGCCTGGCCTGCTGAACCACGGTGTAGTAGGCTGAAATGATGACCTTAATTCTTGGGACTATTTTTCTCTTTTAGTCACAGATGTTTCCATATTTCTAAGAAAAAGAAAATTGGGAAAGTGCTTAAGAGGCTGTTTCACAGAACTGTTTTTAAATGCGTTGAGTGGAGACGGGGCATGATCTCAAGTGTACCCACGGTCTCGCGGGTCCGGCAACGCGCTGTGTGTGCACGACTGCGGTGCTCGCTGGGCCCTCCGCCCCGAGGAGGGCTCTGAGCGAGCGCTGAAGGGTGTTCCTCTGTGGCTTCTCCGCTCACTCTCCTGTCTCCTGCTTTGCTGGGTCTTGTAAGAGTAAACAGGCATAACGGAAATTGTTTGGCGTGAGGAGTTGTGGATTCTTTCAAGCCACTCCCATAAGGTGGGTCCTCTGGGAAGGTTAGCTCTAAGGGGTCACTGTATATGCCTGTGTCCTCACCCCAGGCTCTGGGAACCGCTGGGGGACCGGGAGAGAGAGGCGGGCAGTCTGCTGAGCCAGCACCGGCGGTGCTGCCTTGTCTGGATGTGCTGTTTAAAACTGGGCGTCTCGATGGCTGTGTGGGACGTGAGCCACCCGCCTCCCCTGGTCAGGGAGCTCTCTCTGGAGTTGACACAGGCTCTTAGGGACAGGCTGCCTACAAACTGGATGATGACTGCGGTGACAGAAGCCAGGGATGCTAAGTGAAGAGGCTAGACTTGGAAAGCCCAGACTTGAGGTGGCTGCCTGGGAACCTGGAGGGCGTCAGGAGTCCTGCAATGCATTGTTTTAACCTTGCTCGTTCCCCGTCTTCTCTGAAGGGATTAATGTCTTGCTGCTTCAGGTGGAGAGAGAGTTCAACAGCCCCCCTCAATGCTGCTCTGACTCTGCCCACACCCACCTGACACGGGGTGCACAGTGGGGGCCCCAGAGCTGAAACCTGGTTCTCAAGGCCTCTGTGGCTTTCTTCTGAACATACCACCAGCCTTGGCTGAAATGTAGATTGTGTTTTTAGTAATGTGTACTGTGAGCTGTCCTCTGTATAATGTATTTTGTAATGTATTTTTCTCATCTACCAAAGGATGAAACAAATAAACTTATTTAAATAGTTTGGCTCTAATCAGATTTTTTAGAGAAATAATGGGGTCCGCACTCCCCTGCCATGAAGGGTAGCACCAGCCCCTGTAAGCCGTACGCCCGCTCTCAGAGAGCTCTCCGCTCGTCACACCTAGCGTTCCGTTCTATGCGCTTACGTGTAAAAGGTCTCTAACGAAGTCACAAATCTTAGAAGAATCATTGCCATATCGTCCTGAATCCACGTTCTCCTAGGAAGGCAAGGAGATACGAAACAAGCTCCTTTAGGTCGGTACCCTGCTCCTCCAGCGGGAATGAAGCTAGCCCCAGGCAGGGTTGCCCCAGGCAGGGTTGCCCCAGGCAGGGCTCCCCAGGCTACAGCCTGCACCAGAGCCGAGTGTGCGCCGGAGGCATGGGCCCCCCGATGCACACGGCGGTTTCCCCTCACTGCTGCGGCCCTAGGAGAAGGTGGGCTGGGGAGGGGCGGCTACTCAGGGATTGACCACCCCACACTGGTGAGACATGCCAACTGCGTCCACTGAGGGGTGGCTCACTGGTTGAATGCGCCCCACCGGATTCCACAATGGACTGCCAGGGAAGTTAAGCAGTGGGCCGCTCCATTCTCCAGAATCTGTTAGGGCAATGTATATCATGCTCTGGGGTGCAAAAAAGGGATAGAAAAGAAACACGTGGCCCCTGAAGCTTTCCGTGTAAGCTTCCTAAGTTTGATTCAAACATTCGTGCTGAGGGGGACTGAAGACACAGGGCAAACGGAGAGACGTCACTGCTCTGAGAGCTGAGCTGACAGCACAGGCCACTGGGCATCACATCAGTCTTGGGCACCGGTGTGGCCTCCTTCACTCTCAAAGCCTCAAGAACAGAAGGGGGAGCCCTGGCTGGTGGCCCAGTTGGCTGGAGCTTCACCCCACACACCAAAAGGTGGCAGGTTTGATACCCACTTGGGGCACATATGGGAGGCAACCAATGTATGTTTCTCTCACATGTCTCTCCCCCCCTTCTTCCTTCCCTCCCCCTCTCCCTGCCCCCTTCCCTTCCTTCCTCTGGTGAGGATTTGAAAAAAAAAAAAAAAAAAAAGAAGAAGGGGACAGCAGGGCAGGACAGGCAGACATGGACAGAATGGGAAGGGGCTGATCCTAGCCACGTCATTCAAGTTATTTAAACCCTTCAAACGTCAGGATGTGCAAATGGGAGAGAAAGACTCAGTGGGAAGGATGGATCCCCCCAGCCAATCCACCCAAAACCTTGGAGAACTTCAGTTTGTTCTGCTGAAGGCCAATGCCAGGTGATTCCACAGATCCAGGCCTTGGCCCCTGGGGTGGGAGGGGAAGGAGAGGGCTGAGTTAAGTACAGGGGCAGTTACCTCCAAGTTCAAAGCACCAGTGATTTTCCCTTGGAGGATGCGATGGACCACCTGATTGGAACTCCAAAACGCCTGCAAAACAAAACACACCAACAGGACGTTGGTGGCGCTGGGTCAGGCGGGAGGAGCCAGGGAGGGAAGTGAGAGGCCAGGGAAACTGTGGGAAACTGCTCTGGCTGCAGACCAGCTCCTGCGACAAGTCTCTGCTGGTTACTGCTAACTCCCTGCTGCCGGGAGAAAAGGAGATAAACGCTGGAGGGGGGAGGGGGAGGGCGAGGTAAGAGCATGTATGGGGAGGTGACATATTATTGGTGCTAGAACAATCACACAGATCTGGCACTTACATTCTGTAATGGGAAATTCTGGGGACCAAAAGCTGTTCACCAACTCTGCTCTGAGCAGTCAGGCTGGAGAGACAGAGGTCAGCAGCAGAGGCGCACTCACCATGATGAGTGGGCATTCTCACCCGCTGGCAGGGGGTGGGGCAGGCCGCTGGTCAAAACGTCCTGCTGTCTGCCGAACTCTGGCATGTCTGCACGCGTGAAACCGGCCGTAAGAAAAGTCGGACCTCACTGCCATCCCCAGTCACTTCCTGGCTGTGAGAGGTGGTTTCTTTCTCTCTCTGAGCCTTACTTTCCTCACCCCCACAGAGAGGGCTGCACACCCGCCTGCCCCACCTCTCGGGCCGTCTCCAAGCCCACATGGGAGCCGAGCACACCCTGCACCTGGGATGGGCACTCTGGCCCCTCTGGTGGGCTGGAAGCCGCTCTTTGGGGCAGGAGTAGCCTCTACTATGGGCCGTCCCCTCACACCCAAGCGGTCAGGCTCAGGAGGCCTCAAACTCCAGGCCCTGGCTGTGGGCCTGTCACTCCGCAGGCTGGGCAGCAGGGCCCTCTTCATGCAATGACACAAGATGGCCTGTGGGTGGCGCCCCTGACCAGGAGGCATCATTCCCCTCAGCCTCCCATGGGGCCTGCAATTTGGGAGTGTGTTTGTGTCTGTGTGTCTATCTTCACCTCTGCTTCTCTTCCTGATCTCTCAAAGCGCTCTTTCATCCTTCCACAGCTCCCCACCCCAATCTTGAGAAGAAGTGGAGTAAATAAGGGGCCCCTCCGTTCTTTCGGAGGGTGTGGAATCTGAGGCCCCAGCAGGTGTCCGGGTCAAAGGAACAGATGTCAGAAGGCACAGAGTCGGGGCTCCAGACCCTGCCCTTGGATTTCCAGTTCTACTTTTCATCTGTAGCAAAATCCTCTCCCAGTGAAATCTTAAGCAAAACTCAATGTACACGAAACAGGTGAAAGCTGAGCAGCTCTGGCAGAAGCAGGTGTAAGAAGCCTGCCCTCTCCCTGCGCCCAGAGAGCTCAGCCTTTGGACCGTACCTGGGGCCCCGCAGAGCCCAGGTGTGAAAACTAATATTCCAGAGGCAGCTTTGCGAGGGGCAGATGCCAAAAACTGGGGTAAGATCAGACGAATAGAGGTCAAAGGGCACCCTGAGGGCCCTGGCTGCCCACACCATGCCCCGCCAAGCTCCTGGAGGCAGGCACAGCACCTTCCACCCTTCACCGTCAGGAGGAGGTCGGAGGACATCTCACCTTTCTCCAAAGTGAACGGCTGAGTCGGAGGCGGGATGGGCCAGAAGCCATCGCTGTTCAGGCTGCGCAGGGGCTCTACCTGCATGGCAGCTGCCTGGCCAAGACTGATGACCCCGACCACGGCCTGGGTATCCACCGTGTCCACTACCCAGCACCTGGCCGGAGGGAGGGAGGGGGGAGGGAAAGGAGGGTTGTTCCACCTGGCATCGTGCACAGTGGTCCTTGACTAAGAGGGCTTCAAGGCCAAGGCTGACAGGAGCAGAGTGCTTCCTTTGCTTCTCCTCTTCCTCAGGCAGGGAAGTGATAGTGATCAGAGATCTTGAGAGAGGAAGCAGCAGGAGAGAAACCAGAGTCCAAAGGAGGGACAGGAAAGGCGTGGCTCTGTCCCCTGGCCCCTCTTACACTGTCCATCCCTGCCTGGCACAGGCCTGTCCCAGCCCACCCATAACTGCCCACATGGTACTCAGCCAGACGGCGGGCCCCAGGCTGCACGGCTCAGCCCCGCAGGTGTGGCTGCTGCTCCTCAGCCTCGGCCACGGAGCTGAACAGCACCTGCATGTTCCGGTGCAGAGTCTACGGGTGGCATATGGGCCTCACTGCCTGCGTCACATCACACAGCTGTCTCTGCAGACATCACCTGTTATGCCAGCACCACTCGTCTACCCCAAGGGAGCCACAGGTACGAGGTGGAAGAGACACACGGAACCCCGGGATCACACTGCGGTCACTCTCAAGTCCACCGCTGACTGGCCCCAGGAAGGCTCTGTAAGAAGACACCAAAACCAAGAGGGCCACCAACAAGCCCATACCTCTGTGGTGTGCATGGCCCAGAAGAACAGGGCCTGAGGACAACGCTGGTCACCAGCAGCCCCGCCTTGCTGCCAGTGGGAGGCCAGCCAGCTCAGGTCCCGGGAGCATTCCCTCAGAAGCAGCACCAGGAAGGGTCCTCTGGGGGAAAGGCAGGGGAACAGGGGCAGGGGGTGAATGAGCGCGCACCCTGACCAACACTAGTCCTGGAGGATGCAGGGTGGGTCCAGACAGGACAGTCACCCTGAGCAGGAGGGAGCTCAGGCCCACCTCCTGGGTGGGGGTCAGGGGTGGGGGGAACACACACCCAGGTGAATAATGCAGAACAAAGGCAGCACCATGCAGCGGGGGGGGGGAGCAGTGGGGGGACACATTTGGGAAGGGGTGTCCCAGAAACAAAAACACGGTGGGGACATCACAGAGATGCGCTGGAGCCCTCACAGGACTGGTTCTGAGCCTGCCGGCTGCTTCAGGAGCCTCTACATGATGCAGCTGTGGGACTATCCAAAACCCAGGACAATCACCCCTCCCTACAGCTAATACCTGCCAAATTGCATCCTCCCACTCCACCAACTTTACCACCTAAGTCCAACATATGGCCTGCAAGGCAAACCTGCTGCTTTGAATAAACAAACACCACTCATCCTACAGCATTTCAAGTCAGACAGAGTATCCTGGCATCCCTGACATTGAGAATCGTGGCCACTGTCACGGCAGGAGACATGGCAGACACAATGATCTCATTGTACCCAGGGTGGGAGAGAGTCACAGGCCTTCACTGTCTGAAAATGGAAACAGCCTTGGCTGGTGTGGCTCAGTCCATTGTAGCATCACCTCGTAGACCAGAAGGTCACGGGTTTGATTCCTGGTCAGAGCACATGCCTGGGTTGTGGGTTCGGTCCCCGGTTGGGATGCCTATGAGAGACAACCAATCGATGTATCTCTCAAATTGATATTTCTCTTCTCTCTTTCCCTCCCTCCCCCTTTCTAACATCAATAAGCATGCCCTCCAGTGAAGATGGATGGATAAATAAATAAATACTGAAACAGATTTTCTTAGGTCACTGTGGGTCTGGTGCAGGAGTTCCTGAAACTTCATCCCCACACCTGTAGCACCCCTGCCCCCACTCCAGGGACTGAATGATGCTTGTAGTCACCGTTTGCTCTGCTGGCCCTTATACCCATCCAGTAACCTAATTTCCATGGGAACTGCAAAGAAGGTTGCAGTCCCCGGTTTCGTCTGTCTCTTGGGAGTCACCAGACTCCTCAATCCTGAGAAATCCCTCCTGAACTTTTATCCAACACACGTGGATGCAGGACCCACCCATTCTACTTCTCTGTCCCTCCCAAATAGTCCGGATGTGGTTTCTTTAACTCCATAGTTGTACAACTTCCATTCAACTAGATTTCTGACCATTCTGAGTGATGGTTGTTCTATAATTTTGTTGTGATTTTGATGTGATTTTGTGTTGTATTTAGGTGCTATGTACATCACCTTATTTTAACTAGTACTTATTACCTGGAATTTTCTATTTATTGGTTATTGTGTGTCTCTTCCCATTGGAATATAAATATCATGATAATAAGAATTGCATTTGCCTTTTGACAATTACCTTGATTGCTGAGGTAGCCCCAGGGACTAGAATGATGCCTGGTGCATATTAAGCTCTCAGTAAACAGATGTGGAACAAATGGATGGATGGATGGATGGATGGATGAAATGGATGGATGGGATGGAATAGATGGGATGGATGAATGGAAGAGTGGGGAGGGAGGAATGAGAGAAAAAGAGGGAGGGAAGGAAGGAGAAATGACCTGGGGCAAACTATAACCTCTCTAAGGCTTGGTTTCCTCTTCTATCACATGAATCACGTCTGCTCTGATGAGAAGATACACTTGGGCTAATTCTCTTCAGGGTACGACATGCAGTAGGTACTTAATAAATGGAAGCAGTATGACAGTGGCTGAAAGTGCGGGTTGTGGAGTCGGACTGTCTGGGCTCCACTTCCGGTTCCAGAAGTGATGGGCTCCTTAACTGTGGGCAGTTGCCTGGTCCTCCTCTGCAGGCTGGGAGAGTGACAGCACCCACTGCTGCCGTTCAATGAGTTCATACAGCAAAGGGACGACAGAACCTGCAGGGTGAGCCCTCCACAGGGGCTCCCTACTGCTGTCAATCAATGAGGCCCTAGTCAGATCTCCACGTGAAATCTGACTAGATCTCACCTCTGCTCCACCTGTGCACCTACAACAAGCAAAGTGACAGTGCAGACAACTCTCTCTAGGCAAGCAAGAGGGTGACTTTTTATTTAGAATCTCATAAGACAGTTCTCTCTACCAATCCCGAGAACCAATTATCAGCAGTGGTTTCAAGCTAAACATTATTAATACAGAAATATTTTACCAAAGTGTCACAGGTTAGATTCCCAGCCAGGGTACATGCCTGGGTTGCAGGCCATAACCCCCAGCAACCGCACATTGATGTTTCTCTTTCTCTCTCTATCTCCCTCCCTTCCCTCTCTAAAAATAAATAAATATTTTTTTTTAAAAAAGAACATACATATTTATTTAGAAAAAAAGAGAAATATTTTAGACCATTTATAGTCTAATTATTATTCCCTAATGATTTAAGAGATAAATATAACAAGCCTTTTTTGACTGTGAAATTAAGCTTCAGAACATAATTATCATCCAACCACCATGGCAGGCATGTCACCCGAAACAAACCTCCAATTTCAGGCTGTGTGTGTTGCATAGAAGTGGCCACCTGGAAGCTACAGACCATCTGAGGCAGCATCTCAATCTCTGCCAGACCAGGCAACTTTAATTAAGCTCCACTATTGCTATAAGCACAGTAACCCTCATGTCCAGATCAATCATCAGCTATTAATGGTCTCTTTACTTTGTTCTTTACTTATATTGCTACCAGTTGGTCAAACGTCCTTAAGAGGTGTCCAGCTACAGAATGATGCTGGTGAGTCTAAACAGTGGGAAAGAAAACAAGAGGACACACAGAGGTCAGTGGCCAGAAGGCTCTGGGCTGGCGGGGGGGCCCTCTGGTCACCCCCCCAGGGAGAGGTTCTCATTCCACTGCTCAGCAGGGATGCAGCCCTCACGTCTCACAAAGAACAGCAGCAGCTGCCCTGCCTGCAGCCTCCGAGTCTGTTCACTCCCCACCCCTGGATGGCTGCGGTCCCTCTGAGCCATCTCTCTCTCTGTCTCTTTTAAGATTTTACTATTTATTTTTAGAGCAAGGGGAGGGGAGAAAGAGGGGGAGAGAAACATCAACGTGTGGTTGCCTCTCACATGCCCCATACTAGGGACCTGTCCCACAACCCAGGCTTGTGCCCTGAGTGGGAATCGAACCAGCCACCCTTTGATTTTCAGGCTGGCACTCAACCCACTGAGCCACATCAGCCAGAGCTGGGCCATCTCCTTTTAAGGTCCCTGACCCTACATAGGGAACTGTACCTAGAGCCACCCAAAGGACACCTCTTGGTAGAAATGTAGTAACATTTACAGTTACATTAACCTTCAGTGGCTTTCCTCTCCTCCAGGTTATACACCCTGCACTTCTACTATGTCCCAGGCACTGAGTGACAAAGATGAGAGACACAGACCCTGTTCTCAGGGAGCCTACATTTAGTCATCACTCCAGAAATATTTATAAAATGTGTACATTCCAAACATTGCCACTAGGAAGCTCACATTTTGGCAGCAGACAGTAATAATAAAAACAGGTAAAACACTGGATGGCTGACACTTCTGATCAAGATGGCAGCACAGGTAAACACAGCTCATCTCCTGTGTAGGAAGGGCGGAGACACTGAATGGGCTCCATGGTGGGTAACATTTGGGAGGAATATCTCATTAGGGAGGAGTCCCAGCCCCACACCAAGCCCCTCAGCCTAGGTTCCAGTGCCAGGAAGGCAAGTCCCCATAACTTCTGGCTATAAAAACCAGTGGGGGTTGACTTGGTGGGGGAAATTTCTGGAGTCCGAAGCAGTTCCTCTTAAAGAACCTACATATGGACTTATTCAGACTCACACCCTTAGCTCTAGCACCAGGTTAGCATCTTAACAGGCACCAGTGGCACACAGGGAAGAAGTGAAGTATCTGGCATGAAGGCAAGAACTGGGGGACAGCTTTCTCCCAGACAGAAAGGCAGACAGAGGCCATTGGCCCTTTTCTGAACCATCCCCCCCCACAGAGCCACAGAGACCACAGGCAGGTGCCATATCTGAGACTCCATCAATCTGACTAACACTGTTTATAGGGAACATATCTGCATGGCATGGTGAATGTAGCCCAGCCTGATTAGGAAAACTGCTGGGGAGCAAGTTGGCACGCAGGACCTGAGCCCATGGATGGGTTCTTCTATGGGGAATCAGGCCTGTATTGTACCTAGGCTGCTTTGAGGCTTGCTTTTTGCTAAAAGTCCCTTACCCTGAATTAAGGCAGCAAATGTTTACTGCATATCTTTAAAGTAATTTCCTAAAATCTATGCTAAAGTATCAAGTGTAACCAGTTCAACCACTTTTTCCTTTGCATTTGCAAATATCCTTTTTTCTTTGTAGTAATTAGCAACTTCTTCTCCTTTGTTTTCTGTAAAAGGTAACCACCTAAAGCGAACCTGTGCATAGTAAATGAGGACCGTCCTCAATGTAATGTGTGACCAGAAAACCAATAAAAGCCTGTCCAGGCAGGGGGCGGGGCCCTCTCTCACTGAGAGAGTGGCCGTGCAGTCCCTTTTTCTCCACAGAACTCTGTAGTCTGTGCAAATTGGTTCGTCGCAGCCACAGCACAGGGACCCACTGGCCAGAGTCCGCCAGAACCACACAACAACACTGCAAAACAAGTAACACAAAACTGGTTGATATGAAAGGAGAAATCCACAACTATAATTGGATACTTGAACAGCTCTCTCTCAATGATCCATAGAGTAACTAGACAGAAACTCAGCAAGAACACAGAATAATTCAACAACATCTTCAACCAGCAGGATCCAATGAACACGCTCAGGCCTCTCCGCTGAACAGCAGCAGAACACACACCTCTTCACGTGTCCTGGTGTGCAGACTGAGACAGCTATATCCTCGGCCACAAAGTAAGTCTCCGTAAATATAAAAGGATTCAAATAATATGAAGTATGCTCGCTAACCACAGTAAAGTTAAATCAGAAATCAGTAATACAAAATATGTGGAAATCTCTAAATATCTGGAAACTAAATAACACAATTCAAAATAACCCACAGGATGAAGAAACCAAAAGGAAAGTTAGAAAATATTTCTAAATGAATGAAAATGAAAACAAAAATGAAAATGAAAAACAATATCAAAACTGGTGGAATGCAAGCAAAGTATTACCTACATTACCTACAGAGAAATCTAGAGCACCTAAAAAGTTTACATTAGGAAATAGAAAGGTCACAAATTAATGACCTCAGCGTTGACATTTAAAAAGAAAAGAGAAAATTAAACTTAAAGAAAACAGAACGCAGCAAATAATAAAGACTAGAACAAAAAAACAATGAAATTGAAAACAGAAAAACAGTTTAAAGCAGATCAATGAAACGAGTGTCTGACACTCTGACAGGATCGGTGACACTGACGTACACCCACAAGCTTGACAAAGGGGGGGACAAAGACCACCAACATCAGGAGCGGGACAGGGCATCACCACCGACCCCGGAGACTTCAAAGAGGTAAAAGGGAATAGGAAGAACGACTCTACACACTTGAATACAACTTAATTGTCAAACATGAAGTCCGATGACTTAAGCAAAATGTACCACTTCCACCAAACATAACAACTATCACAAATCACCCAATCTGAAATAGATCATTTGAACAGCCCCATAGCTATTGAAGAAGCTGAGTGAATAATTAAAAGTTTTCCCAAAAAAAGAACTATCCAAGCCCAGACGGTTTCACTGTAGAATTCTACCAAACATTTAAAGAATTAACATCCATTCTGTTATACCGTCTCTTCCAAGAGGAGAGAAACACTTCCCAGTTCATTTTCGATAGCCAGTATCACCATGTTCCTAAAGCCAGACAAAGACAGTACAAAAAAAGAAAACTACAGGCCAACGTCCTTCATGAAAATAGATGCAAAAATCCTTAACAAAGTATTAGCATATAGAAGTTAGTATATATAAAAATAATTATATGCCACGACCAAGTGGGGTTTATTCCAGGAATACAAGGCTGGTTCAATATTTAAAAAGACAATCAATGCGATCCATCACTTTAACAGGCTGAAAAAAATCACATGATATTATTGAATACAAAAAAAGCATCTGACAAAATTCAATCTGTGTTATAAGCCAAATTATGTCCCCCCCAAAGGAAATGTTTAAGTCCTACCCCCAGTACCTCAGAATGTGACCTTATTTGGAAATAAAGTGTGAATAGAGGCAATCAGGTTAAAATGAGGTCACTAAGGTGAATCTTAAGCCAATATGAATGGCTGTCCCGAATAAAGGAGGAAACCTGGACACGGACACGGAAGGAAGGCCGTGCGCGGACACGGAAGGAGACGGATGCTGCAGGGATGCATCCAAGAGCCACAGAACACCCAAGACCGCCGGCAGACCGCCAGGCGCTAGGACCAGGCGAGGAATAATCGGCCCCCACGGTTTCGGAGGGGGCGTCGCCTGTGGACACCTTGCTTTTGGGACTTCTAGCCTCCAGAACCGTGAGACAATCAATTTCTGTTGTTCTAAGCTACCCAATGTGTTGTATTTTGCTACAGCAGCCCTAGGAAATTAATGTAGCACCCACTCAGAAACACAGAAACACAGAAACAGAAAAGGAGAACTTCCTCCTCAACTTGGTAAAGGGCGTCTACTAAAACCCCTGCAGCGAAGGACCGGATGCCCCCACGATGACAGAGCGACTCCGGGTGTCTGCTCTCCCCGCTCTAACTCAGCTTCGTGCTGGGGATTCTAGCCGGTGCCGGGCAAGAAAAAGAAACAAAGGGCTCACAGATTAGAAAGGGGAGAATAAAAATGGCCCTCTTTGAAAATGACATGATTGTCTACATAGGAAATCCCAAATAATCTACAAAAAAAAGGAAAAAAAAGAAAGAAAACAACTCCTAGAACAATTGAATTTAGCAAGGTCACAAGATGCAAGATAAACATAAAAAAATCAAGTATATTTCCACATACTACCATTGAACAAGTGGAGAGAGAAATAAAAGTGCAACACCATTTATAATCACTAAAATAAAATGCAATACTTAAGTGCAACAGAACATGCTAGGACTCATGCGCTGAAAACTATACAATGCCGAAGAAAAACCAAGGAAGAGCTGAATAAACGGTAATCCATGTGTGCTCATGGACTGGAAGACTCGGCATACAGTGAAGATGTCAATTCTCCTTAAACTGACACATATGAGGGGGGAATCAAAAAAACCCTCTCCACTTGATACAGTACACCTATTGTGATGTGTTTCTGCTGCTCAAAACAGTTTTTGAACTCTTCAATTTTGATGCCTTTTAGTGCTTCTGCTGTTTTTGTTTCACCTCTTCCACATCTGCAAAATGTTTCCCTTTGAGGACTTTTTTAATCAGGGAAACAAAAAGAATCACTTGGGGCATGATCAGGTAAATAAGGAGGATAGGACATGGTGGTCATGCCATTTTTGGTCGAAAACTGCTGAAGGATCACGGTGGTGTGGGAAGGTACTATATCACCCAACGTGCAAACATGTTGTGTCTTCAAAATAATTCACTGAAGCTGTATGCAGCCTCTCACAACAACACCAGCTGGTACACTGATACAAATGGGTTCCTAGAACATTCACCTAGCAGGGGAAGCCTGTACTACTTGGGGCCCACCCGAAGATAATTCTGTTTTTTCTGGGGTGCCCCCTCATAGGTTTAACACAAGTCCCATCAAAATCCCAGCAAGTTTTTTTTCAGGTGTAGACAATTATTCTAAATCTATACGAAAAGCAAAGGAACTACAACAGCTAAAATAATCTGAAAAAGAAGAATAAAGTGGGAGAAATCAGTATACCCAATTTCAATAATTTTTATAGTTATAGTAACTGACACAGTGGTGTTGGAAAAGACACATAAATCAATGGAACGAAACTGAGAACCCAGAAATAAATCCACACAAACATGCTCAACCGATTTTGTATAAAGCTGCAAACGCAATGTAACAGTGGAAATGAGCCTTCTCAAAAGCGCTAGAGCAACTGGACATCTACAGGCCAAAAAAAAAAAAAAGAAAGAAACTCAACCTAAATTTCACAGCTTTTACAAAAATTAACTCAGAATGGATTATGGACTTAAAATGTAAAACTATATAACTTTTAGGGAAACACAGGATAAAATCTTCAGGATCTAGGGCTGCCTAAAAATTTCTTAAACTTGTGGTGGGAGAAGGTACAGGGAATAAGAAGCATAATTGGTAGGCATAAAATAGATGGGGAGAGGTTAACAATGGAATAGGAAATAAATCAAAGAACTTATATGTATGACCCATGGACATGAACTAAAGGGGGGAATGCTGGAGGGCTGAGAGGTGCAGGGCAGAAGGTGGATACAGGGGAAAAATTGGGAAAGCTACAACAGTAAAATCAATAAATATACTTAAAATTTTCTTAGACTTGGCAAAAAAAGGGCACAGTTCATAAGAGGAAAGATTGATGAACTGGACTCCATCAAAATTTAAATCTTTAGCTCTGCAAAAAGAAACAGGTAAGAGGATGAAAAAAGTGTCACAGAGTAGGAGAAAATATTTGCAACAAATATCCAACAAAAGACTAATATCTAGAATATATAAAAGAACTCTCAAAACTCAACAGCAAGAAAACAATCCAGTTAGAACATGGACACACACACAAGAAAAAACCATGAAGAGGTGGTTCACCAAAGAGGACACACAGATGGCGACGAGCACAGGAAAGATGTTCAACATCACCAGCATTAGGGATGTACAAATGAAAGCCCCACTAAGATGTTATCCTGCTAATGTATCACAGCTACATCAAACGCTGGAGGGCATGCAGTGAACCCCTCAGGCATTCCTCGCAGTTTGGCTGTTTCTTTACAAGGTAAATATGCAATGAGCATACCACTCAGCAAAGAAACATGCAAACTATATACAAGAATGTTTAGCAACTTTATTGGTAATTGGTTGAAAACTGGAAACAACCCAGCCCTGGCCAAGTGGTTTAGTTGGTTGGTCACCCTGTACACAAAAAGGTCGCGGGTTCGATACATCAGATAGAGATCTCTCTCTCAGAACAATATTTCTCTCTCCCTTCTTCTCTCTCTAAAATCAATAAACATACCCTTGGGCAAGGATAAAAAAAACTGAGAACAATCTAGATGTCCCTCAGTGGGTGAGTGGTTAAGCAAACTGTAGTACATCCACACCTTGTACTACACTCAACATGAAAAAGAGACGGGCCGTTTTGATACATGCAAAAACTGGGGTAACAGCTCCAAAAAACTGTGCTGAGTGAGAAAACCCAGTCCCAAAAGGTAATATATTGTACGATCCTATCCATGTAACATTCTTGAAATTATGAAATTACAGAAAAGGAAAAGGGAGTAGCTGTTGCCAGGGATTTAGGTGGGGACAGCTATAAAAGGCAACATGAGGGATCCTCATGGTGGCGCAAATGCTTTGTATCTTGACTATATCTTGACTTTGTATCAATGTCAATATCTTGGTTGTAATGTTGTTTTTGCAAGATGTTACCAATGGGGGAAACAGAGAAGAGCGGGAGGGATCTTTCTCTATTGTTTCTTACAACTGCATGTGAATCTACAATCATCTCAAAATGTAAAGTTTAATTGCGGGGGGCAGGGGAGCATTCTTAGCAGCATAAAAACAGGCAGTGGACAGGATTTGAACCACTGGCCAAAGTCTGCTGATCCCTTTCCCGATCCTTGTGTTGGTTATATTGTTGCAAATATCCTCTCCCAGTTTTTGGCTTGAATTTATCTTCCCTTATATTATCTAAAAGAAGAGGAACTCTTCATTTTAATTTATGCATCTATTCTTCCTCAGTTAACTCTTTATACCTGAAGAAATCTTATTCTACTCTGGTGTCATAAAAATATTCTCTATATTTTTTTCTCTGAGTTTTAGTTTTGTATTTCACATTTCAGTTTCTAATCCATCTAGAATTTACTTTCTGTGCATGAGGTAAGGCAGGGACACAATCCACATTTTGCTACATGAATAAGCATTGTCCCGGTTCACCCCCTGAAGGGCCCATTCTCTCACCAGAGACCTACGACTCTGCAGAACAAGAAGTAGTTTCTGCATCTGTATGAGCCTCTCCCGGGGCTGTCATGTTTCACTGGCCAAACTGTCAGGACGAAGCAAGGGCTCCCATCTTTCTTTTCAAATGTCTTAAACATTTTTAGACTTTCAGTCTTCCATATAAATTTCCTTAAGTCCTCACCCGAGACTATGTTTACTGACTTTTTGAGAGAGAGAGGAAGGGCATCCCAACCAGGGATTGAACATACAGCCTAGATACGTGTTCTGACCAGAGGCAGAAGCACAGCCTTCGGGTGCATGGGACGGCACTCCAACCAATGAGCCACCCAGCCAGCGCCCATGTACATTTGAAATCAGCCTGTCCCATTCCTGAGAAAACCATGGGCATTCTGACTGGAATCAATAGATCAATGGAGGAGAAATTACTCTTAGCTCTTATTACCAATGAACACAGCACTTTTCCTACTTAAGTCTTTCTTAAAAATTTTCATTAAAGTTCAATTACTTCCCCCAAATATACCATGCTTACCTTTTATTTAATTTATTCCTAGGCACCTTAATTTTCTTAATTGCTCTTGTAATTGGTATATTTTAAAAATAGCATTTTGTTGTTTATTCATGGGAAATACAACTGCAACTGATTTTGGTATGTCTGATCTAATGTATCCAGCCATGTTGTCGAACTGTCATTTCTCTCTTTTAAGATTCTATTTATTTTTAGAGAGAAGGAAAGGGAGAGAAAAAGAGGGAGAAAAACATCAATGTGTGAGATACATCTTGCCTCTCGTACACCCCCAAGTGGGGACCAGTCCTGCAACCCAGGCATGTGCTCTGACTGGGAATTGAACTGGCGACCCTTTGGTTTGCAGCCCCTGAACCACACCAGCCAGGGCTAAACTGTCATTCCTAATAATTTATATATTATTTAAGTTTTTCTACATAAAGAAACATTACTGTAAATAATGACTTTTTTTTTCTTCTGTTTCAAAATGTATGCCTTCCATTAACTCTTTTTGTCCTACTGGCCAACTCCCGTGTATGCCGAACAGCAGTGGTGGCGGGGGCAGCCTTGTCGTGCTCTGTTTTTTAAAGAGAATGCTTGTAATGTCTTCCCATTAAAATATTGTTTTCTGTAGAGCTCTGTAGTTGAATTTGATTCAACTACTTTGTGGTTATAGGACAACCAAGGTTCTTATGTTCGTTTTAAAAATTATATACTTTAAGAAATACGTCAATGTCTTCAATTTATTTCCACTTTATAGTTATGATCTTTTTTCATTACAAATAATAATTCATGAGCTTTTCTCCTTTTTTCATTAATCTTACCAAAGATGTTTCTATTTCATTAATCTCTTTAAGGATTTCTTTTATTTTTAAAGAGAGGGGAAGGAAGGAACAAAGAGAAGGAGAGAAATGTCCATGTGAGAAAGAAACTTCAATTGGTTGCCTCCCGTACGCACCCTGGCCAGGAACTGAACCTGCAACCCAGGCACATGCCCCAAGCAGGAATTGAACCAGCAGCAACCCTTGGCTCAGTGGGACAACATTCAACCAGCTGAGCACACTGGCCTGGACATTAATCTCTTTTAAAAATGAAATTTTGGCCTTATTGATACCTTCTATTGGCTTTGTTTTTTATGCTACCCCCCCCAGCATTATTAATATGTAATTGACATGTAACTAGCTTTGTGTACAAATTTTACCTTTAAAAAAACTGTTATTCAAGTTTTGTTATCTGCTCTCTATTTGGATTTATTTTTACTTTTTATCTACTTCTTCAATCAACTTTTAGCTCACTGATCTTCGACCTCTTCTTTGCTCATTTACGCATTCCACACGTCCACTTCCCGGTAAGTCCTGCTTCTGCTCTGCCCCACAGCTTCTGACGGGGAGGATTTTCCTTGCTGTTCCGTGCTAGGCATTTTTACCTTTCTGCTCTGATTTCTTCTTTGGCCTACATGCTGTTTTCTTTGGAAAGTGTCTTTAAGTTTCCAAGTGTATGAAGACGTGTGTCCATCTTTTGGTTACTTATATCTAATGCAGAAGTACTGGGAATGTTCCTGGGAAAACATCGGAAAAGCAAAGCGAGCCCCCAAACTCTCTCTTCTCGTAGCTGGTCCTGGCATGACAGAACTCACTCCCCCACCCCAAACAACCCTAGAAGTGGACACAACACATCACTAACCATTTCCAGCCCAGATCGGGATAGCGGACAGCAGCATGCTGCTTCCCGGAGGAGAGGACAGCACAGAAGGTGAGCACCGGGTTCTCTGCGGCCTTCCCCTGGGCAGCTCCCCAACCCCAGCAAAGGGAAGCCAACCGCTCAGGGCAGAAGAAGCACAGGTAAGAATTTGTGGGACAGGGTACCAGAGAGGAAGGAGCCACAGCAAAGTCCCAAAACTCCAGGGGCTCACCTGGGGTCCTCACTGAATCCTAACCGCCCACGTGCAGGGGCAGTTCTGAGAGGCCTTGGAAAGAGGAGCTGCTGCAGGCGGAGGGAGCGGAGCCGCGAGAGGAACGCGGATACCGGAGGTCCCACAGCTCTGGGGAACAGGGGGGCTCCCACTCGGCCGAGGGGAAAGGCCTTGGTAAGCACTCCAAGATGCTCGAAAGCCAAACCTGAGGAAAAGGGTTCTGCCCAAGAGCTAAGGCTCAAACTGACGTACACCGAGATCCCAAAAAATAAAACCAACTTGAACAAGATCAAAAAATAAGCTAGTAATTTGATTTTTGCTAGAAAAAAAAAAACAGTATTACATAGAGAACACAATAGAAAGGCTCTACAATATAACATTCACAATACCCAACATACAATAAAAATTGCTATATTTGTAAAAAAGCCGCCCTGGCTGGTGTGGCTCTGTGGAATGAGTGCTGGCCTGCAAACCAAAGGGCTATGGGTTCGGTTCCCAGTCAGGGAACTTGCCTGGGTTGTGGGCCAGGTCCCCAGTATGGGGCACACAAGAGGCAACCACACACTGATGTTTCTCTCCTTATCTCCCTCCCTTCCCCTCTCTCTAAAAGTGAATAAATAAAATCTTTTTTTAAAGCCTTGACCCATAATCAAGGAGGTAAATGTCAATAGAAGCAGAGCCACAAATGACCCAGTTGTTGAAATTAGCAGATAATGATTTTATAACTATCATAAATATTTTTAAAAGATTTTACTTATTTTTTAGAGAGAAGGGAAGGGAGGGAGAAAGAGAGGTAGAAAAACATCAGTGGGTTGCCTCTCACACGCCCCCAGCTGGGGACCTGGCCAGGTAACAAGGTGGTGGGAACGTCCCCAGCAGCTGAGAGGGTAGCTTCAAACCAGGCAGAGGGCTGGGTTCGACCTGGGAGTAGGTTTTTGCAAGATATAGTCTACAGTGAGTTAAGGGAGTTGAGGATGTTCGAACTAAGGCCGTTGTAACTGCAGAATCTAAGGTATGAGAAGTGAAGGAATGAAGAGAGTGTGGAACAATGAAAAAATGGTGGGGGCCATGGTGCCGGGGTCCCGATGTGTCTAATGGTGGAGCTGGGGTCTGCACAGCCTTGCTACTGAATGCGTGTTCCCAGGACCCGGAGCTCCAGTGCCCGGCACGCGTGCAAGTTCTCCAGCCCCGCCCTGGAAGCACGTCCGCGTGTCGAGCTGTGGAACCAGCTCTTCAGTGTCCTCTGCACGAAAGGGGGCGGGGCAGAGCCAGATGCTGCAGGGGGACCTTTGGGAGTCCCTCCCTTATGAGCGATGACCAGGTCTGAGATAAGTTCAGGGAGTGAGAAACAGACTGGATTCTAGAAAAGACCATTAAAAATACAATGGTCTAGAAAATAAGGGCTGGACTCTCAGATGGGTCACCCACATGGACACCACACTTGAGAAAGAGAGAGTGATCCGGGAGCTGAAGCTGCCTGTGAGTCAGGGGGGCACGAGAGAGCGGTGGATGGCTGCCACCCGGGAGGTTCGGAAGCAGCGTAACCTGACAGGACAGTCTCTCGTTACAAAGAGCTGGGGCCTACACAGAAAGGAAGACAGTCGTTCGGAACTAGCAAGGGGGCCACTCGACAGTCTTACAGTCTTACTGTGGCGACTCCCATCCACCTCCCAGCTCTCGTCTCCGGCCTCCAGCTGTGGCTGACCTTGCAAACCGCCTGCCAACATGCATTCTCTCCTTCCTCGCGACAGAACCCCAAGTCTGGCAACAATGTGCCTATTTTAAAAGCTACATTTTCCAGCCTCCTTTGCATTTAAGGCCAAGTGTTGCATTCCGCCCCCCACCCCCACCCCCATGTGCCTCTCCCCTTCTTCCTGCCTGGAACTCTGATAACATCCTCGAGTTCCCATACAACCTTGGGCTCCCTGCCTCCTGAATTCTTCTACAGGAAAAGAAAAGAAACGGCTAACATTTAAGTCACCATCACACATTTTCTCGTACACACAGCCAAGTCAGGCCCTCACAGTTCAGGCTCTGAAGTGGACCCTGTGTCCCTGGTTCACCTCTGCCCACTGAGTGTGGACCCACCCCACCTGAGGGAAACTCTGGGGATTAGTTGGGGAACTTCCCTTCTCCGTCCACAAAGGCAGCCCCCACCACGCACTGCCCCCACCCTTAGCTGCCCCGTCCCATACCTCACAACTTGGCCTTATTTGTCTTTGTGCCAGGAAGGACCAGACTTTTGCCTTAACCTAGCCACAGCCGCCAGAACAAGGCTGTGCAAGCAACAGATATTCCGTATTTGCTACATTAAAAGTAAAAATCTCAGTTTCAACATCCGAGTTGATAAAGCCCTGACTGAACTGCCCCGCTACCTAGTCCTTGCCCAGAAAACACAGCCTTCCCTTTATTTAAAAACTCCAACTTCTCTGTACCTGACCTTGCCCCTGGCAGTTACAGATCACAGAAGTTTCCCTAAGTCCATCCAAGCCCCGCCTCCTCCTCAGAAAGACCAGAGGGAAGGAGGACAAACAGCAGGCGGGGTCTGAGCCCTCTGAGGAGGCAGCACAGAGGTCGAGAGCCTGGATCTCCAGCCCCGGTGTCCCTGGTTCACCTCTGCCCTCTCTCCACCCCACAGGTCCTCTCAGGAGAGCTTTTGTTGGAACTCACGCACGGTTTTGATTGTGGAAGAGCTTCCCATTCAGCTCCTGGACCATCTCTGCACGGAGCCCAGATCCACAAGTGCAAAGCTGTGAAGCAAGGAGACAGGGCAGCTCTGAGCACATCTCAGGACAGAGCTGCAGGAGGGTGCCACACCCAAATGCACGCATTCTTCCCTCCCCTTCCGAGGCCACAGACAGGGGTGGGGGCAGGCCCTGGACACACAAACAAGTCACTGAGGCTGGGCTGGACTTTCCTTCTTTGGTTTTCTTTGGGAAGCAACTTCTTTCTGTCCGTTTTGCTGGTGCACTGACATTGCAGGCGAGCTGTTGAGCTCCAAAATCCATACTCACTGTGTCTCGGCAAAGTCACATTAGGGAAGCCCCCTTTTATACTGAACCCTCTGACGTGGCAGCTAGCGGGGATCAGAAGACAGCGCGCTGACCCTCCCATCGAACATCACCTGGCTACGGACGGCTTCCGGCTTCTTTCATGCTACTCCCCCAAAAGTTCAAAGCACTTTCACTGCCTTGAAAATAATAAAGGGAAAATATGAGCAGGTCCTGTTTCTGGTGCAGCCAAGGTTAAGGGAGGCCTTACCTCAAGTCACAAAACTGAGCGAGGACATTACCAAAAGCAAACCCAGGTCTCTGGACTTCTAAACCACGACTATGCGGACAAGACAATATCAGCTGCCACGTCAGAGGGTTCAGTATAAAAGGGGGGCTTCCCTAATGTGACTTTGCCAAGACACAGTGGGTATGGATTTTGGAGCTCAACAGCCCGCCTGCAATGTCAGTGCATCAGCAAAACGGACAGAAAGAAGTTGCTTCCCAAAGAAAACCAAAGGACAGTCATTACCGCCCACAGCCACTCTGGATTTTGTACACATGGAGAGGGCCGAAGTCTTTCAGAAGGTACCAAACTGCCTCCTAGAGAAAGAGACCTGGAGACGAAACTCACAAGGAGTTCTCATCCTTTCAGTCCCCAGTCAGTTACTCTGTGATCAGCTGAACACGCATCTACTGAGAGTCTGTTATGTGCTGCGTGCGCCCGGTGTTATGCTAAGTGATGCAAATACAGAGACAAGAAGGACACAGCCCTGCCTTCAACTGAGGCTCGACAGTCCAGTGGGGCTACAATCAGACAATCAAGTAAATAGACCATTTCACACACGGTGATAAATTCTGTGATAAGGAGGTACAGAGAGCTGTGAGAGCATGCAGTCTGAGTATGTAACCCAGATGTGGAGGGAAGAGAGGTGGTCCGGGCAGGCTCCCAGGAGGAAGTGACTTTAAATGTATTAGGAATCTAAGCTATCTCGCTTTCATCCCACCTGTGCAAGGCCAACTCAGTCTTGTGTTCACAAAAGCCTCCCCTCATTTCTTTCTCCATGCGTTCAACGGACATCCAGCACACGCGTGCCATGTGCAAGCCGCACGCTACGTGTTACAGCAGATACTGATGTGAATTCAACATGCGCCTTGCATTCAAGGAGCTTCTGGTTTAGTGGGACCACAGGTGGTCTCCTGGGCAACCCTCGGTGCTGAGCGAAGTTGGGGAGAAAGAGACGCAGAGGAAGGGGGAGGCCGGGCACTGAGGGCGGGTAAATCGTCTGGGGTCCTCCTCCCGTCGAGCTGTGCATTCCCACTGCACCTTCTCTGCAAGTCTCCCCGTCCACTGTCCTCACTGTAGCCTGGTCTCCACTGCCCGGGACCAGGGCCACCTTCCCCCTCCCTGCACATTTCTCCACACCCACTCTCAACTCCGGGCCTGCCCTCAGGCCGCCCCACCCGAGCCGCTGGTGCCACCGCTTCCCACTGGGCTAGCTGGCGCGGGCTGTCTCCAGATTCTTTGGGCACCGCCCCCTTTCTTTGGGCTAAATGTTCACAGGGCCCTGATGCCCTTTGGAACTGCACCCTATTTTTTCTCTTTTCTCCCAAACCTGTAGAGAGAGCTGTCCCCACAGAATGCCTCCCTTTCCTCCCTTCCCACTCCCTCCCAGCTGCCCACGGTCTGGCTTCTGTCCCTGCTCTGCCGAAATGCTTTCCTGAAGGTCACGGCGTGCTCCCGCTGCTGCTGCTGCGGGGCCTCCACTCCCGGGGCCTCTCCGCACCGCCTCCTTCCTGCCTCCGCCCAGCACGCCGCACTTGCAAATTCCACCACCATGATACAAACCAACTCTTCCCTAGAAAATTCTATTTGGGAAAAAGTGTGTACCATTTATACAATCTTCTTTTAAAAGCAGTTTTTACCCATCTAAAGTCACTTTGCTGGCTAAGGAAATTAGAAATGCATTATGTATAACTCATTTTTCTCAGTCTTCATGTTTACATTACATTTAAATTCAAATTTTCTAATTTGCTTTACTTTTAAATATTTAATGTTTATTACATATGAATCTACGAGATGCTGAGCAACAAGCAATTTGCGAGTACAAGCACTATGTGCTTAGCATTTTCAGTTTATAAAGCACTTTCATCCACCTTATTCCATTTGATCTTGAAAACCACCCTGTGAAGTGTACTTTATTATTGTCCTCATTCTCAGAAGCATAAAATGAGAATCTGAGGGGCTAAGTGACTTCCCTAAGACCACACAGCCAGTTTAGAGTCAGGGTTTGAACCCGGGATTGTAACTTCAAACCCTACATCCCTTTCGTTACATCACGTGAAACCACAGCTGTTGGCTCCCTCTGTGGCAGCTGTCAGGACACCACAGCCTCAAGCTAAACCCAACCCACCACCTTTTTATCAACAAACTTCTATGGGACACAACCGCACACATTCGTTCAGTCATTGTCAAGGCTGCTTTCGTGCCACAACCCCAGAGCACAGCATTTGTGCCTGAGCCACACAACCTGCGGAGCGCGGAATACTTGCTCCCCGACCCTCTGCAGAGAGAGCTCGCCCGCCCTGGTCCCACAGCAATGGTGCTCATGCTGCCTGCAGATGGGGTTCTGCTGGACAGTCACCCTTTCTCTGTCTGGGGTTGGCATTAAAGCATCCGTATTTGTAAAAACTCCCCAGATGATTTTAATATGTGCCAAGGTCAAAAACTAATATTCCACGGTATTGGACAGATTCAGGAAGGACTAGTTTTCAGAAAACGTGCTTGAGGGTGAGAGGAGAGGAAACCACCACCGCTGAACTCCTAAAATGTTCTGAAGAGACACTCCTATGATTTGTTTCCTGCCCTTTAATACAGTAGCTGTCCCTGCTTATCCACGGGCTGTTCATTCCTCCTGAGACCCCGGCCGGCTGGCTGCCTGCGACTGCACCGAACCCCACCGATCCGGGGGTGTTTCCTAGGGGGCGCACATAACTATGACAAAGTTTCATTTATAATGAAGCATAATAAGAGGTTAACAAAAATAATAATAAAATAAGACAGTAACAATATACCATAATGAAAGTTACGTGCACGTGGTTTCTCTCTCAAAACACCCCTGCACTGTGCACACAGCGCGGGTGGAAGGGACCAGCGGCGGTCCGGGCCGAACCGGCCGGCGCAAGGCTGAGTCGCGCTGCTCACTCGGCGTGCAACTTAAAACCAATGAATTGTTTATTAAGTGGGAAATCCCAGAAGTATTTTCGGACTGCGGTGACTGTGGGTAACTGAAACTGCGGAAAGTAACACTGCAGATCAGGGGAGGCCACTGCAGTCCTATTTGAAAGTGTTTCTGATCGATTATGGATTTGACAGGAGGCTTCTTGGTACATTAAGCTAAAATTGCCTCATGCCCCTTAGGAATCTTTCGAGTCGCACTTTAAATAATGAAATGAACTAACTAGAATTTTTCATTACAAAAGCACTACGTGTTTATTATAGAAAAGTTTCAAAATATGGGCAGCAAGCCCTGGCCAGGGGGCTCCACAGGTTGGAGCGTCGCCCCAAAGCACGAAAGCTTGCGGGTTCCATCGCGCTCGAGACACGTGCGGGAGGCCACGCCTGATGTTTGCCTCCCCTCCCTCCGCCTCTTCCGCTCTAAAACCAACACGTATATCCTCGGGTCAGGATCCAAAGTACCTACATACACACACGGAGAGCAAAGCAGGAGCACCGCCCGTACCCCCAGCGCCCAACACGAGCGCCGCACAGCCACGTGGAGACTGCGGGGCCACGCTGTACCTTCTTCTCCGTCACCTGTTCCACCGAACGGTACCTCCCTTTCGATGAGTCACGACCGGAAACGTCATTTGCAGGACCTGTAGCCTGTCATCAGTTATGGCACCAGCATTTAGGGGCCCCTGACTTTATGGCAGACAAGTGGGTTATGCGGCCGCCCACAGACTGAGTGCCACGCCCATCGGACCGGCAGTTAGCAGCGGGAGGACACCGAGCGCCCGGCCAGCTCGGGGCGGGAGACAGGGGCTCTGCTGCTGCTGCTGCAGGGGGCGTGGGTCAGTCTCCCTCCTGGTCCAGCCGTGTGTGCTGTGTGTGCCCGATCCCACTCCCAGGTGCAGCGCCTGGACACACACACACACACAGACACGAGTACAAGCTGGTTCACTGGAGCTCTGTTTAAAGCAACAAAACCCGAAAAACTGGGAGATACTAGTTTGAACCATGTGAAATTAACATCTTGCAGATAAAACAGTTGAACAGCAGCAACTACCGATGGAAAAACCTAAGCATCCAAACGTCATTGGTGTGCATGTGCCAACACAAACACGTCTTTAAACATAGACAGAGCGATAAAAGTAAGTCACAAACACACAGCGAGAAAAAGAGAGTACCCAACAGCTGCCCCCATCACCTGAGCTCCCTTCTTCCTGGGGCACGTGGGGACCCTGTCCTCACCGATGACTGTGCCTCCAAGTGGCACCTTCAAGCTGAGCTCTGACCACCGTTCCCATGTCACCTCGAGCTCTCCAGCCCCACTCCGGCAGCGCGAGCCTTCGGACCCTGCCACTTCCCCACCGTCCTGCCTGCCGACACCAGACTCTATCCCGACTCCCTGGCTACCCGCTCTGCCCACCCCCACCCCACCACGTCCTTGCTTTCCTCTCCAGCCACCTTAGATTCCTTGGTTTCTCACTTCATCACGCCCCTTAGATACGCTTCCTGTGCAGAGCACGTCACGACACTCCTGCTCCATGTTCCTACTCATCAGGCCCTGTTCTCCCACACAAGACTTCCACACAACTATTTCTCTGCTCAAACCTTCCAGACCCTCTGTTCAGCTGGTCACACTGATGGGAGAGACTTGATCAAAAGGGAACCTCCACACCCTACATCCCCACATGGCCCTCTCTACATGGAACACCTGTGCTTGCCCTGGACGCCCCCAGAACCCCCACCATCTCAAGGCCTCTGAGGCTAAATTGTCTCCTCTCTGTGCACCCATTCCCCTCTCGGCACACACGTGAGCTCTAACACCTGCCATCTGTGTACCTGCAGACACACGACTCCCTGACCACACACCCTCCTCCTCCTGCCACCACCCCATCTCCCTGCTCTTTTATTACAGGGGTCCTTGGGAAACTTGTCTATACGCAATGTCTTCATTTCTTTTATTCATTCAACAAATGTTTCTAGTTATTAAGTGCCTAGTCTGTGTTACAGAATGTTTCAGCTGCAGTGGACAGAGTGGGCAGAAACCCCTCCCTTCCTGCGGCCTCTCTTCTTTGAGGAAGACAGATCGTCAATAAGGAGAATGAAAACCGTGCCTGGCCGGTTTGGTAGTGGTGGTAAGGAGACATATACAGTTAGAGAGGGGACAGTAGGGGGCCTGCAATCTAGAGAGAATGGCCAGAGAGGGTCCTTCGAGAAGGTGACACTGAGCCAAGAGGGAAGAGCAAGTACAAAAGCCCTATGGCAGGGGCAGTCTAGCGGGACCTCATGAGGCTGATGAGGAGTAAGCAAGAGGGCACAGGAGATGCGGGCCTGGGCCTGCAGGGGACCAGCTCACGTGGGGCCTCGGGGACTCCAGCTCTTTTCCCTAAGGGAGAGGGAGATGCTGGCAAGACCTGCTCACCGTGATCCAGGTGAGACGGGGCGGCTTGGCCAGGGTGCGAGCAGTGGGTGTGACAGGAAGCGTTCAGCCTCCGGATATATTTACTTTTGTGTGGCAAAACATCCCAAACACATAGAAGGAGAAAGGCATGGTGAACCCCCACAAGCCCATCACCGCATTCCCCCGTGATCAGCACCTCGAAGTGCTGCTTCGTCGCCTGTCCACCCTGTCGGCCCATGCATTCCGGTGGGTTCCAGGTACCAGGTCACTTTATCCTTGAACACTGGACACCTCAAAAGAGGGTAGTTGTGTGTGCAGACTCAATGCCACTATCAAACTCAGATGGTTTACAGTAGTTTCCTATCAACTAATAGGCATATTTCACTGCCTCAAAAATACCTTTTCAAATTTCTTCGGTCCAAACCAGGATCAAAAACAATGTCTAATCATTATACTTGGTTGTTGTTTCTCTCAAGTGTCTTCTAAATCTCTTTAAAAAATCTGTATCAGATCCCCTACCTTAATTTCTCCCTGGCTTTGATTTGTTATAGAAACCAGGGCAGCGGTCCTGTAGACAAGAATACCTCCTCTCCTTTTTGTTTATTATTTAACATTTTATTTTTAACCTTCCTTTATGGTACACAATATTCTTTTGGGATTTGGGAAAAAAAGGAATTAGAAAAAATGCTAAGGTTGCAGAACTCTAAGGATCTCGCAAATGTCTTTCCTCATCATCTCCTTTTTAATTATTAAGTCTTTCCCAAGGAGACACTCAACCTCCTTACAAAGTGGTTTGGAAGCTCAGCTCACTTAACCTTCTGCTTTAATTTGTGCTTAATCACTTGGATTCCTCTTCTTTTTATTGCTGACCTATTACAGATGCCCCCATTCTCCCCACCCCTTGCCCACCTCCATCCGGTGCCCGCCCCCTCCCCTGGCCTTCACCGCACTGCTGTCTGTATCCATGGGCGATGTATCTATGCTCTTTGACCAATCCCTTCACCTTCTCCCATCCAGTCCCCCTTCCCCGCCTCCCCTTGGACAGCTGTCCGTCTCTTCCATGCATCCATGCCTCAGTTTCATTTTGTTCATCAGCTTATTTGTTCACTAGATTTCACATATTAGTGAAATCATATGGTATTTGTCTTTCTCTGACTGGTTTATTTCACTTAGCATAACTATCTCCAGGTCCATCCATGCTGTTGCAAAGGATAAGAGTTCCTTTTCTTTTACGCCATTCACTATTTCATTGTGTAAATGTACCACAGCGTTTTTTATCCACTTATAAACTGACGGGCACTTGGGCTGCTTCCAGATCTTGGCCATTGTAAAGAATGCTGCTGTGAACATAGGGGTGCATACCTTCTTCCTGAATGGTGTTTTGGGATAAGAGGACAGACGGACTCCTTATGGTAGCAGCATGTAACTTGACATTCTATCCCCATTTCCTTTAGACTGGAAATTAGCCATTGAGCTTTTAAATGTTGTTACTTGTATTTTTTTGGTGAGAATACTTTCTAAATGGTTCTGAATGGATCTCCTTCAATAACACTGCAATGATTTAGATTGTCTCACTTTTCATGACGCTTATTAATCACCAAGTTCAGATGGTGACAGCCTGATCCCTCTGTTGTGAAGCTACCCATCAATATCTTACCTGATGCAGTTACGGCAGCCTAAGAACCCCTATCTGAAACAGGCGTTTACTAGGGTTTGCAAAATGATCATTTTATAATTCAATCATTTCTTCTGCATTTACGAGCTGGAGCTTCTCTGTTGAGAAAAGCTTTCTCTCATCCACTAGGGCAATTTGTTTGTCCTAAAGTAGCATTTGTGTTGGGAAAGCAAGATTAACATTTATTCTTTCCCTTTAATCTTCAGGCTTTACGTTAATGAACTACTGTCTTTCTATCTTCAATCGTGTCCAGGGAGTTTTGTTGGTTTTCTTTCTTTGTTTCTCTGGGTATCATTACAAATGATAGCTTTTTTGTCATCAGTGAGTTTTAATCAAATGTAGTCATTAGCATTTTTTGCACAAATTGTCCCACCTTGGCCATGAAACCTCCTTTTAGCTCATTCTTGTGTCTATTTCTACTTGGGAACTTTCAACACAGATATAACAAATGCCTATATACCTACCACTTAGCCTTAACAATTCTCAGCTCTTCTTTTTTTTTTTTAAAGGTTTTATTTATTTATTTTTAGAGAGAGGGGAAGGGAGAGGAACAGTCATGTGTGAGAGAAACATCGATTGGTTGCTTCTCACACCCAGCCCAACTGGGACCGGGCCACAACCCAGACATGTGTCCCGACCAGGAACCAGCCAGCGACCTTTCACTTTACAAAATGACACTCAACCAACTCACCACACTGGTCAGGATGTTGCCAGTCTCTTCTGAAACAAATTCCAGACTCCTCACCCTACATCTGCAAACCTCAGCTCCGAAAACACGTACCCTGCCTCTAAATACAGCCTGTCCCTTCTTCAATCAAACCTCAGTAGCCTTTGACAGCCTTCTCACTTTCTGGCTCTGGAATCAGTCTCTTCCCCGGGAAGGCTGGTTCCTCTCAGGGGAGAATGATGGTTGGAGCGCACAGTCCAGGAACTAGGAAGTTACTGGGATGTGGGAGCTTCAAGGTCCTCAGTGGACAGAGCAAGAAGATCACGTGTCTCTAAAGAGGCAAACAATCGTGGTTGTCAGAGTTTCCAATCCATACATAAGAGCTACACATAGTTTTTATTTAAATTTTTATTCTTATCTTCTCTCTCATGCTGAAATCCTATTCCTAACAACAGTAATCTAATTACTTGTCATATCCTACTTTAATTATATGACAGTTTCCAATGATAATACCAGGATTATTACTAATGATAAAATTATTGAGTAAAGTTTAAGGTTTCTTTGCAGTGCTTTTCATCCGTATAGTACATCCTGCTGAGGTCAAAATACTGTGTTCTGAGGTCAGTTTGAATAATTCTTTCCTCCAGCACCAAACTGGTTATATCGCCAATTAATTTTCAGTTTTTAGAGAGTGCTTTAAAAAATAATGTTGATTTCTTTAATTATAAACACATTTAAATATTTCTAAAGTCAAAACAATAATATGAGGTAATTCAGAGTTGTGCTCCTGCCTTCCTTCTACACTTTCCCCTCCTCCACCACAGGGCACCACCTCTGTGCCCTCCCTTGTTTATTTTGCACATTTAAAGAGATAATCCACTGACCTCCTCCCTTCAGATAAAAAAAATTCTTTGATTCTAGGTATATTTTTAAGGTAGAGACAAAATTACCTGCTGACACTTGAATTTCAATTGTGAGAAAAATGTGAAGTGTAAAACAAGAATATTTTTTAGGTTTCAGGCCATTTAGTGAAATGGGGAAGACAGTGGGATAACCGGGCTGGGGACTATCAGAAGCTCAGTTCAGACACAGCAAGTCTGAAATGCCTATTAGTCACCCAAGTAAGATAACAAACAGGCTTCCAGCCAAGATGGAGGCATAGGTAGATACACTTTGCCTCCTTGCACAACCAAAGGAAGGACAACACCAAATTGAAAAACAAAAATTAATCAGAAATGCCAAAAATAAAACTGTATGGAAAGCTAGCAACCAAGGAGTTAAAGATGAAACATTCATCCGGACCAGCAGGAGGGGTGGAGATGGGCAGCAAGGTGGAGAGGACTCATGGCAAGGCAGTGGCTGGTGGGGGGGGCCCTCCCACATTCTGTGCAGATAAATGGGGAGGAACAACTGGGGAGTGAGAAAGACCACACAACCCAGGGTTCCAGTGTGGGGAAACAAAGAAAGCCTCAAAACCCTTGACTGAAAAACCTGTGGAGATTGAGGAGGCAGTGGGAGAAACTCCTAGCCTCACAGGAGAGTTTGCTGGAGAGACACATGGGGTCCTAGAATGTACACAAACACACCCACCATCAAATCAGCACCAGAGGGGTCCACTTTGCTTGTGGGTAGCAGACAAAGTGACTGAGAGAGCTCAGCAAGCAGCACTGTTCCCTCTAGGATCCCTCCTAGACATAAGTGCCACAATGCAGTGACATGGGTTGCCCTGCCCTGGTGAACACCTAAAGCTCTGCTCTACACAACAGGCCCACTGAGACAAAAAAAATATGGCCTAAATGAAAGAATAGATCAAAGCTCCATAAAAAATACAACTAAGCAATGAAGAGATAGTTAACCTATCAGATGCACAGTTCAAAACACTGGTAATCAGGATGCTCACAGAATTGGTTGAGTATGGTCACAAATTAGATGAAAAAATGAAGGCTATGCTAAATTAAATAAAGGAAAATGTACAGGGAACCAAAAGTGATGGGAAGGAAACTGGGACTCAAATCAATGGTGTGGACCAGAAGGAAGAAAGAAACAACCAACGAGAAAAGAATGAAGAAACAAGAATTCAAAAAAAATGAGGAGAGGCTTGGGAACCTCCAGGACAACTTTAAATGTTCCAACATCCGAATCATAGGGGTGCCAGAAGGAGAAGAGGCAGAGTAAGAAACTGAAAACTTATTTGAAAACATAATGAAGGAGAACTTCCCCAATCTGGCAAAGGAAATAGACTTCCAGGAAGTCCAGGAAGCTCAGAGAGTCCCAAAGAAGTTGGACCCAAGGAGAAACACACCAAGACACATCATAATTACATTACCCAAGATTAAAGATAAGGAGAGAATGTTAAAAACAGCAAGAGGAAAGGAGACAGTTACCTACAAAGGAATTCCCATAAGACTGTCAGCTGATTTCTCAAAAGAAACCTTGAAGGTAAGAAGGCGCTGGAAAGAAGTATTCAGAGTCATGAAAGGCAAAGACCTACATCCAAGATTACTCTATCCAGCAAAGCTATCCTTTAGAATGGGAGGGCAGATAAAGTGCTTCCCAGATAAGGTCAAGTTAAAGGGGTTCATCACCACCAAGCCCTTATTATATGAAATGTTAAAGAGACCTATCTAAGAAAAAGAAGATAAAAAATATGAACAGTAAAATGAGAACAAACTCACAACTACCAACAACTGAGCCTAAAAAAAAACCAAAAATGAACTAAGCACACAACTAGAAAAGGAACAGATTGACAGAAATGGAGATCACATGGAGGGTTATCAGCAGGGAGGAGGAGTGGGAATAATGAGGGACAAAGTACAGGGAATAAGAAGCATAAATGGTAGGTACAAAATAGACAGGGGGAGGTTAAGAATAGTATTGGAAATGGAGAAGCCAAAGAACTTATATGTATGACCCATGGACATGAATTAAGGTGGGGGGTTGATGATGGGTGGGAGGTACAGGGCAAATAAAAGGAATAAAGGGGAGAAAAAAATGAAACAACTGTAATAGCATAATTAATAAAATATATTAAAAGTTAAAAAATAACAAATAGGCCATTGGATATACAAGTTCAGTGTTCGGGGGAAAAGGACAAGCTGGGAATATGGATAACTCGTCATGATTTTCTATTCCCACAATCATATCACCTGTATTAATGACAATTTTGTTTCTTTCTTTCCAATCCTATTTCTTGCTTTTTCCTTGCCTTACTCAGCGGGCCAAGCCCACCAGTGCACTGTGGGGAGGAACAGCAGTCACTGGCACCCACTTCTCATTCCTGATCTCAAAGGGAAAGCTATCAAAGTTGTGTCGCCAAGTGTCACGTCTGCTGTATGTTGTTGTTAAGTCCTTGATCCATCTAGAACCCATATAAGGGAAAGGTCCAATTTCATTTTCCCTGTATGTATAACAGAACATTTCAGAACCAGTTTATTGAATAGCTTTTTCTTTCCCAACTGATCTCCAATGCCGCCTGGTTTTTATACCCACGTTAGAAGTGCTTGTATGTGGGTCTTTTTCTGCTCCACTTACCAACTGTCCAGCCCTGCGCCCACGCCAGGGTCATATCACCACAGCAGAGTGATGCTCTGCTCTCTGTCCCCCTTACTCTTCTTCGTAAAGATAAGGTTATTCATGAGATTTTTCTGTTTCAAATAAATTTTAGAATGAGCTTGTCAAGTTTTTCTTGAAGCCTTTGTGTATTTTGATCAAAGTGGCATTGATTACAGTTATCCCTTACCCATCGTGGGAGTTATGTTCCAGAGACCCCCGAGATAGGTGAAAATCTGCAAAATGGTGGCATTATATTTATCTTTTACATATATTTTAAGGCTTTATAAACCCTTTCCACACTCCTATAAACCTTTCCCACACTCTTATAAACACTTCATATGCTCTTAAACACTTTCTATACTCTTAAACCTACATAATTTGAACAACATATAAAATTCTATATGGGTACTTACCAGTGAAGTATACAGTTGTCCCTCACTATATTGAGGTTCACTCATTGCGGCTTCACTGTAACCCACAATACAGTGAATGGATGACTGTAATGGCATTGATGGCATTGTCAAGAATCATAAACTGAGTCTTCTTATCCATAACATGGTATTTCTGTTTACTTTGGTCTTCTTTAATGTCTTTCCATAAAAATCTCATAATTTCTTTTCTGCCTTTTTAAAAGATTTTTATATATTTATTTTTAGAGAGAGATGAAGGGAGGGAGAAAAAGAGAGAAACATCACTGTGTGGGACACGAGGGACCTGGCCCACAACCCAGGCATGTGCCCTGACTGGGAATCGAACCAGTGACCCCTTGGTTCTCATGCCAGCACTCAATCCACTGAGCCACACTAGCTAGAGCAACGTGGAGGACGGTGAAGGCTGATGTCAAAAGCACAGGTTGAGTGCTGGCAAAGCCACACTTGACTGCTTGCATCTGCAAAGCAGAGCAAGCCAGCAGCTGATGGCAGCCAGAACTGACTGAGGTTGAGAAGGGAATAGGTAACTGCAAGCTTCGGCTGAATGCGACTAGAACTTTTGTAGAAGACATATTTATCGTACACAGACTGGGGACAGAACAATCCTTTCCCACAGCTTTCCCCTAAGTCTACAAAATTCGCTTGAGCTTTTTGTAACCAACCCCTATAACACAAACACGGATACCATGTTCAGGGTCATTGTCTCTGCATCTGAGGACCACGCTCCACCTGGCCCCCGCCTTTCCTTAACCATTGTTGCGTTGTGTTTTTCTCAATCTCTCGTCGCTCCCACTCAGGGACCTCAACCCTGCGCTGGTCACGGCACAGCAAAACTTCCTAATTTCTTTACATACATCTCCCATAACTTTTATTAGACTTATTTCTACCTCCTTGTATTTTGGTTCCTTTTGTACAGAAATAAAATGGACTTTTATTGACTTTTATGTATTTATCTTATATTCAACCACGCTACTAAATTTCAATAATTCTAGCATCCAGGATTCTTTTAGGCTTTCAGCTTAGGTAATTACCCTGAAAATAATGACAGTTTTGTTTTTTCTAAGTCTCCCATTGTCACAGAACGAACCCGTGGAGGTGGGGAATGATACACTATTACTGAATGGACCCTCCTACTCCTGGGGTCGCTCTGTACTAGGTTCGCCTTGCCCGCTGCCAGGAAATTATAGCTCTCAGTGCCAGAGACTGGTGAAAAGGAACTTAGAGAAATGACCTAATGTCTTCATTAAAATCCCGAAGTCCCTTAAAACACCCGCAAACACACACAGTCCTTTCTTCCCCCTCTGCCAAGTCCGGGGTACCATATCTCAGGAAAAGGAACAGAAGTCCGTGGTTCAGGTAGCACCTTGGCTCCCAGTATTCTGCGCTCAGCTGGCCAGCCTCCCTGGTTCCCAGCACCATCACCCGTGTCACCGCCGTGATCTCCAGGTAATCCAAAACCACGTGGCACCTTCTCATGGCCCACCAGCAAGAGTCCTTTCACCCCTTTTCTTCCCAGCAAGGTCTCTCCTGCTTCCTAAGCCATGTGGAAAAAGGAGCACCCCAAAGCCTCATGGTCCCCACCAGCATGGTTGCCACACCTGGGTTTACTCCCAGCACCAATCTTCCTCTGCAGCCCCATTTCCAACTCCTCCCACAATCAGCTACACCTGCCAGCATTCCCCTATTTTTCCAGCTTTTCAGGGCTGCCATACTTAGTCTGGGCAGGCGTGGCCCCATAGAGTAGAGTCAATCTTCTCTTAGCTCTCACACAGGCACTGTAACCCAGGGGAGTTGCCTGCCAGTTACATCATGGGTTGAAGTCACTCCCATGCCCCTGGCTCAAAGCTTGGCCACAGCTGTTTAACATATCCGAGAAACCACTTAAAGGTTATAGATATGTTAAGTGACCATGCCTGAGGTTATCTGCAAAACTGTTGCTGTACAAAACAGCTCTCAATGGCCCTGCTCCATGTGTCCCATCCCTCAGCTCAGACTGGTGGGGTGAGGATATCCCATATTTCTAATATTTCCTGGACACCCTGAGTTCTGGGCCCCATTACAAATCCCTATTTGGGGGTCCCTGGCTGCACCCTGTATCAATGCCATTAGTTTCTCTTTATTTTCTCACTTACTCTAAGACCTCCCCTAAAATATTAAACAGAAGAAATGACATAGATACTCATGTCTTGTTCCTGATTTTGAAATACTTCTGTTTCCCAAATGATAAAATTTTCTGTATATTTTTGTAGATAAACTTTATTAATTTAGGAAGTTCCCTTCCATTCACAGTTTAAGTGTTTCTTCATGAATTGTTTTTTTTTTTTAATGTTAAAAGGGTTAACCTGCAGGTAACATGAATTTAAACCCTGATTCACATAAAACCAGGACTTTTGTAATATGTTCTTGGGGAGACTGCCAGCCCCCAAAGCCCCAGATCCAGGCCAGGACAGAACGGCTTCTCTCAACACCATCCTGGGCCAGTGACCACAGGTTTCATAGTTCACACTTTCACGGAGGGTCCAGCCCTTCCAGGGTCCTGCTTTTGCAGTAGTGTGAGTTACCACTCCCTCCTCGCCCAGGCCTGTGGGGTCATCTCCTGTCCTGACGTGGCCATCACAATCCAAGCCTTTTGGGTTTGAGGCAGGCACAGGCCGCAGGGCATCAGCTGGCTCTTCTGCTTCTCCATTACCTGCTTCTTTTGGGCCTCTTCGTTTTCCTTACTTTCTTAAATCTCAGCCATGCATTTAAAAGTGGGATTTTTTAGCCGTGGCTGGTGTCACTCAGTGGTCACACCACTTTGGTTCGCAGCCCCACAAACCAAAGGGTCACCAGTTTGATTCCCAATCAGGGCACAGGCCTAGGTTTTGGGCCAGGTCCCCAGTGGGGGGTATGTGAGAGGTGACCACACACTGATGTTTCTCTCCCTCTCTTTCCCCCTCCTTTCTCCTCTCTCTGAAATAAATAAAATATGTATGTTTTTAAAGTGAGGGTTTTTAGAATAGACTCAGGTTGTTGCCAGACAAGAGGGCAGTTGAGAGACAGGGTGAAAAAGGTGAAGGGATTAAGAAGTAGATTTGTAGTTATAGAATAGTCACGGTAAAGTGCATCACAGGAAATACAGTCGATAATATTGAAACAATGATGGTGCCAAGTGGCTACTGGAAATATCGGGGGGAACATTTTGTAAAGTACATGATTGTCTAGCCACTATGCTGCACACCTGAAATTAATACAGAATTAATGCTGAATGTAAACTGTAACTGAAAATAAAATTTAAAAATAAATAAAAGTGGTGTTTCTCGTATTTTAATCTCCATTTCAATTATTTCCTTGTGAGATGGTTTTCAAGTTATCCACTCTCTAGTAATTATAGAAACAGAAGGCATTTGCACCACGTAAGTTCCTAGTATGGTATGTTTAAAGTCAATTGTTTTTCCACAAGGTTGCCAGCATAATTCAATGAGGAAAGAAAAGACTTTTTAAACAAAGGGAGCTGGGACAACTGGATATCTACATGCAAAAAGGATGAAACTGATGCCTACCTCACATCACGCTTAAGACTCACTCAGAAAGGGCCACAGGCCACATAGGCACTCCAAAGCTCGCATCAGAAAACACAGGAGTAAACCTTCGTGATGTCAGATCAGACGGTGGTTTCTCAAACATGACAGTTAAAGCACAAGCAACCAAAAAATTAGAAAGTTGGACTTCACCAAAATTAAAAATTTTTGTGGCAAAGGATACTGTAAAAAGAGTGAAAAGACAATTAAATGGGAAAAATATTTATAATCATATCATATAATCAATGATAACAGATCCGTTAAAAAGGCAAAATGACTTTATCTTTTTAAAAAATATTTTATTTATTTACTTTTAGAGAGAGGGGAAGGGAGGAAGAGAGGGAGAGAAACATCAATGTGTGGTTGCCTTTCACATGCCCCCCACTTGGGACCTGGCCTGCAACCCAGGCATGTACCCTTGTAGGAGTGTGCAGCCAGGAGGTCCCCAAAAGAAGGATTTGTAATGGGGTCCAGAACTCCGGGTGTCCAGGAAATATTAAAAATATGGGATGTCCTCATGTTACAGAACAACAGGGGGGCCTGGGACTAATATACTATTACCGAAAGGAACCCCCCAGGTCCGTTATGTCCGCCAACAGAGGAAAGATGTCTCTCAATGCCAGAGATTCGTGAAAAGGAAAGGAAATGTTTATTTAATGCTATACAGACTTAAAGTAGTGACTTAATGTCTTCATCAAAATCCCAAAGTCCCTTAAAACACCCACAAACACATACAGTCCTTCCTTCTCCCCTTTGTCCAGTCTGGGGTACCATATATCAAGAAAAGAAATAGAAGTCCATGGCTCAGGCAGCCCCTGGTTCTTCCCAGTAATCCGTGCTCGGCTGGTAGGCCTCCCTCGGTTCCTGGCACCATCAGTTGTGTCGCCGGGATCTCTGCTAAAGCCAGGTGGTGGTTCCCTCTTCTAAAGCCGCAGGAATCTCCACTCTGCCAAAGCCTCGTGGTTCTCCCTCCTCAATGGCTGCAAGGAAGGGGGTTGCCACTCTGTCAAAGCTGAGTGGCGGTTCTCTGCTAAAGCCGCATGGTGATTCTCTCTCGCAGGGCTGCGGGAGTCCCCACTCTGCTAAAGACCACGTGGTTTTCCCTCCCAGGGCTGCCGTGTCTGAGTTTAAATCCCCGTGCCAATCTTCCTCTGCAGCCCCATTTCTGACTCCTCCCACAATTGGCTACACTTGCCAGCACTCTCACATCGTTCCAGCTTTACTGGACTGCCATCCTGAGTCTGGGCAGGCATGGCCCCATGTCATGGAGCCAATCTTCTCCAAGCTCCCACCCAGGCACTGTAACTTGGGGGACCTGCCTCCCAGTTACACCTTGGTGGGGAAGATAATTCCATCCCCCTGGTTCAGAGCATGGCCACAGCTATTTAACATATCCGTGCAACCAGTTAAATGTTATAGATATGTTAAATGACCACACCAGAGGTTAGCTGCAAAGCTGTTGCTATGCAAAACAGCTGTCAATGGCCCTGTTCCATATGTCCCTTCCCCCAACCCATACCTGTGGGGGGATGACATCCTAATATTTCCTGAACACCTTGAGTTCTGGACTCCATTTCAAATCCCTATTTGGGGCCCCCCTCTTGGCTGCACCCTGTTACACTCACCCCTACAAGTCTGAGCTGGGGTATGGGATGGTGGACAGGGCCATTGAGTTGTTTTGCACAGCAACAGCTTTGCAGCTAACCTCTTCCATGGTTATTTAACATATTTATAACCTTTAACTGGTTGCACAGATATGTTACATAGCTGTGGCTGTGTTTTGAGCCAGGAGGATGGGAGTGACTTCCACCCAGGATATAACTAAGAGGCAACTCCCCCTGGTTACAACGCCTGCGTGAGAGCTTGGAGATGATTGGCTCCACTCCATGGGGCCACGCCTGCCCAGGCTCACTATGGCAGCCCAGTAAAGCTGGAAGGATATGGGAGTGCCAGAGAGTATAGCTGATTGTGAGAGGAGTCAGAAATGGGTCTGCAGAACAGTGGCGTGGGGATTTAAACCCAGACGCGGCAGCCATTGAGAAGAGGACCGCAGGGCTGTGGCAGTGAGGATAACCACACACTTTTGGCAGAATGGGGACCCCCTGCAGCCATGAGAAGAACCACCACTCGGCTTTAGCAGAGATCCTGGCGACACAGCTGATGGTGCTGAGAACTGAGGGAGGCCTCCCAGCTGAGCACAGATTACTGGGAAGAACCGGGGGCTGCCTGAGCCATGGACTTCTATTTCTTTTCTGAGTTATGGTACCCCAGACTGGGCAAAGGGGAGAAGGAAGGACTGTGTGTGTTTGTGGGTGTTTTAAGGGACTTTGGGATTTTGATGAAGATGTTAAGTCATTACTCTTAAGTCTGTATAACTTGAATAAATAACTCCTTTCCTTTTCACCAATCTCTAACATGGAGAGCTATAATTCTCTAGCAAAGGGAAAGGTGAATCTAGTACAGGGAGACCCCAGGAGAAAGGGAGGTCAATTCGGTAACATTGTGGGACCCCCCTTCCCTGGCAGCCAATCAGGGAAAATCATGGGAGACCACTTGTTCAGTAGCTTTAAAGTAATACAACTACTTGTACATGCACAGTGAAAGCCCACCAAAACTAGCCAGGAAGGATCCGCCCTATAAGAATAGAGTCCCTCCAGCCCATGAGGTCAATTTCTGCTTGGAGTTGGCCTGCTCCATGTTCTCTGCTATAAACTCTGGGTGTTCGGTTCAATTCTTTGTCCTGATCACTAAGAACCTGGTTACCTGTGCCCACCTGTGACACCCTGACTGAGAATTAAATTGGCGACCTTTTGGTTTTGCAGATGATGCCCAACTCACTGAGTCACACAGGTCAGAGTGAAGGATTTAAATAGACACTTCTCCAGGGAAGACATATAAATGGCCAAAAAGCACATAAGCAGATGCTCTTCGGTTGTTAAGGAAATGCAAACCAGAACCACGGTGAGATACCACCTCACATCCACTAGATGGCTACAGTGGAAAAGGCAGGTTTTGGCGAGAAAGTGAAGAAGCTGGAATGCTCATGCATTGCTGGTGTAAATACAAAATGGTACATTATTTTGGAAGAGAGTTTGGTAGTTCCTGAAAAAGATAACCATAGAACTATCACGTGACCCAGTAATTCTACTCCTAGGTATATAACCAAGAAAATTGAAACATTCACACACAAACTTGTATACCACATTCAGAGCAGCATTATGCATAATAGTCAAAAAGTGGAAACCCAGGTGTCCCTCAAATGATGAACTGATAAACGAATGGTGGTGTATCCATGTAATACAATGTTATCTGGCTGTAAGAAGGAATGCAGCACGGAGGTGCACTGTAACGTGGGTGAACCCTGGAAACGTTATGTTAAGTGAAGGAAAACACAATGCCACGTGTCCTATGATGCCATTTATAGGACATGTCCAGAACAGACACATCCAGAGAGACTGAAAGTAGACTAAGGTTCCTGGGGACTGGGAGGGAGGGGGGAAGAGGAGGAACTGCTAACGGGTATGGGACTTATTTTGGGGATAATGAACATGTTCCAGAATTAGTGGTGAAGGTTGTACAACCTTGTGCATGTACTCAAAACCACTAACTGTGTGCTTTAGAATAGTGAATTTCGTGGTATGTGATTTATCTCTGAATAAAAAGGAAACATTAACACAATGGAAAAAGACCTGGGTAAGTTATTGCTATGAACCATAAGTCATCCTTCATCTCTGACCCACAACTTTCATCTTCTACCTGCAACCATGAAACTGCTGCAGGCTAATTTGTAGGTCTGCAAGTAGAGAGAAGTTACAAGTCTTCTTCACAGGACATTCGAGTTGTTACCAGAAACTTCTTTCTAAAATCCTACTCCACTAGCTCAAGAATTTCCTATGAGGATGGTCTGAGTTTACAGGTTTGGGGGAAAGGCTGCTAGGTCCATCTTTTACTATTGTGAGTTATTTATATGTCTTATCAGTGATATGGTTTGGTACTTCAGGGCAACAAGATACGGATTCAACTCTAGGCTGACCACTCACTAGGTCTGTGTACCTGGACCTCTTACAGACCTGCCCGCCTCATTTCCAAGGTGAAGGTAACACTCACCACCCAGAGTTACCATAAGAATTTAATAAAACCAAATGAAAGAAGCATTTAGCCTATTTCTGGAGCATTTCTATAATTAAATATAGTAAGTGGTACCCTGGCTGGTGTGGCTCAGTGGATTGAGAGAGCCAGCCTGCAAACCAAAGGGTCACTGGTTCGATTCCCCAGCAGGGCACATGCCTGGGTTGCAGGTCAGGTCCCCAGTAGGGGATGCTCAAAAGGCAACCGCACACTGATGTTTCTCTCCCTCTCTTTCTCCCTCCCTTCCCTTCTCTCTAAAAATAAATAAAATCTTTAAAAATATATATAGTAAGTGGTGTAAGAGGAATAAAATAGAACTTGGGCAGACAACGTTGAGTTTAACTGGCTGGAAAAGGGGCACAGAGACCAGGAAATTTTTGAAAAATGTTTAGCATGCAGCAGGGGCTCCACAAAGGTTAGTTTCTCTCATTCTTCCAAAATTAAGCTCCTTGAGTGCAAAGGCTTGGTTATTTCTCTTTAAGCATGCTGAACTTTAAGCACATTATTTTGCATATAGTAGACACTCCCCCCAAAAGTCTAGGAATGCTTTAATTTAATAGATTACACTTCCATTTTCCTTGCATCTATACCTCAAATGCACTTATTACAAATTTTAAATGCTTATGTGTCTCTATAACTATTTCAGGTTCGTTAGTTTGGCCTCCCCAAAGAGTAAAATTCCTGGGGTCAGATATACTGTTGTCGCCCTAACCGGTGAGGCTCAGCTGGTTGGAACATCATCCTGTAACCAAAAAGTCACAGGTCTGATTGCCGGTCGGGCACAAAGCCTGGGCTGTGCGTTTGGTCCCAGTCGTGTGCGCAAAAGCCAAAAAGCTCAAGGACATCAGATGATTTGCCTAAGGTTATAAAAGATACTGAGGTAACACACGTCTCTGACTCTGAAGCCTTGGTTTTTTCCCTACAGATACAAAGGCTGCCCAAGTCATTCTAAAGGATTTCTTTATTTCAGAAGAAACATAAATTAAAACATTAAAATTTTTAAAAACCGGTAACTCATCTAAATTGTCCCCAGCTGTGGAAGGAAATAACAGCTTTAGCTGCAACTAAATGTAAATAGAACTAAAAGATAATTAAAAGATGGAGATACGGACATATAAAAACAGAGACATTTATGGGCAGAATCAGGGTTATGGGTGTTTGTCCCAATCTCCTAGTAATCCACAAAAAAGGTCCACAGGCTTCTGGAACAGGGCAGGCATCAACACCTCCCAAGCAAAGGCCCATAAATCTTTCAAAGGTGCCTTTAAGGGCCTGCCAGGTGTTAACCGCTAATAAACATTGTCTCATTAATCCTCACTGGAAACTTTAAGAGCTAGACATTATTACCCCATTGTACAGATGAAGTTCTGGAGGCTCAAAGACAATAACCTGGTGATTTGTCCAAGGTAACAATCTATGCTCATTAATGAAGAAGCTTCTTTTTAGAATCCAGATCACATGACTCCAAAATCATGAGTTTCCACTCTATTGCTTGGTCTAGAGAAGTATCTTATTTGTGTTTTTTAAAAAAAAAAAACAAAGAATATATAAAGAATCTTATAACTCAATAACAAGAGGATAAAGAAACCAATTAGAAAGTGGAAAAACCATCTGATAGACATTTCTCCAGAGATACACAGACAGCCAATAAGCACGCAAAAAGATGCTCAACATCCTTAGTCACTAGGGAAGTACAAATCAAAGCCACAATGAAACCACCTCACACCCACTAGGAAGGCTGTAATAAAAAGGACAGATGATAATGTGTTGAGGCCCTGGCTGGTGTGGCTCAGTGGACTGAGAGCCAGCCTACAAACAGAAAGGTCACTGGTTTGATTCCCAGTCGGGGCACATGCCTGGGTTGCAGGCCAAGTCCCCAGTTGGGGGTATATGAGAGGCAAGCAGTCATATATCTCTTGCACACTGATGTCTCTCTCTCTCTTTTCCTTTCTTTCCTCTCTCTAAAAGTAAATAAAGAAAATCTTTAAAAAAAGAATGTGTTGAGGATGTGAAAAAAAACAGGAACCCTCATAGTGCCAGTTGGAATATAAAATAGTGTGGCCACTTTGCAAAACAGTGCGGCAGTTATCAAAAAGCTAAACAGGAATTCCATACGACCCAGGAATTACACTCTTGCCTACCTTCTTCAGAGAAATTAAAGCTTACGTCCACACCAAGACTGTTGTGAGTGTTCACAGCAGCATTGACCATAACAGACACAACTGGTGTATGAGTGGACCAGTGGTGGTATATCCATGTAGTGGAGTAGTATTCAGCAATATAAAAGGAATGAAGTATTGACAAATGCTACAACACAACTGCATCTCAGAAACGTGATACTAAAGGAAAGAAGCCAGACACAAAGGCCAAACGTTCTATTCCTTTACTTACACAGAAAGTCCCAAATAGACAAATCTCAGAAGGTTTCCTTCTGAGGTGATAGAAATGTTCTAAATTTAGATTGTGGTGGTGGTTGTACTGTAAATGTATTAAATATCTTTTAACTGTACATTTAAAGCAGGTGAATTTTATGGTGTGCAAATTATATCTCAATAAAGCTTTTTTCCTAAAAAGTCAAGAAAGATTTTTAAGACCTGGCTGGTCTACAGAAGCATTTCTTTCACATGCCAGCTCACAAAGCACCCTCACACAGATGAAGGTCATGGGTGGCCAGGATCACTCGGTGCCCGTGGGTTATAGTGAGGATTTAGAACGTACCACGTGAGACTCTGGCACATTTAGGGGGGGTTTAAGCTCACAGAGTTTTCATATTGCTTCAAAAAGGAGGGGATGGCAGGGGCCTCTTTCACGTACAGTGACCCACAGTTCTTCACAAAACCCTACACGCCTTCGGTCACTGCTGTCTGCGCCCGCACACCATCCCTGCCGTTCCCACCTTCCCTGCCAAAAAAAATTCTGCAGATGCCCGGGATACAGGCAAGCTACCACCCAGCTCTTCGGCCACAGCTCGCCCTGCCGCCCTGGAGGGGAAATAGGGGTGCGAGTTGCACAACTGATTCCCAACGCCCCCATCCCCACAACCCCTCACCCCACACCCTGGGACCTGGAACCAAGTACCTCTCCTGGGCCAGGGGAGTCCACTCCGCAGTCCCTATGCGAAGCCTTCGCGCCTCATCGCTACGCGCTCCGCCTCCTTCGAGACCCGCGGGGCGCGGGGCGGGCCACTCACACTACCCAGCGACCAATCCTGGGGTGATGGCGGTGGCCGGGGCTGGCGGCAAGCGCCAGATCCCCACGGCGAGGAGTGGTGCTTCGGCACTGCCTCTGCACCCATTTTGACTAGGCGCTCCCCCCCCCGCGCCCGCCCCCCCACACACCACACACACCAAAAATAACGTTTACAGAGGACGTGGAGGGTGCAAACCCACCTCACCTGGCCCTCTGGGGAGCGACTGGGCTGCTTCTGAGGTGGGAGAGAAGCACGTGGCGCACCCTGGGCACATTTGAAGGCAGCGCCTGGGAGACACCCGCTCGGTGGAGAAGTGGGGGGACTCTAAGCTCCGGGGCGTGGCTGGCCAGCACGTGCAGCTGCCGCCACCTTCTCCCGAACGTGCACCCCCAGGACCTATCGCTGCATAAGCTCCGGGCCCACCACCCCGGGGTCTGGGCAGGAGGGGGGCGCGGAGTGGCGGAGCTGGGAGGCGCCACTGCGGAGGGGTGGGGCGCGGAGGGGGTGGGCGGCCCGCCGTCGGTCCGCCGTTTGTCCAGGCGCCGGGGACACTCCCACTATCTCCTCTGCTTGCCCTCTAGTCCCTGGGAGTGTGGGCAGGGCTGTCTCGGGGCTTCCGTGGGCCAGGCCTCCCCTACTCCGGGAGGAAAACGCAGGGGAAGCCCCCGGTCCGTGCAGGCCCTGAAGAGGAGCCCGGGCGGGGCCCCGGTGCGTTGTCCCTGTCGCCGTCTGTGTCCGGAGCAGCAGCCCGCGCCCGCCCGCTCGGCGCCCTGGGCCCCCCGCCCCGGGCCGGAGGGGCCCCACCCTGCCGGGCGTAGACGAACACGGGCCGGGGACACACGGAGCAGCCGTCGCAGGGTCTCGTCACGGCCTCCAGCGCCCCAGCCCCGGGGAATGCAGTGGCCCCCGGCCCCTGGAACCTCTCCGTGTCTGGGCTGGACCTCCTCGTTCACCTGCTCCACGGCCACGACGCTCCTGAGCTGCGCCGGCCGGGCCCCCCTCATGGCGGCCAAGTGGTTCAAGGAGTTCCCCTTGAACCTGAAGACGGTGTCGGAGCGGGCCAAGCCCGGCGGCGGTGGAGGCGGCAAACTGCGCAAGAACTTGGAGGCGGGCGGCGCGGGGCCCACCCCTGGCAAGGGCCGCAAGAACTCGGCGGCCGAGCTGGGGGGTGGCAGGGCCGGCATCGGCCCCTCCAAGGACAGCCGGCTGTCCCGGGACAGCCTGCAGGGGCTGATTCAGGCCGCCGCGGGCAAGAGCCGCAAGAACTCTCGGACCGCCAGCGAGGAGGAGCCGCACCGGGGCGCGGCCAAGAGCTCAGGATGCAGCACCTACATCAACAGGCTCATCAAGGTGGACACTCAGGAGAAGAACGGGAAGAGCAGCTACCCCAGCAGCAGCAGCAGCAGCAGCAGCTCTTCCTCCGCGTCCTCGTCCCCTTCTTCCCCGGGCCCCGACCTGGACAAGGGCAAGATGATTAAGCAGCAAGACACGGTAAGAACACGGTCTCCCCTGGACCGCCTGTCACTGCTGAGTGGTGGAAACGGTGGCAAGGAGCAGAGCGAGCCTGCCAGCCCTGGGTAGGGTCCCTGGGCCACAGAGTGGGGGAGGTTGTGTTCCTCCCCTGACACGCGGTGGCTTCTAAGTGACTATTTAAAACCATCCGTTTTCTTATCTTGAAAAATCCTCATTCTAGGGATGGAGAACTTTTACTTTACTATCCATTTCATTTTGTTAGCGGTTCATAACAGTAATCTAATGAAATGTTCCTGCTTTGTTCAATTTGGCGCCCTTATAGGTGGTGCTTTATTTTAATGTCAACATCCCGAGGAGGGGTGCGAAGCAAGACTGTGTGATTTTAATTCTTCTTGAGCGTAAGGGGTGGCAACCTTCAAAGCTCCAGAGAATGGGTTGGCCAGCCCAGGCTACCCCACCCCCAGTTCAGAAGCTCCACCTAGTGAAGGGCTTCTCTGAGCTCCACCAGCACCCCAAGGTTACAGCCCTTTCGTTCAGCCCGTGACCATCTGCTGTGCGGCAGCCATAGGGGATGAGCGACCCAGGGCTCTGCAGAGGACACAGGATGGAACAAAGAAAATCTACTCTTCTCTGTGGAAGGGGGGTGGAGGAGAGCTCGAGCTGAGCTTTCAGACTCAGCCACGGGCATCACTTCCTGTCATGGGAACTTGAATCCACCCTTGCCCAGGCTTCACACGTGCTGCCCGCCTGGACAGAGTCGGGAGCCAGTAGCACAGACCATGTGTGTCTGCCTCGGGCACTTCTGTTCACTCCTCCGTCCATTCTTTCCGCAAACATTTACAGCATGCCTACCCTGGGCCAGGCACTGCGGGAGAACTGTGGAAAGACTGCCAAGGACCCAGCTGGCCCAGGTATTAGTGGTCTACCTGACCGACTAGCTCATAAGCACCTCGCAGCCAGCGGCTGCGTGTCACACTTCCTGTTCCTCCTGCACGAGGGCAGTTCCGTGGCGGGTGGTCAGAAGAATGGAGTCAGGGAGTGAGTGGCCACTGCAGTCCTTGGCAGTGGTTGCCTGGTTATTTCCATGGTTGTCACTTCTGGATGTCTGAGTCTCCTACTCCCAGGCGGGCTCCCATCCAGGCCGCAGCCTCTTCCTCACTTCTCCCTGTTGATCCAAATGCTTCCTGCCAGCTCCCGTGGTCCTTCTCCATGAACTCTCCGGAGAATGGAATCAGAGATTGGGAAGCAGGCTTCTTCCCAGAGAAGGGGTTTCTTGCCTTGCCCCCCACCTAGTCACTCAGCTGCTGCAGAACAGAACCCTTGCACACGCACCACCTTTCCAGGCCCCTTTGCATTTTGGGAAGAACAGGTACTTTCTGACACAAATATGCATCAAAACTCTATCTGACTGTAGCCGATGAGAATAAGTCTGCCTCTGAATTATTGAACCTTGAATTCCCAAAATACTGTTTAGTTCTGACCTATTTCTTATTATGAAGCCTGTCTCTTTAGAGCTGTTACAAATTTCTTGAGGACAAAAAGCAGTTCTTGGTCTTGTTTTGATTCCCTAACCAGTGCTAGTGGGTGTTCAGTGGAGCCCGGGTGGCTGACTGATTGACCATGGCTGTGTTGCTCATCTTGCTGGCACTAAAAAGACCAGAATCATGGGAAAGGTGGTAGGCCAGCTCGTTTTTTTGTGCTCTAAAGCAGTAGACACCCCCTCTCACTTCCACCCACCCCTGCTGTCCTTCAACTCAGCAAAAGCGTTATTGCTTAGGGGAAGAAAAGGAGGTGGAAAGAGGCTTGGGGATAAGCAGAGTTTAGATGCGCTAACAATCAATTACACTACCAAAAAAGTCAGATGTCTGTGCAGCTGGGTGAGTAACATGAGCAAGTGCAAAGGCTGCCCACCCAGACCTGGCTGGAGACGTTGCGGTCTGTTCGGATCAGCAGACTGCAATGGCCGTTCCAGCATCCAGTGGCCCTTAGCAACTCTCCTGTCTGGTCCCTTCCAGGTCATCATTTTAGAAGACTATGCTGATCCGTATGATGCCAAACGGACCAGAGGTCAGAGGGAGGCGGAGAGAGCAGGGGAGAATGACGGCTACATGGAGCCCTACGACGCCCAGCAGATGATAACAGGTTCGTGCCCAGGAGCTGCTTAGCCGGGGCAGAAATCTCGCACCCACCTGGAGAGTGCAGAACGGTGGCTGCTGTCTGTCTGAGGAAGGGGGGGGAGGGGTTTAACCAGACCCTGCCGACTGGAAGGAACAGAAATGAGACCCCAAACTGAAGTCAGACACCTAGTTAGCTCTCTGTGTAGTTTGGGTCCTTCAGCTTTAGACTTTTCAGGGGTCTTTAAAGTTTCTCTAATTCTGTATAAAACGACAGTCTTCCATGGTGGGTTTGCACATCTGCTCAGGATGTGATCTTTAGTTTTAAGGCACTTCCATACATTACTTGGCCACTTTCAAAGCTTTGCCATCCATCATGGGAGTCGAAAATCTGCACCAAAGGACTCATACATACCTGAAGGGTTTTAAGTTAAAGGATGCAAAAAGACACAGTCCTCTGTGTTGCGGCACACGACCGATTTCTCAACAAGCTCTACAACATTGGAGCAAAACACTTAATTACTAAGGAATGATTACCAATCACTAGCATGAGCTAAGCCATTGAAGAGAAACCTCCTAAAACTAATTGACAATCTTGTAGCTTTTGAAGTGGGACAATTCCAACTGGTGAGCTAAGCAATCACCCTGTCATTTCTGGTATCAAGCTTTTCCCTTAAAAAAATAACTTTTCCCTTTTATTCATAATTCTCTTAAGTTGGTGTCAATAATACTTTCACATGATATACTTACTAGTTATTTAGCTTTATTTGTGAATATCAGAGTCAGTTATTTATTCGCCTAATTGTCCTTACACATTCTTCAATCCATAAAGAAAAGTAAGTTTCCAAGTGCTGACTCAAGGTAGCCTTGCTTGAGTGTCGTGGGTTTCATGCCTGGAGAAGGCTAATAACTGGTCACACACTGAAGACGGTCTCTTCTGTTGAAAAACAGATTGAGAAGCTGTCCAGCTCAGCCTCCACAAGCTTAGTCTCAGAAGAGCTGAGCAGGAGGGTAGCAGCAGCGCCCTGGAGGGGCCGAGACAGGCCTCAGAATGAACAGGGGCTGCCGCAGGAAGGCACTGCTCCGCTTCCTGCGCTCTGCGTGCAGAGATAAGGCTCGGGTTTGCGGAGGGTGTACCCTGGCCAGGCTGTGACCCTGCAGGTCACTGGACTGTGACCTCTAATGAAATCTGTGAATGAAAGGAAGTGAAAATGAACTTAGTCAGAATTTTAAAAAATATTGGAGTCTTGAAAGAAATAGGGGGAAAGAATTACTGTCACATAAATTGAGGAAAAAGATTCTAAAAAAGCAGGGCTTACTTTCGATTCACCTTTCTTTGTCCTTTGGTTTTAGTCTCCTCTGTCTTTTTAACTGGAATGAATAGTTTCTCTAAAGTAGCCCAGCTGCTCGTCTGTGGAGCCGCACTGATCATCTGGAAAGGGCTGTGCTTCTTAAAAATGAACATATCTTTTTTCCCCAGTAATCCCCACAAAACTCTATAACTAGGAAACTCCAGTACTATCCCCTGGTGACAGAGATTCTACCTTGCCTGTGCTCACAAGACCTTTTCTAAGGGACAGAGCAGAAATTACAACTCCGATCTCCCCCCTCCGGGTGGGGTGGTCTGCTCCCTGCACCAGGCTCCCGAGACGAGGAATGAGGTGCACAAACGCACCTGAAACTGTGCTGATGAGTAAGTCCTCTTTCCACTGAGACTTGCAAAGAGGGGTATAGTGAAAAGTCAAAATTGCCCAACATGAAATAAGTATAATAATAATAATAATAGCTAGTATTTAATATTCAAGCATTTATTAAGTTCTAGGCCCTGTTTTAAATCACTTACATGAATAAATTCATTTAGGAATATGGAATTAGTCAATTGGAGAATAAATTCAAGCTTATTAAAAATATCAATTACTTTTTTAATTGCTAGATTTTTTCTATGCTCTTAAAAAATATTGGTGAGTTTTAAAGTCTCTTCATGTAAAATACATACTAAGAAGCACTTTCTCAATCAGTGTAGGGATAGAGAATACACCTCTTGTTCTACCCATAGGTTACACAGCTGGACAGAATAACAGGAAGTGAGTCTGTCGGAAGCTAGGAATAAAAGTTTTGCTGCTGATTTGTTTTCTTTTAAACCTTTTACCTTTTTTGTTCAGTTGGCTCCTTGTCATTTGTTGTCAAGTTCAAGTTCAGAAATGCCCCATATTTCTTGAGAAACAGTAGGGATTTCTTTTCAGTTTGTTTCAGCATTTCTGTAGGACAAGGAGACAGTGCTAATGAGTGATTTATCTCTGGACCACCCAGCCTCTGTCCTGCCTTTTCAGTGCCTGTGAGGTGGAAACAATGTACCTGATTTTATAATACCTTGGGTGTATATCACACTGTTCGTGAGGTTGTATTATAACACCCAACAAGTATTTCTTCACCAAGCACCAGGCCCTGTGCTGGGAACTGGGCATGCAGAGAACAAACCCGGGGGCCCTGGTCCCGCGGCCCTTGCAGCCCAAGGGGTAACAGACCTAACAGCGACACAGAAGAAAGCATGTCATTGAAAAGTGTGGTTGGGGGACATCTGTAACAGTGTTGTCAGGAAAAACAAAATTTTAAAGAAAGGTGAGGTAAGTGTCATGAATTAGAGAATTAGAAACACCGTCAGCCTCAGGCCTCAGGGACAGAGGAAGAAACAGAAATCAAGAGGCATTTAGTACTTTCCTGCAGCCCAGTAACTGGGGTCTAAGCTCCCTGGATCTCTTCCAAGACTTTGCTCTCAACTTTTAGAAGCTAAAAATTCATAAATTCATGAAGAAATTCTTACTTAGATTTATTCAAAGAATTGTTCATAAAAATATATGACAATGAATACAAGGCAATAATAGTATAAACTTCTCTGTTTTTCTGATAAATTAGCAGGATCATTATGGCTAAATAATTAATAGAAATACTCTATATAATTTAGCGTTTTGGGTTTTAGCACCAAGTAAAAACTCGAAAGGGTCTCTAGAAGCTCCCCAAGACAGCCGTCATTCAGCACCGAAGTTCCTTCCACAGCTGGTATCGTGCGGATGGAGCACTTGCGAGGTGCCACACTTGCCACATCACCTCCCTGAGCCCTGCGACCCCGAGAAGTGGGTCTTAGCAGTCTCTGCGTGGTAGTCGAAGAAACCAAGGTTCAGAAGATTCAGTAACCTGTCCAGATGATACGGGTGGAGATACAGGTCACTCACCATCCTTTGGTTTTAGTTACAGAGTTCCAGCCACAAGTGGTTTTACATTTTTTTATTTTTGCCTCCGAATGGTTTTGTTGGTTTGTTTAAGTAGTGCAGTCTAAAAGAGAATCTCATTGTTCAGGTCTCCATTTAAAAAATTAATCACTTTGAAAAAGTAATAATAAAAGACTATTTTTTATTTACTTAATGTCTGTACTTTCCTTATTATACTTAAATTTCAGGGCTTCTAAATTATATCTGTTTTTGTTCAGGAAATGTTAAAGTAATTTTAAATCAAAAGCTCGAGCATGGATAAAAGATGTGAGTAAAGTTACCTAACGGCCCTTTTTCTGATTCTAAGAATGAAAAAGAGGCTCATGAGGCTCTAAGTTTAGTTTTGAAAACATTAGGAATGAATGAGGGGAAGAGGTGCATTATAGAAATTGTACTTAATGTTTTACACGAGATCTTTGGGCACACAGTGAGGAGTGACGGAGAAAGCTCTGGCCTCCGTGCTCAGTGGCGCCCCCCACTGACTGCCGCCCGGCCTCGGTTAGTTCACCTGCGAGATGGGACTCCTCCCTCGCCCACCCTGAGGCTTCACTGAGATACTGGGCGTAACATTCATTGAGCGTTTTGCACATCCAATGTGCAAATCCAATGAATGCAGCCGTTATTTGAACACTTCAGAGAGAGAGTTCCATTTTCGAAGACAATTCTGGACAATTAGAGAAATAACAATTGGTAACTACAATTAATTTAGTTGAAGGAAGTCTTAGCCTTCTGCTATGTTTTTAAATAGAAGTGGCACAATTATGCACAGCCAGAGCTGGGAATAGGGAAGGGAGGATAGGGACCCACGCTGCTGCGCTGCGTTCACGCGGCCGCGTTAGCCGCTGCTGCGGGTCAGGCCCGGCTTCAGCTGCAGACGGTGTTTGTCTGCAGCCCGAGGCCTCATTCTGTTGTCTGCCATGTAAATGGCCTCTATCGGCAGAGCCAGGGCGTAGCTTCCTCTCGCCATTTCCTCCTTCTCAGGCTCGTTTCCTCTCGGAGCCAGCTCCGCACGTCAGGGGCTATTCTCCCTGCAGGAAGGGTCGGCCTGCAGCCCCGCGATTGTTTCTGTTTCTATGGCACCTCAGGTTGGGGGCAGCCAGGTGTTGGAACGGACTGGAAGGTTACTTCCCTTGAAGGGGCGGAGGGGCGCTGCACTCAGGCCCTTTTTCCCCTAATTAAACATTGTTGAAAAAGTTGATAAAACTTTGCAGATTTTGCCCAATTCCAGGACCACCCCGGGAAGGAACACTCTCAGTTGTTTGCTCCCCAGTGTTTTTCCCAGAGGGCCCTGTGCGCCGATTGTCTGCAATAGTGGGGCAAGACCTCATCTCGAAAGCAAAAACTTGAACACACCTGTAATAAGAACTCAGGATTCTAATCACGGCGTTGTTTTAACACAAGTTTATTGAAGTTTTCTTGTGAGGGGGACTCCTCCTATCTTAAGGTTGCAGTCAGTTCCTCGCAGGTAGTGCCGCTGGGGCAGACGGGAGGCAGGAACCTGGGGGTTTCCCCAGACTGTGCAGACTCCTCTGAGGGCAGACTTAGGTTCTGGTCAGAAACTTCCAAAATTCCAAATCCGTCCTATGAATTCCTTTGTGTTTTCTCTTTCCTTTTAAAATAACTCCAGCCTTATCTTAACTGAACCAAGAGCAGAATATGTTTTTGTTTCTTATTTTCCATAACTCCATCTAGAATAAGCAATGAAGAAAAAAAGCTGCTGGATTGAAAGTCAGGAGTCTTGGGCCGGAGGCAGCCCCAGGCACCTTTCCCAGCCGGGGCCTGAGTCGGCTCTTCCCGCCTCCCATTCCGCGGCCTGGAGGCTTTAGACTGGGGAGAACCCCTCTGCTTGGGATGGGGCCAGCAGGGACGAGATGAGCCCTGGAGAGCAGGAAGAACTGAGGGGGGGCCAGGGCCACCCAGGAGGTGTGGCAGTACCTCTCGGGCTTCGCTTCTCATTAGAACCACCTGGGGGAGCTTCCCTACCCCAGACCACCTAAATCAGGGCCTCTGGTGGGGGGACCCGGGCATCCACCGCTGTTGAAGCTCCCGATCCCAGTGCACTGCCGCCAGGGCCCCCATCCAGCAGAATCACAGCCTCACCCTATCAGTAAATGTTGTCCTTTCTAATTTAGTGTCCTGATTTTAATAACCTTTCCTTGGAATGTTTCGTTTGCGGTCCTTTCCTTGTTGTAGAAGTCTTGTTGAGTCCATGACTTTTCTTCATGGGGTGTCTCCATGCCCATTCTACCTGTGGACGTTCTCACTTTCCCCATTTCCATGGCAGTGCCCCCTCACCCGACCACTCCTTCTCCGTCACACTCTCCTTCCGTTCCCCTTCCCCTGAAGAAGCCCCAGACCCTGCCTTCCATCCTCCCTCCATCTTCAGACTGCCTCCTTTCACTCTCGCAGTACTGGCAACAGTTCATTGGTGAGTGACTCCTTGGCGTGTAACTTTGTCCTTCGTCTCTCTGCTGAGCCCTGGATCTACATTGTCACCTGCTGGGAGAAGTGCTAAAGCTCTTACCTGTCTCTTTTTCTCCTCCCATCCATCCAATTATTATTTAGCTCAACTGTGTGTCTTACAAAGAGAAACGAAACGGTGGTGGCCCCTGCCTTGGCCGTCTCCACCGGACTGGAAATCCAGGCCCAACAACAAGCAGATGCGCACAGTGGGAGCAGTGCGAGGTGCGAGTGTGCTGGCGAAGTGGGGCCACCCGGGAGAGGTGGGGGGGTTGAAGGAGGAGAAGCCCAGTTAGATTTCGAAGGATGGAAAATCACCCAGACACTACTGGGTATGAGGCAGTGTAGTGCTCAGGGAACTTCACGAGTTCCATTTGGTTGGAACAAAGAATTGGATTCCAGGGGGACAGGAAGGGTAGCGGTGAGAGAAGAGATTGGAGAGGGAGGCCTGGTCACGGAAGGCCTCCCACGCCATGCCGAGCAGTCTGTACCTCTTAAGTAGACAGCTGAGAGTTTATGGGTGTTAAGGGATGAGGTGGGGTGTTTGTGTTTGTAAAAGTGCTCCTTGACTGAGACCAGGTGGGCAGATGGAAGGCTTCCTGATGGACATGTAGAAGAACCCGTAATGCTTCTGTTGGTCTGTGTCGCCAGCTCTGGTTGTCCGGACCGTAAGCACCTTTCACTCCACCTGCCAAGGCCTCCGGGCTCTGAGCCGCTCAGCCCCCAGGCCCCTCCGGGACTTCTCCCCACTGTGATGGGCTGGCAGGCCAGGTGGCGGTTGGTTGATTTGCATCAGGTTTTTCGCCTCTGTTTCTTTGCCCCAGTCCAGACCACATCATTCTGGCATATTCTATCCTGTATACTGTGTTGGAGTTATCTTCCAACAAAATAAAATATAACTGTTATTACCTGTTTTTAAAAAAAACAATAATTTTGCAGTGCATCCTTCCTTTACAACTTCTACACTGGGGGCCCCTGGCCCGCCTCGTGCTCCGGCTGCTTTCCCCACCACCGCTCCCCGCTCCTGGCCTCTGTCCTTTGGACTTATCTCTCACTGTCCTTTCTGGGAACAAGCCTTCTATGGCTCCCACCTCCATATCTTCACTCATGCAGCTTCCTGCACTGGAAATGACCTTCTCTATCAGAGTCCACTCATCTTCCATGTCTCTTCCACTTGGAGTCAGTCCACACTTGGTGGTGAGGAGCGTGGCTTCTGGAGCCCAGCTTCCCGCTTTGGAATCTGGGCTTCGCCACCGAGTAGCTTGGGCAATTTCCTAACCTCTCTGTGCTTCAGTCCGCTCTAATATTGGGGAACTACCGTATTTTTTGGACTATAAGATGTACTTTTCCCCCAAATTTGAGAGGAAAAGGGAGGTGTGTCTTACAGTCCGAATGTAGCTTTACATTTACATTGGTGACATATTATGTTTTGTGTGTTATCAAATATTTTACCGCATTTCTTGCTTCAAAATTTTTTTTTCCTATTTACCTCCTCTAAAACCTAGGTGCGTCTTATGGTCCAAAAATACGGTGATAGTACCCATTTCATAGAGTGGCTATGAAAACCGCAATGCACTTAGAATAGTGCTTAATGCATAGTACCCCATCGACAAATGTTAGCTGTTTTACCATTATTGTTTTTCCCTGGGGCGCCTCTTTGACCTGTCCTGCCGTCCTTAGCCCGCTATGTGTTGTTTGTGAGTGTGTCTGGCTTTGCCCACTGTATTGAAACCACCCACAGGTCAAGAACTCTAATGGCTAGTGCTTTGAAGATAGTAAACACTCCGTCAATTTTTATTAAAATACTTTTATCCCAGCTTCTTAACGACATGTGAAAACTGCAGGCGAACCACACTCAGAACCAACGCGGGCCCAGTGACTGGCACGCGTCTGCCCTCGCAAACTGCAGGCGGCCCGGAGCACGCTTGTCTTTGGATGTGACCTGTAATGCTGTGGATGGCCCAGTCCCGTTATCTGGCTCAGAGGCGCCTCCCTTCTACAGCCGGGAAGTAGCCAGCCCTTAAGGGACAATGTTGGCAGTCTCTGTCACCTTCCACCACACAGACAGTCCCAGGGGAACAGGGAATTCTGTGATTACCAAGCTTCCGTGGCGCATTTCTTTCAAGGTGTTCTGTGTGCTGCGTGTTTTTCAGAAATTAGACGCCGAGGTTCCAAAGACCCCCTGGTGAAGGCCCTTCAGCTGCTCGACAGTCCCTGTGATCCAGGGGAGACGGGCGCAAAGCCCGAGGCGCTGGCCAAGAGACGGAGCTCCAGGGACCTGCTGGGGAAGCCGCCGCAGCTGTACGACACGCCCTACGAGCCTGCTGATGGGGGTCCCGAGCGGAAGGCGCGGCCCCCAGATGCCCACGGCCGGCTGCCCGAGGACGACGAGCGGCCCGCTGCCGAGTACGAGCAGCCGTGGGAGTGGAAGAAGGAGCAGATCGTGCGCGCGCTTTCAGGTGAGGGGCAGCGTGGGTTGGGGAGCATGTCAGGCGAGGGGCGTGTCAGGCAAAGAGTGCCCCCTGCGTGCTCTGCTGTCCTGCTGGGAGACCTGCGCCCTCTGGACCCCTCCGCCAACGCCACGTGCAGTTCTTGACTGCAGGCCTGTCCTGGGAATCTGGTCGGGGCAACAAGAACTGGGCCTGGTTGGAAGACCAGGCCTGAAGAAGAGCCCTTAATATTGCATTTCTCTTTTATCCTTCTGGGCATCTTTGTTTTCCTTTCTCTTCACTGGGCAGAGCTGTTTTTGGAGATGCTTTAAATGACTATTGAAAGGCCTGACTTGATCGCTGAATCTTTCTCATAGCCAGCAGCTTGTCTGACTTTTACTTGGTGCTCCTTCTCAAAACTGCTTTTTACCAAAAATTTTTGGTAAAAAATTCTAAAGGAATCAGTTCTGAAGTATGAATTTTTAAAGTGACTTACGAGGAAAGTGACAGGCGGTCAGTAGTTATTAAAGGTAACTGGCCCTCTTGCTTCTCCCAGGACATAGTTTTTCTACTTACCTGGCCACATAAATTCTTTTGCCTTTGATTTTTAAAGTTAGGGATGCCTTTCACCCCAGCAGTAGAGCCCCGTTTGTGAGTGAATGTTTCATCAGTGCACAGGGCGAGCAGAGAAGGCAGCACAGCCGACAGCAAGTGTCCGGGCCAGTCCGTGAGTCCCCGTGGCCGTGGTTGTCACAGATCCCGGCTGGGCCCTTGTGCTGGGTGCTGCCTGCTGCCTCTCGTTCTGGTCTCTCCAGCCTGTATGCCATGGCATCCATGCGGCAATATTCAGCAGTTACTTTGTTTCACAGCTGGTTTTCGTTTTGTTTTATTATTTCATAGCAGGACTGTTCTCTGGATTTCATAGAATGAAACACACTCTTGCAAGGAATCATCACCTGTAACTACATTTAGTCTTTTACTCTAAATATACCACAACTTAGAGTTTTTTCAAGTACATGCTGACATACATTAAAGTGGTTCCCTCTCGTATTGTAAAACTGCTGTACAGTGATGAGCATCTCACAGAAGACGTAGCTGTCTGGATGCTTGCGGTGGGATCAGACACCGGAGACAGCGGGAGCGCAGCCGTCCCCGCTGTGGAACGTTAGCTCGCACTAGAGGGAGGGGCAAGCTTCTTTCCCGAGCTGAGGCAGACAAAGAGGTTTTTTCTCTGAAGTCCACGTGGTTCACCTCAGTGGCCTCTGATGTTAAATGGAGCCTTCCTTCCAGTTCAGTTTGAAGGCTCTGAGCGACCTTCCACAAAGGAGGAGCCAGTGCGGCAGCACCACCGCCAGAAGAGCTGGACCCCGAAGATCCTGAAGCCAGCCCTCTCTGACCACAGTGAGGGGGAGCGAGTGGACCCTGCCCTGCCGCTGGAGAAGCAGCCGTGAGTCTCCCGCACAGCCAAGTGACAAACCGCAGCTGGTAGCTCATCCATAGCCTGGGAGTGGGGGGAGCAGTGGCCCATTTTTACCTGATTATTCCTGTTCATGAAGACTTGTCTGGGTGGGCTTGGTAATGAAAACCCACTTTCAAAGCCCAGTGCACTTGTGCAGAATGGAAAGTGTACTGCATCCCAAGAGCCTGAGTTTAAATTTCGTTCTCCTATACAGAGTGAAAACTTTTAAAATGACACTAGCCCAGTAGCTCCCTCTTGGATTTCTGTTCTGACGCTGTGGTGTCTCCCCCAACTCCATTTTCCAGTTGGTATCATGGTGCCATCACCCGTGCTGAGGCTGAGAGTCGACTGCAACCCTGCAAAGAAGCTGGTTACCTGGTTCGGAATAGCGAATCGGGGACCAGTAGGTACTCCATTGCACTGAAGTGAGTGTGGCAGCCTCATGGTGTCCTGTTTGGATACAGTGTGGGGGGTGGGGGGAGTGTGGGGGTTGCTCCATGGCAGTCTTTCCTATCCTGGTCAGGTGACCAGTCAAAAGATATTATTTCAGGGTGCTTCACAGGGGCCTATGTTGCCAGAAAACAAGGTGCATTTGCTTGGACAATGGATAGGAAATGCTCTGATTAGAATACAAAATTGGTTTTGTACATTAGTCAATTTCTACCTTATATTACTCGATCTAAAGTAGGTCCTCTCACCAGAGAAATAACTCCTGATAAAAAGAATAATATCTTACAGGATGCTTTAGTCATTCTTCTTTTACTCCCCAGTGTTTTGGGATTTTAATAAATTAGATCCCTTGATTGTTCAAATGCCAAGTCAATTTTGAGACCAGCTTCTTCTGGTGAAGAAGGAAATGCTGACTTGCTATTAGTCCCTTGTCTGACTGTACACAGAAATCCACTTCTGCCCGGTAGGCCTGGTGGAACTTGAATCATGGAAATTCTCGCGGCTGCGCGAGTTCGGCGGTGCTATATTGGAGGGTCATTGTCGAGCGCCCCAACGGCATTTCCTTCCTGAGGAAGCTGAGCCCCTGCAGCTGAAACAATCAGGCTGGAGGGGAAAGAGGCTGGGGCGGGAGGGTGTTTGAGCAAAGTGCCTCAGAAAACGGGGATAGGCCAGCAGATACACAATACCAGGAATAGCTTTGCTGTGTTCCTGAAACCGGCACCACGGATTAGATCTTTGAGCCTTCGGTGCCAGCTGTCATTACATGGGACCAGGAACAGTCTTTCCAGATTGAGGTGGAGTGGGAGGGAGGGGGAGGAGGAAGCAGTTTTTTAAATTATTATTCTTAATGTATTCTTTGGGGAGGAAAGAAGGAGGGAAATTTACACATGTCCTTTGGCTGTGATGAAGAGCATGAGTTTAAACCTCACCTTAGCAGTCTCATGCTTGGGCTTAAGCACTAGTTTGGCAATTTGGGGGCCAGGAGGGACTGGACTTCTTTTTGGTGTTTGTGTTTCTTGGCTGGTGTCTGACAACTTGTGTGTACTAAGGACAAACAACTCAGAGAGGACACACATTTGTTGAGGGCTGCACTTGTTTATAACAGTCACAGGAATGGAGGAAAGCCTGCCCGCCTGTGAATCTGGCTGGGGTGTTTGCAGTGGGGAGGGACCCCCCTGCTCACTCATTCATGTCCCCCTCCTTGATTTCTGTTTTGTTCCAGGACTAGTCAAGGATGCGTGCACATCATTGTGGCTCAGACCAAAGACAACAAGTACACGCTGAACCAGACCAGCGCGGTCTTTGACAGCATCCCCGAAGTGGTACACTACTATTCCAATGAGAAGTTGCCTTTCAAGGGGGCAGAACACATGACCTTACTCTACCCCGTGCACAACAAGCTGCACTAAGGTTCAGCTGCCGAAAGCCCTGGCTGGGCCTCTCACACTAAGAGGGTGTCAACATTCCACAGGCATCTCAGGGCACAAGGCTGGACTGGGCTGTAATGATTAGTAGGAAGTGGAGGCCTTCCTTAATAAGTCAGAAGGTCTTTGGGCTTGAATCCATTCCATGACACTCGGTTACTGACCTGTCCCTTTTCTCCCTGCTCAGTAGTTCTATAGGAAGAAATCATAACTTACCAGTTGCCTCCACTCTCTGGACTAGGGCGTTCTCTCTCGGTGTGGCCCTCAGCAAAGGGAAGTCAGGAGTCCAGGAATATGGATGTTCTCCAGAAATGTGCTAATTGTCACCCAAAATGCCTGGTCTTCAAACAAACCAACACAAACATACTTGGCTTTTACACAAGACAGCAAAATGGTCAGGTGAACCAGGGGAGCGCATAATATCGGATCCCTTCCTGGACGAAAGGCTGGACAGGAGAGAATAAGTGAAGAGTGGACCTTAGACAAAGCTGTCTTTCTTGGGCTGCCTAGTTCAGCTTCACAGTCCATGAAAATTCACAGCTTTAGGGTCTGGCATAAGGATTATTTTGTGGTCAGCCTTCTAAGGAAATCTGTGCTTTGTGAGCTTTTTCATCACTTCAGCAAGTCAGGAACACAAACATAAACGGGAAGGATGACTGACTGAAGAATCCCCAACAGTGGCTTCCAGTTAAGATGGTGGAGAGGGTAACTGTGGTACTCACTTCCTCCCACAACCACATCGAAATTGTAACTAAATGACGGAATAACCATCATCCAGAACTGCCTGAAATCTAGCTGAACAAGAAGTCCTACAACTGAGGATATAAAGAAGAAGCCACATCAAGACTGGTAGGAGGAGCAGAGACGTGAACAGGCCGGTCCCACACCCACATGTGGTGGATAAAAATCAGGAGGGATATCTTGGCTGCAGGGGTCCCCCTGAGGAGCAGTGGGTCCCAGCCCCACACCAGGTCCTGCAGTCCAGGGTTCCAGAGCCAGGAAGAGAGTTCCCCATAGCTTCTGACTGTAAAAACTAGCAGGATCAGCTCAGAGAGACAGAGGGCTTCTGGTGTCCCAGGCAGTCCCTATTAAAGGGCCTGTGCAGGGACTTATTTGGACTCACTCTCTCTAAGCTACAGCACTGGAGCAATGGCTCAGAGGGCACCAGAGACATATGGGGAGGAATAGAATTATCTGGCATGAGGAGGGCTGAAGGGGCAGCGTTCTCCCAGACAGAAGTGCTGGCAGAGGCTGTTGTTCTTTTGCTGAGACCTCCCTCCCCCCACATCTGAGTCTCCATCAAGCTGGGTATCACTGCCCTGCCCTGGTGATTCCCTGAGATCCTGTCCCACCCAACCAGTGGGCCCATCCCAGTTGTTTCCTCTGGCTTTTCCACTTGAATGGCATGTCTTGGCTCCTGCTTCAGACTTTCCTAAAATTTCTCAAAAAAGCAGCATGTAGTCTTGTTGTGCCCCGAGACTCTTGCTGACTTGCCCCAGGCCTGACACTAGTGGCAGGTGGCCTTAATTCACAGTTTGGCATCTCCTGGGCCCTCCAAACCCAGCACAAGCAGCAGCTACTACAGGTCACTTTGTAGTTCATGCCAGGAGGCCCCAGGCAGAACACACGTGGCAGCATACCTTGGCCTGCACCTCTTGGGAGACCCCAGAGCCATTGCACCCAGTAGATAGCTTCACACCACATTGAAGCACCACCCAACCACCTCCATAAGCAACACACTCAAGGGGCAGACTCAGCAGGAGCCAGAGTCCTACTGAAGTGAGTCCTGTTCCATGGGGTGGGCCCCTGTGTAGCTGATCCTCCATGGTGGTTACAGCCAGTCCTTGCAGCTGATCAGCCTGGGGGTAAATCCCTCCCACTGACATGCCAACAACAAACAAGGCTCAACTACAACAGGAGCGTGTATACAGGATAAACACGGGGGAGGGCACACCTGGAGTGTCTGGCTCAGGTGAATAGGGAGGCTGTGCCACTGGACCCTACAGAACACCTTCTACAGTAGGCCACTCTACCAGTCTGGGAGACATAGCAGCTCTGCCTAATACACAGAAGCAAACATGGGAAGCTCCCAAAATGAGGAGATGGAGAAACATGTCCCAAATGAAAGAACAAAACTGGGGGGGGGGGGGACTAAATTAAATGGAGACAAGCAATGTACCAAATGGAGAGTTCAAAACCTTGGTTATAAGGATGTTTAACACATTGTATGCGGGAAACATATTTATACATTTTATGTTGACTGGTAGTAGAGCATGTAATAAAAACTACCCGCAGACAGTGTGTTAATGAGAACTTCAACAGCTTAAAAAAAGACAAGGAAACCATAAAACATAACCAGCCAGAAATGAAGGATACACTAAATAAAATGAAGAATAACTTTCAGGGACTCACAGTGGGTAAAGCCGATAATCAAGTCAGCAATTTGGAATATAAGGAAGAAAAAAGAATCCCCCCCAAAATGAGGATAGTGTAAGGAGCCTGTGGGACAACCTCAAGCATTTCAACGTTCACATCATTGGGGGTGCCAGGAGAAGAGAGTAAGAATTGAAAACCTATTTGAAACAATATAACAGAAAACTTCCCTAACCTGGTGAAGGAAATAGAAATGCAAGTCCAGGAAGTGAAGAGAGTCCCAAACAAGATGAGCCTGAAGAGGCCCACCCCAAGATAATTAAAATGTAAAAGTTTAAAGACAAAGTGAGAGTCTTAAAAGCACCAAGAGAAAAGCAGTTAACTATGAGGGAGCTCCCATAAGACTGTCAGCTGATTTCTCAACAGAAACTTTGCAGGGATTGGCAAACAGAAGGGATTGGCAAGGAATATTCAAAGTGATGGAAAGCAAGGACCAACCAAGATTGCTCTACCCAGAAAAGCTATCATTTAGAACTGAAAGACCTACAGAGAGTTTCCCAGACAATAAAAAGCTAAAGGAGTTGATCACCACCAAACCAGTATTACATGAAATATTAAAGGGTCTTCTTTAAGAAGAAAAAAAGGATAAAAAATATGAACAATTAAGTGACAATAAATATGTATCTATCAACAATTGAATCTAAAAATCAAAATGAATAAGCTGAATAGAAACAGACTCAAAGATACAGAAAACATTTTGACAGTTGCCAGATGAGCAGGAGAGGAGAGTGGGTTTAAAGAGTGAAGGGATTAAGAAGTACAAATTGGTAGTTACAGAACATTCGTGGGGGTGAAAAGTACAGCATAGGAAATATAGTCAATAATCCAGTGATTATATATGGTATCAGATGGGTACGAGATCTATTGGGATGATCACTTTGTAAGATATATAATGTCTAATCACTGGGGTGTATACCTGAAACTAATGTAATGTTGTATGTCAACTATAATTGAAATATAAAAAGTGATTTTAAAATGGAATCACCAACATAATTAAACATTGGCATTATTATAACTCTGAATTGTGGAACAAACACAACATCTATTTCATTTCTGATTTTTTAAAAATTTGAAAGTTTGCAAAGCTCAACAACTGTTTTCTTATTAGATAATTACACAGAACTTCTGATACCTTTGATCTTATCTTTGTGCATTATCGTTGTTATGAAACTTTTGTATTTTTGTCCCTAAAATTAGATCCGCCTTGTATTTTCAGAGTAAATTAAACACATATTTATAACTCTAGGATCTGATTGTATGGACTGGGTCTCTAAAGCCTGCAAAGTCTCTCTCATGCTGTACAAAGCAGACCAGTTCACACTGTATAAAAATATTTTAAAAGACTGAGATTTTTCTCTAACTCTGCGTAAGATATCAAATTAATATTCATACTATTGTTATCCTTAAATATTGTGAACTTATGTCACCAATTTACTTACTGTGAAAAAAGAAAAGCAGGAATGGCATGCTGTGAGCAGACCGCCGGGGTGAGTGGCTCCGTAGTTACAGCTGAGAGGTGTCTCTGTGCTGGAGTTTGTAACAGGGTTTTCTGGGCCAGTCGCGTGCAGATGTGCTGGTTGTCACCAATGGCAAGTTAACTCGTGTAGCTTCTTTGAAATACACACCAAAAAATATTGATTTGGGTAACTTGGGGGGAAACATATCTTTCTAGTTATTAGTCATCATTTTACAATTATGATTTAGAAGTTAGTAAATATTTGCTTCCTTATTCAGTTAAGATTGTATGTAACCCAAGGGTTGTATGATCTTTGATTTAAAATTTTGAGAGAAACTTTTTCTTACTGGATCCCAATGATTGTATTAATAAAGAGCGTTCTGTTTTTCAAGTACTGATAGAATTGTTTAAATGTGTATTGGCTCATGTACTCTATCTTTAGTACAAGATTTTTTTTTAATCTTTAGCATCTATAATCCCAGTTCCATTCAACAAATATTTATTGCCTTGCATAAACAAATAATTCATTGTGTTAAAATTATTTTTAGTTCAATGTTCTAGAAATGAAACCTTATTTTTTACTTAGACTTATTCTACAAAGCAAATAAACCAGTTATCCTAATTTTAATAAATACTAAAAGCTTTGCAAAAATTTTTCTTTGTGCATTAAATGATTCTTGGCCCATACTCAGCAACTATGATGAATGTATAATGAAATAACATCTTGAAAGCAGACCCAATACATTAAGTATTTATTGAGCTTCTAGCAAATGCTCAGTATTGTGCTTTTTCTGTACGATTTTTCTGTGACAGTCATACTATTTTGCTTATATAATCAAAAGTGGAGATGTGGAGTTTATTTATAGACCAGTTGCTTCACAGTCGTACAGGACGCTATAATAAGAAATACAGTAAATGAGTAGCAGGGGGGTTGAGCTACTATTTTCTTCTTCAGGTTGTGACACAGGCTGACAAAAGCTGAGCAATTCACAGCTGGGTGGTGTCACAAAGTACCGTTCCTTCTAAAAACAATTAGGCCTAGCAGGGGGTCCCTCATGGCTTCCTTGTTAAGCTTCCTGGGCCAGCTGATCTGAAGCTCTCTGACAAGTTTCCTCTCTGAGCTCTGAATGCTTGGGCTTTTCGTCACTTTGTCTCCATACGTGTTTTCCTGTAGTCTTCCTTCTCTTGAGTTAATTATGTCTCCCAGAATGCTTTTTGATTCTTTCTGGAGAAAATAATGTCTTCGAACAAATCTTTGCTCGCTTGCCTTGAATATTGCATCCCTAGAGCTTCCTGCATCTGTGTTTTTTCTCCTTTATCACACCTTCCTTTTTAATCTTCACCTGAGGATATGTTTAGTGATTTTAGAGAGGAAGAGAGAGATAGGAACGTCTATGTGAGAGAAACATCCATCAGTTGCCTCCCACTCACACCCTGATCTGAGATGCAATCTGCAACCCAGGCATGTGCCCTGACCCGCGATAAAACCTGCATCCTCTTGCTGTGTGGGGAACAACACTCCAACCAATTGAGGCACCTGCCCAGGGCTATCACACCCCTTTTTAAAAAATAACTCCCACCCTGGCTGGCGTAGCTCACTGGATTGAGCGCAGGCTGCAAACCAAAGCATCGCAGGTTTGATTCCCAGTCAGGGCACGTGCCTGGGTTGCAGGCCATGGGCCCCAGCAACCACATATTGATGTTTCTCTCTCTCTCTCTCTCTTTTTCTCCCTCCCTTCCCTCTCTAAAAATAAATAAATAAAATCTTTAAAAAAATAATAACTCCCTTCTCCAGGTTAATATTAGATGAGCTTACTTAGCTGCTTTGTTTCAGGCCTACAAGAGCAGAGGGTAAAAGGACTTTTCTATTTACTTTGCTACCACAGCTATTTCTATCAGGTTGAATTTCAACCTTTGGAGTTGTGTTTAAATACGTTGGAATAAAATAACAGAAATGTTAATATGTGTACAAAAAGGTAAATATTGATAGCCTACTCTCTATGAGGGACAGATGTGTCCTCTGAAGTTATTCAAACTACTTTCTTAAGAAGCATCTATAAAAAGAGCCTTTATTTTTGCTGTTTAAAGTCTCCATATTTTGCTGAGCTGTTATTCATTATTGGCATCTGCCACAGAATGGGGAAGTGAACAAACAGATAATCTCTGGAGAGAGCCAGAAAATTTTGGCACAGGTGGGAAAATAGTACTAATCAGTTACTTTTCAAATGAAGGTAGCCTTGCCCTGACTGGTGTGGCTCAGTTGGTTGGGTGTCATCCCACAAAGCAGAGGGTTGTCAGTTTGATTCCAGGTCAGGGCACATCCCTGGGTTGCAGGTCCAGTCTCCTCGCCCTCCCACCCCCAGTTGGGGCCCATGCAAGAGACAACCAATCAATGTTTCTCTCACACATCAATGTTGCTCTCCCTCTCTTTTCCCCTCCGGTCCCATCTCTAAAAAAAAAATACAATAGTATGAGGTCTGTCCAGAAGGTATCCAGCCATGTAATAGGAAAAGTAGAGACACTTATTGAAGAAGATACAAGAAACAGTGTACACAGAACAATGACCCCTCAGTCCACATCAAAGTAGGCACCTTGGGACCTCACACAGTTCTCCCAATCACCATTAGCAGCCCCGTCATATTTTCCTGAATCCCACTGATGGTCTGAAATCTCTTCTCTTTCAAAGGCAATTTTATTTTGGGGAAAAAACAGAAGTTGCAGGGCGCTGTAGGGGGGGCTGAGTCGCCTGGATGATTTGATGTTTCACCAAAAAAAACTGTGCACAAGATGTGATCAATGATTGAGTGGTTGTTGTGATGAAGCTGCCAATCACCAGCTGCCCATAGTTACAGCCCTCTGAATCATCCAAATAGTTTCCATGGAGAAATGTTGAAGTTTAATGCAATGTTGAAGCTTAGAATTTAATGGGAACTCATTACTTTACTCATTCAAACATTTTGAATGCAATGGCCACACAGTTCACATGCTCACTCAATGGCTTCTACCTCCCCCACTGACTAGTACAGTGAAGTCGTCATTGTTCACACACGCACATTCCAGTCCACTCTCCTTGGCTGCCAGGTTACATCAATGTTGATGTCGCTCAAACCATTCTCATTATATTAACAGTGGCTGGGCTTTTTCTGGACAGACCTTATAAATAAAATCTTTTTAAAAAATGAGGGTAGCCCTTGTATTCTACTAAATTGTTCTTTTTTAAGTTAAAGGCTAATGCCTCATTTTTCCTTCAGCCTGAAGTGGGGACCAAGATGTCTAGATTTCATTTCCTTTCTCCTCTGCATCCTTTTAATATTTAGCAGAATTTCTTTAATACCTTTCCCATAGATGTCTTTTATTCATTAGTTGTCTCTCTTATTTTCTTTAAACAGCCCTATTTTGGCCCTATGATCTCTTTAGAATCACGTTTCTTCATTCTCCTCTCTCAAATTGTTATAATCCCATTAACTTGGACTTAGACAAACTTGGACCTTAATTGAGTCTTCTTTAATTTCTGACCTTGTTGGTAGAACAGTGGTGTGTTACTGCCATCTAATGGAAAGAGAGCAAACTGCAGTGGGAAAATGAGCAGCACATCTAGGGTGTTTTCTAAGGGATTTCTGATCCAGTCTATAGCCGGGAAAATGATGACACAGCAGTTGCCATCTTGGAATCTGTGTTTTCCTGTGGAAAGGGTGATTAAGCCTAATACAACTCTCATCCTGAGGCCCCTGAACTGTGGCTGGATCGTGTCATTTAGAATCTTAAATTGGATGTTAATGAATGTGATAGCAACAGACAATTGAGACAAGCATCTCATTTTGTCAAGTTCTTAAGCATTTGCTTACTTGTCAGCAGGCTTTAAAATTTTAAATATCGTCGAATACATAATTTTAATTTTTGAAAATATTTGAGGATTGTATATAATACAAGTGCCTACCTGTAGAGCTTTAGTGATTTATATTATATCAGAAAGATTTTATAAAATTTCTGCATGTATTGCAGTAGCCAGTGTAGGCTGCATGCCTTCCTGAAGATGGTTTACTCTGAAGTGTAACTGTAAGTAAACATTACTTCAAGAAAACCTTGTCTTGCTTGATTTACTTACTTTTGAGAATCACTTCCCTTCATAAAAACAAACACCTTTCTGTGGTAACAGCTATAGCAAAGAGGGTCAAAATTTCATTTGTAATCATTGTTAATGACATGTATCAGCGAACCACGACTGAACATAACCAGACCTGATCTTAATTTTTTTAATCCTCATCCAAGGACAAGCTTATTGATATTAGAGAGGGGAAGATGTAGCCAGGTGTAGGCTCAGAGGCCCCAGGGCTCTCCACAAGCCTAGCTTGGGGGCTGGGAAAAGCAGCAGCAGCAGCAGCAGGGATTGAGAGTTGTTTTGTATATTAATAACAGCAGGCTAGCTTCACAGCCTGCGCAGAGCCAGGGAGACATGTGTGACTGTGATGTAGCTGGGAGAAAGCTCCCCACCCCCACCCCCAACTCATGGGTCACAGCGGTTACAGTGCCTGTGCAAGAACTTGGGAGTGGTTTGCTCCACTCCTCGGGGCCACGCCTGCCTGGACCATGGTAGCCAAGAAAGGCAGAGAATACAGGAGCTCATGCAGCTGATTGTGGGAGGAGTCGGAAATGGGGTTATGGAGGAAGATCTGCACCAGGATTAAAACCCAGGAGTGGCAGCCATGCTGGGGTTTAACCATGCAGTTTTGGGAAGAGGAGAGGGGGTCGCTTGGCCACATGGCTTAGGAAGCAGGAAAGCAAGATGTAGCAGCCATGCAGAGCTCTCTCTTAGCAGTTTGAAAGAATGCAGAAGGACTCCCACCTGCCCACCAGGAGGGTGAGGTTTTGGATTAAGAATGGGAGCCTAGCCGAGCTGCGGGCTTCTGCTTTCTTTTCCTGAGATTCGGAACCCCTGACTGGCCGGACTGGGCAAAGGGGGGAAGGCAGGACTGTGTGTGTGTGTGTTGGTGAGTGTCTTCAAGGGGCTTCAGGGTTTAACAGCAACATTCCATTACTCTTAACCTGTATAAGTTTTGATAAATAGTTCCTTTCCTTTTTACCAGACTTGGGCATTGAGAGCCACAGTTCCTAACACGGCAGTGGGCAAAGAAGAACAATAGTGAGACAGATGCCGGGGGAGTGGGGTTGTTTCTGTAACAAAGGGAGGGACAGAGAGAGGGACAGAAATATCCGCGTAAGAGAGAAGCATCAATCAGTTGCCTCCCATTTACACCCTCACTCAGGACCAAACCCACAGCCTGGGCGTGTGCCCTGACCAGGGCCCAAACTCGCAGCCTTGTGGTGTGCGGGACGGCACTCCAAACCAATGAGGCACCCCAGCCAGGGCCTGGACTTAATTTTTTCTCAGTTTGTCTTTAGAGCCCTCCTATCATGTTTTAATTCCCACACGAAACAGAAACACAATGAAGTTGTGCTCTGTCTCCTTGACCGCCTTCTTCCGGAGCAGAGGACTGCTGCATTTGCCACGGCCCCTGATGGGGTGTCACAGTGGTGGCTTTGTTTGTGTTTTCATTGTGGTTTGCTCTGCACACAGATGTGCTCATCCTGCCCGTGGGATGTGATCCTGTAGTCTGTTGTAAAAATCTATATATTTTTAAACCTGCAGCAGATGTTTTGATACTCAGTTATGGCTGAGAATCAACATTGGAAGCTACTATTTAGAAATTTGCAAATAAATTCATTTGAAATTCTAGAATAAAGCTATATATAGTGTTGAGTCTTTTGGTATCAAATTTTAAATTTCCACTGAACATTTATATCAATTGCCACCAGGTGGCAAATGCTTATTGTATTTCCCCATCTTTGTTAACAGAAAAGGAAGTTTGCATTGAGAAATGTTCACCTCACCACCACTCCCCAAGCAAAGCAATTGAGTAATGGTTTTCAGAATTCAGGTTGAGCACACGATTTTAAGAACCCAAGGTTCTGCATATTGAGTGTTGGATTCAGACCCTGTGAGAGGCCAAGATGTAAGTACTGAGAATGCACTCTTACCAGGTGTGCTGCTGAACCAATGTTTTCATACCGCACCATCTTGTTTTAATTCTCTGCTGCTCAGCAAGCCAGGTGGGGGCCTCGCTCTTCGAGTAGGGACCTGGTACGAAGAGTAATCCAAGAGCTGTGCTGGGTCAGTCACATGGCGAATGGGAGAGCCCAGGTTGAAACCTGGTCAAATTCTAGAGTGGCTCTTAATTACTATACCTGTACTTTACCTTTGAGAGAGTGTACTTGGCCTGCAGAATTCTTCCACTTGAAGAATATAATTGGTCAAACTTAGGCAAGGAGTAATAAACTAACCACCTTGTTTTAGTTAGCAGGTGAAAAACAAAGTTTAAAAAAACATTCACAATAGCCAAGAAGTGCAAGCAACCCAAGTGTGCATGGACAGATCTAGTGCATAAACGAAATGGAATGCATGCACTTACATATACACAATAGAATGTTATTCATCCTTCAGAGGGAATGAAATTCAGATGCACGCTACTGCTCAGATAAATTTTGCTGAGTGAAATAACCCAGTTACAAAAAGACAAATGCCGTACAATTCCACTTATATGAGGCAGCAAGAGGACTCATATTCATAGAAACAGAAGGTAGAATGGTGATCACCAGGACCTGGGAGGAGGGGAAAATAGGGAATTGTTTAGTGGGGTTTCAGCTTTGCAAAAAGAAAATGACTTTAAGGTTATTTATATAACAGTGTAAATATACTTACCACTATTAAATGCTATACTTAAAAATGGGTAGAATGGCAAATTCAGTGTTATGTGTCCTTCACCACAGTTAAAAACAAAACTAAACTATGCCAGTTTACTGTCTCACAGTGAGAATGCATCTAGCAGACTGGACCTCCAGGTTGCCAGGTGCAACCAATGTGCTTTCTCCCCATGGGTGTGCCTTGTGGACTTGAGGCAGGGGGACAGCAACTGGGTTTAGGGATCCAAGTCCACTGCCAGGACACCCCAGTGCTGGGTCAGGCAGGTCATGTCCATGAGCCAAGGCATCCTTTTCTATGCTTGGGAGAGGCTCCTCCTATGGATCTGGGCAGTTTGAAGTCCTGTGAGGCAGTTTGAGCTCTGGTCATCGACATGTGGTTACATATGAGGACATTCACTCTGAGACATGCAGACTGTCATTTGCAAAGTCTACACATAGCACCAAAATCACTTCCCCTACCTTGTGAATCATAGAGTGTGAGTCACTGTATCATCTTGATTCAAACTAAAAATGCTTCCTATGTGACATTTTTTTCAATGATTCAGATTGCCTTCTGACTTGTGTGAATAAACAAATGGGATTACTAGTTTGGATTGATGGAAAGATATATTACTTATTGTGCATGTAAAAGCTAATTCGTTCATCAAGGTATCAAGCAGTGTATTGTTGATAAGTGAGAATCATAGTTTACATTAAAGGATGGTTAAGAAGTGTGTGGTAATATTCATTTTGAATTATTTTAATGGTACATTTGCAAGCAAAACATCTCCCTAAAATCACTGATCTTTTTAAACTAGAGAATGTCAAAGTTGTTTAAAGATTAATATAATGAATCATTCTGTACCCAGCTTCAACAATTACTGTCTCATAGACAATTTTGTTTTATCGATGATCCACACCTACTTCTTGCCCTTTTAATAAACAATTTTTATAGGCAATATAACATGGTTGAACTATTCCAAAATAGGATTATAATTGTTTAATAAAAGATGTTTTACTTCAGGTCAAGATGGTGCCATAGGTAAACACAGCTCGCTTCCTCACACAACCACATCAAAATTACAACTAAAATATAGAACACCCATCACTCAGAACTGTCAAAATCTAGTTGAATGAAAGTCTGACAGCTATGGAATTGAAGAAATCACATCCATCCAGACTGGTAGGAGGGGTGGAGACATGGAATGGGCTGGTCCCACATCCACGTGTGGTGGATAAAAATTCGGGAGGGATATCTCAAGAGCAAGGAGTCCCAGCCCCATACCAGCTCCCAAGCCCAGGGTTCCAGTGCCAGGAAGATAAGCCCCCATAACTTCTGGCTGCAAAAAACAGCAAGGATTGAGTCAGTGGAAGAAACTTCTGGTGTCCCAAGCAGTTCCCCTTAAAGAACTCACACAGGGACTTACTCAGACTCACTCCCGCTGAGCTCCAGCACCAGGATAGCAGCTGAAAGGCACCAGTGGCACAGGGGAGGAATTGAAGTTACTGGCATCAAAGCAGGAGCTGGAGGACAGCTTTCTCCCAGACAGAAAGGCAGGCAGAGACCACTGTCCCTTTTCTAAGCCCTCCTCCCACAGAACCACAGAGCCACAGAGCCAGCAGGCAGGTGCCATATCTGAGATTCCATCAACTTGGCTAACACTGCCCCGCCCTGGAGATTCCCTCAGACTTACAGGCCCAAACTTTTAATTCTGACTTTTCCATATGAATGGCTTGTCTTGGCTCATGCTTCACAACTGCCTAAATCCTATCAAACAAGCAACAGCCAGCCTCAGTTAGCCCCCAGCTCTTGCTAAGTGGCCCCAGGCCTGGCACTAGCAGTAGCCAGCCTAGATTCACTACTTGGCTTCACCTAGGAATCTCCAAGCCCAGAACAAGTACCAGCCATCTCAGATTGCTTTGTAGCTCATGCGGGGTGGCCCAGGACAGAACACAGGTGGGGGCTGATCTTGGCCTGCACCACCTGGGGAATCCCAGAGCCTGTGCACCCAGTACACAGCTACAGATCACAGTGCAGCACCACCACCCTGCTCCTCAGCAGAGGGCAGAGGTTTGTGGTCAGTAGTCACAGCCTGTCTTTGCAGCTGTCTGGCCTGGGTAAATCCTTCCCATTGACCTGCAAACAGCAATCAAGTCTCAACTACAAGACAATGGAGTACTCAGCCCATAGGAAGGGTATACCTCAAATACCTTTCTTGGATGCTAGGAGAGGCTCTGCCACCTGACCCTACAGGACACGTAGTATATTAGGCCACACTACCAAGACAGGAAGTCATAGCAGCTCTACCTAATACATAGAAACAAACACAGGGAGGCTGCCAAAATGAGGAGACAAAGAAACATGGCTGAACTGAAAGATCAGCTCAAAACTCTAGAAAAAGAGCTAAACTAAATAGAGATAAGCAAACTATAAAGTGCAGTTCAAAACACTGGTTATAAAGATGCTCAAGGGACTTAGTGAGGATCTCAGCAGCATAAAAAAGACTCAGTCAGAAAGGAAGGATACATTAATTGAAATAAAGAACAACTTTCAGGGAAATAATAGAGTGTATGAAGCTGAGAATCAAATCAATGATTTGGAACATAAGGAAACAAGAAACAACCAATCAGAAAAATAAGAAGAAAAAAGAATTTAAAAAATGAGTATAGTCAGCCTCTGGGACAACTTAAGCATTTCAATATTTGCAACACAGAGGTGCCAGAAGGAAAAGAGAAAGAGCAAGAAATTGAAAATCTATTTGAAAAAAATAAGGAAAGAAAACTTCCCTAATTTGGTGAAAGAAATATACAGGCAAGTCCAGGAAGCACAGAGAGTCTAAAACAAGATGGATACGAAGAGGGCTACTCTTTACAATGCACTTGAACACATCATATTAAAATGCCAAAGGTCAAAGATAAAGAGAGAATCTTAAAAGCAGCAAGAGAAAAACAGTAGTTACCTACAGGGGAGTTCCCATAAGACTGTCAGCTAATTTCTCAAAAGAAACTTTGCAGGCAAGAAGGGATTAACAAGAAATATTCAAAGTTATGAAAAGCAGGGACCTACAGCCCAGATTTCTCTACCCAGCAAAGTTATCATTTAGAATCAAAGGACAGATGAAGTGCTTCCCAGACAAGAAGAAACTAAAGGAACCCTGGCTGGTGTGGCTCAGCATATTGAGTGCCAGCCTGTGAACCAAAGGGTTGCCAGTTCGATTCCCAATCAGGGAACATGCCTGGGTTGCGGGCCAGGTCCCCAGTAGTGGGTAAATAACAGGCAACCACACACTGATGTTTCTCTCCCTTTCTTTCTCCCTCTCTTTCTTTCCCTCCTACAAATAAATAAATAAATAAAATCTTTTTTTAAAAAGAAAGAAAAACTAAAGGAGTTCATCATCACCAAACCATTATGATATGAAATGTTAAAGGGACTTATTTAAGAAAAAGAAGGTCAGATTTCCAGCCCAGATGGAGGCATAGGTAGACACACTGTGCCTCCTCACACAAGCAAAAGCACAACGACAAATTTAAAAACCAAAAAAAATAAAACCAGAACTAACAGAAAATCAAACTGTATGGAAGTATGACAACCAAGGAGTTAAAGAAGAAACATTCATCCAGACCAGCAGGAGGGGTGGAGATGGGCAGCAGGGTGTTGAGGACTCGCAGCAAGGCAGCGGCTGGTGAAGCTGGCGAGGCAGCAGCTTGCAGACTGGGCAGATAAAAGTGCGAATAAATATAGAGGAACAACTAGGGAGCAAGACAGACCCACAATCCAGGGTTCCAGCGCAGGGAAATAAAGCCTTGAACCTCTGACTGAAAACCCCTGTGGGGGTTGAGACAGCAGTGGGAGAAACTCCCGGCCTAACAGGAGAGTTCACTGGAGAGACCCACAGGGTCCTAGAATGTACACAAACCCACCAACCTGGGAATCAGCACAAGAAGGGGTCAATTTGCTTGTGGATAGTGGGACAAGTGACTGAAAACCAGAAGAGAACACAGTAAGCAGCACCGTTCTCTCTCCAACCCCTCCCTGACATGTAGCACAACAACACAGTGACATGGATTGCCACACCCTGGCGAATACCTAAGGCTCTGGCCTTTATACATAACAGGTGTGCTGAAAAATGGCCCAAATGGAAGAACAGATCAAAGCTCTAGAAAAAATACAACTAAGTAATGAAGAGATAGCCAACCTATCAGATGCACAGTTCAAAACACTAGTAATCAGGATGCTCACAGAAATGGCTGAATATGGTCATGAACTAGAGGAAAAAATGAAGGCTATGAAAAATGAAATAAAGGAAAATGTACAGGTAACCAACAGGGATGGGGAGGAAACTGGGACTCAAATCAACAATTTGGAGCAGAAGGAAGAAATAAACATTCAACCAGAACAAAATGAAGAAACAAAATTTCAAAAAAATGAGGAGAGCCTTAGGAACCTCCAGGACATCTCTAAACATTCCAACAGCTGAATAATAGGGGTGCCAGAAGGAGAAAAGGAAGAGCAAGAAACTGAAAACATATGGAGAACTTCCCTAATCTGGCAAAGGAAAGAGATTTCCAAGAAGCCCAGGAAGCTCAGAGAGTCCCAAAGAAGTTGAACCCAAGGAGGAACACACCAAGGCACATCATAATTACATTAGCCAAGAGTAAAGATAAGGAGAGAATGTTAAAAGCAGAAAGAGAAAAGGAGAGACTTACCTACAAGGGAGTTCCATAAGACTATCAGCTGATTTCTCAAAAGAGACCTTGCAGGCAAGAAGGGACTGGAAAGAAGTATTCCAAATCATGAAAGGCAAGGACCTACATCCAAGATTACTCTACCCAGCAAAGCTGTCATTTAGAATGGAAGGGCAGATAAAGTGCTTCTCAGATACGGTCAAGTTAAAGGAGTTCATCATCACCCAGCCCTTATTATATGAAATGTTAAAGAGACTTATCTAAGAAAAAGAAAATTAAAAATATAAACAGTAAAATGACAACAAACTCACAGTTATTAACAACCGAACCTAAAAAGAAAACAAAAACAAACTAAACAAACAACTAGAACAGGAACAGAATCAGAGAAATGGAGATCACAGGGAGAGTTATAGGAGGGGTGGGGAGTAGGAGGAGAGATGGGGGAAAGGTACAGAGAATAAGTAGCATAAATGTTAGGTAGAAAATAGAGAGGGGGAGGTTAAAATTAGTACAGGAAATGTAGAAGCCAAAGAACTTATATGTATGACCCATGGACATGAACCAAAGGGGGGAATGCAGGTGAGAGGGGGTATGCAGGGTGGAGGGGAATAAAGGGGGAAAATGGGACACCTGTAATAGCATAATCAATAATATATACTTTTAAAAAAGGAAAAAAGTAAAAAAAAAAGAAAACGAAGGTCAAAACTATGAACAATAAAATGGCAATAAATACATATCTACCAACAATTGAATCTAAAAACAACCTTGGCTGTTGTAGCTAAGTGGGTTGAGTGCCGGCCTGTGAACCAAAAGGTCTCTGGTTCGATTTCCAGGGTATATGCCTGGGTTGTGGGCCAGGACCCCAGTTAGGGACATGCAAGAGGCAACCAATCATGTATCTCTAGAACATCAATGTTTCTCTCCCTCTCTTTCTCCCTCCCTTCCCCTCTCTCTCAGTATAAATACATAAAATCTTAAAAACAAACTGAGCAAACAAGAAAAACAGAGACAGAATCATGGAAACAAAGAGGGTTTTGATGGTGGCCAGATCGGAGGGGCTGTGGGAGAAGGGGTGAAGAGGTAAGGGGACTAAGAAGTACAAATAGGTAGGTACAGAATAGCCATGGGGGTGTCCTGTACAGTGCAGGAAATGGAGTAGTAGGGGTGTCCAACCTGTGGCCCGTGGGTCACATGCAGCTCAGGATGGCCATGAACGTGGCCCAACAGAGTCGTAAATCTACATAAAACATTGAGACTTTTTGTGTGATTACATGTTGCAATGTATTTAATATGTGGCCCAAGTAAACTCTTCCTCTTCCATTGTAGCCCCAAGACATCAAAAGGTTGGACACCCCTCGAGCCAAAGAACTTATACCCATGACCCATGGACACGAACAATGGTGGGTGACTGCCTAAAGGAGTAGGGCGTAGGGTGGGGGAGGGGGCAAGGGGAAAATTGGGACAACTGTAATAGCATAATCAGTAAAATATAATTTAAGAAGATGTTTTTAATTGAAAAAACATACATGCTCATGAAAAAATACAGATATGCATAAAAGAAAAAAAGAGCAAATCTGGTCTTCAGGGACTTCCTAATGCTCTTAGAATATTGCAACGTTGCTCAACAAGGTCCGTATCTAAGGCAGACTTCCTCACCCGTCCCCACCCCTCCCCGCAGCCCTTGGCCAGCCTCTCCATGTGCGTGGCCCTCCACCTGGGCCCTCCTCCCCCATCTTCACTCTCCCCGTTTCTACCCCTTCCTTCCCTGACTCCCCAGACCAGATCAGTCATTTGCTCCTAGAGACAGCATGTGCTAGTAACTGTGTGGCCACTGGATGGACTGCCAGCCTGTTGAGGAAGCTACTAGATCGTCTTGTATCCTCAAAGGCAGCGCTGTGGTTCAGTCAACATTCCCTGAGTGACTCCCACCACCCAGAGGGAACCAGTGCTCACAATGTGGCGACCACTTATCTTTCCAGAGGTAGTGGATGGGATAAAGTCTCCGAGCCATAAAGAAAGCACAATTTGAGGACTTCGAGGAGGTTCATTAAAATGCATACCAAGAAAGCAACAGGAGAAAACCCGGTCATTCACACAGCGTTCGGATGGGCTGATATGGATGGAAGGGAAGCGGCCTGGTTGGGTTTCTGATGTAGGATCACTACATATGAGGAACTGGTTGTGTCCCTACCTTTTGTGACCCGTCTGTTTTGTGGCTGCCTGTGATGTGAGCAGCGCTGGGGCCTGGCTGCCTCAGGGTCACCCACAGGAGCCCCAGGACATGCGTGTGTGGGGTCCAGACTCCAGCACCTTCCCACACTGACAGGAATCCATGCCCATCTCCCTTCCGGGGAGAGGTGCCAGGCCTCCACCCACTCAGGGCAAGGTCACCTGGCCTGGGAAAGGGGTTGGAAAGAGGCCCACCCAGGCAGTCACTGGCAGCTGAGGGGCCACATGGCAGGGTAAAGAATGCCAGCCTTGGAGTCAGGCAGACCCAGATTTGGGGTCCACTTCAGCCTCTTAACTAGCGCTGGCTTCTTAGGCCACTATTTTTACCAGTGTGAGCCTCAGTGGCGTCCTCTGTAAACAGGTGAAAACACCTCACAGCATCATTAGGATGAGAAAGAGTATCCTGCTTATAAAACTCCTGGTGGAGGGTCCGCAAATGGCGGCCTTAATTTTTAGCTACTTTTCATGGACTGTCCCTACCCAAAAAGGTTCTGTGGACTTCTACGCAACCAGCAGGGCCAGTGGTGTAGCTGCTGCCCACAGATTTTGTTTTCCAGTTAACACCCACGGTAACTTGCCGCTGGGGAGCCTCCCCTCCAGGCCGGGGGGCAGCACAGAGACCCTCAAAGCCAGCTGCACAGCAGGATAACTTGTGCAACTTGCACTCCAGGACAGACACCACCCATTATTGTGATTCAGAGGGACCCGTCCACAGGTGCCGTCCACTGAAGTATGCCAAGTCCTGAATGTGAGGCCCTCATAGCACCCAACTTGTAATAGAAACCGTCACGGTCCATAGTCGCTCCCCCCAAGGTCGTCGTCACCCCCCTCAGAACCCTCCGGGAGCTTATTCAGCGTTCTGGAGTCCGCCTCAGACGGAGCTGGAATCCCTGCAGCGTCCGCCAGCGCGTACGTGTGCCTGCGGGGGGCACGTGCTGCCCGGGTGAGTCCGGGAAGACACCCCTCCCCCAGCGCGTCTCGCCAGCGTATCCCACTGAGAGGGCTCATCACTTAAAACCCTAACTGTGCAGCACATACATTTAAAGACCTGGGCGGGGTGGGTGAAGTGGGCAAAGGGGTCAAAAGGTACAGGTTTCCAAATATAAAATGAGTAAGTCATGGGGGTATAATGGACAGCATAATAACCATCATTGATAATACTGTATTGCACATATGAAAGTAGCTAGGAGGGCAGATCTTGAAAGCTCTCATCACAGGAAAAAACTTTTCTACCTACAACGTACGCGGGCGGATGTTAACCCGGCTTACTTTGGTGGCCGTCCTGCCGTTTCTACAAAGATTGAGTCGTTACGTTGTGTGCCTGGCACTGATATAACGTTGTGTCATTTCTACCTCAGTGAAGCCAAAATGAAATAAAGACCAAAGTAAAATACAATTGTCCTCCCAATAAATCCCATTTCTTAAAAAGTCCCAATGAAATATTCAAATGCAGCTTCCTGTTACTCAGTGTGCTATTTTGCTGTAGCCACTGGGCAGTTTTATTAAGCACTTTGAGATTATCTTTGATGAAACGCCCTTGATGAAAAATTATATACATCTATACCATGAGTGTTTCATAAATGTACTGAAAACCCTAATTTTACTCATGTTTTGGGTTGTCACCTAAAACTGTGGGTATGGCCCTGGCCAGCTGGCTCAGTTGGTTGAAGCATTGTCCCCTATGCCAAAAGTGTGTGGGTTCGATTCTTGGCTAGGCATACACCTAGTTTGCAGGTTCGAGCCCTGCTCAGGGCATGCACAGGAAGCAACTGATCAATCTCTCTCACTCTCTCTCTCTCTCTCTCTTTTTCCCTCTCCTTCCTCTCTCTGAAATCAATAAACATATCTTCAGGTGAGGATTAAAAAAAAAACTGTTGGTATAAAATAGGACCAGGCTGAGGAATTATTGCTGTTACTTCGTTTTGCTTTGTTTTTTAAGTGGCATTCATCGGTGGAAGACAGGAACTTTCATAAAGAAACCAGGGATTGGCCAGTATTTGAAGGATGGTGAAGGGCTGGCTGTCATTGCCCAGGATTGTTTAAGCGACAGGCCACACAGGCAGCCCACCAGCAACCCTCGGCCTGAGAGGCTGCCCTGCGCCCCAGCCCGGCCCCGCACACAGCAGTGTGTCTTCCAACAGCACGCTTCTGCTGCTGCGAGCGGCAGTTTCCAGCTGCGGGTCTGCACTTCTCACAGATACAGAGAAAAGTTTGGGGTCCTGTGCCTCAGCAAATAAGGAAAATGCTTTCCTCAGAGGCTGTTCCAGTGACTGAGTGTTCCTTCCCGTCCTCTACAAGAATCGCCATCTGTTCTCCCAAATTCTCCTGGAAAGAGCATTGCAACCATGTCATCCTAATAGCAATGCTGTGGAGAGGAGGGAGGCACCTTGTTCCACTTCCTGCTCCTCATGCCCACCCCTGCAACCTTCTGCAGAGTCACATAGCCCAGACATCCTGGGGGGCATGTTTCCTGCCCCTTTTCTGCAAGGCAGGGACCACCCTCAAAAAAGGTCCTCAAGGAGACAGGTCCTGTAGGTTTGGTAACGTGACTTTCCTCTCCCTGGGTTGGGGTGGGGTGGGGTGGGGGCGGCACACAGGGGGCCTCACCCGTCAGCTTTTAGTCTGAGTCACACCATTGCACTTCCCTGCAGTTTCCTCCTGCTGAGCCCTGAGCTGTTTACAAAGCTCCTCCTATCCACAAAGCAGCCCCACAAGGGCTGTCCTCTCTCCAGGGCACGCAGGACGGCTGTAATCCAAGTTTCTCCTGCCTAAGGCCCTTTCTAACAGGGGACTGATTTAGGCTATCCGATGATCAAGGAGAGTGCAGGGTTGCCTGTGTGATAGCGTGAACACCCCCTGTCCAATAAACAGGCTTCTGGTGAGTAATGTCCCTTCCGTTTCCTCCCCACAGGCCCCTCAGCTGGTGGTGATGGTAAACGTGGCAGAAGCATCCACACCTCTTCCAGAAACCCCAGGGCTCATTTTGGGAAACACTTTCACAATTAGTGTCTTTTGAGAAAGAAATTTCTATTTACTTCTTAAAACTAATCTGATTTTTTAAAAGATTTTATTTATTTATTTATTTTTAGAGAGAGGGGAAGGGAGAAAGAGAAACATCAATGTGTGGTTGCCTCTCCTGTGTCCCCTCCTGGGGCCCTGGCCCACAACCCAGGCATGTGCCCCGACTGGGAATCAAACTGGCAACCCTTTGGTTCAACAGGCCTGCACTCAGTCCACTGAGCTACACCAGCCAGGGCTAAACTAATCTGATTTTTTCCAGAGGTAATTTCATCCTGGATTAAGGGGAGGCCCACCCCAAAATGGTCCTTCATAATTTTCCTTGAAATGACCCAGGAACCCCGAACATAATTACACTTCAAGCATATTTTTAGGAATTATTTATTTCAAACATTTACAATTTTCACTTTAAATGCAAAATAGCTGATAAAAAGAAAAAAAAAACATTGAAAAGCATATCATACTGACCCTTTGCCCCATATACAGACATCAGCCTCTGGTGTTTGCTTTTAGATAATTAGGTAAAAAAATAAAAACAAGCTTAAAACTATTATTTCTCTCCAAAATACAAAGTTGAGGTATTTATTTAACAGACATGTGGTCTCCGTCCAAACACGGTCTCCCCATCAGCGAGCGGCCCAGCTGCACGTGGCTCCAGGCCCTTCCCTCCAGGGCAGGTCTCCGCCTGATGTGTGCCCATAAACCGACCATGTCCCTTCATGTATCATTAAGGCCGCAAAATAACATAGAATGCCAACCATAATTGAAAAAAGTAAAAATTAGCAAATACAAAATCATTAAGGTTGCCATAGAAACACACTAGTGCTAGCACCAGACCACACAGGGGAGACGATATCAGAAGGACCTAACTCAGAGGGTGCTCAGCAGCAGCCGGCGCAGCAGCCGGGCCAGCTGGCCTTCCAGCTGACCCCCAGAGCCCGCGTGGGGAAGCTGGCTTCTGCTCCAAAGGCCCAACAGTTGCCTCTGCATCTCCAAATTAAGATAAACTTCCCAGCAGCTCCACCTGGAGCTAGATGCCAGACTCCTCCCTAGCAGCAGAGCTTAGCACCAAAGCAGCAGGGCAAGAACCTCCTGGACATACGTCCTGCAGGAAACCCGCGAACCACGGTCACTCCCAGCCCACTGCCCTGGGCTCTGCTCCCCACCAGGGCGCTGCCACCCCAGACCTGCCCAGCAGCAGAGCCACACCTCCCCCTCTCCCCAGGAGCGTAGGGGAACAAAAACGAAGTGAGCCCAGAGCCTGGCAGAAAACCACAGGGCCTAGGGCTCCATCAAAACAAAGGGCTCTCCGAGTTACTCATGGCTTTGTAGATGCAGCCAATGCTACCCCCTTGGCATTTGAAAAAAATGTTTTATTAATGCTACAAGAATTAAGGACCACTTTAGTTTAGACTTTGAACCAGCATATTTTTAACTTTCCCAACCCAGCAGGATAAATTGTCACGTTTAATTATAAATCATCACCACCCCAACATTTCACATCCGGCTGTGGGGCAGATCGCTACAGGTATCAGGTGAGGAACACCATTGTTGAGCATCAAAGGCACGTGAGCTGCCGAACCCAGGGAAGAATGGCCTGCGGGCTGAAGCCCCAGGTCACTGACCAGAGATCGGAGGGCAGAGAAAGACTGGGTGGACACTGAGAAAAGCCCACCACCCGGAGAAGAGAAATACTTTTCCTTCATTCACACCAGCTTATAAAAATGTAAAGGGGGGGAAAAAACCCTCTCCAATACAGGAAAAAAAAAGTGGTTCCGTTACAATAATAATGAAAGCAAAAACAATCTGGAGATCAAAGCTGCCTACCTCTCAGTAATTATGAGTTATCTGATTTCACATCTTCCACTAGCACCTCTCTGCCTGGTTTTGGTAACATCACTTGTGGGTAAAACTTTATAAAGAGTTAAAGAACCGTGGGCCCAGAATCACCCTTTATCATGCAGATTTTCACTGTGTTAATATTTCCCTTTAACAGCATTTTTGCTGTTCTCAAAGAAACTTTGTAGAAAAAAACCCCACCTGCCAGGCGTCTGTCAGCTTAAGAAAGCTGCCTGAAGCAGCAGCAGGCAGCTGAAACCCACAGACAGAGCCAGCACCGAAAGTCACCACCTGCCCAACATAGTAACAGTCTGAACCCGCCAACAGTAAATAAAGCGCAGTCATTTTCATCCTTTGCCACCTGTCTGGTACCGATGGTTGTTTTTCTAAAGAGTGGACTACTAGAAGAGTCTGTGCTCTGGTAAATTTTTGGTCTGTGGTTACACAACTGATTTGAATCATAAGCTTCATGCTGGGGCACCCCATGATACATGAAGGCACTTGTCTGGGTAACCACTCTCAGCGGTGAATTTTCAAAGCCTGGACAGAAAAGGGAGCTGAAGTGGTTAGTGTCAGAGACACAGGAGACATTTAGCTGGAGCTTCAATGCTAACTGAACTGAATCACATTCAAGGAACTAAATAAAAAGAGGAAGGCACTGAGGGGTTTTTCAACGAACCTCCCTCCCACTGATAACAAGGGCTGTCGGGGGCGGGGGTTTTCAGCTGACCCTGCTGGGTAGCTGTGGGCGGCGGGCTTCCCAGCATGGCCACCAGGAGATGGACACCGTGCCCTTCACAACCGCAGAGAGGAGTAGTAACAGCTGCTCTCCCCCAAATTAGAGAAGAAGCAGGCAATTTTTTTTTCACTTTTTAAGACAAAAAAACACAATCTAGAATGGAACCAGTCTATTCTCTAAGACAGGAAGATCACTTTTTCTCCTCCCCCTTTTCACCTAACTCGGTTGCATGCCGAAGTCACTGGGCTTCTCCCCAAGTCACTTGTGTACCGACCCTCAGCTAGGATGGGATCTTCCACCCTCTCAAGAATAGCCAGCAGTTCTTTAAAAACAAATTAAAATACATTCCTGTCGGGTTCTTCTGTCTTTTCAGATACGTATGTCCTTCCCTGTCACTCAGGCTCAGGTGAAAACAAAATACACAGGGCTGGAGTCGAACCTTTTGATCTCACTAATGGCAGGAGCCCCCACCCCCACCCCAACGCCAGTTCTCCCTTTGGGGGAGCAAGGGACAGGGCCGTGGAGAATACTGGTTTTCAGAGGCTGCATCCCCTTCGGCCTCTGTCCCCGAGTCCCCGCTTCCTCTCTGCTTCTCTCCTCTCCTCCTGAAGTCCTGGGAGGAGACTGAGAGGGAAACTGAGTCAGTGCAGTTGCTTCTGGATTCAGCAGGTGCCTAGGGCTAAGATTCACATTTAGCAAAATGCTAATGAGGAGCTAATTACAATTCCACTTCGAACCATCTGGTCCTGAGATACTATTCACCTCCCCCCTCAGCTGTTTTTCCAGTGTGGGGAGGAAAGGCAGTCGAAAGCTTCCGCAGCCCGGGCGGTTGAAGAAGAGCCGTCCTCAGGCCTAGAGAAACTGCAATGAGAAGGCACTTCGGTTTCCAGAGTCTGAGCTGGAAGATGAAACTGTGCGGTGGGCCAGGGAGGAGGCGACTGGAGGTCTTCGGGTGGACATCTCCCATCTCCTGAGGGCACAGCTTGGGGAGCTTCGTCGCAGGTGCAGGCGGCCCGCAGTTTGTCCGGACAAAGCCCTGTCTGAGGCCTCGGCAGCCGCCCTGCTCTGCCCACCTCAATGTCCAGTGGACTCTTGACACCCTCTCTGCATAGGCCCCAAGTCCACTCTAACCCCTTTAGGCAGGGCTTTGGGGAAGGGTGGTCCAGAAACTCAACCACCTCTTCCTTCTGAACAGGCCCAGCAAACCTGTTTTCATCCAGTGTCGAACCGTCTGCGAGGCCCATCCATCACAGTGAAGCCAGAGGCCCCCCACACCAGAGCTGAGCTGGAATGACAGTGACGAGCCAGCATGTGCTTTGTCATCAGCGCAGTTCAGCAGGTGTGACATCCCAGCCTGCCAGGTGCCACCCGGCCAGCTACTGGGGGAAGAAATAGTCTCTGTTGCTGATGTCATACTGGCTCTGTGGGCCCTGGGCGTCGGGTCGGCTGTGCCTCGAGGTGCTGTCGGACCCCAGGCTGCTGGGGGACACTGGTGGGGAGATGAGGGGCGCCAGCACGGGCGTGGGCTTGGGCCTCTCGGGGACCAGCTGTCCCAGAGAATAAGGTGGGTGCATGCTCGTCTTGCCTTCTTTCAGAGCCTGTAGCTTCCACGTCTTCTTGAGCCTTCACACAGACACACAAAGACAAACCACACAGATGGTTAGTCCCCCCTGTGCTGCACCTGCGTGAAAAACACCAACAGCTGGCCACCTGGGGGCCCGCAGTCCCAGGTTTCAGCTCAAAAGAGCGATGACTATTTATTCCATCACCTGCTCTTTCCTCAACAGGCATTACACAGTACTCCGAGGAGCTGGGGTTCTGAAAACACCCCAAGAGAATAGGTACGAGTTGTTTAAAAATTTACAGTTAGAGAAACTGAGGCACTCATGGCCATGAGTGTCCCTTTATAGCAGCGGGAACTTAATTTGTCCTGTTCCAGAGGTTGTCCATAGGCACACATCAGCTCCAAATCCATTTACTTAAAAGAGACAAAGAGCATATTCTTCAGTGGGGAAGGGAAAAGGGCCTCTCGGTGAAAGGAAGGCTGGCAGGAGGCACATAATTTGCAGCCGCCATTTCCCAGCAGGACAGGGGCTGCACTGCCCGCTCCCTGAACAGCCCCTCCTCCGCAAAGCTCCCGCACCCGGGGCCACTCCCACCTCGCTGGGGGTTCTCATGGCTCAGCCCTGGGCACCACTCAGGCTCAAGTGACTCATCTGACAGGAAAGTCAACGTTAAACAGGAAGGAGATAGACATCTCTCTGATCACAGCTTCTCTCACCCTGCTCCCTCCTGGGCCCAAAGCTGTGAAAAGTCACCTGACAGCCCAAAGAAAGACGAGAGGGTGATAGCGATCTTTAAAGGTACAGTCAGGTCTCCTTCCCAAGCGGCCCTTTGACTGTGCGACTGTGCGACTGGCAACTCCTTTCCTCCCTCCTGCCTCCCACTGTGTCACTGACTGACTTACTGCCAACCAGCCCCTCACAGCCAGAGAGAGGTGGTCTCAAGTCCACCAAGGTCGGCTACTCCAGGAAGGGCTGGGAGGCAGGAGGGGAAACCAAAGACGAAAACAAGGCCCGGGGATTTTCTTGGGTTTCTTTTTATATTGACAGGCTATTCCTGTGTTTGTTTTGATAAATAATTGATAGTTGGCACCAAACCCGCCAGTGGCTCTTAGCCTGTTATCCAGTAGAATAAACTGCCTATAGAATGTTCCCGAGGGCTTCACCAGCAGGCACCAGGCAGGAGGGGAGCACAGCAGGGTCCCACGGGAGCTATGCTGGGCCCTTGGATGGAACTCTCTGCCCCCATGAGAAGGAGGACAGAGGCATTACATGCTGGATTCCAAAATATTTGAACTCTCTGGCCCAGGAATTCCGCTTCTGGGAATATGCCTCGAGGAAATAACCCAGCTGTGGAAAAAGCTTTATGCACAAAGATGTTCAATATAATGTTTTACATAAAAGCAAGACAACCCCCCAAATGCCCGATCGTAGGGGGCTGGTTAAGTGAACCTGGGTGCATCCGCCTGATGGAGGAGTCTGCAGCTACAGACAGTGAGGCTCGAAAAGGCTGTGTGATGTGAAATATGCTTATGTTGTAACTAATGCTGAATTTAAAAGGCAAGAATCAGAGTTTTAGGTTCAGAATAATTAATCATAGCTACATAAAAGCAAACAAGAAACTGTGCAGAGGAAAAAGACTCCGGAAACTCATTAAGTGTGAGGCGCTCTTGCTCTGGGTGCCGACTGCACCGCGGTGCTCGCCCACAAAGCCTCACGGAGCTGCGCACTCGTGCGGTGCGCGCTCTTCGTGCGGTGCGCGCTCTTCCGTGTGCTCGTCAGACGTCCTCCGCACGTTTGCGTTTTAAAAACTAACAGTGCCTCTCTTTGCATAATCTATGATTTTTTCCTTGTCAATACTTAGCAAATGGCAAGTATTTAGCAAATATATAATAGCACAATTTTTAAAATCTCTATTGATGTTATTTAACCAACATGGAAAGCTGTCTCCGCCCTCAGTTTTTTCAAAGTAACTGAGAAAAATGAGCTCTCCTTCTCTTGAAATATTTTGAGGAGCGAATGAGACATTTCTGAGCTCAAAGGGACTTTCGGACCAGCCAGCCTGAGCATGTCCACACCGGCACGGCCCTGCCCTGCACTGGCCAGGGTCTGGGAAGGGCTTGGGGGCTCGAGAGGGCCCCAGGGCAGATAGAAGGAAAGACAGACAAGCTGTCACCTTGGCCTCCACCTTTTACCTAGTTTACATATTTGGGCTTCAGAATGTTTGTTTAAAGAAAAAGTTCTACAGCTGAAAGTTTGAAAAATAAAAACATTCATAACTCTCACTCTTTGTAGAAAATAAAATAGAGAAACCAAGACCTAGGGAGAGGAAAGGGGCCCCACCCCCAAGGCCATCTGAGAGTCCCTGCCCCGCCATGAAGGCAGGAGAGTCTGCCAGTTTTGAAATGTTGGAATGAGACTGTATTCAGTACAAAATTCTCTAAATCAAAGGTAAAGGACATAGGGAAGTCCTTGCCTAGGTGACGGTCCATTCTGGACAGATGCACAGAAAAAGAATTCTCTGCTCTGGGAACTCCACTTCCCCAGAGCAGCACAGCCGGAACCAAACAGGCAGAAGTGGCAGGGCCTGGGGGAAGGGCGGGCAGGACGGGTCCGGTCTTGAGCAGATGTTGTAAGTCACAACATCTGCTCAAGAAGGTGGCCCACCTTTTTGAATGGCACACTTAAACTTTAAAAAAATTATCGCTGATATTAGTGAAAAATGTTTAGGAAAATACTTTGCTTGAAATACCAAATAAATGCATTAAGAAGAAAAATACATGGACTATAAGGATGTATATCCACCTGCTGCTCAGTCCACCTGTCGTGGGTGGCCACCCAGCGGCCACTGCGGTCAGGCCATTTCAGCAATCCTGGACTCCGACGGGGCCTCTGGGTTTATACCTTTTCCTGGACATGAAGGACTTGGGGAGTAAAGGGAATTTTCATCACTTGAAATAACTGGCCTCTTTTCAAATAAATTTGCCTTATATGGGAGAAAATGGAAACTTGCCAGGCTAGGAAATAAATTGCTGATGTGTTCCCAGCACAGGGCACGGAGCCTCTAGGGACTCTGGTTGTGTAGCAACCAGGCAGTGCTCAAGCACCATCAGCACATGAGCAAATTAGGTCTGTGATGAGCTCTGTGACCAGCTGCAACCCAATGCTTCTCTGTTAGTGATTAACAACCCAACAGCACGGCATTGCTTGTAAATGGTGCCACTGGCCAATGGTGGGCTGATAGGACCACCTGGATCCACCCATTAGCTGACAACAGGCAAGAGTGGTTGGCTGGGACTCTCAGGACGTGGGTTCTAGTCCTGGCTTTGCTAATAACAGACTGTGTGTCCTTAGGCAAGTCATCTTGCCTCTTGAGGCTATTACCTCATTTATAAAATTAAAGAATTCAACTAAATGACCTCTGATGCCTTATCCATAGAGCATGAGCTTTGTGTTTGGATCTTGGCCTTGCCATTTGTAGCTGTGACCACTCTACCTCTTTCAGCTTTAGTCTCTTCCTCTGTCAAGTGGAAATCGTGATATTTACTCTGCGTGGTCTGTGGTGGGCTATGAGAAAGGCCTGCTGAAGCCCTAATGATGTGGAAGTAGGAGTAGGACACAGAGGCGAGCACCGGAGGCGAGAGCAAGGACCCCCTTAGGAGGCAGCAGAGGAGCCCTGAATGCCGCCCCGAAGGTGTCACTCGCAGTGAGTTCTGGCCTTTCCAGGGAGCTAACTCTGCTGGTGAGAAACTTTATCTTCCACACACCCCTTGGACAGTTTGCTCGCCACTTTGTTGGGAAATCAAAGTGAAAACGACCCTGGACACATTGAGTTGTCACTGGCTCATCTCCCAGCCCAGACCACCTTGTGGTCAGGCTATTTCAGGGCCACTGTAAGGACCCAGTGAGTTAACCTGTGGAAACATCTCGGCCACAGTCTTACTTCCTCCCCAAACACCTGCAAACACCACCTCCCACAATCACCAGCCAGAGTCTCTTGAAAGTTACACATGAGGCAAGAGAAAGAAAGGAGAGAAGTTTCTCTTCCATCACATTATCATTGTCAAGGTCAGGGCACAGCCTGACTTCTTGTAGGGCTTTAGCACCTGCAAGTTCTGCAGTAAAATCATGAACATTGGAAGTTTTCTCTACTGCCCATTCATTGGGAACACTGTTAGCTGGTTTTCCTGCAAGCCTGGGAGTCAGTGGCAAAACCAGTGGCCAATGGAGAGACAGAGTGGGATGAAATGGGCCCCAGCTCAGCCTGCATGTTTCCTGACCATGGCGGGAGGAGACAGGGAATGTTGCCAAGGAGGTCTGACCAAGCACCTGAGATTCACCTGTGTGCATATTGGTGCTTCTCACACGGTACCTTAATCACCTTAGTGTGTGGCTCTTTGAGGAGAAGAAAGGCCACATTTATCTTATAGTCCCAGAGCCTAAGGCTTTTCTTCAGTGTCTAACACTCTCCCTCTGGTTTGCACAGCCAGGTTTTCCCAGTGCTCCTCCCCCTTAACCCCTCCCTTAGCACCTCCTCCTCTACACAGCTGTTCGATGTTGCAACCCCGGAATTCCACCGGATGCTGTCACCGGCCCTGTTCCCATCCTCTGCCATCTGCACGCAGCACTGATCAGAACTGTCCACCAAACGTGTCCACTTGGGGTTTTCACAGGCACCTCAAACTCAGTGGCCCCAAACGAGAATCATCGTTTTTCACTCAGCTGTTCTTCCTTCCAGTTTTAGTGAGTGACCCCACCATCTGCCCAACTGCTGCAGCCAGAAACTTGAGGGTCAGACTTGACTCCTCCCCCTCCTTCCTTCTCTTCATCTAATGTCATCAAATTTTGTCAGTCCCACCTCTGAAGTATATGTTGAATTGTGTGTGGATCTCTAACTCATGGCCACCACCCCGCGCAGGCAAAGCTGGCTAGATAAGAGATACAAAAACACCCTGGGCCACGCCCCAGGACCCTTCTCACCTCAGGATGATGCCAATGCAAAGGAGCGTCCCAAAGGCCAGGCTTCCTCCAGCCACCAGGAATGTGTACAGTGGTATTGGAGAATCTTGCACTAGAGGGGAAAAAAAAGAAGAAGAGGAGCAGAAAGAAGAGAAGAAAATAAACCACTCAGCTGGTGCTATCAAGTCTCAAAGGAGCCCTGGCTGGCGTAGCTCAGTGGATTGAGCACCGGCCTGCGAACCAAAGGGTCCTTGGTTGATGCCCAGTCAGGGCACATGCCTGGGTTTCAGGCCAGGTCCCCAGTAGGGGGGTGCAGGAGAGGCAACCATACACTGATGTTTCTCTCCCTCTCTTTCTTCCTTCCTCCCTTCCCCTCACTAAAAATAAATAAATAAAATCTTTTTAAAAAAGTCTCAAAGGAACCTCACCCCCAGAGGAGGAAACAGCTCTGCTAACCGGTAGGCCACGTGCCAGTTTTCTGGCCAAAGCAGACTCCCAGCAGACTCTGACAGACCCCAGGATTCTGCCACTTGGCAAGATATACAGCTCAAGCTCACAGCTTCAGAGACCTGTGGCCAGCCACAGACTCCCACTCACTTTCAGAGTGGCTTTTCTAGTGGCATTCAGCCTGTCCCCACGAGGCACAGAGGGGCAAGAAGTAGAAAGCTTTGGTGACCTCGCTGATGGCAGTTCCATTGAGGACGATGTCAGGGAGGCTCAGGTGCTTTAAATCAACTGTTTGGGTCCAGCCTTCTCCTCCATAGGGCGTCATCGCTTGCCTGCCTTCCCACTTGGTACTCAAGCCCCAGCCTTAAGATCTTCATCTGCTCTTCCACGTGCCCTGTCCTCTCCCCTCCCAAGGCTCTCCGCACACCTCTCCCCCAGAACGCTCCTCCCACCTTCACTACCCCTCTTCTGTCTCATCCCTACTTGGCCTTTTGGTCTCATATGAGATGAGGTCACTTCCTTTGAGCTGTGACCCCATTTCAGCCTGGGTAAGTGCCTCCCTGTTACTTCTCCAGCTCCAGCTCCACTCTGAGCCCCCTGAAAGCAGGGACCACAGGGGGCCTTTCACTGTCACTCCTGCAGCAGACCATGCGCAGAAGAGCAAGGAGGGCAAAATGAGTGAGAAGGAAAATGGAGGGGGCGAGGTCTAAAGATAGGAGGCCTGACCCACTAGAGACTACGGCCTTTGATAGGACTTTGGCTTTTACTCTCCCAAGCCAGGAGAGCTTGGGTTTGTGTTTTAAAAGCTGCTCTGGCTGCTGGTTGGAGGAGAATGTTGCAGTGGACCAGTGGACAGCTCCTAAGGTCCTGCAGGGTGAAGGACGGCACCGCCTGGACCAGGTGTGGGCAGTGGAGATAGTGAGAGATGGTCAGCCTCTAGACATGTCTCAAGGTTCAACCGTCAGGACCTGCCGGGGATTTGGACCTGAGATACAGGGTAAAAAGACCCAGATCTCCAGGGTCTGAGCAACCCAAAGAATATGGTGCCAGTTACTGAGATGAGAAAGATGGAGAACAGATTTGGGTTGGAGAGGCAGCAAGGCATCCAGCATTTCAGACATAAGTTTGAGGCTTCTAGCAGGCATCCAAGCAGACATGCCAGCTAGGCCATGGATACATGAGCCTGGGTCTTGGTGGAAAGGTCAGGGGTAGAGGTATAAATCTGGGAGTTATCAGCTGTTTTTAAAGACAAGGGGCTGGATGAGATCACCAGTGAGAGTGGGTGGAGGGTCCCTTCTTCACCATCACCCTTGAACTTCTGCCTTACCCTCCTGCCAGCCCCCACACCATTCAAGGTGCATTTCAAGCGGCACCTCCTCCTTGAATTTTCTGTGATTCTCCCAACTGGACATGCCCTCTCAAGTCCCTAAATTTCATTAACTTTATCTATGCCTCCCTTTGGCCTGGAACCCACTCTGCTCTGTTGCAGTTCACTTTGGCAGAGACTGGCAGAGCCTCTGCTCAAACCTCTGGGTCTGAGCAACCCAGGGTCTAAGAACCTCTGGGTTCCGCTCCCTCCGAGTGCCCAGCCAGGCCCAGCTTAGCCCGCGGGTGTTTGGCAGGTCTGCCCTAGGTGCACTGCCTGAGGTAGGGCTGTGCCACACACCGTCCGTGAGGCCAGCGTCAGGGGCAGGCCTCCTCAGGAAGCCCAGCAGCCACTGACAGAGCTGCCTGAATACTGAATCCAAGGGGTCTGGGCTCCAGGAGTCCCAAACAAATAGTAAGACAAACACAGTACCTGTGGTCTTTTTTTATGCAAATGTTGTAAGTCTGCATGGTCTTGGAGGTACAGGGAATCAGAAACGCTGAAACCAGGGGCTCTCAGAACAAAGACTGTCCTCCTCCCCACGTGCCCCATTTCAGACCCCAGTCACTTTTTCTGTGGCACATTCATTTGCATTCTGGTCAGCTGTGAAACAGTTTGCTGACCTGTCTCATCGTGCTTGTGGTCCTCTCATAATATCTTAGCTACGATATCAAAATTGGGCACATATGGTAATAAAAGAATATTTCTGCCATTGGTGCTTTTCATTAAGCAGATCGGCATCTCCCGGCATCTCCAAATAAGGAAGGACTTTCTGCAGAGACGAGCCTTTCGGGCCCCTCAGGTCATGGGAATACACAACTATCCAGTGCTTACCTGGGAAGCCTGTAGCATTTGTGGAATAATAGGAAGTATTTTCATCATCTTTACCAACAGTAAATGCCTAAAAAAGACATTAGTCAGGTAAGCCCGTCTCTGCAGATTCCACCGTCATTCAGGACTCAGCGCTGGCACCGCCCGCTCACCCACTCACCCCCTCCCTGGCCGGCCCGAGCCATTCCTTTCTCTGCTCACGAGCCTCTTCAGTTCTGACTTGTCACTTTCAATGTTTGCACTGTTATTTGCATTATTTGTACCTACACCTTGCCTACTCAAGGTGGGGAATTCTTCCCATCTGCCTCTCCACCAAGAGCGTAAGTTGTCCTACAGGCCAGAACCAGGCTAGCAGGTGCCACCGCTTACTGGGAAAATCACAGGCTAGAAGCCTGGGTCCACCACTTGCTAGCTATGTGACCTTGGACAGATTTCTTAACCTATGTGGGTGTCATTTTCTGCCCTGCAGGCACCTGGAATCTCAGTTAATGTAAGGATTGAGTGATCGCAAATGCAAAACTCAGAGCCCAGTGCCGTGGCAGGTTCTCAGTCGGAGTCAGCGCCCCTATACCCTCCCCTACGCCCTGTGCCCTCCCCTACGCCCTGCGTTGGGAGCTCTCTGGCCCCAAGGGCCTGGAATCCACCCTGGAGTTGCTCTGCTGGCCCTGGACACCTCTTCTGTGCTGCCCAGTTCCAGGCACGCTGGGCCTCCCAGCTTAGCGTTTGGGAATTGAGAACCACAGAAGAGGTGCAGTTGAGTGGGAAATTGGATTACTTGAGGATTTGCTAAGCAGCTTCAGAGGTAATCCTCTTTCCAGATCATTATGACACCAGGAGTCCACAGGGAAGGGCTCAGAGCAACTGCATCTGAGGCGCAAGCTAAGTCTGTAGTATAGTAAGCGGCAGAGCTGGGTGGGATTTGAACCAAAGGCTGCCTGGTGTCGGCCATAATGCTAACCGATAGGTACTTCTGCCCGGACCCTTTTACAAGAACGTTAGTTAGCTTACCTCCGTGGAGGGAGACACCTCCACCTTGGTCTCAGTTAAAGAACTCATGGGCTCTGTGGATAGAAGAAATAATCATGATTAGTGATGCATGGACCCCAAGGTCCTGTCTGATGGGCTGCAGAAGCAGAATAAAGTTCATCATAATGTTATTTAAAAGAGCATGATAATGTTGGAAATAACCAAATATCCAACCATAAGGGACTAGCTACATAAATTATGATATAGCCATATATTGCAATAGCTTTTAAAAATACTTTTGAAAAATGTTGAGGACATGCTATGTTATTTGAAAAATGCAAGGCAAGAAAACTCTGGCCCTGGCTGAGGGGCCCAGCTGGTTGGAGCCTTGTCCCGTCCACCAAGGGAGGGCGGTTACAGGTCCAGTCCCTGGTCAGGGCGCATATGGGCGGCGAGGATCAGTGTTTCTCTCACATCAGTCTGTCTCCCTCTCTCTCTTTCTCTCTCTCTCTCTCTTCCTCCCTCTCTAAAATTCTAAAATTAATAAAAACATATAAAATCATAACCTTGGATTTGGATTAGGAACAAAAAAAGAAAAAGAAAACATCCATAGAGTTGGATGCATAATTTCAAAAGAAACTTACTTCCATCGCTGTTTCCTGTCTGGCACATCGTGCGCCACGGGCACGTTCACACGCAGGAGGAACAGCATTGGAAGGACACACAGCACCAGGCGTGAGCACTGCTGACGGTTTAATCAGGGTGACTGACAGCAGCTGCCACTGCTGCGTGACAGACGGGCAAGTTGTCAGGAGAGTAAATCCTAGCAGTTCTCATCACAAGGGGAGATTTTTTCCCTATTTCCCTTTCTCCTTCCTTTTCTTTTTATTGTATCTGTATGGGATGTGGGATGTTAGCTAAACCTACTGTAATCTTTTCACAATATGTTAAATCAAGCGTCATGCTGTATGCCTTAAACTTATACAGTAATGGACGTCAAGTATTTCTCAATAAAACTGGAAAGAATTAAATAAAATTAAAAATAAAATAAAAACAAACATTGACATTTCCTTGTATGCCCCTTTTTGCAATGAAAAGTACTTAACGCAACAAGTTCTCATCTGGGTTTAGGACGCGTGGCTCGAGAAGGGAGGGGGCCGGCGCCCTCCCAGGCCCTTCCCCCCCTCCCCCGGGAACAGTGTTTCTGCAGAAGCCCCCAAGGGAGCAGGGCCAACAATCAAAGCGAGAGTGACGCCCGAGGCTGGGCTCAGCAGCAAACATGGGCCCAGGGTACTGAGGGCTAAACTGTGACTGGCAATGGAGAGAATGCTCTGGATTTTAAAGTGTTTTCTTTTCAGTTTATCACTGCACCATGAAGACGTTAAAAATACCACAGAATCTGTTTACACAAAGATGCCAAGCCTCCCTGAGCTTGGCGTGAAATAACTAGCAAGGGGGCGGAGGAGGAGGTGACCCTGCTCCCGACCCGGAGAGACTTCCAGCCACAGCGTGCCATCCCCCGGAGAGAACACCACACATCGCACATCAGTGGGCGGCACTTGGCGGGGCGATGGGGGAGGGAGTAAGCGCATGTTCACTCTCTCTTCCCATCTTGCAAAGAGGAAACAGAGGCCCAGAGAGGGACAGCAATGTATCCAAGGTCACACAGCCCGTGAGCCCGAAACCAACCTAGAATACATGGAGGGGTCCTATTCTCAGCCCTCTGTGCTCCTTGCAGCCGAGTCCAGCAGAGGTGACTCGCGGCAGGAAGGGACGGAAGGGTGAGCAGAGGGCACGGGGGTGTGAGGGTGAGAGCTTGGACCGGGAGATACGGCTGAGCACTGATGGTTGTTCAGCCCAATGAATCCTAAACCCAGCCACGCTCAGCATCATCTGTGGCCTTTTAGGGCTCACCCTTGACCTACGGCCTCAGAAAAGGGTCCCCAGACCCAGAGATGTCCCGGGAAGACGGGGAGACCCATGCGGTTCTGCCGTCAGCTCTGAACCCCGTGTGACAGGCAGTCCCGAGAAGGGTGTTTTACCTTCGGTGGCTGTTTCCCGGGGGTAAGACAGGGATTTTACTTTGGTGTCATCTCAGGTAACTCAGGAAAGTTCCCCGAATGAATAGAAGCTTTTTAATGCAGAATAAAATTAAGTCTTAATGTAACAAGACCTTAAAAACGTCTCCCCAGATGACCAGGGGGGCCCCTAATTCAGACCACTTTGTCCCCTGAGGTGGAAGGCAGGGCAACTTTTGCACCTTTTACTAATAATAATCATTTCCACTTTCTAGATGAAGAAGCTGGGGCTCAACGGAAGTAAGATGAATAATGAAATAGCGTCCTAATAAAATATTACTAATATTTCCAGCACCAGCATGCGGAGGCTCCCTGCCCACCAGTTCCCGGTCGCTCGTCTGCCCGTGCTATCGTCCCGTCCTGCCCTCACAGCACCAGACGGGGCGGGCCTGCAGCCCGTTCCACAATGGCACCGCGCCTCCCACGGCCACGGCCACAAGAAGTCATAATGTCAAGGAGCACGTCCCCTTTCTGTGCAGGTGACAGTACTTTCTACTTCTCCTCGGGCCTCACTTGGGTTAGCGTGCCGGTGAGCGAGGGGAAGGCACCCGCAGGCACTGCCCCATGTGAGCACCCTGAGTGCCCAGAGGCGACCGGCAGTGGCGGTGACGTTGGCAGCGGCAACGAAACAACAGCCGCTATCGTTGTTGCCCCGCATCCACTGCGCACTCACTCTGCGCCCGGCCCCATTTTCACCACGTTACCCGTGTCAGCTCACGGTACTCGGAGGCAGGTTCCGTTGTTATTCCCACTTTACAGACGAGGAAACTGATGCGTGGGGAGGTTAGAGAGCTTGCCCAGACATTTTGTGAGAAAAAGGTGGGAAGCTTTCTGGCCCCAAGAATGAATTTTTTTCCTTTATTTGAGATAGCATCTCTAGATTGAACATTTCTCAAATTCAGAGGCTGTGTTCTACTCATCTTTGTAAACTCAGTCCATACACATCTTACCTGGCATCTTGCTGAAAATTTCAGTTATGGGAAACCCCTTGGAAAAGAAGGCCCTTAGAAAAGTAACAGTGGTTGCCACTGTGTGGTTTCCCTGCACTAATAATTCTAAAACTAGAAGAGGTGTTTTTATATTCATAACAAACCGAATGAATGATCATACTGTAAATGAGATTAATGGAAGACCATATGTGAATCATCATTTGTTTGTTTGTTTGTTTTTTAACACAAGATTCTAAAACAAGAAACTTACATCCATCAATTTGAGAACCGGTGTGGGGTTTGCTTGCCTGGGCTTTGGAATACAGAGATCCGATGTAAAGAGGCTTCCTCATACCAGATGTGAAACCTCGGTCAAGATGCTTAACCTCTTTCTTAGACTTCGTTTCCTCATTTCTAAGCAAGGGGATGGCTCCCTCCTGCACAGATCACCTGAGGTCACACAGCAAAAGGACCTCGCACTGGCCTGGTGCACAGTGATGTTTGTTCAAAAACTGACCCGGTCCTGGCCCGTGTGGCTTAGTTGGCTGTACCATCCCGCAGACCGAAAGGGCGCGGGTTGGACTCCTGGTCGGGGCTTGTGCCGCGGCTGCAGGTGCGCCCATCGCCTCTTGGGGCACATGCGAGAAGGCAGCCAATCGATGTTTCTCTTTCTCTATCTATCATCTCTGTCTCTATCTCTCCCCACCTTCCTCTCTCTCTAAAAGCAAGGAAAAAAATATTCTCAGATGAGGAAAAAAATAAAATAAAAAATAAAAACCGACCCAAGCCTCAACCATTAAGAACAGAGAACACAGTAACTTCTGGGACGTAAAGTTACTGGTCACGGCGTGGTGACCAGTTGATAACACTGCGCCATACATTTCAGAGTTGCTGGGAGTCAACTGCGGAAGTTCTCATCACAAGAAAAAGAATCGGGACCACTTGCAATCATTTCACAGTATGCGCTAAATCAGATCGCCAAGTGGTGCACCCTCAACTACTGCAGCGTTAGGGGTCAGTTACATTCCAGTACAATTAGGTGGAAAAAGAACAGAGAACATAAAACATTTTTTTCTAAAAAATGTTTAAGTGGTATGTCATGAGAAGTTAAGATATGGGCTGCTGGGCAGGGCTCCGGGTTGACACAGAGAGAGGACATACAGGGACGCGCTGAGAAAGAAAACCCAGTGAGGCCAGAGGGTGGCGGAGAGATGGGGGAGGAGCCACAACGCCAGACCTCACAGAGGGAGCAGGGTGGGGGAGAGCCGGGGGCACATGCACGCCTTCCACTCTGCACACACCCCCTCCCTCCCTCCACCTCACACCTTCCTTCACAGCCTGTAAACCACCAACCAGAAAGTCAATCATTACTCCACCATTCGAGAAAAAAATCAAAACGCCAAAAACCTCACTGAGAAGCTGACAGTCTCCCGGGGAGATGTAAGCTTCTCCCCCGTTGGGTCCCAACAGCCTTGGGCGTGGTCTGCAGACAAGCCTACTGGTCTGAGGCCACGGAGAAATACCCAGACAGGCCCACTGGGTGCCTGCACGGGGAAGGTCGCACGAGTGTCCTCTGTGCTAAGCTCATGCTCTTGTTTCATCCTCTCTTTCATGAAATAGTGATGATGGTAATTACACTAGCAACATCTATGTTTTACTTCATTGTTTAATTTTATATACTTACTCAGCAAAACTAAAAGTAGGTGACCTTATTGGGTCCCCAAAATTCTTTTTGAAATATTATAGACCTGTGAGATCCCTTGGCCCAGCAACCTCTGACTTAAGTAGACCGGTTGGGCAGGCAGCGGGCATGAGAGCGGAGGTGATGGGGCTGGGTGGGCGGAAGAGGGAGTTGACCACACGAATGCACGGCACGAGGATGGAAGGACATGCATGCGGCTGGGCCATGTTCAGTCCAGCTGGTGGGAACAAGGTAAGTGAAGGAGGGCCGGGCATGAGGGAGAGCAGGGCAGGCAGCCCAGGAAGGCCCTCTGCACAGGCTCGGGAGTTCGGACGTCACAGGGACAGTAACGGGGAGCCGCGGCTGTGAGGGCAGTGACCTGGAAAGGCGCCCGCAGCAGTGGTGTGGAGGGCGCACAGTGCTCACACTCGAGTCAGCAAATCAGTGAGGAGGGGCTCTTGTAAAATGAACACCCCCAGAATGGTATGGCCAGAAGGTTGTAAATGACAATACATGTGTATAGCTGCAGGGACCTAGGCCTGGGAGACCCACCTGCCTGGAGAGTCCCCCCAGCCCTGGATGGTCTCAGGGCACCCCAAAGGCCTTGCAAATGCAAATCTCCAGCACCTCCTCCAACCCAACCAGTGATTCCCAAGAATGGGCCTGCTCTGCTCTCTACGTACAGAAGGTCTGAAACGAAGCGAAAGGAATTTGTGAGGAGCAAGAAATAACCTTCTTTGTCCACTGGGCTTACCCCAGGCACCCTGCCCCCAGCTCACTTTGCAAGCTGTGTCCTCAGTCTTGCTCAGTGATGCCAGCTGTCCCTGCAGAGAGCTGCTGACCAGCCACCCTGTCAGCAACCTCTTCTTCCTGCCCCAGCGACACAGTCTCGATGAGTCACTGCCACAGGTGCAGTCAGCAGTGACCTGGCCTACCTGGCTGGAGCATGGACCCCAAGATGTGCGACTCTCAGGGCCCTACCCTCAAACAGCTTGCTGGGACCATAACCCACGTGCAGCCAGGCCCCAGCCTCAAGGGGGCAGCACCTGCTGAAGGCCAGGTTCGTCAGCCCCCTCCCCAGCCCTCCACCCCGCATTGTCCACCCCACCTTCGTGCATGCCTTCCAAGGTCTGTCTCCACCTGCCCAGCTGGGTTCTCCCACCCACACGAGTGCTCCAGCCTCAGCACAGTGCTGTCCCCTTGTTCACGGTCCCTGCCTTTGCACCTGCTCTCCCCTCTGCCTAGACATCCTCCAAGACACACTCAAATGTCACCTCCTCCAAGAAGCTTTCCTGCTCTCTCTAAACCGCCCAAGAACTGTCTGCTCCCCAGCCTCACCACGCTCTACGGCAGTGGGATGCTCCCTCTGCCCCCGGCGCATTCTAAAATATGCTTTTCCAGTGGACCCATGAAAACTCTCTGAAGGGGATAACAAGGTCATATTATCTCCGCTTTATGGATGAGAAGACCGAGGCTCTGAGAGGTCAATAACTTTACCAAGGCCATACACCCTGCTTTCCAGGTCCAGCGCACTTCCCATGACCTAGGTGTCACCACCCCCACACCCTGGCTGAGAGGCAGGGGCTGTGGGCCTGGGCTTTGAGGGCTGGAGGTGCTTGGGGTCGGGAGGCCCACTGATGCTGTGCCTGGTGCACTGACGTCTCCCAAACGGCCAAATCACTCCAGTCAGTAAAACACACGTAACCTCCCTTCTACACCCCCTCTCACTTTCTGCGAGTGACCCCCAGTTTCCAGCCTAAAACCCTCTTGCATCAGAATCATCCACGTCCCTCTTGCTCGGACCTCAGGGGAGAAGGGAACAGCTCGTTTCTGTCTTGGATAGATTCGCCCCTGGGGTTTTGAAAACCCCGCCAAGAGCACACAAGCACAGGGTGGGTGCCTCGGACTCTTCATCTGCTCATGAGGGAAGAAGCCCAGTGCTGTCTGAGCTCACGCGGTCCTCTGGCAAGTCACCCCTGGCTGAAGCTGGAGACTGTCCCTGCTCTAGCATCTCCCACTAGCGGGGAAGGCGTTGACAGTTTGAAAGAAACACCCACAGATGGGACCAGGTGCAGGGGAAGGTGAATAGAGAGGTGAGGAACCACAAACCACCCCATACAACAGCCGTGGTGCCGAAGCCCAAGCAGATGCAGATCCGCTGGCAAGTCCAGAAGAATCCAGAGAGAGCAGACTAGCCGACTGGTCAGGGGCTACCCCAGGGAGCAAGCCCCAGTGAGGCCGGAGTCGTTCACACGAGAAAGCTCTTTCTACTTAAACAGACATTTCTCCAAGGAATATAAACAAACGGCCAATAAGCCCATGAAAAATGCTCGACATCACTAATCATGATGCAAATGCAAACCAAAACTACAATACCACTTCATAACCACTAGAGTGATTATTGTAAGAGGAAAAAAAAAAAACAGAATACGACCAGCCTTGACAAGGATGTGAAGGAACGGGAGCCCTGGGCACCACGGACAGAAAATACAGGCACTTGGGAACCTGTATTTTGGAATACAAGGAAACACCACACTTGGGAAACAGTGTGGTGTTTCCTTAAAAAATTAAAAATGGATTACCACATAATGTAGCAATTCCACCTGTAGGTTTCCACCCAAAAGAATCAAAAGAAGGGACCCAAACAGATATCTGTACACTCACGTTCACAGCAGCATTACTCACAACAGCAAAAAGGTGGAAGCAACCCAGATGTGCAGCCACAGAGGAAAAAATAAACACAACGGGATGGATGGATGGATGGATGGATGGGTGGATAGATAGATAGATAGATAGATAGATACAATGGGATGCCATTCAGCCTTAAAAAGGGAGGAACTGATACCTACCGCCTGGCTGGACCAATGGGAACAGGCAGATGGTGGGACCACGTTGCCCAGGTAACAGAACAGTCTGCCCTGGGGGCATATCCCCCACCCCTGGGCAAAATGGCAGCAGGAGGAGGCACTGCACTGGGCATGTGCAAGGCTAGCAAGATACTTGGATAGGGAAAAGCTCTCCTGCCTCCTTCCTGTACCTGATTGGGAGTGAGACCAAGGGAAGGCAGGCCCGTGCGTGCGTGGTGCGTGCATGCGTAGCGTGCAGAAGGAACTTAGATGGCAGAAGGAACTCTGGACACGGCCTCTGGTTTGGGCCTGACTGAGGACAACTGGGCTTTCCTTGGGGGCTTTCACAGAGGATGGGCTTTAAGACAAGAGTGCGTGCGTGCAGGCACAGAGGCCCAAATGGCTGCAGGGGGAGGTGCTGGATGGAAGAAGCCTGTCAGTCTAGCCTGGGAAAAAGAAGGGATTGGTCAGGAGTTGGACCCTCAGGGAGCACTGGAAAGTTTGGAGAGTTCATTGGGCATTCTGAGAAAGCATCTGTTGGTCCTTCCCACACCCAAAACTAATATGAATCAAAGGGAAGGATGGGACACTCTCCTGCCCACCTGGCAAACCATAGCCAATGCATTCGTGAGACCCCTGGCCCTGGAGGTCACAGGACCAGATGGTGGCCTTGGCCCCACGTACAGGTTCCAGGGGGAGCCTAAAACTGAACAGTAGTCAGGAACAAGCCAAACTGCCTGGATGGCCACTCAGCAGCCTCCTGCAGTTCCCAAAGGGCAGTACTTTAGGTGGCAGAAGGAACTCTGGACACGGCCTCTGGTTTGGGCCTGACTGAGGACAACTGGGCTTTCCTTGGGGGCTTTCACAGAGGACGGGCTTTAAGACAAGAGTCTGCCATTCTCCCAGATGATGCAACGTCTGAATAAAAACCTCGTTCCTTTCTCACCAGCCTCTGCCTCTAGAATCTTCCTACTGTGGCATCAGGCAGCCAAACCCCTAGTTTGGTTCTGTAATAGAAATTCTGACATGTTACAACACAGATGAATCTTGAGGACATTATGCCAAGTGAAATAAACCCGGCACAACAAAACACAAGTATTGTATGTGACTCCACTTACATGAAGTACCTAGAAGAGTCAGACTCAGAGACAGAAAGTAAAATGGTGATTGCCAGGCCTGAGGAGGGAGAGTGGAAAGTTAATAAATAATTAATGGGGAAAGAGCTCCAGTTTTGCAAGATGAAAAGAGTTCCAGAGACGGATGGTGGTGATGGAGCACAACAGCATAAATACACTTAATGCCACTGACTATACACCTAAAAATGGTTAGGATGGCAAATTTTAAAATGCACATTTTACCACAATTTTAAAAATTCTTTTAAATTTTATTTATTCATTTTTAGAGAGAGGGAGAGAGAGGGAGGAAGAGAGGGAGAGAAACATCCACGTCAGAGAGAAACTTCAATCAGTTGTCTCTTGTACTCGCCCGGACTAGAAACCAAACCCGCAGCCCAGGCGCATGCAGTCTGACCGGGAACCAAACCAGAAACCTTTCGCTTTGCAGGACAACACCCAACCAACTGAGCCACACTGCTCAGGGCCAGTTAAAAAGTTTTTTAAGGAAATAAAGAACTTTCTAAAGGGTTATAAAGGGTTTCTAAAGAAACCCTTAAGAAGGGTTTCTTAAACTTGCACCCGGAACATTTCCTCTGCATAGCGTTGTAAATAACTTTCTTCCCTTGCGAAGGCTTCCGAGGCCACATGGGTGTCGAGCATTCACACAACGGGCGCACTGTGGCTCCAAGCGTACATAACCAAAGACACCCAGGGACAGGATGAAACAGTCTAGACGGAAGGTGCTGTGCTTTATTTAAATGGGCTTCCTAAATACGATACAGTAGTTAGGCCTCCATTCTTATCCGGGTCTTAGCAGGAAGTAAGCTTTTGAGAAGAGGGTCCAACAGAAAGCTGCCTCTGCTCTTGACGGGCAGGAACGAAGGAAGCACCAGAAACAAAGATCTGAGGCTGCACTTGACACCGAACACATCCTGCGAGGAGGGCACCCTGAGCCCCAAGCCCGCTTCTCCAGCTCTCCCCAAGCAAGAAGGACAAGGACCTCAAACTGTCCAGCCATGTCACAGAAAATGCCATCGCATCACGGCGTCCGTCCTGGGGGAAGGCTATGCCGACTCTACACAGGAGTCTCCTCCCTGCGGCCCGAGGTGGAGGGAGTGGCGGGGGTCCCACGCCTGGACGACGGGTGTCATTTCTACCTTTACCTTTTTCTCCATACAGTCAACACATGGGCATTTTATTCTCTCTAAAACTACTCGGTATTTGAGAACGACTGATGCGGTCAGTTGTGCTGACAGGCTAAAGAGGCGAGACACCGAAGCCCGGCTGGAGGCTGTTCTACAGGAGGGACTGCGGGCGGCGGACGGGTCTCCGGAACTGCTCGAGCAGAGGCCGGGCGGCCGCTCTCTGGGCTGCAGTCAGAGACTCCTGCGCTGGGTCTAGGCCTGCCAAATCCTCATCTTCCATAGGGAAGGGTCAAAAGATAATGTCCCGAACTGTTTTCTCAGGAAAAAAGCCCCGGCCAGATTAAGCTGTTGTTCAGAATTAAGAAGGGTACCAACAGAAGAAACAGAAACAGAAAGCCAAGCAGCTTCCTCTAGCAAGAAGGGCTGGACATGGGAAGGGGCGGGACAAGGGACACTGGTCCTTACAAGTTCTCCTTTGCTTATTTGCCTTAGGCGTGCATTCGTGTGATGGAATTTTAAAAATTAAAAAAATTCCTATGGGTTAAGAAAAAACATTAATCACCCAGTTACTAAACAATACATTTCCAAAAATATTTAATAACCTTTAATAACATGGGAAGGCGCACAGTACTTTATATCACATACACAAAACGAGGTCTGTCCAGAAAATTTCCAGCCATTGTTCATATAGTGAGAACAGTTTGCATGACATACATGTAACCTGGCAGCCAAGGAGAGTGGACTGGAGGGTGCATGCGTGAACAGTGACGGCTTCACTGTACCAGTCAGTTGGGGCGGTCGATGTAGATGTCATTCAGTGCGCACGTGCACTGTGTGGCAGTCACATCCAAGACGACCGAGTGAGCAGAGCCACAAATCTGCACCAGATTTTGTGTTAAGCCTGAACACTCCTCCATGGAAACTACTGGGATGACTCAGAAGGCTGCAGCTATGGGCAACTGGTGATTGGCAGCTTCATCACGACAACATGCCTGCTCATGCATCACGTCTGGTGCAGAGATTTTTGGTGAAACACCAAATCACTCAACTGACTCAGCCCCCCTACAATACCCTGCGGCTTCTGGCTTTTCCCAAAACTAAAATCTTTGAAAGGGAAGAGATTTCAGACCACTGATGAGATTCAGGAAATTATGATGGGGCAGCTGATGGCAACTGGGAGAACTGTGTGAGGTCCCAAGGTGCCTACTTTGAAGGGGACTGAGGTGTCATTGTCCTATGTACAAAATGTTTCTTGTATCTTCTTCAATAAATGTCTCTATTTTTCGTATTACATGGCTGGATACCTTCTGGGCAGATCATATATATATATATATATATACACATGGCCTATATATATGATCTGTTTATATCATATATATAACACACAAACACACCTAGAGAAAGGAAAGAGGTATGTAAAATGTTCTCACTGGAGCCCTGACCAGAGTGGCTCTGTTGGTTGGGCGTCACCCCAGAAAGCAAGGCTCACTGGTTCGATTCCCGGTCAGGGCACACGCCTGGATTGTGGGCTTGGTCCCCAGTTCAGGCGCTTGCAAGAGGCAACCACTCAATGTTTCTTTCACATACCAATGCTTCTCTCCCTCTCTCCCTCCTTCCCCCTCTCTCTATAAATAAATAAATAATATTTTAAAAATATTCTCTAGAAAAACAAAGAAAAGGAAAACTACCAAAAAAATGTTCTCAATGACTCTGGGTGGTAAGAATAGCAGTGATAATTATTCTTCATATTTTTCTGGAATTTTTTATGTTCTATAACAAACACATTAGTTTCAATAATTCCCAAAAGACAATTATTATCACCTTTAACACCTTTTTAAAAATATAAAGCATTAACAAAAGTAAGATAAATAACAAAAAGCACAGTAACCTTGGTAGATCAAACATAGCTACAAATTCTCTGCAACTCCTGCCATCAGGTTGTGAACTGATCTCCTCTCCTCGAGCCTGGGCTGGCCTCCTGAAAGGCGCCAGGCTCCAGGGAGAACCACGGGCTCCAGCCCCCGGCCGGCACCAGCCGTCAGACCTGCGAGCGAGGCCATGCAGGCCAAACAACCGCGTTACTATCTCAGGTGTGACCAGCACAAGCGCTGCCTAGCTGTCTCGTTTTCAAAATCTTGAGCTGATAAATGGTCTCTGCTTTACCATGAGTTTGGTGGTGACTTGTTACACAGAAATAGGTAACTGACACAGCAGCAAATGTAAAGCACCCCTTCCGTGCCCACCAGTACCTGTCCAGGGAGTCCCCGTGACCTCCGGGCTCCACTCGCTCCACTGACCATGTCCAAACTCCTCCTGGGCCCGCAGCTGCACCACGTGCTCCATGCCTCTCCAGGCGTCATGGATGATGCAGTGATGCTGGAGGTCCTTGACCTGAGGGCAGCGGCACAGTTAGTACTGGGAGACAGCTCCACGGGGACATGGATAGCCCTGGCCCCCTCTCTCAGATCTAGGGGGTGACTCAGCTGGGCACAGATGCTCCGAAGGCTGACACCACCCTGGCAGCGCAGAGAGAACGGGGGTGTCCTCTGGACCAACACAGGGAGAAGCTGGAGTGACTGCCCCAGCCCACGCACTGTGGGATCCTGCAGCCACACCCTCGATGTGCTCATAGCCCCCATGCATTTCCCAGGTCACTCTCATTCTTACAAACAGGCCTGTGAAGGGGAGATTGGTCTGGCATCGCTGCTCCCCTTTATAGATGATGCCACCAACCTGCAGAAAGGCTCAGAGACTGACCGACCCAGGACCACGTGGCAGCAAGTGTAGAACAGGACCCAGAACCCATTTGCTTCTTTCTAGTACCCTTTCTACTACCCCTCGGGCCCAAGGGTACTTTTCTTTCTCTTTTTTGTACTTTTTGGAAAGGAAAAATATTTTGGAGGGTGGGGTTTTAATGGTATATTCTTTCATTGATTTTTTTTTCCCCAAGGGTACTTTTCTATCCAGAAGTAAAAATAGTTACCATCCATGTCGTGAATGTCTTTGACCATTTAGCCCGGTATCGGAGCTCAAACTGTAGCCTGTAGAAGTATGAGTTCCAGGAGGGGGGGTCTTGCCAGCTGACACTGAGCCAGCGGGGGTTTCTGTCCACGGCGGTAACGGTGATGTTGACGGGTGGGTCGGGCTGCACTGTGGGAAAAGGGTGCATGGCTCTTACATGGTGGGAAGTGCGACGCCCAGGAAAGACCCCCAAGAGCAGGAGCCACCCCAGCCCCAGAGCTCTCCCTGGCCCCCCACAGTCGGACCTGTCAGGTAAACCTCCCAAGGCCCCAGCCCAGCCCCTCCCTGCCCCAAGAAGCCCATGAGCAACCCACAGAGCAGGAAACAGCTCGGAGGTGCAGAGGGTGGCCTGCGAGAGCTTACGTACAGATTTCGTAACCCTCAAATGTTTGGGGTCTGCTGGACTCGTTCCCAGCACTGTTGGTGACACACAGGGACACGATGTAGAAAGCGTTGTCTCCCTCTGGGACTGCCAACTGGCAGGAGAACTTCTGGGACTCCTGGGAGTACTGGCACCGCTCCTGGAAGTCCTTCACCGGCCCGTGCTGCCTGCGGGCACAAACGAGAGCGAGCGCTCGGCCTCCGCACTGACTGGGGAGGGGAGAGGGTGCGGTGAGAGCGGCCGGGCTCTGCAGTCGGACCCGGGGCCTGCGTCCTGGCTGCACGCTTGGTAGCTCTTGTGACTCGGAGTAAACGATCCTCTCTGAGCCTGTGTCCGCTCGTTTGAAAATGGGGAACATTAGTAGTGCCTGTCTCATAGTGGTTTGTGAAAAATGAGTGAAAAACACCTAGCTTTGTGCCTGGCAGGCCAAAGGTGCAGAAAGTGGGTGCACTCAGTCACCAAGGCACCAGACATGCGGTTCCTTGGCTTCCTGCCAGGTGCGTGCTGGTGGCAAGGTGAGGGCTGCAGAAATGAATCAGGGGAGGCCCCGACCTCAAGGCCTGCCCCCAGACAAAGCAGACAGCCCGTAGAAATGCCATTCCAGAGGCACAAAGTGCTAGGGGTCTAAGAAGAGCTGGCAGCATTTCCAGCAGGAGAACCCAGAAGAGAAGTCTGGGTGACCGAAGAGATTCAAGGGGAGTCAGACACTGTCTCGTCTGGCCTGGAGCTCGAGACTTCTCTCACTTAGAACCTGCCTGGGCTTGCGAGGCCACGGCAGCCACTCACCCTGCTGCCGGGGCAACAAACCCCCCACCAACCTCTGCTATGGGCTTAAACCCCAGGCCCAGACCAAATTCGTTCTGGGAAACCTGCCTCAACCTTCCCAGTCCGGGTCAGAGCCTCTCTCCCTCCCTCCACCCAGACTTCCATTCCCCCAACCCTGGGAAGGCAGGGTCTCGGGCCGCATGCTTACAGGTGTGTCCCCTGTGGGGCTGGAGGGCAGGACCCAGGCTTCTGCACCTGCTGTGTCTCCCTCAGCCCCAGTGTGGTGCCTAACCCGAGGCAGACGCTGAACTCCCCGAACGCTCGAGGAATGAATGAGTGAGCAAGCACATTTCAGCAAGGGTGTGACTGTGTGCACAGAATCTCCTCCGAGGGGCCTGTTTCACGCCCCACAGCGCCAGCGGCTGAGTAGGGCCTGAATGGGTCGTGAGGTCCCCAGTGCTCACAGTGGCTCCCCACCCCACTTCCTCAGTTCAAGGCCGAGACACCCCACCCAGCAGGAGGATGGAAGTGCCAGAGGCTGCTGACAGGAGGAGGGTGTGAGCTGAAATGCTGTTCTCTCTCTCACTCTTGCTGTCAGAATGCTGGTAACAAGAGCACAGAGTATTCCAGCTGAACTGTCAATTGAATAAATTTACTATGTGCTAGTCAAGGCAGCTGCCCAAGAAACCAAACTGGCCTGTTAAACTCACTGTTCAGATTTTTTAAAATATTTTTTTATTTATTTATTTTTAGAGAGGGGAAGGGAGGGAGAGAAATATCAAGGCATGGCTACCTCTCAAGAGCCCCCAACTGGGGACCTGGCCCGCAACCCAAGCGTGTGCCCTGACTGGGAATCGAACCGGTGACCTTTGGTTTGTAGGCCAGCACACAATCCACTGAGCCACACTAGCCAGGGCCCAGGTTTTTTGATACTCTGAAGACTGACAGCCCAAACTCAGATAGAAAAACCTGGGCTAAAGGGCCCCTGCCTCAGGGATGGAGACAGACAAACTGCATGGGTGTATTGGTTTCAACATCTCCCCCTCCTCGGCACCCCTGCCCGAATTCACCCCAGACAGCCCAGGGTTCCCACTGCATGCCGTCTGCTGGTGCTAAGGGACCCCAGGCAGGTGTGGGTCCACCCCACCACCCCCAGCTCCCTCTCCACCCTATCACCACTCTCACCACTTCCTCTCACCTGCCATTCTCATGGAAAGAGCCTGATAAGCTTGCTGGGTCAGGATGGGATAAGGAACCAGCCGCCCTTCCCTGCTCAGGGACATTTGCATCCCCTGAAGACGCCCCAACCCTGTGTGTTGTGAACGAAGTCAGACGGACTGGGTTTGATTCCTAGCAGAGCTACTACTCAGATGACCTTAAACAATGTAATCAGTTTCTCGGAACTTCAGCTTCTCTATCTGTTAAAGGAGAAAAAGAACACCCACTTCCTACGGTTACCGTAATGGTTAATAGGACAAATATCCTAGCACAGTGGCCAGCACAGGCAAGCACTTGAATTTAAGCCTCAGTTCCCTCACTCATTCCCTCCCAAAAGAATTATTTTCTAATGATAAAGTTATGGAATCACTGGCTGGCCAGTCCCACTGTCTCCTCTGAGACCTCCCCGCCCCGCCCCAGGGCCTCAGTTGAGGGTGCGCAGACGCAAACCTCAGCCCAGCCCAGGATACTTACAGCCTCCTCACCACTAACATAGCCTCAGTCCTCTGGGAGGGGGGGCTCCGAGGACTCCACTCACAGGCCACGTCGTTCACGGGGCTCTTCCGGAAGCAGGAGAGCTGGGGCTTCTCTGGAGGAGCTGAAAGGCCAGCACACCAGGCGTGAGATGGGCTCACCTCACCTTCCTCCTCAGCGGAGCACCTAGCTCAGCCCTCCCCACCTCCCCACCATCTGGCCCCAGAGCCGGCGCCAAACAGCCGCACACACAGTTTTGGCCGGGACAGGAAAGGGCCTCGCTACAGCCAAAAAAATAGAGGCTTTGGAGTCACATAGGCCTGCTGTGTGGCCCTGGGCAAGTCCCAAACTCTTTTCAGTTTCCTACTATAAAATTAAATGATGATAAATAACAACAATAAAACTGCTTTCCCTCACAGGGGCATCAAGACACCAAGGAAGAAAAGACCTGGGCTGGGCAGAGGGCATGGCACACGGGGCATCTGGCTCCGAGACATCTTCATCTAGATGTGAGGGAGCTAAGAACTTGCTAATTTTAACAATAAAAATAGTTCATTTGAGCCCTGGTTGGTGTGGCTCATTGGACTGAGCACCAGCCTGTGAACCAAACAGTCGCTGGTTCAATTCCCAGTTAGGGCACATACATGCCTGGGTTGCAGGCTAGGTCCCCATTTAGGGGTGTACAAGAGGCAACCACACATCGATGTTTCTGTCCTTCTTTTTCTCCTTCCTTTCCCCTCTCTCTAAAAATAAATTAAAAAATAAAGTCTTTTAGAAAATAGTTAATTTTGGACTAGGCAGTGTTTTCCACGCCGTGTGTGTGTGTGTGTGTGTGGACTCATTTAATCTTTGTACTAACTCTGAGGAAAGGTCATCAAATTCACCTTATTTTGCTGAAGAGGACACAGAGGAGCAGTGAAGTGAGCTGCGCAGGAGGAGGGTTCAAATGCAGGCCGTCTTGCTCCCAGCCCCATGCTACTAACCAGCCCACCTCACGCCCTGACTGCACAACCAGGCCAGCTGGACGGTGTCACCACCAGTCAGCCAGTTGCCCCCACCCAGGAGGAATTTCCGCCAGTCTCTCTGGCAGGCATCAGTGGGCCTTTCCCAAAATCTGCAGGCCAAGGAAATGACAGGAGTTTCAACAGTCAGGGCGGGGGGTATCTGGAACAGACAGAGCTGCGCAGGGACGTGTCTCCAAGAGCTCTGACGGCACAACTCACCCTCCACCAGCAGGCGCACAATTCCAACCCGGTGGCCATTCTGGTAGCACGAGTAGTTTCCAGAGTAGCTGAGCAGCACACGCCTCAGAACCAGCCTCCTTCCCATGCCCGCCCAGGTGCTGCGGCGCGAGCCCGAGACCTGCTTCCTGAGCACCCAGTGAATCGTGGCATTGTCTTCCGGATCCGCGCCCGGGCAGACCAGGGCGACGCTCCCTCCGGGCCTGCTGGTCAGCAGGTCGCTCTCCACCTCTGGGGAGAGAGAAGACACTCGGTAAGTCCACAGCAAACTGAGGACAGAACTTCATTTCTGACCTGGGGAAGCCGCAAGAGGCGTCAGTACTAAGCATCTCCCTAGTTCATCCTGTGGTCCAGGCCTCTGCCTGTATTACGACAGGAGCCTCCCAGTGGCCCCCACGCTCCAGCCTTGGCCCTCTCCACCCAGCTGCCCGAGTGAGCCTTCGGAAGCCTCGATCTGGCCACCCAACTCCTTTGATTAGAGAACCCTTCAAGGGCCTGCCACTGCTCACAGCGTGCAGTCCAAAATTAAGGGAACAAGCAAACTTCCTTTTATTATACGTTATAGATTCATAGACTCTGAGACTGGACTAATTCACGAACCAGTCTAGTAAATTAGTACAATCACTAAGGGCACTGAGGCCAGGGAATATAGCCAGTTTCACGTTAAGCACATACGGTCCTTCAAAACAAATGTATAACCACTTACTGGCAAGCGGCAACAATCAATCTGGCCCAAGATTCCACAGGCCCAGCAGATGCCCAAGCAGCTGACCTCACCTCCCGACCCTGCTCCTGGGCCTAGAGGACACGCACCAGTGTCTCTGGCCTGCAAAGCCTTCTTGCTCGGGACGACAGTTTTTATGTCACACTTGGCAGACTGTCCTTCCTTCCACCCCGTCCAAGGCGACTGTCAGGGAGGAGGGACTAAAAATCAGCGACTCTCAGGAGATTAGCACTCCCAAAGCCAGGGGCTGGTTGTACAAACTGACCACGACCACAGTCGAGGGATAAGGGACATGGGCATCAAAGGGACAGAGACGGCTTCTGTCCAGCACTGGGTCCTGCCTGGCTACCAGGCTGCCTTCAAGTGCCCGTCTCACCTTACCACTTGGAGCCAGAGTCCCCAGCAGTGACCAAACTCACTACTCAGTAAGGGAACAGTGAGTTCACTGCTCAAGGCCAAGGTAGCAGCTGGTCACCTGAGGGATTTTCCTCTTCCCTGAGAAGAGTGCTGAACCTCACCGTGCAGCTGGCGAGTCTGTCCAGGCGCGTCAGACCTCACTTTCACCACTCTGGGCCAGGAAGCCCCCTTCTGCCTTACATTTAACAGACACTCAGGGAGGCCCCAGAGCCAGGCACCGGTGGGGTCACAGGGCTGCCTGCACCTCAGCAAAACCCCAGTCCTTAGAAGCCCCCTGAGGATACCTGGGTGCCCAGAGGGCTCACGAGAGTTATGAAAAGCCCTCATTCCCTTTCTTTTTCTGTTCTCCTCACCCCACTTTTTCCCCATCACCATTCATCTCTCCTGTACCCTCCTCCCCACACACCCCTCCCCCAGTTTGGTTGACATGTAAGTGACACACAGCACTGCGTAAGTTCAAGTTGCACACGTAACCTGACTCACATGTATTGTGAAATGATCGCCACAATAAGTTTAGTCATCTATCACCTCACGTAGACACACAAAAAAAGAAAATAATGTTTCTTTTTTCTTGTGATGAGAACTCTTAGGGTCTGCTTAATTCGCCCCTCCCCCCCCACACACACCTCTGGTAACCACAAATCTGATCTCCTTTCCCATGGGTTTGGTTTTTTGTCTTTGTTTCTGGGTTTTTTTAGACTCCACATAGAAGTGAGATCACACAGTATTCATCTTTCTCTGTCTGACTTATTTCACTAGTACAACGTGCTAACACATTGTGCTCGAGGGCATTGTGCTTTTTCACTTAGCACAATGCCCTCGAGCTCCATCTACGTGGTCGGTCACAAATGGCAGGATTTCCACTGTGTGGGTACAGAACACCCCAGGCTGCGTGTGCGTGTGTGCCACACCTTCTTTATCTGCTCACCAGGCCACGGACACTCAGGTTGTGTCCCCGCCTTGACTGTTGTAGACAACACAGCACATCTTTCATACATAACAGCCAATAACATAGATCTGTCATTTCAGATATTGCTTTTAAATAGATAACACTGAGTGCATGCAAATTAATATGCAAATACATGACAGTTATGAAGCAGAAAGCATCCCGGGCTCCTACCAATCTAACTCAATCATCGTCTCCGCAGCCCCCTCCCTGCTTCTGCACCTTCCAGCTTCCCCACCTTACACAGCGTGAATTTTGGGGTTATCACTCCTTACTTTTAAAAATAAGTTTACTACTTATGGATCCTTACATTTTTTCTTAATTTTGCTTGATTTTTAAGATTTTATAAGTGGCTTGTATTTAACCTTCTGGGATGTACTTTTGTCACTCATTATGTTTCTATGATTCAGTTACCAGTAGCTATACTTTGTTCATTTTCACTGCTGCATAATATTCCACAGTGCGAATACAGTAGCTCATCTTCCACCGATGGGAGTTTGAGTCATTTCCAGCAGTTTTACTATATCAAAGACTGTGGCCATCAACTTCCTCACACGCAGCTCTTGGTGCATTTTCCCAAGTTTCCCTGAGAACAATTGCTGACCCTAGTGCGTACGTTACACGTGTCCTTTTCCTCCATGACTTTTCCTTCCTGAGCCCAAAGGGCCGAAGCCCGAACAGCGCCTGAGGAAGGCGGCGGCTTGCCCTTCAGTCCCCACGTCCACTCCCACCTGTGCCTGAACGAGGTTACGTTTGGAAGGCACACCGACGACGCTGCTAAGCTCTGGATTGATATTTTCGCTTTTCCATTTTCTACTTGATAAAGCAGCTGTAAGGATAAAACCCAACAGGGCCGTGAGCTCACACACAAGTTATTTTCACTGTAGGAACAAAGACGAGAGTCGGGGACCACTCTGTGTGGTTTCGGAGACTGTGTCCCCGAGAGAGCAGGCCTTCCAAGAGCCAGGAGGTCTCCCTGGAAAACCAGGAAACGCAGGGGGCAGGCACCAACCGACCCAACACCCTGGGTTCCAGGTGGGAATCAGGCCTGATAAATACATTGTATCCTTTGAAGCCTGCTCTCTCTGCTTTGCTTTGTATGACCCTGGTGATATAAACCGGATGTTTAAGTTCAAGGCATAAGGAGTAAACTCCTTATCTCAAGAAACTCGTCTTAAAGACCCTCTGGCATCAGCATGACTAACACACACAGACCCTGAGGCAGATCTCTGTGTTCCTTCAATTGTTATCTATAGATAATACCTGTTCCTGCATGACTGTAGCCTCTTGACATTGATTGATGAGCTAAGCATGTATGATGCATACACCTACACACACCATTCCCAATAAAAGCCGTGTGGGAGAAGGGCTCTTATTCCCTCGGGGCATTCCCCCTAGAGGGAATCGCCACCCCCTTTCCCGCTGGACAAGGTTGTGTCCAGGATGATCTGTCCTCATCCGCGGCGGCCGGGAGAGCTCTGCAGGACGGGGCATCTCCCACAGAAAAAGACGCTACCAAAGCAGGACTGTCTGCCAGGGGGTGGCCCCACGGTGCGGCACTTACAACATCCCCACCAGGTGATGAGCAGACGTCAGATGTCACGAGGCGCTTTGGGAGCACCAACACAGAACAGACAAGGGCGGGCTGCATGAAGGTCCAAGCAGGGGTCAAGGGCGGTGGGTGGCTCACCCTTTCATTGGCACTTTCCACGTGGCACGGTCCTGGGCTGCACACAGCTCCCCTCCCCCACCGTGACTACAAGACTGTGAGCTCCTGCTAGCCCTCATCCGAGAATTCAGAAGGTGCTTCATAAATGTTTGTTTAATGCAGGGTGCCAAAAGTGTGCCCAGAGGGTCAGGGCCCCCACACTGAAAACTCCCAGGAGCACGACTCACCGCTGACACGGTGGTCCGAGGTGCCCCCTCCAGTCGTGGGACGACGGGCTCCACGCTGAGAGCAGAGCAGCCCGGGGCCCAGCCCGGAGACGCCGGGGAAAGAACTCCCTCCGGCTCGGAGCCCGGAGCCTGGAGCCGCAGGGAGCGCTCTTCTCTGCTTCTGCTTCTGCCAGTTCCAGGAAATAGGTTTCTCTGGCCACTTCCCTTACCCGGTTCAGACTGGAGCTCTGGCCGTGTTTAGTGACCAGCCCGAACAATAGCTGGGGCTGTTCTGTTCCTGCACTCACTAACAATGGCCAAAGTATTTGTGCAGCTCGGAGAAATAGCAAATAAAAAGACTTTTTTTCTCTTCCACAAAAGCAGAGCTGCGGAGCAACATAATGGCCACTTCCTCTGCCAAGGGACTTGGGTAATGGTTTTCTTTAAAACTGAGTCATTATCTTTTTTTAATGGGAGGTGATTAATTATAAACAAGCCATTGGCAAGTATTGCCTGTCCCAGCCCTTCTCCCCAGTGTATTCCTTCTGGACCCTGAACAGCACTGTGTTAACTATGCTTTTTAAAGCACTGTATGCAAGATGGTCACAAATACTCAGAGGAAAGACCATGAGAAAATAAACTTGCTAAAGTCAGAGTGGGCAGCACAGCCCCTCCCCGCCCGCCTCCTCACCACTCTGCCCCGGCCCAGACCTCGGAGTCGGACCCTGACGCCGGCTGGCCACGGGGAGCCCCGTGGTGTTTCTGTGAGGAGGAAGAAGCGAGGTTCACAGCACGCCCTCCTGGTATCTTGGTCCCCCTCACCCAGCGAGGGGGCAGGAGATGGTTTCTTTCCCGTCATCTTCCTGGAGTTTTTGAATATTCTATAAGTTGCTTACATGACTCTTACCATGAATATATATATATATATATATATATATATACTTTTTATATATTATATTATATTATATTATTATATATATATTTAAAACAAAAAAGTTGGGTCTGCCCAAGTTATGAAGTCTAGGGCTGAGGGCTCACGCAGTGGACGGAGGGCAGGGGGCAGAGGGCAGAGGGCAGAGGTGGAGCGGAGCACCAGGGAATAAGGGTGGAGTGAGGGTGGGTTTTTCAGGACAAGCAGCCCTGAGAGCACCACCCAGGCCTGACAGCGGCCACCCCTCCACCCCTTGCAGCTCTGGGTTCTGTCACTCTGTCTGTTCTACACCCTTAGCCCTCAGCTCTGCGGGCCTGGTCCCCTAGAGGACATAAGGTCACCATCTGCCGCTGTTGGTGCCCTGGAACCTGCCAGGCCTGACTGACAGAGAAGAGACACAGCAGGCAGCAGGTGAGGAGAGTGTGTGCTCCCAAGAGCACCCCTTTCTGCTCCCCACAGAGGCGCCCCAGCCCCGCTAGCAGCCCCGCCCTGGGCGATGGGGGCGGGGCAGGGAGGGGCTGGCCTGGCACATCCTGACATTCAGCAAAGAGCACACAACTCAACATTTGTACTTGAGCAATTGCTCAGCCATCTGAGGCCAGGGTTGCGAGCCTGTTCTTGTCAAGAATTCAAGAAGTTCTGTGCACCCATCATGTGCAGGGCCAAAAATTGCTAAGCCAGGAGATAGACCTGATAGCTACTGAAGATCTGCTATGCACCGACAGGTCTCTCCACCTTTTCCAGATCATAATCTTGTTTAACCCCCACGAACCCCACAGGGAACTTAAAACTACCTATAACACAGGCCACCCTGAGACGAATGTTCCTGACACATTAAGGGAGTCATGAGGGTGAAATCATTCAAAGGGGCAGTGGGTGGAGGGCCCCAAGGGAAGAGAGGTGTGAGCTGGGCCTTGAGAAGGGAGTGGGAGTTTGGTAAGTGGAGCCACGGGAACAGCATCCTGTGAAAAGGGAACAGGGGCAAAAAGAAGTGAGAGCCGGGGAAGCAGGTACCCGGTGCTCTCCACAGGGTGACAGTTCCCACCGTGCGTAGTCTCACCGTGATTTGTTATTTCGTGTCGAGCACAACTTTAAGAGCAGGAGGCAGACTGGCACAGAGGAAACAGCTCTGTGCTCTCAGAAGACCGGAGTCCTGTTTATGGTCCTGCCAATGACTTGCCCAGGGCTCTGGGTGCCTCACCACCTGGCACAGCCCGACACGCCCCCCTGTGAGACGAGGGTTCCAACCGAGACCTGAAGCTCCCCGCTGCCCCCGCTCCTACCGTCTAGCCTCTTAACACGCAAGTGATTCGAGCTCTGAGGCCTGGAAGCACGCATGTGTCTGTTTGTCTCAGTCACTGCCCGAAAACACATCATTAATCTCTGGCCTTACTGTTCTAATAGTTGATGACTTTTGGAGAGGAATGACAGCCAGGTCATCCCAGTGTCCTCAGACAAAAGCTTCTCCCATTTCTGGAGAGCTCCGGGAGAAACTCCCGCACCCTCCCTCGCTATCCACTCCTTAAGGGGAAGAGAGTTCAGGTCCTCATCACCCCCGGGAACCGCTCCCACACACGCCAGCCTGATGCCCACGTCACCCCACCCCTGGGGCACTGGGCCCACACCGCTGTGACCACCCTCAAGCCAGGATTCTGCAGCCCAGCCCCGAGGATGGGATTCTTCCCCGCTCTGGACCTAAGTAAGGCTGGGTGCCAGACAGCCAAGCAGCTTTGCTGTTTTTCTATTTTTTCCCCTCTTTGAGTAAACTTGCAGTGTCAATAACCAGAGAAAAAAGCACACAGAGACATATTTCTCAACTCTCTCACAGCTTGCTGTTGCTCTTGCCAGCAAAAACAAGTTCAGGTCCCTGGCCCCGATTATGTAAGCAGTGAACCAGCTGCCCAGCGAGCCAGTGGGGACACGGCTCTAGCACACGCCTGCTAATCCCACCGCCCTGCATTCTGGGCAGAGACGCGGGGCCTGCGGGCCTCTAGGGGTGGCTGGCAGCTCCGGAGGCCTCCGGCCTCTCAGGTTGCAGGGACACAGACGGCAGGAGAGGTCACAGGGGATTAAAGGCCTGATGTCAGAGACGTCTCCAGAAGAGTGTGGGCCCTTCACGTCCAAACAGAAACAAATGCAGAATTTGGCCCCACGGGGCCTCGGACCAGTTCCCAGGGCTCATCCCCCTTCCCGCCTTCCCATCTAAGGGCTGGGACCAGCTTCCCGACTTCCAATGTAATAATAATCTTAACATTCCTTAACACTCATTAGCACTTACCGCCACGTGCCTATGCTTTACCTGAGAGCTCTCCACCCCTCACAACAGCCCTGCGTGGGGGGGCTTGGCCCCACTCCACCGCTGAGGCAGGGAAGCTCAGAGAAGTGGCGGCCTTGCCCACCAGCTCAGAGCTAGTGAGGGAGGGGGTCTGGCCCAAGCCTCTACCTTGCCAGGGCCAGGTGTCACTCTGCCCCACCCCAGGTCCCCCTTTCTGGGCTGCCCACAACCCTGCATCTCTCCCCACCTCCCAATTTCCGCTGCCCTGCTCTTCTCTCTCCTACCCACCCTCCACAGAGCCCTGTGGAAGTGGGTCTGGGCTGAGGGATAAGTGTTGGTGGGTGGGAGAGGCAAGCTCTGCCACACGGAGTAGTCAGTCCCTCAGAAGGGTCTCTTACCAGAGCCAGCAGCCTGGCACCCTTGACCTTTCAACCCCTACCCTGCAGCAGCAGCACTCAAATGACTAGTTATAGTGTCAAAGTGCCCCCACTTCTGACTCACCGGGTCACCCACTCACTTCCCCGAAACCCCCAGAATGCCCCCTCTGTCTGTAGGGAGAGGCCAGCCCTCGGGGTCTAAGTTACGGCCCCTGCCAAGTTCAGAAACTCAGCTCCCAGCCCCACCCTTCCCCAGTCCCTCTTCTCGGACCTCGGGCCCCTCTGGCAGCCCCCACCCTCCTCACTAACGTGTTTGCACTCCTGTACCTGCTTGTATTTGCCTTGTATTTGGTGGTGTCAGTATTTACCTTGGCGCAGCCTTCCCTATCCTTCCGCACCGTGGCCTACATACTACCTGAGAGAGGCAGCCTTGGAGGCTTTCTGGACCCATAAAAAGGTAACACTGGCTGCTGAGTCAGGGACTAGCATGTGACCAGCTCCTCAAGAGAAAAACATGTAATCCTCCTCTGGCAGTATCAGGAGTAATCGGCTGGCCCACGCCCAGAGGTCTGGCTGGGTCACCTCCCAGAGAATATAAACTAATTAGAGGAAGAGCCATCTAAGGAGGGCAAACAATCCACCCCCCCCACACACACACACCAGCCCCAGGAAGCAGATGAAGAGATTAAGGCAGGACCGAGCGTGGGGCGAGGAAGGGCACAGATGCCCACACAGGGACACACACAGGGACACACACAGGCCCCGGGTCCACAGAGCGGCTGAGCTGGGGCTACAGGGGCCCTTAAAAGTGATTCAGGACAACCTGCCCATTTGTACAGGAGCACCAGGGCCCAGTCATGCCACCAGTGTGCCCTGTGGCCGGGACTGGAGCCCTGGGCCCTAGGCCTCAGTCATGCTTGGCCCGGGGCCCACGGCCCACGCCGTCCCTGCAGAAGGGCACAAAGGGGCCTGTCCTTGCACCGGAAGTCTAACCAGGAGCCTGACCCCTAGGAAGGCTTTTCTCTGTGTTTGTGGAGGGGGCTTGGCAAGGGGGAGCAGGAAGAAGGGACCTGCTGTATGTCCCCATCTCATCCCAAACACATCCACCACCATCTCCTACCCTTTTACATGTGAGGAAGCAAATCTACACGTGGCAGACGTCACGAAGTGGAGGTGTGGGAGGGAGCGATTGGAGGGGAACCCAGGGCAGGCTCCAGGCCGGTCACGTTCTGCCCTTTATCTGAGTGGGGGTGACATGGGTGAGCTGTTTATGGCAGTTCGTCAAGCTCTCAGGGCTACACTGAGCGCACTCTCCTCTGTGCATGTTGCACTGCAATGCTCTCTCTCACAAAGGACCTCAAGCCCCCCTCCTGCATTCTCACCTCTGCCTGAGCTCAGGCCTACGACCCCCTTGCCACCCCCACGTGCCATGAGGGCATGGAAACAGTTCGGGATGAAAGAGCAGGCACACCTGTCCTCAGTGGAGCTGTGGACCTGATCCCGGCTCTCCTGTGGGGTTATGACACGCTTCAAAGGTTGGTAGGGCTAACTCCCCTCCCATGTCCCTGCGTTTTCAGAACTGTCCTGGCTATCCTTGCTTATTTACTTTTCCACCTGAACTTTAGAATCAGCTTGCCCAGTTTTAAAAAGTCCTGTTGGTATTTTTATTGGGATCAAGAAAATTTAGAGTCTAACTTAGGGAATACGAGCCTGTTTACAATGCCGAGCCTCCCTACGTTGGAACGTGGGAGGCCTGTGCAGGGAAGTGTCAAGCTGCCGTAGTTAAAACGGTGCACCACTGGCCCACGAACAAACAATGCTGTGGAAGATGCTAGAAAATTCAGAAGTCATGGTAACCAAAAATAGCCTAGTCTGCACTACTGAACTGTATCATTTAATTTTTTTAATCCTCACCCAGGGATACGTTTATTGATTTGAGAGAGAGAAAGAGAGAAGCATCGATGTGAGAGAGAAACGTCCATCGGTTGCCTCCCGTACATACCCTGACCAGCGTTGAACCTGCAGCCTAGGTATGTGCCCTGATCTGGAATTGAACCTCAGACCTTTTGGTTACAGGATAATGCTACAACCAACCAATCACCCCGGCCAGGGCTGAACTGTACACTTTAAAAATGGCTAAGATGACAAATTTTATGCAACTCGTATTTTTCCACAGTTTTTAAAAACTAGCTCAGTCTGAGTGTTGGCTACATACATACACCCACTATTCCAAATACACCCGGGTCGTCTCACCGGGCCCCCCCCAGCAGCCCCTCCCACAGAGCAGAAGGCAGGCGGGCTGCACAGCCGAGCGGGGCGAGCCGGGACCCAGGCCCAGGCCATCAGGCTGCATGACTTGTCTTTAACTACTTGCTATGCTGAGAGACAGTATAAAACCAGTACATGCAGTAATTTGGTAGATTTGAAAAGTGACTTTTAAAATCAGTAGAGAAAAGATTCAGTAAACTATAAAGGAACAATGGGTTACACCGGAGAAAAAGTTAGAGCCATACCTCATTGCTCACTCCATGAGAAATGAAAATGGACCAAATGTTTAAATATAAAAACATTTTAACTAGAAAAATTAGACTCTTTCAAAGTAATATTGACATAAGGAAGATTTCAAGTATGGCACAAAACCTAGAAGTCATAAAAAAACCTGATAAATTCAACTACTTTTTTTTTAATTTGCATGACAAAACCCATCCCCTGCCAGGAAAAAAAGAAAAAGTCAAAAGACAAATAACAAGTTGGAGAAAAAAATTCACAACTTGTATCACAGATGAAGGGCTAAGATCCTTAATATATTAAGAGCTCCTGTAAACAGGAAGAAAAAGACCAACCACTCATTTTTTAAAATGAGCAATGAATATAAATAGGCAATTGATGTAAGCAGATTATGCAAATGTTTCTTAAAAATGCAAAAATCAGCCCTGGCTGGGTAGCTCAGGTGGTCAGAGAGTCACCCTAATGCATCAAAGTTACGGGTTCAATCCCCGGTCGGGGCGCACCCTAGATGCAACCGATGAATGCATACAAAAGCAGAACAACAAATCCATGTTTCTTTCTCTCTCTCTCTCTCATCAATAATTTTTAAAATTTGAATTAAAAAAATAAAAAGGAAAAGAACTTCTGATACAAAAATGGACGCTTTAAAAAGAAAAAAAAGGATAACCTCCCTGGCTGGTGTGGCTCAGTTGATTCTCAGTCAGGGCACACACCTGGATTGTGGGGCTCGTCCCCTGGTTGGGGCTCATGCGAGAGGCAGCCAATGTTTCTCTCTCTCATCAATGTTTCTCTCCTCTTTCTCCCTCCCTTTCCCTCTCTCTAAAAATAAATAAAATATTTTTTGAATGGAAAACCACGTACAGTCTCACTCAGATAACATAAATGCAAATTCGGTGAAGATGGGAGGATGCAGGCATTCTCTCACTGCTGCTGGGGGTGTGGACTGCTGCAAGTTCTATTCTCTCTCAAAGTTACAAAAGCGCATGCCCTTCAACCCATAGATTCCCCTTCGAGGAATTTATCACTCGAAGGAGTGAAGACACTCTTGCAACATGAGGGATATGCAAAGTTATGCCCCGAAGCACTGTCCATAATGGCAAAACAACAGACAACCAGATGTCCACCAAAAGGAGACAGGGTAGCCCTGAGCTGGTGGCTCGCTTGATTGGAGTGTCAACCCTACACCAAAGGCCACGGGTTCGATTCCTGGCAACAGATCGATCTCTCTCTCTCTCTCTCCCTCTCTCTCTCTCTCCCCTCCCTTTCCTCTCTCTCTAAAATCAATAAGCATATCCTTAGGAGAAGATTTTTAAAAAAGGAAACTGGGCAAATAAACTCAGTGTATTCATACAATGAAATATAAAAAAATGAAAGAGGAAGTTCTTTATTTAATAAAAGTAAGTAAACTTTCCTTAGCCCACTGGGCGCAGTGGTCAAGAGTTCAAGCCCAGGACTCAGACACACCCAAGCTCGCACGCTAGGTCAGCCACTGACTGGCTGTGTGACGTTGGTCTAGCCTCTCACCTCTTCAGGCCTCATTTTTTCCATCCACAAAATGGAACTAACAATAGTACCTACTTCAAAATGTCACAAGGATTACATTAGATAATTAATGTTGAAACCTTAGCACTATTTTTAGGACGTACCTAATCTCTCAAAAACCATGAACAATTATAATTATTATCCCCACCGCATTAGTGCATCTTTCCCCTTTTCTGTGAAAAAGTCTTCATTCCATAGCCTTGCCCTCCTCCCATCAGAACGGGCTCCTAGGATCAATCGAGACTATCGAGCACCCATTACATTTGTTACGGTATAAGATGCGCTGTTCTTGCCTAGGCTTGAAGTGATTTGGCACCCAGGTGGGCTGGCTGGTGAAGTGGGCAGCCAGGAGGCAGGCCCGGATGATCCGACCACTAGGCTGTTTTCACTCTGCCACACCAGCTGCCTCTCTCTCTTGGAGACGGAGAAAGCTCACTTATAGTGACATGTGGTTGCAAAACATTCTCCTGACTCCAAGTGCTATGAATGAATGAACATGGGGTTACGGCCCAAAGGCTGAAATATACACTGCGGCCTTTCAGTACACTCAGCACTTAAGAGAAGACAGCACACACTTCCTGGGACAAAAGTAGGGCCACCCCTGCCGCACCAGTGGGTGTGGTATCGGGGAGGATACTCTGAGGAGAGATGACCTTAACGTCCCTGTGCTTTGGAGAGTGGGAGTTGTTAGTGACACGGTGACACCGTGAAAGTAGCAAGGTTCAGAGCCTGGTCTGTCACTTCCTTGCTGTGCGACCTCCAGCAAGTTATTTAACTTCTCTGAGCTTCTGCCTCTTCTTGCCTACTCTTGGGGATTGCTTCAGCAATTTTCACCTCTCTCTGTCAATTTTTGGTCTGTACTGGGTCATTTCCACAAGCATTCCAGACTCCCAAATTCAAACCTCAAGCTCAGGCCTCATTCCCAAACCCCAGACTCTTGCATCCAACGCCTCAGCGTCTTCTCCTGGTTGTCTAGGTACCTCAGTGGCAACATGTCCAAAACCAACCCCCGACTGCCTCCGACAAAACCTGCCTGTCCTACCGCCTTCTCCATCCGTGCAATGGCTGTGACACCCTCTCACATAGGCTGCTGGGAAGAGCAATGAGATCACACGTGCAGTGTCTGGCACAGTTCTGTGTACACAGTCAGCACTCAATATGGCAACAGACACTGTCATCACCATCATGAAGAGGGCGCAGACCAAAAGATGTTTTTCAGAAAAGGAAATTGGGGGGTGGAGGGGAAGGAGAACAGGTGCTAGAGGACAGCCTGGATGACAGCCTCGGGGACACACGTCTGAGGGTAGAGCCACGGGGCTGAGCTGGCAGGGGGCGGGTGGGAGCGGGGAGCCCGCTGGGGTGCAGCTGAAAGTCAAGACTGAACCCAGGACGGTGCAGGAAAAGCCCCCAACTCTGCCAGACTTGGGACCTCTTTGGAACTCAAGGCCAGAGACAAGATTAGACCACCAGACCAACTGCCCAGAAGATGCTCCCCCAGCTCCACCCGACAGAGAGGCCAAAGCTTCTCTTTGCCGCCTGCCCCCTTGCCGCTGCAGCCCTCAAGGATTCCCTCCTGAAGATCGAACCTCAGAAACGGCTCATGACCCGACAAAGTGACATGAAGGGATCCAAGGATCCCCATGGCTGAGGCCTGGGCTCCCCGGAGACAGCCACGGCTTCACCAGGGCCGGGCGCTCCTGCCCCCACCCCCCCGGAGCCAAACAGGACCACAGGTGGTGCCAGAGGAGGTGGGAATTCTCCTGCCCACGATGAGAGTGACCAGGAGAAAATTCTGAAGTGTCCTGAATTAAATCACAGCAGGCCGGAGGGCGGAAGGGAGAGACAAGAGAAGTTATCCGTTACCAACGGCAGGATGACCAGGGAAGGCTGCCCACACTCTCCTGAGTGTGTGTTGGAGCACTGAGTTAACTTCCAGGTGGCTCCTTCCACAATTACCTAAGCAAACAGGCAGGCGCCCCTGACCGCCAGGCGCCCTCTTCTTGCTTCCGCTCGAACTTTCCAGACCGTTGCGCGCCCCAGGCCAAAGGAGCAAACACTCCTCACAGACTCCCACCTTCCCCGCCCTCTGCACCCACAGCCAGTGTGAATGCTTTCGAAACGACTTACAGCTCTTCCTTTTCCCCCAAAACACAACGTACGAACACACCGCGGGCCCGGGACCGCAGACACGGCTCTCCCCGGCCCCACCGGGGCGGTTTCGCCCGCACGCCCAGGACCTGGTCCTTCCGGGCCAGCATCTGGCTCCGTAAACTCTTTCTTTCAGAAAAGCTTTTGGCCAAGGAAGTGTTTTGGTTGACAGGTACATAAGGAATCCCTAAATGTTTCTACATTTCCTTCAGGCCTTCATTCAAATAACCATCTCGGTGAAAACTCCCCTGGCCTCCCCCCCCCCCACCCAGGGACCCACTGAACACGCCCCCTCAACAGAAACGCACTGCTCCTCCCTCCCTCCCTCCCTCCCTCCCACGTCGTTCCTCCTCCCGAGCCTGGGCCACAGTCAGACTACGTATTTCATTTGCATCCTCACCAGGACGAAGCTCCCACAAGGAAGGAATATTTGTCTGTTTTGCTCACTGCCGCATCTATAGCTTAGGATAGTGCCTGGAGCACAGCAGGAGCTGAAAATATTTTTTTCAAATGAATGAATTATTAGCTACACTTATTTAAACACTTGCTCTGCACTAGGGACTTTTTGAAAATACAATCTGGCTCGTTTTCCCCTTCCACCCTGTAAGGTAGTGTAATTACTTATGTTTTCTAGGTGAGAACAGGAACCCTGAGCAGTGAGATGGCTCACCCAAGCTCACGCCATTTCTCCGTGGCGCGCAGGGCAGACATCTATCTGGCTCCCCAGCCTCAGCCACTGCCCGTACCAGACCAGCTGAGTTCGGGTGCAGCTGAGTTTGGGTGGAGGAGGGACGAAGGACCAGCGAGGGGCAAAGGAAGAGCCACGGGAAGCCTCCGGAAGTTCTCCTGAACCCGCGCCGGGAAACGCTCTCCCTCTCCCGTGTCCGGCCCAGAGGCCACCATCACAGGTGCCGTCGGGCACTTGACATGCGGCTAGTGCAACTGAGAAACCACATTTTTAATTTGATTTCATTTTAATTAACTGAAATTTAAATAGCCACACTTAGCAAGTAGCTACCCTACTCGAGAGCAGAGTTGTAGCCTTTAAGACTGACCTGGAAAAGCCCAGGTTTGTGACACCAACGCTGCCCTCACAGGGCTGGCGGCCTGCAGGCCTGGTGAGACAGCGGCAGGGAGGGCAGAGGGGTGCGCACTCACAACTTCGGGAACCCAGGCCAGCCTGCGTGGCCCCCACCCTGAGAGGGGAGGGTTTGTTGACCCAGTCCCAGGATTAAGTGACAGGTCGGGGGTCAGCGTGCGTGCCTGCTGCCGGGGGTCTCGGGTCTCCGTCCTCAGTCAGGGCGGCTTCCTCCCCACCCCACCCCCACCCCACCCCCAGACAGTCTGTCAAGGAGTAGTGAGTACGGAGCAGGCCGCGTCACACAGCTGGGCCTCCTCAGTCCCTCTTAGGGGTTCACACCGGACTGTTTTCAAGCTCCTTCAAGGCAGAGTCTGGGTGGCTGACCGCACACAGGCTCCACAGGGTTTACACGGACTCAACAAGTGTTTGCTGCGATCAATACACAAGAACGGAGCCAAAGCAGGAGCAGATTTCTGGCTAGTGGAAGGCGAGCCCCCTGGGTGGGGGTGGGGTGGGGGGCTTAGTTCAGTGCCTCAATCTCACTGTTTGGCCAGCCATCCTCAAACTTGCCAATTGCAAAGGACATTTGCGGAAAAGGACATTTCCCAAGACTCACTCCCAGATATTTCTCTTGGGTATATCTGGAGCCAAGAATTGGCATTTGGCTTGCCCCCAGCCCCACCCTTCACACACGCACACACACACCAGTTCTGATGCAACTAGACCCAGAACTAATCTTTGGAGAAGCACTGTTGCAGGCTGAGGGTAGGGAAGCGGGTAGACGTTGAGGGCAGGAAGAAATCACCCAAAAGGCAAGCTCAGAAGCTGAGGCAGGAGTCTGAATGACAGCAAGGTGGATGTGTGTGTGTTCTGTGTCCTGTCACTCTGCAGAAGGCAGCAGGAGACCCTGAGCCACCTGGGTGCAGCCCGTGTCCGTGGCAAGTACACCTGAGCTCCAGGACATGTGGGCAGCCGCTAACCCCAAGGAAGGCGGGTCTCCTGGCTGCAAGAGCCCACAGCCCAAGAGCCAGCGGACTTCCCCTCCAAACCCACTCCAGCTGCTGCTCACCCTTGGCCCCTCACTTCTCCAAAGTGAGACATCTCAGTCATTTGCTCCATGCTTCCTGTACGATGTCTTTATTTTTACTCTCAAGTTTGTGGGCTGAGTCTCTGTGGGTGTAGGAGGGGAGTTGGGTATTTTCTACTTCTCTGCATTTTCCTTCTGAACTGTGAGGGCTTTCACTTCCTCCCCAAACTCTCAGTTCTGCCTTAAATTCACAGGCTGTCCAGGTCTTGAGACCACCTTGTCCATCCCTCCTGGGCACCAGAGAAATGGAGAAACAATGGCCACTGGCTGCCTTCGCAGTGCCTAACCACTCGGGAGTGCAGTGAAACCAGAGAGGTAGCAGTAACCTCCCTGGGGCAGGTGCCCCGGCTGCGGTGTGCGGTGGGTGTGCGTGGCAGCAGAGGCAGGGAGGGGAGCCTTGCTCCCTCCCGACAGGGGCCTCAACTCTGCCTCACCTCCCTCTGGCACCATGGTGGGCAAGCCCGGGCCTCCACTCCCCCTCCCTGGCCTCTTCTGCCTCAGCGCTCAGCCAGCCAGGGGTCACGCTCAGCCTGGCACCGAACACCCCTCAGCTCTTCCTGCTGTGCTGATTCTACATTTGGGGGTCGTGAGGACCTGCTGCCCTGGAACTCGGGACATGCGGGGGCGGGCCTCTCCCACCCCAAGCTCTCAGAGCTGCAGTCCCCTCTCTGGAACAGAGTACGAGTGTCTTAGGCCCAGCGGAGAATGGGGAAACATGCCTGGAAGCACAGGAGGCCTCGAGCAACAGCACCTCCACATGTTCGAGGAACCAGAAGGCAGACAGCTGCAGCACTCCAGCCCCCAGCTCTGGAGCATTATCTCCCAGCGGGAGACGTCAGCCTGCCCCCTTGGTTTTCCGCTTCGCCTTCAAAGAAGCCCTCAGACCCTAAAATAGACCTCTGGGGAGGCAGGGTGCCCAGCTGGACTGGACAGACTAGACCCACAGCTGGGCACCATGCCAGGGGCAGGTTACAGTCAACAGGGGCAAAAGTGCCCCTGGCCCCCGCCTCACCCCTCTTCTCTCCTCTGGAAGTGCAGTCCAGTGTATGCCAGCCTCAAGGCGTCCCGGTCCCTGGCCATCATCCTTCCCACGTAGGTTAAAATCCCAGGGCTGGGCACACAGCTTGTAGAGCTGGTGTCTGCTGAAGCCTGTGCAAGCAGCCACAGGGTCGTGACTCAGCGCCCATGAAGTCAGTCCCTTCGACAGTCAGGGCACTGTCATCCACACTTACAGCTAGGGGGCTGAGGGGAAGCCAGGCAAGGCGCCCCCCGACCCAAAGCTGAGGCTGGAGGGGAGCCTTGGGCGGGAACTCCACCCCGCTGGGGTATTTCCCCTCAGAGTCACCCGGGACGCGGTTGTGTCAAGTCTCCTGGGGACCCTGGAAGGAGACCGGAGAATCGGGTTTCTGAGAACTAACCGAGTTCTGCGAGTAGACCACAGGGTGCTTCCCGGCCGCAGGGCAGTCTCAGCAGAGAGCGCACCTCCGAAGGCGCAGGACGCAGCAGGGAGTACGCGCGCCCCTCGCCCGCGACGGAACAGCTGGGCCACTCGGAGCCCGCACCTTGTGGCCGCGGGAACCCAAGCTAGCCACGGAAGACGGAAGCCTTCACCCCTCCTTTCCTCCCTCAGGCCGCTCACCAGCCCCCATCTGCGGCGGCCACAGCGGTTTCCCCCACCCGCCCGTTGGTTCAGCCCACCAGGTGTGCGCGAGGCCCTTACCCAGCGCGGGGCAGACCCCTGGGACCAGTATGGCCGCCGGCGCGGCCAGCAGGGCGGTGAGCAGGGCGCAGCGGACCGCCAGCATGCTTTCTCCTCGGCTAGTGGCCCATAGTTCCAGACGGGCAGGCGGGCGAGCGGGCGGGTCGGAACCGGGCGGCCGGGGCGGGGCGGCAGCGGGCGGGCTCAGGCACCTAGGGCAGCCCCCATCCCTGGGGGGCCCGCGCTCGGCGCGGACGGCCAGTCCTCGAGCCCCGCGCCGTGCCCGGCTCGGCTCCTTCTGGCCGAGCTCTGTGTCAGTGCGACTTCCCACTTGCACGTGACTCAGAGCCACGGACAGTCCAGGCAACGGAGGAAAACATTTAAGGAACTCGCGCTGGGGCGTCTCCGGGCCGCTCCAGGGTGCTGTTACGAAAGCCGGAGCGGATGGCGCAACAGCCCCGAGCCCCGGCCGATCTCAGGCTTCCTGCCCGTGCGCCACACCTGAGCCCCGGGGCAGGAGACCCCGAGCCCGGCGGGGGCGAGCCCGGCCAGGCCCCTCCCCTAGGTTCCATTGACGAGAGGAGGGGATTCAGCCAGCACTGGTCGGTTTTGATTTTTGGTTTCGCGAACTGAATGACGCTGTGAACGGAGCACCTGGAGAGCCCTGGAGGAGGCATGTGCCCCTCGCCATCACTGTCGAGCATGCTCCAGCACGGGGTGCCCCTGGAATCTCCTGCATAGCCCTAGAAACCACCAGTGCGTGGGTCTGGCCCCGGGGATGCTGATTTAATCGATCTGGCTTGAGGCTTGGGCACTGAAGGGCTCCCTACTGGAAAGACACGTTTCCTCTCCGTGCCTGCCTGTGGCCCACAGGCTGCAGCGCCCACGAGGAAACGTTGGGCTCTGGAGGCGGCAGAGACCAGGCTCGGTCCAGATCTCCGCCTGCTGTCTGTGACTGCTCTTCCAAGCCTCTGAGTTTTAGTTTCCTCATCTGTCAGAAGGAGACTTTGTTTAAGCCTGCGCTCAGGAGATGGCATGGACACACCTGACATGGGGTCGAGGCCACAGGTGCACAGTAGATGTCCACACCTGCACGCCCACCATCCCCATCTGGTAGATAGACACTGTACTTGACCTTCAGGAGCGGCCATGAAAACCTCTTGAAAGGGCCCACGAAGTTTCCCCAGGGATCCCGAGGCTAATATGGTGGCCTTGAAGCTCAGTTTGAGGGGAAAGAAAAGTACTGAAATAAGGTTAGGGTGAGAAGCTTCCGGACTAGCAACTTTTGCTAATTAGAATGCGCTTTTCCACGTGGGTCTTCAGGCTGATCCTAACCAGGACCAAGGTTCCTGGGGCAGCGGCAATGGGCGTGGCCTGGAGGAGCCCCCAAGTGGATGGGATGGGCCTGAAGGGACAGAGCTCCTGAAATGCAGCTCTCAGACCCTGGCATCTGGGCGGGGAACCACCCGCCCGCCAGCAGTGCCAGGCAGAGCCAGGCACGTGCCCTGACCCACCCGTGGTGGAGGCCGATGTGTGTGTGTGCGGGGGGGGGGGGGGGAGGATTTACTTCAGCACACAGACAGGAAGGCGTGTTGGAGGGCCAATCTTTGGCCACTAGCCCTCTGGGCTGGAAGGTGGTTTCCACAGTGGCTGCCCGCTTCCCATCTCTTTGTGGAAGATGCAGGCCTGAAAGTGATCGAAGGGGGGCTGCAAGCTGCGAGGCTGAAACCAGGAGGCTGAAGAAAGCCCTCTGCTCGGATAGGAGAGTTGAAACACGGTGCTGAAGCCCAAGTGCAAATGTCCGAGACCCCATGCTGCCACCAAAGTGGGCTTCCCTCTCTAGTCCGCAGGTGGGGTGACTGTGTTCTGGAGTCCGACGGGTCAAGTTCCCATCCCCACTTGCTGGAGTGTGACTTGAGCAAGTTACTCAAACTCTCTGAGCCTCTATTGCCTGACTTTTTAAATATGAGAGCAACAGTATGCAAAGTATTGATATCGTGGTTCCAATGAGAAGACCTGGCTCATCTCTTTTCCCTCAGCCTCACGTTCTGCATTTCTGTGCTTTGAATACAATTATGTTTCCACAATAACATTTATGGCTTCTCACCTCCATGCCTTTGTTCAGACTATTCCCTTTGCCAGAAATCCTTGCCTTACCCTCGGACAGAGTTGGAAGTCACCTACCAACTCTGTTCACCACCCCGTCTTCCCTGCCAGCCACAGGGCTCCTGCTGCTGCTGCTGCTGCCGCCGAGCAAGGCCCGGCACAGAGCGAGGGCCCTCGTCTGGAGCTGTGGCCTCCCCTGCAGTGCAGTCTGAGCAAGGCCTCTGGCCGCCGTCAAACCCCACTTGAACTGCACACTACATGGAGTTTCAGAATTCACGGGCAGCATTCCAGTGTTGTATTATGGAAAACACTGATAAGGAAGAGAAGAAAACATACCTATACAGCTCAGCCTGACCTGCCCACTCCTGGTTTCCAATGTCAGCCCCCATGGGGTCACCAGGTCTCTTGCCTGGCTTCAGGACTCAGGAAGGGGAGGAGGCTCAGAGCCCCACAGTGGAACCCGGGGTGTCGAGTCACCAGCAAGCGGAACCGAGAACCAGGCAGGGCTGGGGGTCTTAGTCATGCAGCAGAAGGAACAAGGACAGCCGACAGCCGCCACCAGGGCATCTCTCACGGAGCGCACTGCCTTCCGCCCTGAGGGCTAGGACACAGTCTCCAGCCTCCAGGGAGCACCCTGGGGCTCAGAGAAGTGATGCAACTTGTTCGGGATTGCACAGCCAGTCAGTGGCAGCTCCAGAGTGAGGTCTGGCTCCCGGCCCAGAACTCTTACTGAGGGAGGGCACAGTGGACACAGGACCAAGGACACTGCAGGACAGCTGTCCGTTCCCTCACAGCAGGCACTCCGGGGGCAGACAGACCAGAAGAGAAGAGGAGAGGGAAGCAGAGCCTGGCATTTGGGACGCCCTCCTTCCTGGGCCTCCTAGACCCTCTCCCCTCAACCAGCCTGTGTTCCTGCAGTTGCCCTCCGTCCCCCTAGAGGGGGAAGCCCGGGGCTGTCTCGGCTTCCACCAGACTCCTTCCCGGCAAGCACGTCCTCTCTCACCTTTGACCTGGAGAGAAGTTTGCCACAGTCAGAGGTCTATTGGAGGCCCCATAGAATAAATTCACAGATTGTTTTGAATATAAAAGGTATTTATTTTTCTTCTGCTCCTCCTCCCTCTGGCCTCAGGAGGTGATTTGTCAAAGATGTACTAGCATGACACTAGGAGTCATTTCTTTGTAACTCCCACACTGTCCCTAGCCTCTGGCTTAGGCTGATGTGTCTGGGCTATTCTCAACTGGGAGACTTTAAAACAATACGTTTTGTTCTCTACTCACCTTTTAGGGACAGTGATAACCTTAAGAAGTGCATGGGGTGGGTCACCACGCAGACCCCATCCTTGGCCTCTGGCCCTGACTAATCAGTAATTACTGGAAGGTGCTCTTTGTTCCCAGAACCCTCCCCTCCCCTTTGTCTTCAGCCCGAGGGGAGGCTGCCGGTCTGTGGCCCGGAGGTGTAGCGCGGGGGCCCTCTGATGAGCAGAGCTCAGTGTCCTTGGCTGTTAGCACGTCTGCAGAACCGAGACCCAGCTGGGGCGCAGCTGCCGGCGGGGAAGGACTTCTGCCCTGTCGGAATGGGGGCGGCAGCATCCCCAGGTCTGGCGAAGGGCAGCCAGGCCGGCCCGCTCACCTGCGGCGGCTTCGGAACATTTTCGGTTCCATTTCCCCTCACATCGCCAGCCGAGTGTACTCCCCAGAAGGGATTTAGCAGCATTCTCAGAAAGCAGTTATAAAATTTCTCCTGTTTTTCTAATATTTATAGAGTTATGATTTTATAACCGTTTAAAAGCTCAATTAAAATTAAATCTAGAATTACCGTATGATCTAGCAATGCCTTTTCTGGGTATACAGAAAAAATTGAATGCAGGAATTCAAACATATTTGTACACCCATGTTCACGGCAGTATGATACATAATAGCCAAGAGGTGGGAGCAACCCAAGTTTCCATCTGTGGATGAATGAATAAACAAAATGTGGTGCATAGATACACAATGGAATATGATTCAGGCTTAAAAGGGGAGGCAGTTCTGACACATACTACATCATGAATGAACTTAAAGACATTTGCTCAGTGAAATAATCCAGACACAAAAGTACAAATATTGTATGATTCCACTTACATGAAAAACCCAGAGTAGTCATAACGCAGAGACAGACAGTAGACGAGTGGTTGCCAGGGGCTGGGCGGAGCGGGAGCGGAACGGGTGCTGTTGTCTACTGGGTGTGGAGCCTCAGTTTGGCCAGACGAAAAGAGTTCTGGAGATGGATGGAGTGCAGCAACGTGGATGCACTTACCACTGCTTAACTGTGCACTTACAAACGGTTAAAGTGGCAAATTTTACAATGTGTATATTTTACCACATTTTTAAAAAGCATCACAATTCTAAGATTAAACAAGCTAGGAGCTTGAAAATTCTTGGTATACAAAATACACTATTGAGTCAGTGGGGATGGGGAGACGACTCATGTTAGTAAAAGACACAACACGAAATTCTTTTGAGAGTACACTTTCAAAGATACAACATACACCCCTGGCAGGTGTAGCTCAGTGGATTGACTGTGGGCCTGTGAACCAAAGGGTTGCTGGTTCAATTCCCAGTCAGGGCACATGCCTGTGTTGTGGGTCAGGTCCCCAGGAGGAGGTGTGTGACAGGCAACCACACATTGATGTTTCTCTTTCTCTCTTTCTCTGTCTCTTCCTCTCTCTAAAACTAAATAAATAAAAATCTAAAAAATGTTTAAAGTAAAAAGTAATAAAAAATAAAAATACAATGTACAATATAATTTTCTGTGCACAGACTCTGGGGCCAGTGTGCCTGGGTTCAAATTTCAGCTCTACCTTATTCCGTATCACTGTGCTTCTGTGTCTCCATGTGTAAAATAGGGAAAATAAAAGTACCTGCACGGAATTCTTATGAGAATTAAATTAGTTAACATACATAAAATGTTTATAGTCATACCCAACACACGGTAAGTCCTATCTGAGTGTTTGTTAAATAAATGTAAACAAGTACATTTTCCCAAAACATTTTCTTTCTAGACAGAAGAGTCCGTCTGAATGTGTTTTTAAATTACAGCTTATTATATGGCCCATAAAATGAGCAGGTTGAAATATAGTTAGGTCACGAGCTGTTCTTTGAGGCCGCTCCTCACTCCCTGGGCTTACCGTGTTCTGATTAAAGAGCAGTCTACCCGCTGACTTAACAGTTCCAGCGGGGCTGGTCGGCTGTCAGCAGGGATCTCTCGTCCCAGCCTGGGGCCTCTGCCGCTACTGCCTCTGGCTGCCAGTTCATCTTTCCTGGAAGACATTCTAAACTTGGACTTCCCAGCAGAGGCTGCGTTACACTCTGGATGTTTGCAGAGTGAGGGTTGAGTAATAATTACCTTTCACATCGCTGATCATTTGCTCCATTTGCAGCCATTAGCTGGCTCTTCAGCAAGCATCCGTGTACGTACAGCCACATGTGGCCAGACATACACGTGTAAGCAGATTGCCGAGCCAAACTACCTGCCTGCAAATCCAGCTCTGCCAGTGGCTGGCTGGGGACCCTGGGCAATTTCTACACCCATTTCTGTAAACGTCAATATTTCAACCTGTACCATGGGAATATCTGTACTTTTACCTGTTCTTTTACTATTACCATAGGAATAGTAGGAGTTTCCACTGCACAAGATTATTGTGAGGGTTAACTGAGAAAACTCTCTGAAGTCTACTTAGTGCAGTCCCAGCACCCGGTACGTGCTCAGTGAAAGTCAGCCTGAGGGCAACAATGGTCTGTACGTGTGGGAACCTTACCCATTCCACGGAGCAGGAAGAAGGTACATGTTACTTGTAATTTTTTTCCTGTTAACTGGAATTTTCCTCCAAGGAAAAAACCTTATTTATGTTGACCATTTTCAATAGTCTCTTTCTGTATACAGCATACAATTTCTGGTCCATAAAATTGATCATGTTGAACATAATTTTATTAAATTTGAAGCCATGTAGCATAGAGATTTAAAGGTTTTGAGTGTGCTAGAACTTAATAGCCAGGTAATAACAAGTGGTAGCAAGGACATGAGGCAATCGGATCCCTCTGCTGGTGAGAATGCAGACTTGGGCAGCCTCTTTAGAAAACGTTATGGAAGTTCCTCCAACGATTAAACTTAGAGTTGCCATCTGACCAAGCAATTTTACTCCCCAGTATACACCCAAGAGAAATGAACACTTATGTCCACACAAACACATGTACACAAATGTTTAGAGCAGTACCATGCACAATAGCCAAAAGGCAGAAACAGCCCAAGTGTCCATGAACAGAAGAACGGGTAAAGAAAACGTGGTGTCTGCGTGCGATAGAATACAACTGAGCCGTGAAAGGGAATAAAGTAGCCACACACACCACAGCATCGAGGAGCCCTGAAACACTGTGCCGATGGAAGAAGCCAGCCACGAAGATCAGCATATCAGAGCCTTCTGTTCCTGCGCAAGTCCAGAAGAGGGAGGCCCACAGGGACGGAAAGTGACTCCTGGCTATCTGGGGCTGGGGGCGTGGGGGTGCATGAGGGAGAAAGGGGGTGAGAGTTAAGGTTATGGTGTTTTTCCTGAGGTGATGAAATGTTCTAAAATTTACAGAGGTGACGGCTGCACATATTTACGAACATACTAAAAACCATTGAATCATACACTTCAATTTTTTCATTGATTTTAGAGAGAAAGAAAGGGAGAGAGAGAAATATCAATTTCTTGTTCCACTTATTTATGCATTCATTGGCCGATTCTTGTATGTGCCCTGACCAGGGATCAAACCCACAACCTTGAGATATCCAGACAACACTCTAACAAATTGAGCTACGAGCTACCCAGCCAGGGCTGAATTGTACACTTTATTTTTTTTTAAGATTTTTAAAATTTATTTTTATAGACAGGGGAAGGGAAGGAGAAAGAAAGGGAAACATCAATGTGTGGTTATGTCTCACACGCCCCCTACTGGGGACCTGGCCCACAACCCAGGCATGTGCCCTGATTGGGGATCAAACTGGCAACCCTTCAGTTCATAGGCCCACACTCGACCCACTGAGCTAACACCAGCCAGGGCCTAAATTGTACACTTTAAATGGGAGGTTTCTGTCACATAAATTATATTTCAACAATGCTGTTTAAAAGAATAAGTAAAACTAACTAGATGTGTTAAAGCTTTTGCTTTAAAGCTTTAAAAAGGCTCGGGTTGAAATCATTGTATTAGTAAATTAATCTTGACCATACTTGATTTTCTTATCAATAAAGTAGAACCAACATTAGGCCTCAACCACAGGGTGGGCATAAGGCTTACGTGAGATAATATAAATGGCACTTAACACAGTGCCAGACACAAGTTAACTCAGCATATTGCTAGAAAATATCGTTATATTTCTAACAAATATTTATTGGACACCAGCCACGCATCAAACTTTTTTTTTGAAAGTGCATCTGAAGTGCATATTAATAATATGTGTGTGTGTGCATATATATAAACATTTTTGTTTTGACCACAAAATAAGAGTGAACCAATTATAAGCTTATAATCCTCACTTTTTCCTCCCTTTTATTCCCCTCGGCCCTGTACCCCCCTCCCACGAGCATCCCCCTTAGTTCATGTCCATGGGTTACATAAATGTTCTTTGGCTTCTCCATTTCCTATACTATTCTTACCCTCCCCCTGTCTATTTTCTACCTACCATTTATGTTATTTATTCTCTGTACCTTTTCCCCCTCTCTCCCCCTCCCACTCCCCTGTTGATAACCCTCCACATGATCTCCATTTCTGTGATTCTGTTCCTGTTCTAGTTGTTTCTTAGTTTGTTTTTGGTTTTGTTTTAGTTGTGGTTGTTAATAACTGTGAGTTTGTTGTCATTGTACTGTTCATATTTTTGATCATTTTCTTTTTCTTAGATAAGTCCCTTCAACATTTCACATAATAAGGGCTTGGCCTGATGAATTCCTTTAACTTGACCTTATCTGGGAAGCACTTTAGCTGCCCTTCCATTCTAAATGATAGCTCTGCTGGATAGAACAATCTTGGATGTAGGCCCTTGCCTTTCATGACTTAGAATACTTCTTTCTAGCCCCTTCTTGCCTGTAAGGTCTCTTTTGAAAAATCAGCTGACAGTTTGATGGGCACTACTTTGTAGGTAACTGTCTCATTTTCTCTTGTTGCTTTTAAGATTCTCTCCTTATCTTTAATCTAGGGTAATGTAATTATGGTGTGCCTTGGTGTGTGCTTCCTTGGGTCCAAATTCTTTGGGACTCTCTGAGCTTCCTGGACTTTCTGGAAGTCTATTTATTTTGCCAGATTGGGGCAGTTCTCTTTCATTATTTTTTCAAAGGCATTTTCAATTTCTTGCTCTTCCTCTCCTTCTGGCCCCCTATGATTTGGATGTTGGAATGTTTAAAGTTGTCACAGAAGTTCCTAAGTCTCTCCTCATTTTTTTGAATTCTTGTTTCTTCATTCTGTTCTGGTTGAATGTTCATTTCTTCCTTCTGTTCCAAATCATTGATTTGAGTCTCGGTTTCCTTCCCTTCACTGTTGGTTCCCTGTACATTTTCTTTTATTTCACTTTTCATAGCCTTCACTTTTTCCTCTATTTGTGACCATACTCAACCATTTCTGTGAGCATCCCGATTATTAGTGTTTTGAACTCTGCCTCTCATAGGTTGGCTATCCCTTCATCGTCTAGTTCTATTTTTGGAGCTTTGATCTGTTCTTTCATTTGGGCCATAATTTTTTGTCTCATCAAGCCTGTTACCTAGTAAGGGGTGGAGCCTTAGGCATTCAACAGGGAAGGGCAACCCATTTTGCTTCATTGTGATGCTTTATGCGGGGAGGGATCCGAGAGGAAACAGTGCCATTTGCTGTGCTCCCTGCCGGTTTTCAGTCACTTCCCCTGCTGCGCACAAGCAAATTGGGCCCTTCTGGGACTTATTTCCCAGTGAGTGGTTTGTGTACATTCTAGGATCCTGTAAGTCTCTGCAACAGAACTCCCCTGTGAGGCTGGGAGTTTCTCCCACCGCCTCAACCCCAGCAGAGTTTTAAAGTGAGAGATTTTGAGGCTTACTTTTCCTGCACTGAAATTCTGGGTCTGGAGGTCTGTCTAGCTCCCAGGTTGCTCCTCCTGGTTTATCCGCACGCAAATATGGGACCGCCAGCTGCTGCCATGCCCACAGGGTCCTCCAGCCGCCACTCATCTTTCTGCCCCTCCTACTGATCTGGATGAATGTTTCTTCTTTAACCCCTTGGTTGTCGGACTTCCACACAGTTTGATTTTCTGGTAATTCTGGTTGTTTTTTATTTTTGAATTTGTTGTTTTCATTTTGGTTGTGCAAGGAGGCAAAGCGTATCTACCTATACTTCTATTTTGATGTGCCAAACTTTGAGCTTGGTGCCACAACAACTTCAAAAATAAATAAGACAAATTTTGGTGCCTCTCTCATTTTAGGCTACTATCTTCAGGGTTCCCACTTCTGTCTTCTCTGGAAACTTGGACCATAAGTTATCCCTCTTTTCTCCTGGGTGGTCAACCTCTCCCTCTCCAGTGAATTCTTCCCATCAGTATTTCACTTCTCTAGTCTCTCCCAGCTTGAAAAACAAACAACTTTCCCTCTTCTCCACACTTCTTTCCAGCCACTTCCCTCTCTCTTCTACTTACAGCCAAGCTCCTTTCTCCTTCTAGCAATCAAAAGTGTGGACCTCACTGTCTCTTCGTTCTCACCTCCATTCCCTTCTCACCCCGCCCCTGCCCTGAGCTGCCCTCTCTAAAGGGACCATTCATCCCACAGCCCCCTCCGTCCTAGGCACAAGGAACAGCAGTGACCAAGGCCAGGCCCTGCCCTCGTGAGATGGCATTTGAATGAGACAATTAACACCCACAATAGAACAAAGAAAAAAAATAATCACAGAAGTTGACAAGAGCCAATAAGTAACTTCCAAGTCACTTAATTCAATGAGCACCTTATTTTCTTTCAAATATTTAGAATATTTATATTTTTAATCCTTCTTTTTAATGTTTCTAGAGCGTTTAAATCCTTATTTCTTTTTTATATTCAGTACTTAATACAAAAAAATTAATATATCGAGTCTGTATATTAGTATCAACATATTTATAATTATTAATATTAATTATATCAGTAATTATTGATTTATATAATTTTAATGTATTAATTTTTTATATGTGATATATATATGACTGTATATATGTAGAGGTAAAAAGAATTATACAGTGAACATCCATGTACTGCCACCTAAACTAAAAAATACAAAAACAGCCCTGGCTGGTGTGGCTCAGTGGACTGAGTGCCAGCCTGCAAACCAAAGGGTCACTGGTTAATTCCCAGTCAGGGCACATGCCTGGGTTATGGGCCAGGTCCCCAGCAGGGGGCGCGTGAGAGGCAACCACATGTTGATGTTTCTCTCCCTCTCTTTCTCCCTCCCTTCTCCTCTCTCTAAAAATAAAATAAAAATTTAAAATAAAATTTAAATTAAAAAAGAATGTTGCATTTAAAAAATTTTGTAATAAAATTATGTATATTAAAATCAATTAGCAATGTCAATTATACTTCAATAAAGCTGAAAAAATCTATTGGCCATATACAAAGGACTTATTTCTGGGCTCTCTAGTCTATCTTATTGGTCTATGCATCTGTCCTTACACTGGCACCACACTTTTTAAAAATTTTATCTTTGTAGTAAGTTTTGAAACAAGAAAGTGAAAGTCCTCCACCTTTGTTCTGTTTTTCCAGATTGTTTTGAGTATTCAGGATCCCTTGAGATTTCATATGAATTTTAGTAGCGGTTTTTCTATTTCTTTAAGGAATGACATTTGGATTTTAATGGGAACTGCACTGAATCTATGGACCACTCTGGGCAGTATTATCTTAACAGTATTGTTTTCTAATCCATGAACACAGGGTGTCTTTTTTATTCATTTTATTAATTTGTATTGTACTTTTCATTACCATTTAGTTCCCTTACTTCCCTCTTCCCCCATAGGATGTCTTTTAATTTATTTAGGTCTTTATTTTTCTAACAATGTTTTGTAGTTTTCAGTTTTTGAGTATTTTGCCTTGTTGGTTAAATTTCTTTTTAAAGGTTTTATTTGTTTGATGCTATTGTCATTGAAATCATTTCCTTAGTTTCCTTTCCTGATGGTTATCCCTTGTCTATAGAAATGCAACAGATTTGTGTGTGTTGATTTTATATTTTGAAACTGCTGAATTCATTTATTAGCTCTAACAGGTTTTTAGTAAAAATTCTGAAGTTTCTAAAAAAATAAGTTCATGTAATCTGTGAGCAAAAATAAATTTACTTACCCCTTTCCAACCTGGATGCCTTTGGTTTCTTCTTGCCTACTTACTCAAGAACTTGTACTATATTACACAGAAGTGGTGAAAGTGAACACCCTTTTTGTTCTCAATCTTTGGGGGAAAGTTCTCATTCTTTCATCATTAAGTATGGTGTTAGCTGTAAGCTTTTCATGTATGAATTTCGTTCCCTCTTCAACTTTGATTAAAACTAAGGTTCCTGGAACAAGATCATGAGCATTCATTTTGTTTATTTACTGAGTTGTTTTACATTGTTTACATAAATATTTACTGAGCGCCTGTTCTGTGCCAGAAACTTGTTTTATGCACTGAAGATACTGTGATGACTAGATGGACACGGAGCCCCTGAGAAGGCATTAAGTATTTTAAGCAGAAACACAGCATAAGTGATCAAATTTGCATTTTTAAAAACTGTTACAGCATATGTATGGAGAACAGATTAAAGGGCAATAGTGGATGGGAGACATCAATTACGACACTATTTTTTGAGTCTGAGAGAGATGATAGGGCTGAACAAGTGTGGTGGCAGGGACCGTGAGGAGACAGACGGTCCTGAGATCTACTCTGGGGGTGGAAGTGCCGCTGTAAGGAACTGACGACAGAGGAGAGGAGCAGGAAGAGGAAACTTAAGGTGGCCTCTAGGTTTCTGACATGGGCAAATGGTGGAGCAAGTCCCCGAGAGAGAGAACATAGGAGGGGATCATACAGTGAGAGCAAGGCAACATGTCAGTTTTGGACACATCAAGTTTGAGATGCACGTCAGACCTCAAATTGGAAACGTCAGTGTGGGCAGCTGTCTGTGCTGGTCATGAGTACAAAGGAAATACTTGGGTTAAAGACAAATATTTGAGAGTCAGAGAAGTGATGAAACTGACTAGGGAAAGAATGTTTTGGAGGGAAATCTGGACTAGGGTGCAATTCCAACATTGAAACATAAGGTTGAAAAGGAAAAACTTATAAAAGAAACTGGGAAGGAGCTGCCAGGAAGGTGGAGTGAAGTGTGATACCAAGGAAGCCAAAAGAGTGTATTATGAAGGAAAGAATGATTAACCTTTTCAAGGCTTCTCAGAGGTTAAATATAATAACCTCAGATTGTATATGTTTTGTATTTCTTTTCTTTTCTTTTTTCTTTTTTTATATTTTATTTATTTACTTTTAGAGACTGGGGAAGAGAAGGAGAGAGGGAAAGAAACATCAATGTGTGGTTGCCACTCCCATGCCCCCTACTGGGGACCTGGCCCACAACCCAGGCACGTGCCTTGACTGGGAATCGATCCAACAACCCCTTGGTTTGCAGGCTGGTACTGAATCCACTGATCCACATTAACCAGGGTGCAATATTTTAAAACAAAAAAAAATTTACTATTGATACTAATTCCTATGAGTTTGCTATGCTACCATATACAAGTCAAGAAATTAAAGAAACCATTAAATATTTAGAAACATTTAACATCCAAAGCCTTAAAATCTAATTGTATGTAGTAGCCCCTCAAAAAGCTACAACCTGCATTTTGAAAAATGAGAGTTGCCTGATGGCCTTCGAAGTGGAGTTTTCCCTGCCTTTGGACTTGAACTGGAACACTGGCTCTTCCTGGGTCCCAGCCTGCCCGTCTTCAGACCAGGGCCACGCCGTGGGTTCTCCTGTTCTCGGGCCTTCAGATGTGAGCGGAATGACACCACTGCCCCTCCTGGATCTCCAGCTTGCCAGCTCACCCTGCAGGGCTTGAGATTTATCAGCCTCCATAATCACATGAGCCAATGCCTTATAACAAATCTGTTATACATTATCATCAGTAATATAATAAATTATGTAAGGAGATTTATTATGTACATGATAGAATATATATGCCCATTTATATAGACCTATTGAGGACATGTGTGTGTGTGTGTGTGTGTGTGTGTGTGTGTGTGTGTGTCTTTCCTCTAGGTATTCTGTATTCATCCAAAGAAGGTTTAGGATTTCCAGATAGAGCCCAGGAGCCTGTGCACAGGTGACCTAACCAACCCAAAAAGGCTAACCCTAACCTGCCGGCAAGGAAAGCTGAAAAGCTACTGATTTATTCCACAAAACCCTGCAAAGGCCCATCAGGAACTGAGGGTGTGTGTGTGTGTGTGTATGTGTGTGTGAACGAGGAGATGTAGTTGAAAGCTGAGAAGCAGATCTCCAGATATCTTCCCTCCACTCTCTATTACTGAGGACCATCCCCCTTCACCCGCACACGTATCTGCAGGTTTATCCTCTAGAAAAGGCAAAGCGCAGGGTCTCTGGGCTGCAGGACACCACACCCACTTGAGAGCACAGGTGTGGTTTCTAAACCAGCGGACTGGCTGTGCATGTGCCGCATGCTGCCCGCTGAAGTCCGCGGCCTTCTGCCTCCTTTCCGCAACCAGGGCACTGGAGGCCAGATGGTTTTCCTCCTGGAAGGAGATGGGTAGATTCTTCTCTGGGAAATCTGACTATCCCAAAAGGAGAAACCTAAAGATCCAGACACTCGGGAACTTTCCTAGCAAAAGGCCCCATCCAAAGACAGAGCATCCAATCAGCATTTTGGTTCCCGGGTCAGGTGTCTCCCTTCTGCTCTTGCATAGCCCCTCACCCCTTGCCCCCTGCCCTGGGAAGCTCCCAGGTGTGGACGGCAGAAGCCGGCCCTTTCCCCTCCCTCCAACTTCTGGTTGGTTTGCACAATGTGGAACCAGGAAGAAAACAGGAGGAAGGGAGGAAAGTGAGGTCATAGACTTACCGATTTTTTTCAGACCATAAGATGCACCTAGGCTGTAGAGGAGGAAAATAGGGAAAAAATTTTTGAAGCAAAAAATGTAGTAAAATATTTAATAATATAAATAACTTAGGCTGCCATCCCCCCCAGTGAGTCAGGTAAGCTACATGTGGACTATAAGATGCACCCCCATTTTCCTCCCAAATTTGGGGGGGTGCATCTTATAGTCCAAAAAATACGGTATTTGTTTTTGTGCTCCTCTCTGATGGATCGCCTCAGGCTGCCTACGTCTCTCAACCGAAGTCACAGATCTCCTTCCTGCACTCAGCTTTTTTGTAAAATAAAACCTCCTGAAATCACTGTAATTCGAATGAACCATCTGTTGGTTTAGTGTCGGAACATGACTGACATAGTCCCCCTCTTGTAAGTGATCAGGGAGTCAAGGATTACCAGACAGCCGAGAAAAGCCTCACGCACGGGAGACAGAAACGAACAAACCAAAACAACAGTAACAACAAAAACAAAGCAACTTGCAGGAACGGAGTCTGTGTGGGAAGAAAACTTTAAAAAAAGGATCACTGATATCCTCAGAGAGCCACAAAAAGATATTGCATTCATGAAACAAAGATGGGCATTATTTAAAAGGAGAAAGAACATTCGAAGATCACAAAAGAGCTCTTGGAAATTCAAAACATGACAGCAAAAATCACAAACCCAGTAGAAGAGTAAAAAGATACATGTCCCAAAAGGTAGTGTAAAAAAAAAAAACCCACACAGAGAGAATACAAAAGGAAAAGATAAGAAAATCACAGACCGTCCAAGAGGTGCACTGTTTGCGTTTGCACAATCAGAGAGAAGAGAGAAAATAGAGTGAAAAAAATAATTTAAATAATTCAAGATTTCTCAGAACTGAAGAACACGAGTTTCTGGACTGAAAGAGCCAGCTGAGGGCCTAACATAGAGACGAAACTAGGCCCACAGCGAGGCAGCGCTGAGGCCAAAGAAAGACTCGACTGATTTTCAGAGCGAGACGAAAATTAGTCACCACAAAGGCCAATGTGCCAGTCAGCAATGTATTGCTTCTCAGCTCCAAATGTACCCTTTAATACCTCTCAGTAATAATGGATGGGATTCTTTTTCTTTTTTTAATCCTTATCTGACAACATTTTTTCATTGCTTTTAGAGAGAAAGAAAGGGAGAGAGAAAGAGAGAAACATCGACTGGCTGCCCTCTCGTCTCCACCCCCGACCAGGGATCGAACCCACAACCTGGGTATGTGCCCTGACTGGGAATCGAACATGTGACCTTTCAGTCTACAGAATGACACTCCAACCAACTGATTCACCCTGGCCAGGGTTGGATGAGATTCTTTTAAGCATTTCTCCTTCATAGTGATTACAGCGTTAACCTTTCCAGGTAGAAGATGCTGGAGGGCCTTTGCAGAAGGAGGGGGCTTTTCCTGCCAGTCCCAGCAGCTGCATTGTAGGTCAGAGATGTAGGTAGGAGGACATCCTGGGATACTCTGCCCCAGGCATGCCCCAACCTCCTCCGGCTGTTGCCACCCTAACTACACCAGCGTCCCCACCCACTCTGCATGCCCAACAGCCAGCTGTGGCTCACCTGTGCCCACAGGCCAGGGTTGCTTCCTGCTCTGGCCCAGCAAACCAGCGAACTTCTCTACTATCCACTGGGCTACAACTACACCTTCTGCAGCGAGGTCTGAACCCTGCCTGCCTTGGGGAAAGATCAGCTCCCAGGTACCAGAGTTCTCTTACATTTTGTAATGATTCTTTGGACACAGTTTAATATTTCTGTAGAGTAAGCTTTCCGGTTTAAACCACTCTGTGGTTCTGTCTCTTGACTGAACCCAGAGAGAGAGAACCAGCAATCAGAATGGTCTGGCCTCAATAGCAATACTAGAAGAAAGAAAGCGATGGAGCAATGCTTTCAATATTGTGATGGGAAAGTGTTTTCAAGCTATAATTCTATATCCAGCCAAAATATAAATCCTGTATAAGGGTAGAATAAGGACATTGAAAATGAACCTGTGAGAGTCTGAAGCTTCACACAAAAATGTGGCCAGTATCAGAACAGAGCACAGCAGAGAGGCTCAGGCCCACCTGGGTGTGGGGAGGTGGTGGGCTCAGTTAACAAGAACCAGCCTGCATCCACCTGTGTACAGACGTGCCTGCAGGTCTGCAGCTACAGACAACCTGCTGTGCAGCAGCCAACCATTTCCGCCTTGCTTTCAGAGTCAGCCTCTGTCCTCCAGACGGGCGGGCTCGGCTGTGGTTAATGAATGGCCCCACCCCCTGCCCTCTGCTCTCAGGGCCTCCAAGTTAAACAATCAAGACACACACTTCCACTTCCAGGCACCACACCCTATGCTCTTCCTGCAGCTGATGGAGGCGAGAGGAGTAGAAGGGAAGAACTCCAAAGGCATGAGTAACCTGAGAGATGAACACAGTCACACACCACTTCTGTCATATACGACAGTGCTACCATAGATTATAATGGAATATAAGCAAAAAGTTCGTTTGCAACATTGAGAGAAAAGGCTAGACCCAACTAGATGCTGAATTTACTGCTGGCATGCCATGTTCCCATAAATGATCCCTCTCACCTTCCTGCAGCTGGAGCCCAGAGCCGTCTGTCCGGGAGCTAGAGCAGTGGGCCAGGGAGCAGAGGAGCCTGGGAGCCGCCCCCGCCCCCACCCCACCCCCGCAAACACGCAAGCACACGCACGCTGTGCCCACGGCCCGCTTCCCTTTCCTCCCCTGCTCTTTCCATTTTCCTCCCAGTCCTGTTTCTCTCTCACCTCCCCCTCACTCTCTTCTATTACTTCTCTTCTCAGGCTTTGTGTCTCAGTGTTGTCAATCTCTTCTCTTCTTTACCTTCCCTCTCTGCCTTCCTCCCTCCTCCTGATGTCCACTCTCCCCCTTGTGGGGCCTCCCTCCACAGCCCTCCCTCTGCCCCCGAGGTGTACGTGCACGCACACACTATCTTTTGTAACGTGTCGACTCTCCCTTTTCTATATTTCCATGTGTTTAGATACACGGATACTGTTGTGTTACAGTAGCCTCCAGTGTTCAGTGCAGTGGCGTGCTGTAGGGGCCTGTAGCCTAGGGGCAACAGGCTGTGTGGTAGGACATGCCAGAGCGTTTGGGTTCCGTACGAGCACTCTGTGATGCTCATTCAGTGAGGAAATCACCTAATGATGCATTTCTCAGAACGCAGCCCCATTGTTAAGCCACACTGGCTGTGAATTGGAAATCGGCCCTGCTGTTATCTCTGAGAAATAGGAAGTGGCAGTATAAGAAGGACCTGACACGCCATTGAACTGGGGCGGGCAGGCTCGCCACCCAACACAGCCCAGGGGCTCTGGCTTACTCCCAGGACAAGGCTGAAATACCTGGGCAGGGAAAAGGGCTCTCCAGAAATCACCTCCACTCTGTCTCCTACTGCATCTCCAGCTGCTGTCTCTTCCCCACTTGGGTTCAGGCCACAATAAACAATGTTCTCACTTCAAGAACACTGGCTTCACATGACTGTGTTGGGCTCTTGCCCTGGGCCCCACACTCGGAAAGCCCCACATCGCACACACATGCACATACACATTTATTTCACACAGGGCCTCCTGTGTCGCTTGCTGCTAGCACACAGTGACTCCAGACCTTAAATCTCTACTCACAGGAGTGGTGGTCACTGCGGCTGCTTCTTGACACCCACTGCCCCTCGCTGTACTGGAGCAGCCACAGCGGTTGATGGGATTGGCCCCCACCCCCAAACCTAGGGATGGGCCCAGATTCATCTAAGCCAGTCAAGAGGCCTCCCCCCAACACACACACACACACACACACACACACACACACACACACAGAGGGCACCACAAGTCCCCGGTCAACGTGCTTGGAGACGGAGAGGGCACATGGTTCGGTTTGAGGGCAGCCTTGATGGGTGACACAGGAGACACCTTTCCCTTGTTCTGGATCGTGCTGAGTAGGAGCTTGGGGCCTGGAAACCGATACAGCTATTTCACTGCTGTGGGAGGACCCGGCCTTGGATCACTTCCCCCGCACCCACCGCCCGGCAGACAACCAGAGAAGGCTGAGCTGAAGCCCACTCGTCGCGGTTCGGACTTTCCTGACCCTCCAGTTTGCTTGGGGGCAGCAAACCCGGGCCTTCCTGTCTGACAGGGCCCACTGGCGTCTTACACAGCACAGTGCGGATGAGTCTCGTCCATGTAAAAGAAATCAGACGCAAAATCAGGCAGATCACACGATTCATTTTACATAAAGTACAAAAGCTGGCCAAACCGACCAGCAGTGTGGGGGTCAGGACAGAGGGAACCTTTGGGGACACGGGGGTCGGGGGTCATGCCTGGAGCCCGGCACCAGCGAGGTTTCCTGGGGCGGTTGCATGGGTAGTCCACTTAACGGGGTTATTTCTAGATATTTGTTTTCAAAGCTGTTTTAAATGACATTTTTCTTTTTTACTACTTTTTAATCGAAATACATTATTTATAGCCATGAACTGTACTAACCTTAAGTGTATATAGTTCAGTGATTTTTTGGCATAGATATACGTCCATGAAAACTCCACCCAGACCAAGACATAGAATATTTCTACTGTCTCAAAAGGCTCCTCCCCAGCACCATCCCACAAGAGAGTAACCACTACTCCGAGGATGACTGTTGTTAGTTCTGCTTCGTCTTACCCTGGGCGTAAATTAAGTCATGCAGACTATTGTCTCTTGTGTCTTGCTTACCTTGTTCAACGTAATGTCTGTGAGGTTAGCCCACAGCACTGGGCGCACCCACGGACCCCGCGCACAGTTTGCTCCGTTGGAAGACACCTGGGCTGTTCTGACTTCTTGGCTGTTGTGAATGAAGTTGCTCTGACGTTCCTGTACGTGTCTTCTGATGGACACAGACACACATTTATCTCACCAAGAAGTGACTTTTCTGATCAGAGGATATATAGGCATGTATTTAACTTTAGTAGCTAGTGGTAGATACTGCCGATCAGTTTTCCAAAATACATGAACCAACTTACATCCCACCAACAAGATAAGAGTTACAGTTGCTTCGCTTCCTCGCCAACACTGGGAATTGCCCATCTATTTTACTTTAGCTCTTCTTGTGAGTATGCAGTAGTATCGAGTTGTAGTTTTAATTAACAATTTCCTGTGGTTAAACATCTTTCATATGGTAATTGGTCCTTTTTGAAATGCCCACTCAAGTCTTATGCTCTTTTAAGTTGAATTGTTTGTCTCCTTTTCTTTTAGATTTTATTTATTTACTTATTTTTAGAGAGAGGGGAGGCGAGGGAGAAAGAGACGGAGAGCATGCTTTGTGTAAGAGAGAAACGTTGATCGAGCAGTGGCCTGTAGTGTGAGCCCCGGCTGGGGATGGAACCCGCAACCCGAGCCCTGATGTGCCTGATATGCCCCGACGGGGGGTCTAAAGCAGGGCCCTTCGCCTTGCAGGATGATGCCCGACCCACTGAGCCATGCCGGTCAGGGCTGCCTGTTTTCTTATTTATTTGTAATTCTTTATATATTGTGATATAATTGTCTGTTGAATATGTGTGATACAAATATATTTTGCCAGTCTGAAATGCATTTTCACTCTCGTAGTGCTATCTTTTGGTAAATAGGAGTTTTTTTCATTTTAATAAAATGTAGTTTATTAATATTTTAATTTTATGGTTAATATCTTTTGTGTCCTGATTAAGAAATCTCTACCTCAACCTCATAAAAAGAGTCTTCTTTGTTTTCTTAGAGAAGCTTTATTTTCTTATCTTTTATATATTGGTCTATGATTCATTTTGAATTAATTTTGTGTGTGTATATTGTAAGGCTGAGCACTTATTTTTTCTACATATACCTCATTGCTCCAGCACTATTTATTTAAAAGATCATCTAATTATTGACTGTATAGAGAAATACAATCTTTTTCTTGTTTGACCTTACATTCATAATCTTGCTACCTCATTTATGAATATTAATAGCTTATCCATAGATTCTTCTGAGTTTTCTATGTACATAATTATGTTGTCCACAAAAAGATCACTTTATTTCTCTTTTTCCAATACTTGCAACTTTTATTTCTTTTTCTTGCCTTAATTGCATTGGCCTCCAGAACAATAATATTGACTGGAAGTTATGAGAGTGGCTAACCTTGTCTCATTCTTATCTCAGAAAGTTTTCAGTATTTCCCTATTAAGTAATGGTATAAGATGTAGGGTTTTTTAAGTTATACTTTCTATCACAGTAAGAAATTGTCCTTATATTCCTAGTTTTTAAGAGATTTTATTATAAATAGTATAAAACTTTTTAAAACACATTTACCTACTGAGATAGCCATGTGTTTTTTTTTTCATTTATTCCATTAATGTGATGTTACATTGATAAATTTTCAACTCTTACTAATAGAGGAACTCAAGAGCTAAAGATTTTAGCTTTAGTTATAGATGATAGACTTACGTGACTAATGCATGTGAAAAGCTGTTATTCGGGGAACTGGAATGCATGACCTGTGTGACTCCAGGAGGTCAGAAAGCAGTTCAGCCTTTGTGCCCCAGGGGTCTGCAGGCTGATGGAGCTGGTACCTGAGTCATTGTGCTCCCAGGAGGGAAAGCCACGGTGCAGGTATGAATTGTTGATCAGTAGGTAAAGAAATACTAGAAAAATCACTGCTGGACTGAATAACTTTATCTGATCTATATCTGAGTAACCTTTTTCCAAACCCTTTATGTACCCTTTTCTTTCTTTATGAAAAGGTCAGCTTGAGGTGAGGTGTTAAGAAAGCTTTTATGGTATATAACCTGCTGTCTTCTCAGATTGCTGGCATTTGAATAAACCGCCCTTCAAGGTTCACCCCTCGTCTCTACTTACTGGTTCCAGTAGTGACAGGCAGCACGAATGCCGACTTTCCCGTTTCATACAACAGCGTCGCCTTCCTAGAATAGATTCAAATGTATTGTGATACAGTATAGTTGGAACTGATTCACTCATGTTTTATGTAGGATTTTTTGTACTTATGTTCGAAAGAGGGATTAGCCTGCAACTTCTTCTTATTAATGTTCTTGTCAGTTTTTGTTATCAAAGTTATGCTGGTCTCACAAAATGAATTAAAAGACTTTGAGTAAAAATGGTGTTAATGGTGTTACTTTTTTTAAGGTTATTTTGCCCTTTTTCAAAAACCCTCACCCAAGGACATGCTTATTGATTTCAGAGAGAGAGGAAGGGAGAGAGCAAGAGAAACACTGTTGTGAAAAACAAACATTGTTCAGCTGCTTCCCTGAAGCCTCTCAGTGCTCGGACGATGGACACTCGGTGTTCAGATGATGGAACTCAGTGTTCAGATGATGGACACTCGGTGTTTGGACGATGGTCACTCAGTGTTCGGACGATGGACATTTGGTGTTCAGATGCCCCAGCCAACCGAGCCACCTGCCCAGGCTGGTGCTGCTCTTCCCTCAGATGTTTGGGGGAAGCCATTGGGGCCTGGAGTTTTCTTTGTTGAAAGGCTTTTAATTTTTAGATATAATTTCCTTAACAGATATAAGATTCTTTAGATTCAGATTTCTACTTGTTTGTTTTTAAAAGTGTTTTTCAAGAAATTTCACTATTCCACTAAAAACTTCACATTTATTATTGTAGAATTGTTCATGATAACCTCTTATTATCTTTTTATTGTCTGTTGTGACATCTCCCTTTTCATTCTTAATATTAGTAATTTGGGCCTGTGTCCAAAAATGCTTACCAGCCTTGCCAGGGGGTCAATTTTATCAGTCCTTTCAAAACACCAACTTTTGCTTTGTTGACTCATACTGTTACATGTGCTTAGATTTATTATTTCCTTCCTCCTACTTTCTTTAGATTGAATTGGCTGTTTTTTTCTAATATTTTTAAAAATATGTTTTTGAAAGAGGGGGGTAGAGAGGGAGAGAGAGGGAAACATCAATGTGCAAGAGAAGCGTCGATTGGCTGCCTCTCGCACACCCCCAGCTGGGGGCCTGGACTGCAACCCAGGCTCGTGCCCTGACTGGGATTCAAACCAGTGACCTTGTGGTTCACAGGCCAGAGATCAACCTACTGAGCCACAGCAGCCAGGACAACTTTTTCTAATATTGAAAATTGATTTATATCACTGATTTGCAGCCTTTATTCTTTTCTAGTATCTGCATGGAAAGCCATAAATTTCTCTCCAAGCATGGCTTCAGTGGCATCCCGTAAGTCTTGGTATATTGTAATTTCAATGGCATTTATTTCACTTTTCAGTTGCAGTTGACATTCAATATTATTTTTATAGTGTATTAGTTGATAATATTTTATATTAGTTTCAGGTATACAGCATAGACAATTATATAATTTTCAAAGTGATGCCCCTAATAATTCCAGTATCCCACTGTCACTCCATTTAAACTGCTTTCCCATTTTATTGTTATTTCTTCCTTTATTCACAGGTTATTTAGGAGTTTATTGCCTAATTTCCAAGCACTTGTAGATTTCCTATTTATATTTTTATTATTATTACCTACCTCAAGTTTGCTGTGGTCAGAGAACTTACCTGACTCAGAACTCTCTACATGAGTCCTGAGACCCACTGTTCCAAGCACAATGTTCCGAGACCCACTTTGTGCTCCAATATATGGTCAGTTGGGTTCAATGTTCCATGTGCTCTTGAAAAGAATATGAGTTTTGCAGTTATAGGTGGAAATGGTCTATATGACACATTCAATCAGGTTTCTTAATTGTATTTTTTAGATTTTGATATCTTTATGTTTTTATCTCCTTGCTCTACTAATTACTGAGAGAAATGTGTTAAAGTCTGTTACAGTTGCAGATTTATCTTTTTTCTCCTTTTAGTTCTGTTCATTTTTGCTTTGTATATTTTCAGACTATGTTATTAAGTACATATAATTTAGAATTACCATTTCTTTCTGGACTTTTTATTTCTAGTAATATTTAAAATCTACTTTGTTGAGAGAAGCATAGCTGGCCAGCTTTCTCGTGGTTACTGTCTACATTGTATTCCTCTTCCTTTTACGTTTTGTGTCCTTGTAGTAACCTGTGTCGCCAGTAAACAGCATACTACGGAGTTTTATTTTTCATGCATTTTAGCACCTTGCCTTTTTTTAACATTTTTATCTTTATTATTATATTATTTTTTATTCTCAACTGAGGATACATGTATTGACTTTAGAGACAGAGGAAGAGAGAGAGCAACATCGGTCAGTTGCCTTCTGTACGCGCCCCGAGGAGGGTTCAAGCCCCAACTCAAGGACGTGACTAGGCCCGGGGAGCGAGCCTCCAGCCCTTGGGTGCGCAGGATGCTGCTCCAACCAGCTGAGCCCTCTGGCCAGGGCAGCAGTCTTTTTCTCTTAATTAGGGTGCTTTTTTCTTCATATTTAATTGATTTACTGATATACTTTGATTTAATTCTTACCATTTTATAACTTGTTTTATATTTATCTCTTCTCTGTTCTTTTCCTGTCACTCTGGCTTCTTTGGATTTATTTATTTATTCTATTATTTCCTTTCCCCCTCTAATTCTTAGTTACACATTCTTCTACTTTTTTATTGGTTAACCTAGAACAGGAATTCTTAATTTTTTTTACTTTTTTCAAAGATTTTATTTATTTACTTTTAGAGATAAGGGAAGAGAGGAAGAGAAACATCAATGTGTGAGAGAAACATTGATCGGTTGCCTCTCACATGCCCCTAGCTAGGGACCCAGCCCCGCAACCCAGGCTTGTGCCCTGACTGAGAACCAAACCATCAAATTTTCATTTTGCAGACCAGCACTCAGTCCACTGAGCCACACCAGCCAGGGTAATTATTTTTATTGAAAGACCCTTTTATGCTCTCAAAAAATATGAAGAACACAACTGGATACCTACATATAAAATAATGAAGTTAGATGCTTATCACATGATGCATACAAAAGTTAACTCAAAAATAGATTAAAGACCTAAATTTCAGAGTTAAAACTATAAAAAATTTTAGGAGAAAACACAGGGGTAAACCTTCATGACTTTGGACTGGACAATGCTTTGTTTCTCCTTCCTTCCTTCCTTCCTTCCTTCCTTCCTTCCTTCCTTCCTTTCCTCACCTGAGGACATGCCTATTGATTTTAAAGAAATGGGGAAGGAGGGAGAAAAACATTGATGTGAGAGAGAAACAGTTGCCTCTCACACATGCCCCAACTGTGGACCAAACCCACAGCCTAGGTATGTGCCCTGATTGAGAATCCAACCCACAACCTTACGGTTTCTGGGACAACACTCCAACCAACTAAGCCACATTGACCAGGGCTCTTTCTCTTTTCTTTTTTCAAAAATTATTTGTTGATTTTTAGAGAGAGAGAGAGAGAAACATTGATTTGTTGTTCCACTTACCTATGCATTGATCCGTTGTCTGTTGTATGTGCCCTGACGGAAGACACACCCAAAACCTTGACGTATCAGGACGATGCTTCAACCCACTGAGCTATCCAGCCAGGGCTTGGGCAATGGTTTCTTAATTATGGCACCAAGAGTTCAAGCAACAAAAGAAAAAAATCAATAAGTTGGACCTCATTGAAACTGAAAACTTTTCTGTATCAAAGGGCACTGTCAAGAGTGAAACAACAATCTGCAAACAGGAGAAAATTTGTGAGCCATGTATCTGATAAAGGTCCAGTGTCCAGAATACATAAAAACTCTCACAACTAGAAACAAAAAGATTTTAAAAAACGGCAGGTTTGACTAAATACTTTTTAAAAAAGACATACAAATGGATTATTTAAACTTGTAGATAATATTAAAACATTATCAATGAGCTATTTTAACATTTTTTCATACTAAGGCTTTTTAAAAAAGTTATGCAAGTGGCCAAAAAACTCTTGAAAAGATACTCAACATCATTAGTCATCAGGAAAAGTCAAATCAAAACCACAGTTAGATCCCACTTCACATCCATAAGAGATGGCCATAATGAAAAAAAAAGTTTGAAGGCAAATGGCGAGTGTTGGGAAAATGTGGAGAAACCGGAGCACCTGTACGTTGCTGATTGGAAGAGTAAACGGTGCAGCCCCTGTGCGGAACGGTTGGGCGGTTCCTTGATAAGTTAAACATAGGATTGCCAATATGACCCAGCAATTCCACTCCTAGTATATACTCAGAAAAATTGAAAGCAGGCATTCAAACAAAAAATTGTACAACATCCCTGGGTGGGTGGCTCAGTTGGTTGGAGTGTCATCAGATACGTCAAGGTCGTAGGTTCGATTCTTAGTCAGGGCACATGCCTAGGTTTCAAGTTTGATTCCCAGTCAGGGCACCTGGGGTGGGGGGCAACCAATTGATGTTTTTCTCTCCCTCAAATCTGTATACATTTCCTCAGGTGAAGACTGAAAAAAAGTTGCACACCTTGCCTTGGCTGGTGCAGCTCAGTGGACTCAGTGCCGGCCAGTGAACTGTGAGGTCGCAGTTAGGTACCCGGTTAGGGCACAGGCCTGGGTTGCAGGCCAGGTCCCTGGTTAGGGGCATGTGAGAGGCAACCAGTTGATGTATCTTTCACACATCAATGTTTCTCTCCCTCTCTTTCTCCTTCCTTTCCCATCTCTCTAAAAATAAATAAATAAAATCTTTTTTTTTAAGTTGCACACCAATGTTCATAGCAGCCCTATTCCCAATAGCTGAATGTTCATCAGCAATGAATGGATAAGCAAAATATGGTAGCCACATGATAGAATATTATTTGGCCAACAAAAAAGAATCAAGCAATAAACATGCTGCGACACAGACGAAGCTTGAGAACATTGTGTTTCTATTTATATAAAATGTCCAAAGTAGGCAAATCCTGAAAAAAACACAAAGCAGAGCAGATCACTTGCTGCCGAGGGCTGGGCAGTGGGGGCGGTGGGAACGACCGCTGAATGGCCGCGCGAGGCTGCCACTCAGGGCGGCGGGTGGGCCCTGGCAGGAGCGGCTGCTGGCTGAAGGACACTGAGAATGGACTTAGTGCCACTGAATTGTACACTTTCAAACGGTTACAATGGTAAGTTGTGTGTTTATCTATTTTACTATCATTTTAAAAGTTAGGACCTCAGAAAGCTTTTCTTTGTGTGGATTGTATTTAACAATATTTGTCATATTAGAAACTAAAAATGAGAATTTAAAAATATGTATGCATTAACCCTGGCCAGGTGGCTCAGAGGTTAAAACTGATAAACATATCCTGGGGTGATGAGTAAAAATACATATGTATACTTAACTCATTCTAAAATAATAATAATTAGACCACCAAAAATAATATATTGGAAGAAGTCATTTCTTAAGAAAAAAACAAACGAGAAGTGTTGTTTCACATTTTTTGCTTTTACTTTAATGTCTGGCTTATAAAGGACAGCTTGAGTCTCGTACTGCTGCTGTATTTAATCTGTTAAAATATGGCGTTTTAGTTGAAGTATATGAAGAAAGTTTGACATTGTAACTGGAAAATAGAAGAGCATTTTAATAGCTTTTTAAGACAATTGTGAATATTCTTTCTTGTATAAAACTTAAGTGATAGCCTGGGCTGGTGTGGCTCAGTGGCTTGAGCGAGAAACATCAATGTGTGGCTACCTGTGCACCAAAGGGTCGCTGGTTCAAATCCCAGTCAGGGCACATGCCTGGGCTGCAGGGCCAGGTTCCCAGTTGGGGCGTGTGAGAGACAGCCACACGTTGTTTCTCTCTTTTTCTCCCTCCCTTCCCTTCTCTCTAAAAATAAATTAATTAATTAATCTAAAACATTTTTAGAAAGAGAGGTGATGGGTATGGAATGAGTTATCAGCGGCAGCGGGCATGTGACCCCATGGCAACTCCAGCTGAGGCAAGACAACCAATGCCAGCAACCCCTTCGTAGTGCCTGGGTGTCTCACATTCCAGACAGCCCGCACTCCACTGTCAGCTCTTCTGTCATGCACGGACCTTCTTGTTTACGGACATGTGTTCTGTCTTTTATTCTCTGCCTGTCCTTATCTGCTGGCCCAGGGGAGGCCTAGTGCCGTGATGTTGCATAAGCAACTTTGGACTTTTTGATAAATTATGCTAGAATTCCACACAATTCAAGGGTCTATCCCAAAAGCCTTCTGCCACTCTTAGGCTCAGGCAAGAAAGGTACTGCTTGTTCTAGGCCGACCTAGAGCAGCCCCTCACCACCGCCACCACGGGCCCTCCTCTGGCCTCCCTCCCCATAAGCAACAAATCAGAGGGGCCCAGGGATGTGCCTCCTGGAGCCCCCACTGACTTCTTCTGGGCCAGTGCCACTCAGAGTGTGGTCCTCTGGCTGCCGGCAGTCAGCACACTGCCTGTTCCCGGCCCACAGCACACAAAGGGGAAATTGAACAAATCGAATGCAAGCATGAGAAACTGAGAACATTTTATCACAATTTGACTTTGCTGCAACATCAAAGCTCTTCATCGTATTCTATTTTCCCAGCAATGCTAACATAATACATTGTATTGTTAGTACTAATGTTACTAACATACATTGTATTTTACAAAAGTATCAATCCACTGCAGTTGGAAACTTAAAAAGCTGGCCATTCACCAGAGGCACTGTTTTGGACCCTGGCCTTTTCTGCCTGGATAGCCCCGAGCGCACTTCCAGGGTCTCTGCAGCCTCTGCCTCAGGGGTCCTCGGGAGGCGGACCCCTCTGCAATCGTGCATGCTGGGCCCCCATGGTGGCCCCAGGAGCTACTGTTCACAGGGGTGCATACCGGGCCCCTCACAGCGCAGAGTGCGGGAAGGGAAGAGAATGGGAAGAAGGGGGCCGGCGAGGGTTAGGGAGCTATGGGTGGTAAATTCTAAATCCAGACTTAGATTTAAGCCTCACAGCCTCGCAAGTTGTTGTGAAGACATATCTGTCAGGCAGGGGGACAGAACACACTTCCGTGGTCTGCGAACCTGCGGCAGAGCGCCTTTGCACCAGATCAGCAGTGTGCGGGCCTCCGCCTTTTCCTTGCCCCGAGACCCAACCCAAGGCGTCCCTGGGTGCATAGCTGAAGAGCCCTTTGGCCTGCGTGCCCTTGGCCAGTGCACGTGATCATTTTACCGCATACTTCCAAGTGGGCCCTGAGCCAATGCGACTGAGAACTGCTAGCTAAGACTTTGGGGAAAATCTGGTGAGATGAATTGTCCCGTTCCACCGTGCTAGTTCCAAAGACGGGGGCAAGGGCTGTGCCTTCCTCTGCTTGGCATGGGGTCAGACCTGGAGAAGGCCGTGGTCAGTGGTCAGTGTCTCCCACATTCTTCCCATACCCTGTGTAACTCCACAGAGCGGACTTTCTGTGTTTCTAGGGGCACCCCCTTCCCCTCCAGTGATGCCCCCCCCTTGTTTCCCCTCACCCTCTGTCGAACCCCCACTCCGAGCTCTTGGGTGCCGTAGGAGCCGCTTCCCAGCATGGGCAGCCGTCGCCTTCCTCCCAGCCCAGCCGTGCGTGTTGGCCGCCCTCCGGGGGGCACTCCAGCTGGCCAGGCCTGCAGTCCCGGTAGGTGGGTGCCTTGGGAGCCTCTCCCCACATGCCCCCTAACCTGGAGACCCTGGCACAACAGCCCCGCACCCAGGGGGTCCTGCAGCAGCCACGGCGAGGTGTCACCGGGAAGCCCAGCACAGGATGGGGGACACCAAGCAGCAGCCAAGCACGAGGAAGAGAGTGGGGTACACAGGGAGTGGGCAGGGGCCATGGTCCTTTCCTTCCACCTGCCCTTCAGGCCCTCGACTGAACCTGGGTGTCTTCTCCGCCCCCTGCCAGGGCCCCAGGAGACAGAGAGGGTCCTTTCTGGGGGCCTCGGGCCTCAGCCCTGCAGTCAAGGCAGGCAGACGGTTTCTGCAGACCCCAGGCCGCCCCAGCGGGGGCACCTCCCATGTTCACTATCCAGAAACACTCACTTTGTAAGGGGAAACACCCCATCACGGGGTTTTATTTGTTTTGTTTTCTAATAGATTCTAGGCCCAGGGAAGCGTTTTGGAGAGACTTCCCTTTCTCGCCCCAAAGGGATGAAGGCAACACCGCACCCGCCCCAGCCGTCCACCAGCCGCTCTGCAGGGCGGCTCCCAGCGGCTCGCTGAGCACTGGGGACGGAGTCGTCCCCTGGAGCGTTCGGAGGGTCAGGCAGGGGGTCAGTACCTCCCACTGGGGTCGGACACAGTCCCCCAAGACAGGACACTGAGGCCCCAGAGGAGAATCTGCCTGAAGCCTTCAACAGACGGCCTTTTCTTTCACACCCCCACCCCCACCCCTGACCTCAGGGTGGGGCTCTCCAAACCCACACTCCCCCACACAATGGGGAAAACACGGTGCCGCCCTCCCAACTTTGTTCTGAAGACAAAGATAAGGGGGAACTCAGCTCTGCCCTTCAGCTGTGTGTGCACGTGCGGGAACCCGTCGCTAGCTGATCCCTCTTAGGTGGAGACCACAGTCCATAGTCCTGGGTCTTTATCAGTGACTGCCTCCCTGGTGCTGCAGCAGGTGACGGCACCTGAGGCTGCACCACCCACCTGTCTGACCCGAGTGCCCTGGTCTCTGCCCTTTTTCTCCTGCAGGACTAAGGAATGCGGTGGCATCGATTCTTTCTGGTAGAAGAAAGTCTTTGTGTCTTGAGTCCCAACCTGAATGGCTCCTCGTTGGGGCAGAAATATGTCTGTCATCACACTGCCTGGGTCGCAGTCACCGGAAAGAGTGCTTTGGGTCACGGCCTTTCAATGCATTTCGTGCCCGACATCGAGGAGGATGGAGTATATGGTGTGGAGCATGGTGGCACCAGAGCAGTGCCTGGCTCAGGTCCCCGGGAAGACACTGTGACTCTCGCTGAAAGAGAGGAGGCGGGAGGAGGAGCAGGTATCAGGGAACACAGTGCCCCACCTGGGGCACACTGAGCAGGAGGTGCTGGGGCGATCATCCAAGTGGAGAGCCCCGGCGGGCAGTTGAATACGAGGGCCTGGCGTGTGCGGGGAGGGGCAGGAGTCCGGCCTGCAGGCTAACAACGGTGCCGCTCGCAAACCTCCTTTAAACCTTGGGCCTGGATGGGGCCACTCCAGGACCCTCACAGACCAGAGGAGACTAGCGGAGATGAGCAGAGGAAGGTGTCCAGGAAAGAAGGCTAAGAAGAGCATCCAGAGAGGCCATGGTGACACCAAGAGAAGAGTTTTTTAAAAAGCCAGCAGAGTCCTGGCTGGTAGCTCAGTGGTTTGAGTACCGGCCTGCGAACCAAAAGGTCACTGGTTCAATACCCAGTCAGGGCACATGCCTGGGTCGTGGGCCAGGTCCTCAGTGAGGGGCGCCTGAGAGGCAACCGTACATTGATGTTCCCCCTCCCTCTTTCTCCTTCCCTTCCTCTCTCAATAAATAAAATCTTTCTAGAAAAGCCAGCAGAGGAGGCATGTGGCCATGTGGCCAAGATGGCATGAACACAATGCTCACCTCCTCCCTTGACCACATCAAAATTACAAGTAAATTACCGAACAACCACACCAAGAACCTCCTGAAGTCTGGCTGAACAGAAGTTTTATAACAAACAACATAAAGAAGATGCCACATTGAGACTGGTAGGTGGGACAGAGACACAAAACAGGCTGGTCAGAGTTGGGAGGGTTCTCTTGGCTCCACAGGATCTCCTGAGGAGTGAGGGGTCTTAGCCCCACACCAGGCTCCCCAGCCCAAAGCACCGGTGCCGGGAAGAGGAGTCCCTACAACAGCTGGCTGTGAACATCAGCAGGAACTCAGTCCGGGTGAGACAGAGGGCTGCTGTAGACCCAGGCGTCCTCTTAAAAGGCCCAAGCTCAGCCTCGTTCACTCACAAACACTCACTGAAAGCTCTAGCAGCTTGGAAAGTGCCAGGGACATACGGGAGGAACGGAACTGTCTGGCTTCACAGTGAGGGCCAGGGAGACAGCTCTCTCTGGGACTGAAGTGCCAGCAGATGCGTTTGCCCCTTTGTGATGCCCTCCCCGCCACACAGCCAGCAGGTGCAGGCACCAAATCTGAGTCCCCATCATTCACTAACAGGGCTCTTGTGATGACCCCTGCTCCACCCAATTCATGGAACCTCTTTCAGAGACTAATCCGCACACGTGGCTAGCCTAGGCCTGTGCCATACACTTGCCTAAATCTGTCAAAGCGCCACAAAACCAAACAAGCAGTGGCTGTCCTCGGAATGCCCTGTACTTCTTGCTAAGTGGCCCCAAACCCGGTACTAACGGCAGCCGGCCTCAGCACAACCACCCCCAGGCACCTCCAAGCCCAGCACAGGAAGCTATCAGCTGCAGATCACTTTGTAGGTCCCACCAGGTGGCCCTGGGCCAAGCACAGGCCAGCACCAGAGCTCCTCCCAAGAGGCCCAGATCCAAACATGCAGTGGCTGGCTTCGGATTCAGAGCACACCAGAGCCCTACCCAAGTAGCTCCACAAATGACTCACCCAAAGAGTGGACTCAGCAGGTGCCAGAGCATCGCTAAAGTGCAACCAGCTCCACAGGGTCAGCTCCCCAGCCAGCTCATCTGCTGTAGTCAGAGCCAGTCCTCACAGCCAGTCAGCCTGAGGGTCAACCCCACCCACTGACCTGCCAACAGCAGTCAAAGCTCAACTACACCAAGAGAGCACACACAACTCACACAAGGGGCACCCCTAGAGCACCCAGCTCAGGTGAACAGGGAGGCTGTCCCACTGGGCCCCACAGGGCACCTACTAGGTAAGGCCATTCTGTCAAACCAGGAAACATAGAAGATCTACCTGACACTCAGAAACAAACATGGGGAGGCAGCCAATATGATGAGACAAAGAAACATGTCCCAAATGAAAGCATAGAACAAAACTCCAGAAAGAGAATTAAATAAAATGGAGACAAGCAATCTACCAAATGCAGAATTCAAAACTCTGGTGCTAAAAATGCTCAGTGAACTTAGGGGGAAAATAGATGATCTCAGTGAGAACTTCAACATAGAGATAGGAGACATTAAAAAAGAGATATTCCAGGCCCTGGCTGGCATAGCTCAGTGGATTGAGCACAGGCTGGGAACCAAAGTGTCCCAGGTTCGATTCCCAGCCAGGGTACATTCCTGGGTTGCAGGCCATAACCCCCAGCAACCGCACATTGATGTTTCTCTCTCTCTCTCTTTCTCCCTCCCTTCCCTCTCTAAAAAACATAAATGAATAAAATCTTGAAAAAAAAAAAAGAGAGATTCCTGGCTGGTGTGGCTCAGTGGTTGAGCACCAGCCTACGAACCAAAGAGTTGCTGGCTCAATTCCCAGTCAGGGAACATGCCTAGATTGTGAGCAAGGTCTCCAGTGTGGGGTGCATGAGCAGCAACCACACATTGATGTTTTTTTCCCTTTCTTTCTTTGTCCCTTCCCCTCTCTTTAAAAATAAATAAAATCCATAAAAAATAAAATATATTAAAATTAATTTTTAAAGAAGAGATAGAAAACATAAAAAAGAACCAGTCAGAGACAAAGCATACAATAAGTGAAATGAAGAACACATTAGATGGAATCAACAACATATTAGATAAAGCAGAGAACTGAGTCAATGATTTAGAAGACAAAGTGACAGAAAACACCCAATCAGAATAGCAAAAAGAAAAAATAATTTAAAATTAATTAGGCCCTGGCTAGGTGGCTCACTTGGCTGGAACATCATCTCATACACTGAAAGAGTGTGGATTGAACTCTCAGTCAGGGCACACACTAGGTTGTGGGTTCAATCCCTGATCGGGGCATGTATGGGAGGCAACCAATCAATGTTTCTCTCTCACATCGATGTTTCTCTCTCTTTCTCTCCCTTCCCCTCTCCCTAAAATCAATAAACATATCATTGGGTAAAGATTTTTTTTAAATTAGGATAGTTTAAGGGGCCTCTGGGATAACATCAAGTGTAACAACATTCACATTGTACGGGGACCAGAAGGAGAAGTGAGACAGCAAGAAATTAAAAACCTCTTTGAAGAAACAGTGATGAAAAAATTTCCCTAACTTGGCAAAGGAAATAGACATACAAGTCCAGGAAGGACAGAGTCCCAGAGAATGTAAACCCAAAGAGGCCCACACCAAGGCACATCATAATTAAAATGGCAAACTTTAAAGACAAAGAGAGAATCTTAAAAGCAGCAAGAGAAAAGCAGTTAGTTAAGTACAAGGGAGTTCCCATAAAATTGTCAGCTGATTTCTCAACAGAAACTTTGCTGATCTGAAAGTACTGGCAAGAAATATTCAAAATAATGAAAATCAAAGACCTACAACCGAGATTACTCTACTCAGCATAGCTATAATTTAGAATGGAAGGACAGATAAAGAGCTTCCCAGACAAGAAAAAGCTAAAAGAGTTCATCATCACCAAACCAGTATTACAGGAAATGTTAAAGGGACTTCTTTGAGAATAAGGAAAAAAAAATGTTAAATAAGAAAATAATGTAAAAAAAATTCTCACTGACAAACACATGATAAAAGCAGTAGATTAACAGTAAAGCTAGGGCAAAGACTGAAAGGCAAAAGTAGAAAGATCATGTGTAATTACAACAGTTAAGGGATACACAAACACGCACAAAGTAAAAAATAATGACAAAAACATAAACGTGAAGGGGGTGAGTGAAAATGGTAGTGATTTTAGAGTGTGTTCGAACTTAAGCAACCATCAACTTAAAACAGACTGTTATAAACATAGCTTGGTATATCCGAAACACATGGTAACCACAAACCAAAAATCTGCAAGAGATATACAAGAAATAAAGGGAAAGGGATTCAAACACAACACTACAGAAACTCATTAACAAGCAAGAGAAGAGAGCAAGGGAATAGAAAGAAACCGAAGAGAACTGCAATCTGAAAACATTCAAGCCCCGGCTGATGTGGCGCACTGGTTTGAGTGCCAGCCTGCAAACTAAAGGGTCGCTGGTTCGATTCCCAGTCAGGGCACGTGCCTGGGTTGCAGGCCAGGTCCCCAGTGTGGGGCAGGCAAGAGGCAACCACTCATTGATGTTTCTTTCCCTCCTTTCCTCTCTCTCTAAAAATAACTAAATAATCTAAAACAAAGAAAACATTCAAGAAAATGGCAATAACTACGTACCTATGAAATGTAGTGAATGCTCCAACTGAGACACAAATGCACAAAGAGAAAGTGTACATAAAAATACAATGGAGACTTCCGGCCAAGACGGAGGTGTATGTAAACACACTGTGCCTCCTTGCACAACCAAAATAAGGACAACAGTTTAAAAACAACAACAAAAAACAACCAGAACTGACAGAAAATTGAACTGTATGGAAGTCCGACAACCAAGGAGTTAAAACAGACATATTCATCTAGACCAGTAGGAGGGGTGGAGTTGGGGAGCTGGGACTGAGAGGGCTCACAGCAGGGCAGCTGGCGGACCCCAGGCACACAAGGTGGCAGCGGGCGGACTCAGCACAGCAGCAGATTGTGGAGGGGCGAGGTGCATCCAGCCCCACATTCACGCACAAACCAGGCTAAACGGGGGAGAGAGACAGACCGAGCAACCCAGGGCCCCAGGGTGGGGAAATAAAGCCTCAAAACACTGATTGAAAACACCTATGGGGGTTGAGGTGTCAGGAGAAACTCCCAGCCTCACAGGAGAGTCTGAGAGACCCACAGGGTCCTAGAACGTGCACAAGCCCACCCACCCAGGAATCAGCACCAAAAAGGCCCAGTTTGCTTGGGGGAAACGGCAGAAGGGACTGAATTCTGACCAAGAGCAGAACAAGCGCCATTTCCCCCTCAGACCCCACCCCCACATACTGCGTCACAAACCAGCGACGTGGGTTACCCTGCCCTGGTGAAGGCTCCACCCCTCATATGTAACAGGCGCGACCAGACCAAAAAAATGGCTCAAATGAAAGAACAGATCAAAGTTCCAGAAAAAATACAAGGACAAAGAGATAGCCAGCCTATCAGATGCACAGTTCAAAGCGCTGGTGATCAGGATGCTCACAGGACTGGTTGAATTTGGTCACAGATGAAAGCTATGCTAAGTGAAATAAAGGAAAATGTACAGGGAACCAACAGTGATGGGAAGGAAACTGGGACTTGAAACAGTGGAGTGAACCAGAAGGAAGAGGGACATATCCAATCAGAAAAGAATAAAGAAACGAGAATTCAAAAAATTGAGGAGAGGCTTAGGAACCTCCAGGACATCTTTAAACATTCCAACATCCAAATTATAGGGATACCAGAAAGTGAAGAGGAAGAGCAACAAGTGGAAAGGTTATTTGAACAAATAATAAAGGAGAACTTCCCCAATCTGGCTAAGGAAATAGACTTCCAGGAAGTCCAGGGAGCTCAGAGAGTCCCAAAGAAGTTGGACCCAAGGAGGAACACACCAAGGCATATCATAATTACATTACCCAAGATTAAAGATAAGGAGAGAATGTTAAAAACAGCAAGAGGAAAGGAGACAGTTACCTACAAAGGAGTTCCCATCAGATTGTCAGCTGATTTCTCAAAAGAGACCTTACAGGCAAGAAAGGGCTGAAAAGAAGTATTCCAAATCATGAAAGGCAAGGGCCTACATCCAAGATTACTCTATCTAGCAAAGCTATCCTTTAGAATGGAAGTGCAGATAAAGTGCTTCCCAGATAAGGTCAAGTTCAAGGAGTTCATTATCACCAAGCTTTTATTATATGAAATGTTAAAGGGACTTATCTAAGAAAAAGAAGATAAAAGACATGTATAGTAAAATGACAGCAAACTCACGATTATTAACAACCACACCTAAAACAAAAACAAAAACAAACTAAGCAAACAACTAGAACAGGAACAGAACCACAGAAATGGAGATCACTCGTAGGGTTAGCAACAGGGGAGTGGGAAAGGGAGAGATGGGGAAAAGGTACAGAGAATAAGTAGCATAGATGGTAGGTAGAAAATAGACAGGGGGAGGGTAAGAATAGTATGGGAAGTGTAGAAGCTAAAGAACTTATACATATGACCCATGGACATGACCTAAAAGGGGAATGTGGGTGGGAAGGGGGTGTGCAGGGTAGAAGGGAGTGAAGGGGTGAAAATGGGACAACTGTAATAGCATAATCAATAAAATATATTTTAAAAAATACAATGGAATGTTACTCAGTGATAAAAAAAAGGAATGAAATCTTACCATCTGCAACAGCGAGTCAGACAAAAGACATACTATATTATTTCACTTATATGTAGAATCTAAAATAAAAAACAAATGAACAAACTAGAGAGTAACTTGCAGATACAAAGAACAAACTGATGTTGGCCCGATTTTGCAGGGGTGGGTAGAGGATTACGGAGCACAGACTGGCAGTCATGGAAAGTCCCGGGGGTGTAACGGGCAGCACAGGGACTACGGTCAGGAATATTGTGGTGACTGTGTCATGCCGGGGGGGTGCAAGACTTATGGGGCAATGGTCATTTCACAAGTTACATAAATTTCTAACAGGTGCGGTTCACCTGAAACTAATATAGTATTGGGTGTCAGCTGTAACTGAAATTTTTTAATTAAAAAAACAGCCAGAGGACAGACCTTCTAGAAGAAAGTGGTCAGTAAAGTCAATGAGTAAGGCATTGCGAGATCAGATCAGCTCACACCCACTGGGCGGGCGCGTGAGGGGGAAAGGCCGGTGTTGGGGGCAGGTGAAGAAGCCGCAGCGCCCGGGGCAGAGTGAGGAGGAGGAGGAGGACATGGACACAGACCACAAAGCAGTTCTAGGGGTGAGGAAGGGGCTAGGTGTGACAGCACCTGAGCACTCGCTTGGTGAAAGGAAGGTGAAGGGAAGTAAACAGAGGGAAGCGGGTGGAGGCCAGGAGAAAGCACTGAGGTGGCGGGAGCAGAGGAGCCAGAGCACGAGCAGTGGGGGGCCAGGCCCCCCCACCCCTGCTTTGGCCCAGTGGAACTTGGGACAGGAAGCTGAAGAAGCTCTTTTCCTCTGTGATGTGGGAGGCGGGCCACCTGCTGGGGGTGCAGTAGGAGGTATTGGGAAGGAGCTGAGGACAGGTCAGGAAGAGTCGGTGAGGGGATGGATGGAGGCTGGAGGGGCCTGAAGTGTTCCTGGGCGGAGTGGTTAACAGCAGACCATATGTCTGCCCCAGGCTGGGATGGGAAGCAAGGAAGAGCCCACTCCAAGGAGCTGGGTGACTGTAGGAAAAGGCAGGAGGTTGTAGTATGTGTTGGAAGCACACATGAAAGGTGGAAGAACTAAAGGATAAGGAGGGTCAAACACTGGACTGTGACATTTCAGCGGCAGAGGCGCTCCCGGGGACAGTGGGTGTCCATGGGAGTGTGCCATTTTAGTGTGCGGGCGGGGATTGCCCTCAGAATGAGGAAGAACAAAGCCAGGGCATCAGGCACTCCTCACCCACACGGTGGGAGAAGGCACCGGGGTCATGGCAGGTGGGGACTGAAGACAGACAGGTGCCCAAGTCCTCAGTGAAGGAAGTAGGAGATCAGAGGAAGAAAAGGGGGGACCAGAGTGGCAAGAAATTCAGAGGAAGCACATTTATTTGGAAGTGGGAAAAAAATGCCTGGACGTGGCGATGAGCATAAGTTATGCTGGCCCCTCCTCTGGATCTGTATAACGGGGTCTTGGGTGAGCAGAGAGCCTTGGCTCACCTGAGGAAGGGCGAGGAAGAACATTCTCCCCATGGTTGAGGGGGATTTTGTCTGTTCTCTGAAACCTCTCTTGCAGGTCAGCGCGGGGACAGTGAGGACAAAAGCACAGGCAGTGCTGAATGACAGCCCTGAAGGCCTGTCATGGGGTGAGGAGGGTGTCAGCCTGTTGGTGGGGGTGAAAGATGGCAGAGAAAAAAATGCTGGGAGCCTCATCCGCCTCATGGGATCAAGGCCTGTTTCCACGTCCTGGGAGTGAGGGCACTCGGCAGCCAGGTATCACCTGCTGCCCAAGAGAACCAAGGAAAACCCAGGCAAAAGGCTGGTTTGTGTCCCAGGGGTCTGTTGTGCCTCCCCTGATGCTTTCTCCGTGAGAAAACCTGGTCTTGTCCTGAGCTCTCTAGTTGGAGCTCTGTACTCTTGAGGAAGAGGGGTTATTTGTCCCCGGGACAGAAAAGGCTGGTTAGGTCAGGGGGGAAACCGGGCTGGGGGTTGGGGGTGTGGATGGACATCAGTAGGGGATCCTAGCCCTGAGCTCTCCTGGGACGAAGGTCCTCACCCCACTCTCTCTTCCCTAAAGGAGAACTCACCTTATTTGCTAACCTTGAACTCCTGCAGTCTTATCTGTAATCCTCAGGCCCTCTGATATTTACTTCCATGGAAAGCCAGGAGGATGTTAGTCTGTGAGGCCGGTGCCAATGGAAAAGGTGTGGAGTGAAATGCAAAAACATACACAAAGTATTTGCCTGGTACTCCCTGCACATGCCCTCCCGTTTGGCATGTGTTACAAAGGAGAGGTTGGCTTGTGTTTGGAAAAGGGAACCTTGTGGTTCAAGGCCCTAAGAGCTGACAGCTGAACACAAAGTCTCTGTGAGGTGCCTCTCGGCCCCGCCCACCATCCCATCGTCCAGCTGAACTCTCTGGGAGGTGTGCAGCGGGGGGCACTGACACCCCCCAGCCAGACTCCGCTTTCTCCCCCCAGCCCAGATCTGCCCATTCCATTCCATTCCATTCAAGTTTCTTTTCCTCTTTACTTTGACCACCAGTCTTGGTTAAACATCAAAAAGAAACAAATTACACACTTCTCAGAAACCGAAATTTTATAAAAAGGCATTTTTCTCTTATATCCATAAAATGATATAATTTTTGCAAGTATAGAAATGTGTCATAAATTATACAGAATGTTCCTTAATTACAGCTCAATGCAACTTGGTACTTTCCTCCCTCCCTGAAAAACGAGAGAGAACCAAAAAAATAATATATATAACTGTATATATATATAGATTTATATTTATATAATAGACAAACCAAATATGAAAAAAATCATTTCCTCTTTGGTATAAAAATCAGACTCTCACCTTGAGACACACAAACAGACATGATGTTGGGTTTGTAAACTGTGGCCACACGGGGTTTCCCTGCCAGGCCCCCCCCACCTGAGGCCCCACCCTGCCTCGCCGGAGCACACCTGCAGTTCCTGGCGCTCCCACATAACAGAACGTTCAAGGTCTCCGAGCTCCCCACCATTCCTGAGGACCCCCTCCACTACCAAAGACGAGGAAAGGATTCTTCCCAAGACTGATTTGGTAGCAATGAACTTGGGAAACACCTAATTTGGGGAAGAGCTCCCTAGGTGAGGACAATGGAGAGGAGGAAGAGGGGCCCGAGGCTCCAACCAATCCTGTCCGGACCAGGCGGGCCCCGAGCAGAACCTCCACCAGCCGGCACAGGGACTCTACCAGCTCCCACCAGATGCTGCGCCCGGTGGGCGGGACCTCTCGTTCACCAGACGGAAGCAGCAGAGGCCAGCTTCCCCTTTCAGGACCACCTCAGGGTGCCCAGCTTCCCCTTTCAGGCCCGCTTCAGGTCCTCGGGTATAGGTGCAGGAAATGCCAGACGAGGAGGCAGAAGGGAAGTCAAAAGGGACTCTGTTAATGGGCGTGGGTCAAAATTTAAAATGAAACAAAATCTTTTCTTTAGGACTAAACTTCACACCCAGCTTTTGGCTCCGAGGGTGACAGGACCCCTTTCCCGGGCTCCAGCCCCAAACCAGCGGGACCCACGGAGCCCAGGAGTCGATGCGTGTGTTGCGGGAGGGAGAAGCTCTTTGCTCCCAGGGTGAGGAAGAAGGCAGGACCAAACCCTCCTCTGCTCTGCCAACACCCTCCGGCTGACTGACGGGCGCCCCGCCCCATCAGCTCAGGCCCTCGGGGTTCCAGCCACGGAGGGACAGCTGAGAACCGCGGCTCCGCCCGCCCCTTCCACGCGAGCCAGGCCAGGCCGGGGCGCCCGTCAGTGCGGGACTCCTCCTCCCCCAGAGAGTGAAGACGCCAACCACAACACGAAAGTCACTGGAGGCCTCTGCCACTTGCCAAACAAAAAAGACAAAACTGAGCTAGACACAGACACAAATCAAGGAGAGACACACACGACGTGAGGGGCCCGAGGCCCCGCCAGGTCTCTGGCTTCCCGGCATGGTACATTCTTGTGTGATTCAGGAGCGGGGGCTCTGCACCCCTCTGGGGGTGGGAATAAAAAAATACAGAGACTCTCGTCTCCCTGTGGGTTCACAGGCAAGGTGGGGGCAGACCAACCTCTCACAGTTTTTTTTGTTTCTGGCTCCACGTCTGGTCCCACACTGGGGCTGGTTCCAGATGGCCCAGTCCCTACTCTGCCCTTGAGGTCTACCCCCTCCCCCTTCTAGCTAGTGGGAAGCCCCCGTACTGGGGGGGGGGGCCCAGACATTTCTGGTGGGACCAGCAGGACAGAGCCTACCAGGGAGAGGCAAGGAAGGAGGACCGGCGGCTCTCGGACACGGTCCCCCCGGCAGCTGGCCTGCCCTGTGTGCCTGATCCCCGGCACGGCCCACTTCTGGCCTTCAGCCCTTGAGGGGCTTGTCGGCGCCTCCGCTGGGGCTGCTGGCGCTGTCACTCTTCTTTCTGCGCAGGCTCTCGATCCAGCTGGAGCTGGAGCGGGTGGTGAAGCTGGAGAGCGCCAGGGAGCTGAGCCGCATGTTTTTGCCAGACATGATGAGCTCCCCGAAGCCTTCCTGGTGGGAGAAGGCGTAGCCGGAGCGCCGGGATCCCGTGCGACCCACCCGCCGCATGCAGCGGTGCTGGGCCTTCTGCTTCTTCCTCACCAGCTGGGTGTAGCGGACCTGGCGGATAGGGGTGGGGAGCACAGGGGAGGAGCCTGCATCAGTGTGGCAGCGTTGCCCACCACCCCCGAGGAGGGGCCCGAGCAGCCGGGACAGGACAGCACGGGCCATCTGTCCTGAGGAACACCACCAACACACAGGACTCACGAAGCCCAGAACTGCAGCCACTGCGTGTTGGAGCCAGAGGGCTTTCTGACACACCCGCTTCTCACCGTGTCGGAGAGGTCGGGCTTCAGGTTCAGCTTGAGGAATCGGAAAGCGACCACCGGCATGATGCAGATGACTGTGGTGAGCGCGATGGTCAGCCACACGGCGGGCTGGGCCAGCGTGTTCTGCGCGTTACCTGAGGGAGGGAGGGAGGGGTCAGAGGCCCTGGGAGCCACACAGCGACAGCGCCCGTTTCTGTTCCTGGCGGCCCCACTTTGCCAGTCCCACAACCTAAGTCCTCCCGGCTTCCTGCTCCCCCAGCAGTTATCTCCACATCTGACCCGACTCCAAACTCTCCCCAAAACTGCAGACCTGTTTCTTTAACCGTCTGACTTGACATCTCTGCTGAGCACCTAACGGGCATCTCAACTTCAAAAGACCCAAAGAGAACTCCTGTTTCCTCCACCCTAATCTGCTCCGTCTTCCCCAGCCCCGCCAGTGCCGCCCGCCAACCTCGGCTGCTACCACTGAAAGCCCTGAAATCAACTTTGACCTCTCAAACTGCTCATCCAATCTGTTGGCTCCGTTTCTAGCACCTACGGAATTCCACCGCTGTTCACCGCATTGCAAGCCACGTCGTTCTCGCCCAGATTACTGCTACAGCCCCCTCTCCTTCTACACTTTACCCTCCACAAAACGTTAAGAGTGATCCTTTCAGAACACAAGTCAGTTTATGACATTTCCCTGCCCAAAACTCTCCAATGGCTTCCTAGCACATTTAGGTTAAAATTCAAAGTTACTACTCTTGATCTATATGGACTTAAATGATCTGGGCCAACACTCATCCCCCCACAATGCCCCAGCCCTCCCCTCCGACTTCCACTCGCCTCCCCCACACACACGACCACCTCACAAGCCCCCACCTAAGGCTTCTGCATGGCCATTTCTTCTTCCTGGATCACTCCTTCCCTTTATTCAGGTTTCTCTGTGCCAGAGGCCCTTGCTCAAGAGGCTTTCACTAACTACTCTTATTCCTCTTGACCATACTTGGTATTTTTATAGGATTTATTACTTCCAGACATTGTATCTATGAACTTGTAAATTATTTGTCTCTCCCACCGAAATATGAAACCCAGGGCTGCGTCCCCAGCACCCACAATGTTTGGTGACTGAATGCCCACTGGATGAATAAATGAAAAGATCTAAAGAAAGTGCTGAAACCGAAGTGCATCTTTCACCCCATGCAGCCCAACCAGCCCCTCTTTGCCACCCCCTGCGGCCACCCTGTCACCAGTTTTGAAGAGCCTTACGCTCAGTCACTACAGTAGCTCCTCATCAGCTATCGCTGCCACATTCATTAAAGCAACCCCCTGATGCCACTCCCCGTGCACTCCTAAGGACTCCTGGCAAGTCAGACGCCGACCTAGCAGCCTGGCATGCTGACACCCCCGACGTCCTACCTGCCAGCCTCTCTTCCACTGCTTCTCAGCAGGTATTCCTGCCCTAGAAACAAGTGGCCCTTCCATACTTTCAGCTCTCCAACTTAGAACCCAACTCCCCCATCCTGGCTCCATTCACAGCAGCCTCCTGTGTGGGACTATCCCTGGTCACCCCACATGCAGTCACTTTGCTGACCATAATACCTGCCACCCCTTGACCTCCCTTGGGTCCTGACCCTGTACAGCCCAGCAGGGCTATTCTTCACTTTCGAGGACACGGAAGCTCCCTAAGGGCAGCGCCTGGGTCAGATACACCCAGCCACCCCCACAGCACCCGCAGAACATCAGTGCGCACAAGGAGCACTGAATAAATGCCCGTGGAGTGCAGACGGGCTGCCTCACCCGTCAGTCCCAGGGACGGCATGATTCCGCAGGGACTCAAGAGGAAGTCACAGAGACTCACCCACAAACCGGAACTGGTTGGGAAACATGTCAAAAAGCCCATTGCTGTGCATGGCAAAGAGAATGGCGAAGTAAACAGCCAGGCTGCCCCAGATGAAGAAGTGGTTGATGGCCGTCCAGTAGCCCGTGTCCAGCCCAATCTGCAAAAAAGCAGGAGTGTCTCAGGCAGAAGCACCCATCACCCCAAAACCTTGTCTCTTCCCCAGAACACAACACAACAGTAGTGCCCAGGGCAGCCCCAGGGACAGGAGGCTCACTGCTTCCAGAGGTGAGGGCAGTGCCTAGACTGCCTCATACCTGCACGCTGACCACAATGACCAGCGAAGTGGCCACAGTGACTGCAAAGGACTGGTAGTCGGCCAGCTGGGTTCCGTCGTCCCGGGTGGCCTCGGCAAACACCCCATAGGGGATAAAGAACATGAGAACAGAGGTGTAGATGCCCTGGGCGATGCAGATGAAGAATTCCCGCTTGTTGAAGAGGAGGTTCAGCTGGCCTGGCTCATACAGCTTAGGGTACTCCATGCTCCGCTGCTCAGGGACGTCCTGTGTGGGAGGACCAAGCCGCATGCGAGGCTCAGGGGCTGCCGTTTGGACTTGGGCAGACCCTATCCCTGCCTCCCCCTTTCTAAATTCTCTGATAGCTAGATCCAGCCTCCCGCCAACTGCCCGAAGGCAGTCTTGGCTCGGCACCCAGGAGTTATAGTTGGCTGTGCCTGTGAGGAGGACAGTCGCCGCGCCCAGCTGGAAAAGCCACCTTCCCAGGGACAACAAACTGCGGCACAAATGTCACATGCCCACCAGCACCAGACCAGTGTGACTCCTTCACAGCAGAGTCCTTATCCCCAGCCTGCCTGGCTGTCACACTCCCCCATACCTGATCGAAGACCCCCATAGCCAGGACCGGGAGGGAGGTATATACGATGTTGTAAAGAGTGATGAAATATTGGTCATAGACAGTCTGGAAAGAAAACAGGGAGCGAGAGAGGCGTAAGCATGCTGTCCTTCTGCACTACAAATCGGGCAGAGGAGGCAGCGATGTGGCAGATGTGGAATTTTTGGAATTCCCCTTCTCCTCTTTCAATAAGCATTTTTTAAATGCATGAACAACCGGACAAATGCTGGGCCCTAAGTAACAAACAGAGCAGATACAATCTCTCCCTTTAAGAAACTTACAGACAGGCAAGTGGTGGACTATGGACTACCTGGGCCGAGAAGCCGCAGAAGAAGCCAAACCAGAAGTGGACCATGGTGAACGCAAAGTTCTTGTAGAAGAAATAGCAGAGGAACTTGCACATGCGCAGGTAGGACCAGCGCCCATGCACCAGCAGGAGGCGCTGCAGGAACTTGAACTGGGAGAAGGAATAATCCGAGGCCAGGACAGCCTGGATCCCTTCTTGCCCGCTGATGCCCACACCAATGTGAGCCGCTGCAGAGACAACAGGGAACGAGAGGGTGAAGGTGGCCTCACACTCCAGAATTCCACCAGCTTACAGCCCCTCTCCGTGAGTCCCTCCCACCCAGTCCGCACACCTTCACAGTCCACACTCACTTTTGATCATGCTGACGTCGTTGGCTCCGTCCCCAATGGCAAGGGTCACAGCCTTCTTGTACTTCTTAACCAGTTCCACCACTTGTGCCTTCTGCAACGGGGTCACTCGGCAGCAGATGACAGCTTTGCAGGCACAGGCCGTCTCCAGAAACTCCAACTCCATGTCTGCCTCTAACGCGTGGGCCTGCGACACAGAGAGCCCTGAGAGAGCCCCAGTCTTCCCCGGACAGACCGGGAATCAGCCCCACCCAGTCGCCTTAAAGACCACAGCTCCTCTGAAGTCGAGGGAAATGAGACCGAGGTAGGATACAAAAGCCGTACAGAGAGAAGCGCTCTCTGGAAAGACCCTGCCCGAGCTAAGGGTGGCAACACTTACCAGGCTGTGCCCATTGATGACGAGAGCGTATTCCCCAGCGACGGCTTCCAGCACAGACGTTTTCTCATGGTAAGCGAAGCCATTGCCCACGGAGCGGGACGGGTCCATCATCTTCTCCCGGGCTTTCCTATGAAGGGGAAGTGGAACTGTGGTCCCCAGGACAGAAGAAGGGATTCAAGCCCATAGGAGCCCAGGAAGCCCTGCCCGGCCCGTGTTCACAGAGCAGAGCACCTGCCAGCCTAGGCCTGTTTACCTGAGCTCCTCCCGCACTTCTAGCACGGTGTGACCGGTGACGACAAACACCTCTGACATGTCATCCGTCAGCATCTTGCAGGAATAGCCAATGTTCACAGCTGTTTCTACCAAGAGAGAAGGCAGGAGCTACAGGCAGGCCCCTGACAAAGTCAGCACTCTCTCCTGCCTGACGTCCCAGGCTCATGCAAGGGTCCAGCGGGCTGCTGTCCAGATGCAACTACCTCTGCCCTGCTGGACTCTCACCTTGTTTGTCTCCGGTTAGCACCCAGATCTTGATGTTGGCCAGCGTTAGGAGAGCGATGGTCTCTGGCACCCCTTGCTGAAGCTTGTCCTCAATGGCCGTTGCTCCCAGCAACTGAAATACCACAAGGGTCCCTAGCACAAGAGTTCCTGCCACAAGAGTCCCAGGCAGGAGCCTCCCTCACTCACCCTTGACCCATTCTATAGCCCGTACCATCATGTCGCTTTCAATTTCCTCGTACACGCTGGCTAGCCTGTCCTCCCAGCTGTCCCGGGCCAGGCTGGCTTGGAGTCGTCTATCGGCCCACTCCTCATAGTACTCCTCATCCAGGTCCTTGTAGGCGAGGACCAGGGTCCTCAGCCCTTCCCCTGAATATTCCTGGAGACCGAACCAAGAAAGTCACCCCTTACCCTCTTGCACAACACCGAACCGTCCCGTGCCCCCTCTGCTCACACCCACATTCAGGTGGTCGATGGTGGCGTTGAGCAGCTCGTGGGTGGAGTGATGCAGTCGGTCCAGCAGGATCGTGTCAGCCCCTTTGCAGTAGAGTCGGATCTTGCCCTCTGGGTTCCGCACTGAGTGAAGCAGGGGGAAAGTCCCAGGAAAATTCAGGCAGGTGAAGACGCCAACTGGGGTCACCCAAACCACACCTCCCCCCTTCTAGGACTATATGATGCCCCGAATTCTCCAGCACCTGGTCCCAGCCTCACCTATAACTGACATCCGCTTTCGGATATTGTTGAAGTCCAGGATGGCCAGCAGCTGATAGGTGATGGCTGTGCCCATCTCGTGGACAGTGATGGTCTTTGGGGTACGAGAGCGGAACACAAAACCAAAGTTTCTGGCTGCAGTGACCAGGGCTCCCTCGTCTGGGGACTGGGCCTTGTAGTACAGCTCCCCTGGGAGGGGAGGAAGAGCATGCGTGGTATGGGTGGCCGCCCTCTCAGCCACGCACCCTGCCCAGGAGGCCCAGGCTGGCCACGGCGGGGAGAGTGCAGGCCCGCTCTGCAGCTCACCTTCATTCTTCTCCTCTGACATGACGGTGTGACACAGGGAGAGGAGGCGGAAGAATTCGTGTATGTAGGGGTCCCCCATCTTGACAGCCTCCAAGAGGGTGGGGTCCCAAAATAAAAACTTCTTGTCGGCCAAAGGATTGAAGGAGAAGTCGACGGGTTCAGGCCTCTGTGGCAGCTAGGGGGACAATTAGGGAAGAGTGGGTCACCAGGCGTATCACAGGGAAGGGGCCGTCCCTACTCTACGGTTCCCTGCTCTTCCAACTCTCAGGCAGAAAGCCTAAGATCCTGTCCACTGTGGACCTCAGAATTCCCACTACTGCTGGCCATTCTTCCTTAAAATACCAATTTCCTGCCCTGACCAGGGTTGCTCAGTGAGTCGGGCATCATTCTGCAAACTGAAAGGTCACCAGTTTGATTCCTGGTCAGGGTACAAGCCTGGGTTGTGGGCCAGGTCCTGGTTGGGGGTGTGCAAGAGACAACCCATGTATCTCTCGCACACTGATGTTTCTCTCCCTTTCACCCTCCCTTCCCCTAGCTCTAAATATAAATAATTAAATTATTAAGATATTAATAAGATGTAAACTTAATAAGATATTAAGATTTTATTTTTTTATTTTTTAGAGCAAGGGGAAGGGGAGCAGAAAGAGAGGGAGAGAAGCATTGATGTGTGAGAGATACATTGAACGGTTCTCTCTCGTATGCCCCAACCAGGGTCCTGGACCGCAACCCAGGCACGTGCCTGGGTTCAATTCCCTATTGGGGAAATTGAACCAGTGACCCTTCAGTTCACAGGCTGAGGCACACCAGCCAGGGATGTTCTGTTTTTAATGTTTACTGATATGAAGAGAGAGGAAGGAGGAGAGAGAGAAAGAAAGAAACATTGATGTGAGAGAAAAACATCGACTGGTTGCCTCCTATATGCTCCCCGACCAGGGACTGAACTCGCAACCCAGATATGCGACCTGATCAGGAATCAAACCCCCACCTTTTTGGTGTATGGGACGACACTCAATCAGCTGAGCCAGCCGGACAGGGCAGGTACCATAAGCTCAACTGGAATACGGCATAACTGTGGAGGCTGGACCTTACCTCTCCCAACTCAGCTCTGTGTTCCAGCACATCAAACACGTCACCTACACACAGCCAGGACAGAGGAGAAGCAACATCAGAGCGGGAGTTCCCTCAGAGCAAGGGGAGAAACCGCTGGCACAGACCCCCCTGCAGGCACCTGAAACCCACAGCCCTAATCAGTGAGCACATGTCACACAGATTCACACTGTTAACTAAAGGGACAGGCAGCGAGAGGCACCTGGATCCTCAGGACCTGCTCCCCACCCCCGTCCCTGTGGCCCCCACCAACGTGCTCGCCTCCCGGGACAGCTCCCAGTGTACAGCCCACCCCGAGGGCTCCCAGGCCTCCTAGGTGCCTTTCCCCCTTGAGGCCGGCACACAGACGAGGCCTCGAACACCAGCTGGAAGGCCGGGGTTAGTACAGAGAGCAGTAATAGAAAGGGCTCCCACTTCACAGAAGTCAGGCACCACACGCCCTGCCCCAAGCCATCCCAGCAGCTCAGCCACAAGGCCCCTGTCTCGGGGCCACACTCGAAAGACCATCATCACATTCCAGAGACTCACAAGGCCCCTGAACAGCAACACAAGGTGAGTCTACCACTCCACCGAGGCAGCCAAGATCCAACCTGGCCAGGACACCCAGAGGCCAGTGTCTCGGGCTTCACTTCAAACAGCCAAGGAGCTCCCCGACTGCCCAGAGCTGGGAATGGGTGAGAGCGTCAGCACAGGGCGGGGAGCGCCGCCGCTGTCTGCTTCCTGACACGGGGCACAGAGCAGGCCCTTTCGAGGCCCCAGAGACCCCAACAGAAAAGAAGCAAAACCCAAACGTCAAGACAACTGTGGGAGCCCCAGGACCACTCTCCTTCCAGGAAAGACGCGAGCCCCCGTGCCCGGCGGCGCCACCTACCATAGCTGCGGCCGTTGATGGAGCACTTGCTGAAGACCATGATGTTCTGGGTCAGGGTGCCCGTCTTGTCGGAGAAGATGTACTCCACCTGGCCCAGCTCCTCGTTCAGGGTGGTGGTGCGGGCCTCCGCAGGTGTCCGCTTCTTCATGCAGAACATCTTCTTGTCCCAGTTGATGAAGTAGCTGTGGCCCAGGCGAATGACCTCCACACTGCACAAGGGACAGGGGGTAAGGCTTGGTGGGCAGGAAAGGGGGTGCCCCACCCACGCAGGCCTCTGCTGCAGGTGCTCCGGCTGGGGAGAAACGGTGACACGGTGACACCCGGACATGGGAACCTGGGTGGGGAAGGGCAAGGAGAGCCTGAAGGTGGAGCCAGCCACATAGAGCCGGCACAGAAACCCCCGACCCGACCCTCTGACGCTCTCCAGATGAAAAGGTGCAAAGGGTCTGGACAGGCGGGGCGGACAGCACAGGCAGAGGAGGAAGAGGGGCCGGAGACAAGGCGCTCAACCAGTGCTTACCTCAGGACTAATAATACAGAAACCATGCAGAGAAAACAAGAGAAAGTGCGAGACGGAAGGGAGAGAAAAAAAGAGAAAAATAATGAGGGCGCTGCACATGCCACAGCAACACAGGTGCCACCTCAAAAGGGGCCACAGTGGGGAGAGGAAGCCAAGAAGGCTCAGCCCACTCCTCACTGCGCGAACACAGCTGACACTCGCCTTCCACCTGGCTCAGGGCTCTGCAGCCCCGACGCTCCGGCCTGTGGCTTTCCGAGAGAACTTGAGACTAACTGAAAGGCCAACTCAGGAAGGGAGTGGGGCCTCAAAAAGCTGGGAAATAATACCAGTTCACAATGGCACGGTGCTTTCAACAACCCCGGGTGTGCTCACACCCTCCCCTTTGCTAGGTGTTTCCTCTGGAACAGGGACTGTCAATGTGCTTCAGAAACGGCCCTTTGTTTAGGCCCAATATAGCCGAACAGTGGGGCCACACGTGGAACCCTGCATCTGACCTAGGGCTGCTGTCAGGACCCAGTCACCGGGCAAAAAATGAGCTGGCTGGAAATATCTTCATGGCCTTCTCCCCACTCAGCTGACCAAGCCCCACTACCCTCCCCACCCCCACCTCCCCCAAACACACACACACACAGTTTGATGAGACTTAGAAGGAAAACTTTCCTAGGCTTGGATACAAAACACGGACAGCAAAGCCCAAAGGCAGGGAAAAAATTAGGTTAGAAGCAAGAAAACATTTCAACAGTGCTGAAGAATCAGAGTTACGATGATGATGGACATGTTACCACCCAATATTTGTAGGGCAATTTAATTTTTAAACTATTTCCCAATCTAGTATCTTACATCAAGACATCCCTATGAGAAAGGTGGACCTTTACTATTACTTCCATCTGACACAAGAAAACTGAGGTCTCCAGTGACTGTGGGATTACCTGAGGTCACATGACTAACGAGAAGGCAGGGCCTGACCACGCACCTCTGAGTCTCCTCTTAATGTTCTAGAAAAGCCCTCGGCACAGCAACCTGTCTCCTGTCAGTGCCATCAGCCCTGGGGCTAGGGGGCTGGTGGGCAGGTTTGGGGACTCACTGGGGAAACTGTGAACAAACAGTGGCGTAAGGGAAGAGTTCTCAGACTTCATGAAGCATCTCCTTAAAAATGCTGCAGGTTCACTTATCTCAAGTGCAAGGAACTCCATACAAAAGACAATTTCTTCGGCCACTCTTCCTTCCTCCTCTTGCACCCCCTCCTCCTGTTCATTGTCCAGGCCGTTCACGCCTCTCACCTCAAGCGTCCCAGATGCCCCCTGATCCACACGCACCACTGCCTGCCAACACTTCCTAAAGGACTCTTTAGAGTTTCTTCTTAAAGAATCATTTAATGGTTTACTAAGTACGAAGGCCAGAGGCGAAGATTCAAGCCCCCCACAGCTGGGATCGAACTTACGTTCCCAGCCCTCTGGCCCACAGCCGAACTGTCCTGTGACCATTCCTCGGTCCCCATTGCTGAGCCTGTGTTTCTAGGCTCTTCCCCAGGCTGTACTTTCACCCAGCCCAGCGACCACTCAAAGCTTAGTTCAACGGCCACCTCTTCAGAGAGTCCTCTGGGATTAACTGCATGGGGAGCGATGCTCTTCCACCTCTCGTGGCACTTTGCGCCGCCCACATGGCGTCTCAGTGCCTGACGCTGTCTGCACCTCCTTCCTCCACCAGTCTGCCGCTCTCCAAGGCAGAGGCCGTGTCCCACTTCTCTGTGCCCCTTCTTGCTGTGCACATCCGACTGCAGGCAACATCGCTTCTATACTCGCCCCCATTTTATTTTATAACGTCCCTCTACTAGACTGAAGTGCCTGGGGGGAAGGAGTTCCATTGCTAATACGTCTTTGTCAGCGCCAAACACCTAACATGCTTCTGTGCACAAAGCCGGCATGCAGCAAACACGTGCCCAATACAGGGACATGGTTTTCATTCTGCACAGTCCAAAGTGCCAGGAAGCTGTGGTGAAGTTAGCTCTGCACGCAAAGATAAACAGGTAACGTGAAATGTTCACAGCACAGGAAGAAGAGGATGCACGTTCCCTCTCGAGGGTTTCACCTTCACAGACAAGAGAAGTTTGCAAGGGACCACCTGAGCTCCCTGGAGAGACTCCAGGCATGGAAAGCACATACCTGACATACAGTGATATGGGCACAACGGTGTTGAGGATGATGATGTAGGACCAGAAGGAGAGGAAGCCAGAGAAAAAGGCACTGTCCACCGCCTCATCCCAGGGCAGGTAGACCTGGAAGCGCATCCCGACCTCGTGCTCCCAAATGGCATTGCCGATGGCCAGGATCACCCCCATGCAGACCAGAAATCCAAAAATCTGGGGAGGAATGAGAGACAAAGGTAAGGTTGCCACGTAGGAAGCCCTCCGAATCCAGTATATCCTTGAAGGTCATCACTCATACCTGAACCCTCAAAAGCTCACACATCACCCTAGCTTGTGTGGCTCAGCTGGTTGGGCACCATTCCGCAAACCAAAGGGTCATGGGTTCGATTCCTGGTCAGGGCATATGACTGGATTGTGAGTTTGGTCCCTGGTTGGGACAAGTACAAGAGGCAATAGGTCAATGTTTCTCTCTTGCATTGATGTTCCTCTCCCTTTCTCCCTCTCTTCCCCTCTCTTTAAAATCAATAAGCTTGTCCTTGGGTGAATATTTGGGGGGAAAAAAAGTTCAGGCAGCTTTAAAAATGGTGGCATGCGCTAGTGGGAAGAGCCCAGACTGGTGACAGGTTCTCGTCTGCCGCTGACCATCGTGGCCTTCTCTCTGAACGCTTCCCCATCTGTGTGATGGGGAAGCTGAAATAGTTGTGCAGCTCCCATCTGACATCCTGGAACCCTGACGAGGCCCCCACGGTGGTAGAAGTGGCGGCAAGCTGCTTTCAACACACCAAAAACGCTCACTGGGAGTCCCGCGTTCACCTGAGCTAAGCCTCCATGAGTCAACAACACACCACCACCACCACATTTCTGATGTGTTTATTACCTCACACAGACTGCCCCCTACCTTCTTGAAACGGGGGCAGGGGATGTATTTTCATAGATGTGGGTTTCTTGATAGCCAAAAATTTTATAAAGCTTAGAGTCCTTGAAGAAAAATCCTAAGAAAATTTTGAAGGTTAAAAGAAAAAATTGAGACCACTGTCTGATTCCAGATATCTATTTGCCAAGTTGCCTCTACTTTTTTATTTTATTTTATTTTTTTATTTGAGAGAGAGAGAGGTGGGAGGGGCTAGAGAAACATCAATTTGTTGTTATGCTTATTTACGCATTCCTTGGTTGCTTCTTTTATGTACCCTGACTAGGGATGGAGCCCGCAACCTTGGTGTATCAGAATGACACTCTAACCAATCGAGCTACCTGGCCAGGGCGCCAGCTCAGCTCTTGATGCTTTGGAACCAAACAGGAACCATCCTGGTACCCAAGGACCACCAGGGGATGATATGAGCCACTTCGTGATTGACTTGACCACTCTCCCGCAGGCGGGGTTTCCACAAGAACTTTAAGGCCAGGGTGGAAACTGTCTCACCAGAGGCTGGCCCCAGCCTTCCGCAAACTGGCCTGTGGAGGGCAGGCAGCAAGCAGTGGGGGCGCAAGAAGAGGAGGGGAGCAGGGAAGAAGAACCCAACAAGGAGCTCAGATTTCTAGCCAAACAAGAGAGGGATTCAGGAATCGCCAAAAACGAAAACAGAAACATTTCCTTTGGGATCCTTCACTCTTAGAAGTTGGGGAAAAGACCCCATTAGACCCCATTCTCCATCCTCCAAATGGAAATTCTTCCTTTGATTCCTCCTCCATCCCCATGAAGGCCTCCTTGTCTCAGGCAAAAGCAAACAGAAGGTCACGTGTTACAGCAAACAGAAAGTCATCATCATAACTGGAATCCAGAGAAGGGAAGACTTGTTTTAGCTTTAAGTTGTTGATTCACACATGTTCCAAAGGTTTTTTTAAATATCTTTCAAGTCTAAAAGGAGCCTGAAATAAACACTGCCTTTGGGTGGCTAACCTGCCAGTGGCTTTTACAGCCAAAACCTGAAGCTTGGCTACTGATCGGGGAGGAGATGCGAGCAGGGGAAAGATCCAGAGAGAACCAGAAGGGCAGGGCAGGGAACCACGTGTGGGAAGCCTTACCCAGAGCACCAGGGTATTCATTAGGCGATCAATACTAGTTCTCTTGAATTTTGTTCTGCCGCTGTTCTGCATCAGCTTAGTGTCGGGACCTACGAAGGAAAGGGGAGGGCCAGGAAAGCCAAATAAGGAAACTGCCTCTGGGCTTCTACCCCAGTCCCCAGACGACAGGACATCAGGCTGCACAGGAGGCTTGGATTTGGGGCTGGAGGTTTTTTAGCTTTAGCATGGCACCGGTCCACTCAGCCTCCTCCCATATCCCTGAGGAGGGGGTGAGGAACCAACTCTTCCCCTTCTCTCTTTGGATCCTAGGAGGCTCACCTGCGAAGATGACCAGCCCGAAGCACCACTCGGTGTTTCGCAGCACACAGCCCCGCAGCAGCATGTTCTGGTTGCTCAGGGGGAACTTGTTCTCCTTCCAGTAGAGAGTTCCACTGAACTTGTCCAGCTTGTTGTTGGGAGGTTCGCAGATCACTTCACCTGCATGGAAGACAAGAGTGCCACTGCTCAAGGTGCAGGCTTGACCATCAGACAACAAAACAGAAAAGGGGGCTGAGGGAGAGGGTGTTAGCACACGGGCCCATCCAAACACTGCTGCTGGGACTGTGAGCTGATGGGGAGGAATGAGGCAATATGAACTAATGTTAAGAGTACACGTACCCTTGGGCCTAGGAATTCTATTTTGAGTGCTCTATTCTACAGAAACAATAGCTGAGGTCAAAATTTTTATTTAAGTATTATTTGAATAGGAAAAGACTGGAAACAACTGCAGAGTCAGGGAATAGTGGAATAAATTATGATACATCACTTCTGTGAAACAATATGCAGCTATTAAAAAGAATGGGTAGAGACTTCCAGCCAAGATGGAGGCATAGGTAGATATACTTTGCTTCCTCACACAACCAAAAGAAGGACAACAACAAATTTAAAAACAAAAAATAACCAGAACTTGCAAAAAATCAAACTGTATGGAAGTCCAACAACCAAGGAGTTAAAGAAGAAACATTCATCCAGACTCATAGGAGGGGTGGAGGTGGGCAGCTGGGTAGAGAGGACTTGCAGCAAGCTGGCGGTCGTGGACTGGGTGGTCCCACATTCACATGCAGATAAACCGGGAGGAACAACTGGGAATGAGCCAGACCTCAAGACCCAGGGCTCCAGTGTAGGGAAATAAAGCCTCAAAGCCTCTGACTGAAAACACCTGTGGGGGTTGAGGCAGCAGTGGAAGAAACTCCCAGCCTCACAGGAGAGTCCACTGGAGAGACCCACAGGGTCCTAGAATGTACACAAGCCAACCTACCCAGGAATCAGCACCAGAAGGGCTCAATTTGCTTGTGGGTATTGGGGAAAGTGGCTGAAAACCGGCAGAGAGCACAGCAAGGGGCACTGTTCCCTCTCAGACCCCTCCCCCACATACTGCGTCACAACGCAGGGAGGTGGGTTGCCCCGCCCTGGTGAACACCCAAGGCCCCGCCCCTTGCACGTAACAGGCACAGTGAGACAAGAAGTATGGCACAAATGAAAGAACAATCAAAGTTCCAGAAAAAATACAACTAAGTGGCGAACAGATAGCCAACCTATCAGACACACAGTTCAAAACACTGGTAATCAGGATGCTCACAGAAATGGTTGAACATGGTCGCAAATTAGAAGAAAAAATGAAGGCTATGGAAAAGTAAAATAAAGGAAAATATACAGGGAGCCAACAGTGACAGGAAGGAAACTGGGACTCAAATCAACAGTTTGGAGCAGAGGGAAGAAATAGACAATCAACCAGAACAGAATAAAGAAACAAGAATTCAAAAAAACGAGGAGAGGCTTAGGAACCTCCAGGACATCTTTAAACATTCCAACATCCAAATCATAGGGATACCAGAAGGAGAAGAGGAAGAGCAAGAAATTGAAAATTTATTTGAAAACATAATGAAGGAAAATTTCCCTAATCTGGCAAAGGAAACAGACTTCCAGGAAGTCCAGTAAGCTTAGAGAGCCCCAAAGAATTTGGAACCAAGGAAGCACACACCAAGGCACATCATACTTACATTAGCCAAGATTAAAGATAAGGAGAGAATCTTAGAAGCAGCAAAAGAAAAGGAGACAGTTACCTACAAGGGAGTTCCCATCAGACTGTCAGTTGATTTCTCAAAAGAGACCTTGCAAGCAAGAAGGGGCTGGAAAGAAGTATTCCAAGTCATGAAAGGCAAGGACCTACATCCAAGATTACTCTATCCAGCAAAGCTATCCTTTACAATAGAAGGGCAGATAAAGTGCTTCCCAGATAAGGTCAAATTAAAGGAGTTCATCATCACTAAGTCTTTACTATACGAGATGTTAAAGGGACTTATCTAACTAAGAAAAAGATTAAAAATATGAACAGTAAAATGACAATAAACTCACGACTATCAACAAATGAACCTCAAAATACAAAAACAAACTAAGCAAACAACTAGAACAGGAACAGAATCACAGAAAGGAGATCACATGGAGGGTTATGGTGGGAGAGGAGAATGATAGAAAAGGTATAGGGAATTAGAAGTATAATTGGTTGGTACAAAATAAGGGGAAGTTAAGAATAATATAGGAAATAGAGAACCAAAGAACTTACACACACAATCCATGGACACAAACTAAGGTGGGGGAATGCTGATGGGATTGTGGGTGCAGGGCAGAGGGGAATAAAGGGGAGGAAAAAAATGGGACAACTGTAATAGCATAATCAATAAATATATATATATTTTTTTTTAACTTTCTTCTTTTTTTTCAGATTTTATTTATTTTTAGAGAGGGAATGGAGGGAGATAGAGAGAGAGAAACATCAATGTGTGGTTGCTGGGAGTTATGGCCTGCAACCCAGGCATGCACCCTGGCTGGGGATCGAACCTGCGACACTGGTTCGCAGCCCGCGCTCAATCCACTGAGCTACGCCAGCCAGGGCTAATAAATATATATTTTTAATTAAATACTTTTGAATTTTATTGTTATTCAAGTACAGTTTTCTGCCTTTTCCCCCCCTCCCCTCCCTACCACTCCAGCCCTCCCTCAGTAAATATATTTTTAAAAAGTAAGTAGTGGGTGGGCCCTGTCTGATGTGCCTCAGTGGACTGAGTGCCAGCCTGCAAACCAAAGGGTCACGGGTTCAATTCCCAGTCAGGGCACATGCCTGGGTTTCAGGCCAGGTCCCCAGTAGGGGGCATGTAGGAGGCAACCACACATGGATGTTTCCCTCTCTCTCCCTCTCTTGCCCTCTCTAAAAATAAATAAAATCTTAAAAAAAAAAGAACAGGTAAATTTCCTTTTATGGTGATATAAGATTATGAGGGTGAATTTAATTGGTAAAGAAAGGCAGGTGGCAGAGAACTTGGTACAGTATAACCCCATTGATTTCTGTTCAAATGTTTGTATAAACATAGAAAAAAGTATGGATAAAAACACACTCAACTGCCAGCTAATCTGGCTACCCTAAGAAAGGTAGAACTGGAGAGCAGAAGAGCTTTTTCCTATATACACTGCACAATTACCTTATTAAAAGGAACATATATCACTATTCTAAGCTGAATAAGAATAAGCTGAAATTCTCTCAATATGCACAGCAAGGAGGAGTTATCACCTGTTAAGTTCTCTTGAAATGACCATCGATTCAAAAATAAGTGGTAGCCACCTGGCATTCCTGACACCACCACTGCCCCCACCCCACACACACAAAAAGGGAGGTGTGTAATCACAGCAAAAGTCAAAAGAAGAAAATGCAATTTACACCCCAAAACCCAACCACCTCCTCTTCCTGAAAGCTACTTCTCCAAAATTACTCACCGTCAAACTTGGCAAGTTGACTGATGTCTCCCAGCTCCGAGGTGACTGGAATCGCCTGACGCACTTTCATGTTGGTCTCTCTGGAAGGACAGTGCACCTGAGTCCTGGCTCCTTCCCTTCCCCTAGGTCCCACCCAGGGGCACCTGACCACGGGGCATCCTGCCCCATGCATTACAGGGTGGGCAATACTTCTATCCATCCGAAGTCTTGCTTCCCTGAAGTTTTCCAAAAGGAACACATCCCAGCCCTGGGAAACTCTTTCAAAAATGCTTTTTACCCCTACGGAGGCAGAAGGAGAAGTGTGACACTGAGCATGCTACTCACCCATCGAGCTCTGCTGTCTCTATGTAACACAGCCCATGAGGCTCACTGCTGGAAAGGAGGAGGAGATCCGCCTACAGAGAAAACCTAATGAGAAACCCGAAGACCCAATCCTCCACCCCCAGTGGACTCTCTGATGACCCCTCCTTCCACCAAGCATTCTCGGCTTGCTCAGCCCCAAGTATGTGGATGGCCAGAAAGGAGTCACTCCCAAAATGACACAGAAGCTTCCCATTCAAAAAAGTTTCCTTCCTAAGGTGGTTAAGAGGCAGCAGTAAGCCAGGAGAGACTCATCCTCTCTGCCACAGAAAGGAAAGTGTGCTGCAGGCCTAGAGGAGCACCGTTCCCTTACCGCCACGAACTGATTGTTTTCTAGCTTGATGATGTCACCGACACAGACGTTCATCCACTGCTCCTGCTGGAGGCTGAGCCAATGAAAAGGCCGGGAGGAGGCTGTCAGTGGCTACAAACGTTCCCAGGAACCCCTTTCCTCCCAAGGCCCTCAGTCTCCAACAGGAACTCACATTCCATTGATCAGCACCTGAGACTGACGGTTATTCACCTGGTTATCACTCTTGTGGCGGAACTGAAAAGAGAAAACTAAGAAAGGTAAGACACCTTCTCCTGCTCCAAGGAATTTAGATGATTAGTGGAATGCAGAGCATGCTAGGTACCACCGGTTCACACCTGTTCACAGATCTACTGTCTCTCTGCCTCCCCCTCCCTACTCTGGGCCAAGATATGAATCCAGCTGGACCAGGTAAGGGATGGCAATGAAAACAACTCACATAGTCATCAGTGGCATCTTTAACAGCTGTGATGGTGAGGACAAGAACCAAAGGCACGATGGTGGTGAACCAGGACAGGGACGATATCTGGGGGATCAACTGAAAAGAGGAAAGAGAAGGCGTGCCTCTGAGGCCCCATTCTATGCTCTCTTTGCCTCTCGACCTTTCTTTTCCTTGACTGCATGCGGCTTTGTGAGTTGCAAAGGGTCTGCGGCAGGTCACTTACCTGCAGAATGAGAAGGAACAGGAAGTAGGTATTGGCAACTTCCTGGAACTGCTCAAAGAGGTTGACAGGCAGGAAGGTGAGAATATTGTACTTGGAGGTCTTGATGCAGTTACTCTGTGGCAGTGGGAGAGAGGACAATGAGAGGGCCTCCAGCCCCAGCCCAGAGCCAGACCGAGGCTGCCTCCTCCACCTCCACTGCCCCAAACCTCAGCCCCCAAAAGCCAGCAACCACAGGTGTAGGAAGGGCAAAAAGCAGATGAGAAGAAAGTCTCAAGGGGTCAATGTAACCGCTTCAATGACAGGTGAAGGCATGAAAAATGCAGCACAGCAGCAGATGGAGAGCGGTGAGGAGGCTGCCTTCCCCGCCCCTACGCACTCTCCCAGTCAGCCTCAACCTAGCCGGGTCTGAACAGGTGGTCTGAAGCCACTCACCGCATACTGGAATTTCTCATTGTACTCTCGGTCGTTGGCCCGCGCCCTCCTTTCTTCTTCTGCAACAGAATGATGCTGCAGTCAGGAGGAGCGGAATGAGGCCGGGCCCAATAATTCGTCAGGCCCACCCCACTTTGTGGGGTTTCCACCAAGGGTCCTTGGTTAATTCCACAGTACAGAGTCTTAAAGAGTTAGCGCCACTCCTGAGGTGTCACTAAATTCTTTCGCTAGCCTGACTGCTGGGCTCTGTGGGCATTACATTCACAAGACAGGAGCCTTCTCCTCTTCCCAGGAACCGTCAAGGTCTTCCACTGGGGGCTCTCAGGTCCTTTCCCCATCCCTTTAATTAACGTCTTAGGTATGAATGTCTTGGGAATTCCCAGAGGAACAGCAACTGGAGACACACAGCTTCCTTCCCCTGGGAACCCCGGTGGATCTGGCCATGGTCCTGTCCCCCTCTGACCTGGGGGTGGGGCAGGTGATGAGACAGAGGGTCACGGTGTCCTGGAACTGCTCTGCGGCAGTATCCCAGCCCCACGTGCAGTCCCCCCTAAAGGAGCCTCTGCTTGTCACATGTCACCAGCAGCAGCTTCTGACTGGCCTACAATGACATCACCTTATTTTAAAGCTCATCTTCAAGTAGAAGGGGGGTCAGGGATATGGGTCACGCAGACTGAGACAGACATGAAGGAGGCAGGAATGGGGTATACTGGAAACAAATGCTCTGGAACGGTAACCCTTCTTGTGCCATCTGCACACATTTCCCCTAAATAACACATCTGCCACTGACTGAGTGACAAATGACCTACACCTATCCTAAACCTCCGCAGAGCCGGGACTGCAGGCACCAAGTTCAGGTACAGAACATGGGGTGTCTTATGAAGGGTTCTCCAGCCCATCTCCCAGGGTCACGACTATCACAGGCTGAAGAAGGGCGCATCCTGGTTAGACAGTAAACATAATGCCTGGATCCCGTCCAGAAGCCAAAAGCAGCATCCCAGACCCCTTCCCTCATCCCCTCCCAAGACCCCTGCAGAGCACACTGCAGCAGCAAAACCTTAGACCACAGCACCCCTGCCTACCCAGCGCGCTCCCACCCTGCATCGTCACTTTACTCTCAGAAATTTCTGACCCTCTGGCTGAGCCCTCTCTGGAGTCACCAAATACCATGCAAAAAGACAGGCAGGGACCGGACCCTTCGGAACCAGTACCTCTAGGTCTAGAAAGGAGAGGAACGGGGAAAGTTAGGGAAGGTTGAGGACAAGCAAATGTGAAGATTAGGAGAGGAAAAATTATGGGCTCGGGTAAACACGGCCAGTCGCTGCCTCCCGTTACCTGTCCCCCAAGAGGGCTTCTTTCGGCTCCAGGAGGGGGGCGCCCCGGCCCGGGCCCACTTCTCTGGCATCTCCTTGGGGACCGTCATGATCCCGGTTAGAGCGGGGAAGGGCGGCCTGTTTGTCGGTCGGTCCTTGGGCTCAGCCGCGCCGATGGGGCGGCCCCCCGGGAAGGCGCAGGAGCTGTGGCCACTCAGAGGGGAGCTCGGGCCGTCGGGCGCGCACCCCACCTGCCGCCCCGGCCATTCTCTCGGCCTCCCTCACCCGGGGACGCCACGCTGTCAACTGCGCCGCGGCCGCAGGTTGGAGTGGGCCCGGGACCCGGTGAGCGGAGTGGTCCGGAGCCTAGCCGGCTCGCGCGCACCCGGGCTCCGCCCCCACCCGCTCCCACCCGCTCCCCTCCGCAGGGCCGCGGCCTGCCAGCGCCGCGTAGGCGAAAGCTCTCGCCCAGCCCCGCCTCCCGGCCCGGCCAATGCGGGCGAGGGGAAGACGTTGTCGGGGGCAACCGCATTCGTCCCACCCACCCCGCCCACAGGAAAATGAGAAGGACCCGAGTGGATGGAAAAGGGAGGGGAGAAAGGAGGGAGACCTGGAGGTGTGAGGACGGAGGAGAGTAGATGGGAACAGCTCCCCAGCCTCTACAGGCCAGGGAACAGGAGCGCCAGGTGCCCACAGATAACAGTGGTCTATGCGTCTAGGGGTGAGGGGCAGGTATTCAGCACCCTCCCAGAGAACCTAGCTCAGGGATCAAGGAAAGAATTCGGTTTCCTAGGATCCTGCCGGGATGGGTAGGAGTACCAAACCACCCTCCTTCAGAGTCATTGCCAGGTGTCCCTCTCCCCTTTGCTCCCTGAGCCATAACACCCACTCGTGATACCCACGGCAACAGGCCCCCCACCCAACTCCTGCCTGTCTTACCTGGGGGGCGCTTTTTTGCACACAATGCCATCTCACCCAGCAAGGTCCCAGCAATCCCATGGGAGACCCTGAAGGAAGGTGACACGTGCATGAGGTCAAGAACCTGAGGGCGACCCTTCATTCCCCTCTTCAGACTCCTCCTGAAGGTTCTCTTCCCCAGTTCTGACCTTGTCCCTCTGTCCTCAGCAACTCCCCACCAACGCTCTGCTTACTGCTCTGATGGGTCCCTGAGAAAAGAGGCTTACCCACCACATCCCCCCATGCCTCTGCCTTGGACAACACGGAGGGGACTGACCATTTACAAAAACCAAGACCTGCAGGGGAAGGAAGGGGGCAGAGAGGAGGGCACAGTGCTCCAGGTACCCATCTCAGGAACAACAGAGGCACCCATGGGCCCTCCTAGTGGCAATGAGTGGTGCCCGTGTTTACTGGAAAGCAGAATTTCCACCAAAGGGTGCGGCTGAGGGAACACCAGCCAGGAAACACCTGGCAGAGCTTCAGGAAACAGGGTGGGCAGGCTCCACCCTTCTCAAAAAGTTTATAACCCTCCTGTTCCGCCCTCCTGCCCATTATCACCTCCTCCAGGGGAACTCACACTAGAAGTATGGCCTTCACTTCCTGCCCAGTCGCCAGATCACTTCCTCTAAGTCTGGTCAGCCACCTTTCTGGGCTAGCAAAGGGATCTTCCCAACCCCTGGGGAGTTATCCCTCTCTCTCCCACCCCAAACCTAGTCCAGTCAGTAGGGCACTGGGCACGGGTTCAGGGAGCATCAGTCAGATGGACCTCTGCTTCCTTCCATCTTCCCATGTCCTTCCTTTCACCTAAAAAGGTAAAAGTTCCGACTTACAAGACAGAGTCACAGAGCCTCACCCTATGCCCCAGCCTGGCCCACAAGGAAACTGCCAGGTCCTGGGTCCCCTTGTCACCTCCTCTTTCTTTGTCTGGGTGGAAAGCCTTCCTCCTCCTCAGTTCCCCTGTATCCAGCCTACTACTGGGCACACCCCGCCAGCCTGTCAGCCCCAAGAGATACTAATTGCCTGTCTGCCCAACCTCCATAATTACAGACTCTGGCCACAGCCCTGTCACCCACACCAGTCCTCTTCACAAACCCAGACTCCCTTCCAAACCCCAGATCAGGCAATACTAAACGCCAGAAGACCTCTTCCTCTGTGACCCTCCCCAACTCTGGCAGCCAAGGGTGCCTGGCTCAGGAAGAAAAACCTCATCCACATTTTAGAGATGCCAAGCCCTCCCCCAGGGCCCCCAGCCAGGGTCTCCACCCAGTCTAGAGCGTGAGTCACGGGAGGGTGGGGTGTGGAGGGAGAAGTCCAAGGAGAGGATGCATGGGTGGGCATCTCGAGTCCCACAGCGAGCCCAGCCCTTTCCAGGAGGCTGTCAGGAAGCACCACGGCCCACGGATCTGGGTCTCGGTCCTACCAAAGAGTTCGTGAGGGAGCTGCTGACCTCCAGGACCCTGGGGGACTGAAAGCTGGCTTGGCCCCAGATCTCACCCGCTCTGGGGGCTGTACTAGGAAGGGAAAGGGCAGGGGGGACCTGGGAACAGGGACTCTTCTCACTTCTCCTTCCCAGTCTCTCACATTCTGTCGGGGCCATTAGCCAGGACGCCCTGCACCCCCGCCCTGCAGTAGCCCTAGCCCCAGCCTCATCTGCAGCCACATTCAGGATAAAAATAGCCAGCTCTGGGAAGAAGGCAACGCTCCATGGAGGAAAACGTCTCTGCTTCTAGACCTGGCCCCTGCTGTCCCGAGGAAGACTGACCCCCTTCTTTCAGAGGAGGCTGGCAGGGATATTTGTGGGCAGGTCAGGAAACAGCAGGAAATGGAATCCAACATCCCCAGCTCCCTTGCCTCCAACATCACCCCTGGCCACTTTCCATACTCAAGGACAGAACCCAGGACTCAACTCCGTAGAGCTTTGAGCTCCCAGAGCGACCACCTCTCCTGCACCCTTGCTTTTCCTCATGCACAGAGACAAAGCCTGCCAGTCTCCGAGTCCCTTCTCCAGGAACCCAAACCCTGGGACCCCGGTTACTCCTCTCCTCCCTCCGCTGCTCCATGAGCTGCTTCTCCTTGGCACTCCTGCGCCCCTTGCCTGGCCTCCACGCACCCCTCAGCACCCATCCGCCCGTCCTACAGCAAGCCTTCCCATCTCCCCATCCTCGGGCACCCTGACACCCTCTTCTCCGTCTCACTGGCTCCCGACGACCTGGCCCCGTCCTCCCACGCCCCCCGCCGGCCCCTACGGCCCCGAGTCCGCGTTCGCAGCCGCATCAGCCTCTGCCCTCCGCCCTGCGCTCCGGGGCTGACCCGCCTCTCCTGGCCTCACCTCAGCGCTCAGCGCTCGGCGCCCGCCCCGGCGGCCCCGTCCTGCCCATGCCGGGGGCTGGGGCGGGGGGCGCTCGGCTCGGCTCCCCGCGGGCTCCCGCCCCCCAGCTGCAGCCCCGCTCCCCCCAGGGCCTCGGCCCGCTACTTTGTGTCAGTTTCGGCCACGGCGGGGCGGAAGTGACGGAGGTGGCGGGAGAGGGCGGGGGGCGGGAGGGGGTTTTGGGGAGAGGGAGGCGAGGCGGGAGCCGCCATCTTTGTGCGGGGCATGGGGGAGGGTCTTAATTCTCAAGCAAACCCAGAAGACCCGGTCGCGTCCTCCGCCCACCCACTGCCGACTCCATCCCGCCTCCTAAGCATCCAAGAACCAAGCAAGAGGCGAGACAGTTCTGAGATTTGTTTTAATACAAAAAAGGCAACTGGAGAAAACCGTCTTCTTTGCTGAAAAGGAATCTTCTTCGGGGAGGGGCACGAGAGCTGGGGAAGCAATGGACAGAGAGAATTTTTCTTAGCACCAGCCTTCCCTTAACCCTTTATTCATTCCCCTGGAATCCTTCTGTGTCTTCGCCTTCTTTCCTCCCCCAGCTCGTCTCGTTGTACTGCACCTTGCCCAGAATGTCTACGTATTGCGTGTGCCTCAGTTTCCCCGCTTTGCTCTACAAGTCTCTAGGCGCTTGAATGGCTGTGTTCCGCCGCCCATCGGGTCTTCTTCGCCACCCTCCCCCTGCCCGGACCTCACCACGCCCCCTTGGTGGAAAGTGTCCCCACCTGTACCTGTTATCTGGGGGCTGGCTGAACCTAGGGGCAGAGGCACTGCGGTTATGAGAACTGGGAGTCAGGCAGTGGGGACTAAGCTTGGGAAGAAGTCCCCAGGGTTATGCCCCTCCACCGGACAGCCGGCCCCCACCACCCTGCAGATTCCCGCAGCTTTCCCGATCCGGCTCCTAGGGTGCGCACCCTCTGGCGGCCACTTTAAGGAACTGCGTTCTCGGAAGCCCGCAGGATACCAAAACAGGCTTGGGGGAGGAAAAGGATGAAGACTGGACCTTATCTACTCCGTCTCCCAGTCCAGGCATCCTCCCCAGTTTAGGAGGAAGCCTAGGTGAGTAAACAGAGAAGCTTCCCAGGGCCTGCTGTCGCCAGGTCTAGGTCTCTGGCCCTCTTCAGTGTCCATGAGGGAGGTAGGACTGTTGTGTCAGAATCATAGCTTACACTGTGGCATCCAATCAGAGGCCGTTGTTTCCCAAATTTGAGGCTTTCTCTTGAACCAACTCTAGATCCTGAGCTGGCTCTGAATCCTCAGGGTGGTGCAGAGCCACCAGCAGCTGGTATGTGGCTGTGCCAAGGGTGGCCCCCACCATAGGGGCCACCACAGGCACCCACCACCAGCCATTACCAGCACTGCAAGAGGACAAAAGAAAGATATCAGCGGTGACTCACCTAGCCTTCCCCCAAAGGACTGGGGGCAGTAGCAAGAGAACTCCCTAAGCAGTTTCTGGGGTGATGGACACCAGGAAGAAGGTGTCTTGGCATGAAAGCCCAGCACTTAGGAGGAGTCCCCAGGAGAGCTTAGTCCAGCATCTTGCCTTAGGTAATTATCTGAATATACCTGTTTTGGTGATGAGGTCACTAATGCCCAAAGAGGTAATATGTGTCGCAGAATACAAACTCTAAATCTTACTGTTTCAGTGAAAAGGGTGGTGGGGGAGGACAAAGAGGGAACTGGGGCACTGTCCTAAGAGACCAAGAGAACTATTTAAGGGAGAAAGCTGGAAACCCAGGGACAGAGCCTTTAGCAGAGGAAGGCGAGTGGAGGGAGAGTACCAGGGGAGGTTGTCTCATACCTGAAGACTTCAGGGCCCCAGCCAGCCACGTAGGTGAAAAGTCGTGGGCCCAAGTCCCTGGCAGGGTTGAGTGGGCATCCACAGTTGACACCCATGGACAGCCCGACGGTCAGGATCAGCAGCCCCACCACTACAGGCTCCAGACCTGCTGGTACTCCCTTATTCCGTGTGTCCAAGATGGCCAAGACCCCCACAAGCAGGATCCCGGTGCCCAGGACCTTGGAGTGGACAGAGGCAGAGGGGTTCCCAACAGCTGCCAGGTGCTCCATCTTCCCTCTCTCACCCAAACAGTCCAGGCCACCACTGTGTCATCTGACTTTGTCAATACAGGCAGCTGGGTTGGGGAGTGGGGCAAAGATAGACCTAACTCCACATCCCATCCCACCCAGAGGCTTAACAATAGGCCCGGGTCCCAGAGGGCAGGGACAAAGGTCAGGGTTCTCCCAGGTCTTCCCCCCACATCTACCTGATCCAGGAAGCCATTATTCAGGGACAGATAGGAAGCAGGGTAGGTGGCAAAGATGGAAGCTGTCTCCTTAGGGCCAGTCACTGTCAGGTTCCCTCCTGTATAGTTCTGCAGGGCATCTGTTGGGGAGGCGAACACCCAGGATTTTCATCTTTCTCATTCAAAACCATTCCAAGGCAGCCCTGCCCACACACAGATGCCCCAGTGTTGTTCCCCGTTACCATAGTAGAGAGCATAGGTGGCTCCGGAGGCACAGAAAGCAGACACTAGGTGCACCAAGGAGTAAATGGGAAGCTTGACCCAAGGGAAGCGTCCCAGGAGGCACATGGCCAGGGAAAAGGCTGGATTCAGGTGAGCCCCTTTGAGGATCGAGAGGGGAAAAAAAAATCTGTTAAGTGTCACTGCCAGGCACCACCAGGTACCATTGCTATTCCTCCCCATAATTCTTTTTTTTTTATTAAGATTTTTTAAATTTATTTATTTCTAGAGAAGGGAAGGGAGGGAGAAAGAGAGAGAGAGAAACATAAATGTGTGGCTGCCTCTTGGGCATCCCCAACTGGGGACCTGGCCCACAACCCAGGCATGAGCTCTGACTGGGAATCGAACCTGCAGCCCTTTGGTTTGCAGGCTGGCACTCAATCCAATGAGCCACACCAGTGAGGTCACTCCCCACAATTCTTAAGGCAGATGTTACTATTCCCATCCTATAAATTAGGAAGTTGAATTTCAAGGTTAAGCAACTTGTCAAGGTCACACAATGAAGCCAAGGTCAGCTCTTTCCACTACAGTGCCTGTGTCTCAACGTTTCAGCCAGGCATACTGAGGCTGTGTGTTTCTGGGGGACAGCAGATGACATCCTGAGCAAAGATGAACCCCAGAGGGCTTCAGTGAGGGGACACAAGAGGATAGCACCTACCCTTAATACCTTGCTGTAGATCTCTGTCTAGGTGAGCAGAGGATTAACGTGAGGAAGGGAGATGGAGAGATATGGAAAGGGGAGGAGCTGGACTGGGCTAAAGGCATATCTCAGTCCAGGGCGCTGATCAAGCTCAAGGAGATAATGTCCATGAGTCACCTTTTCACCATCACCATACACCCATACTCACATATCCCAGCATGTCTAGTGGCCAGGCACCCTCTCCTCACCTGAGACATTACCACTCACGTAGACGGCTATCACAACGGCAAAGGAGCCAGCCAGAAACATGGTGAGGGAGTTGCCTTTCCTCTCTCCACTGGTGACAGCCTGGGCCACAGCGCTCTGGGTGAAGACCTGGTGGGGAGAGGGAAGATGAGGAGCAAGGAACCAGGAATAGGGAGCCTGGTGAATCTACGGGGGAAAGTGACTGGGAAGGTGAGGGGACCAGCCGGAAGAGTTGAACTGATGAACAAATGTGAGGAATCAGCAAGGAAGGGAGAAAAGCAGAAAGAGGGAAGGGAAAAGAAATGGGAGAAGTGAAAAAAAGTAAAGAAAGAGAAGGAGGATGAGAGAAAGGGACAGGAATAAAAATGAGGAAATAGAAGAGGCATATAAGAGACAGGAGGGGAGCGGAGAGAGAAATAGTGGGTAGTTGAAAGGAAGCAGGACTCCGGAGAAAGAACACCAGGAGGTACCAAAAGCTTTTGCCCACCTCCCGTCACCCTCCCCCAGTTACCCTGCCTACCATGAGCACAAACACACCCAGAAACTCTGCCAGGCATTGTCGGACCAGGAGGTTGCGGATCCGGAGCCAGCCCTTGGCTTTCGTCTGGAGCTGCATGTGGCCCATAGCGAAGATTCTCTGTGTCTGGTCACGGCTCGGTCTGTCTGCATAGGCACACTGCTGCTACAAAAAGAGGCCTCCCGGGGAAAAGATAAGGAAAAGACTTTAAAACCAATTAGCCAGATCAGTAGCTAGTGCACGTGCACCTGTGGAGGGCGTCTAGAGATATCAAGAGAATGTGCATGTGGACAGGGCTCAGGGCACCACCAAGCCTGGAATTTGCCCAGGTGCCCTCTCCTCTGATTTTCCTCCCAGTAGCAGCCTCCTTTGCTGAAAGATTAAAGGGAAATACCCTGCTTCATGTACATCAGTTCTCTTGGTCCTCAAAACAGCTATGTATAAAGTAGGACTATTGCTCCCATTCTCTAAATGAGGATATTGAGAGAGCCTTCTAATTCCCCAAGTCCACACAGTTAGTCAATGGGTAAGTGAATTCAAATCCATATTTTATGACTCCCCATCTGTTATTCCACAATGCATCTCATGTGGAATGCGAAGACTTTCCTCACACTATTTGGATGCTTGGAAAACTCAGCAGGTAGGCATCTAGAGACTGTGCCGAAGACCACAGACTGCAGAAATAAAACCCCTGTGATGGACGACAGCAGCGGTGAGGAGGGCAGCCTAGAGTTCCGCAGGGCACCTGGTAGGGGCAAGCGCCCAGTGAAGCAGCGGTCATCACCAAGCCCGAGCACTGAACGCACAAGGAGTACGTCATACTTGAAGGGTCTAAGTGCAAAAGGCAACTTTTGATTTGGGGGGCAACCAACTGGGACTTGATTGGTCAAAAAGAAGTGCCTAGACCTGACTGGTGTAGCTCGGTTGGGCATCATCCCACAAAGTAAAAGGCTGCTGGTTGAATTCCGAGTCAGGGTGCATCCCTAGGTTGCGGGTGGGGTCCTCAGTTGGGACACACGTATGAGAGGCAACAAATCAATGTCTCTCTCTCTTGTCCCCTCTCTCTAAAAATAAATAGTCTTTAAAAAAATTTTTAAATTTATTTTAGAGAGAAGGGAAGGGAGAGAGAAAGAGGGAGAGAAATATCAATGTGTAGTTGCCTCTTGAGTGCCCCCTACGGGGGCCTGGCCCACAACCCAGGCATGTGCCCTAACTGGGAATCCAACCTGTGACCCTTTGGTTTGCAGGTTGGCACTTCATCCACTGAGCCACACTAGCCAGGGCAGAATAAACAAAATCTTTTTTTTTTAAGATTTTATTTATTTATTTATTTTTAGAGAGAGGGGAAGGGAAAGAGAAAGAGAGGGAGAGAAACATCAATGTGTGGTTGCTTCTTGTGCACCCCCAACTTGGGACCTGGCCCACAACCCAGGCATGTGCCCTGACTGGAAATCAAACTTGCAACCCTTTGGTTCATAGGCCCACACTCAACCCACTGAGCCATACCAGCCAGGGCTAAACAAAATCTTAAAAAAAAAAAAAAAAAAAAGAAGTACCTAAACAACAAGTTGCCTACCATGATCTTGGTCAGAATTTGTGGGGGGCCCACAGATATCAGTACCTGTCAGGGGTCCAGGTGTGGATAGTGGTTTCAGGACCACACACTGCATACAGTGTCCTTCTTATCAACATGAAAGGGAAGCTATGGAGCTGAGGCAGCTAGGATACGGCAACATCAAGAGAGTCGAATCCCCCAGAATCATTGAGAGTCTCAGCCACGGAGTGATCGTGTCAGTGGCCTGTGGGAGGAATCACACCCCAGCTCGTGCAAACACGAGCTCTGTGTTTGCATCTAGAGAGAACAAGATGGGGCAACCAGATGGACAACATGTCTTGAGCCTTACACGGATCGTGTACATTGGCCAGCCAATTACCAAAATGGTCTGTGGGGCTGAGCTCAGTATGATAATGGATTGCAAAGGAAACCTCTATTCCTTTGGGTGCCTTGAATATGATCAGCAGAGACACAACTCAGACGGGAAGTTCAAAGTTGGGGCTCAGTGCATAGGGTACGACTGCAAGCTGGCATCCTGTCAAGTGGTCATCTTCATAAAGGAGACAAAAGATGGGCAGATTCTGCCAGTCCCCAGTGTGGTCATATGAGATGTGGCCTGTGGTGCTAACCATATGGTGATCCTTGACTTCCAGAAGAGTATCTTCTTCTGGGCCTTCAGTGGCTACAGCTGGCTGGGGCCATGCAGAGCAGAAGGAGGAGATGGCCCCCTGCCTGGTGGAGCTGTTCAGCTTCCCTGGGTGTGAGGTATCCCAGATCTACACTGGCTACACCTGCTCCTTTGCTGTCATTGAAGTGGGTGGTCTGTTTCTCTGGGGGCCGCCAACATGTCCTGTGAATCTACCATGTATCCAAAAGCCATGCAGGACCTCTGGAGAATCCACAGCCTGGCTTGTGGGAAGAGCAGCATCCCTGTGACTGCAGACAAGAGTGGTCTTCACTGACTTTCGGGGAACCGGACCATGTGGACCACAAGCCCAGGCCTTCTACTGCAGCTCAAGAGGCGAAGACACTGGATGGCATTTTCACAGAGCAGGTTGCCATGGTTGCTTGCACTTCTTGGTGATAACAGAGGTGAAAGTGAGGCTGCGAAGGAGATGAAAAAACTGCCAGAGAAATCCTGACCAGTATGGCCCAGTTGGTTGGAGCATGGCCTGGTAGCTGTGTAGGATCCCTGGTCCTGGTGCAAACAGGAGACGGCCACTCAGTGCTTCACTCTTGCATCGATATTTTTCTTTCTCCCTTCCTCTCTCTGTAAGGCAATGAAAAAATGTCCAGAGGTGAAGGAGGGAGGGAGGAAAGGAAGGGAGGGAAGGAAAGAAGGAAGGAAGAAGGGAAGGAAGGAAGGAAGGAAGGAAGGAAGGAAGGAAGGAAGGAAGGAAGGAAGGAAGGAAGGAAAGAAAGAAAGGCACTGCCTGAGTATATAACCCCCACACCCTCCAATTGTCCTGGAGTCTCCAACTCCACACCTCTCGCGGCAGCGGTCTTTTTCACCTGCACTGGGACAGGAGGTCAAGAGGAATTTAAACAAGCAAAAGTTGACCAAAGGTACATTTTTTAAAAAGTAACTTTTCTTTTTTTGTCTAGTGTTTTTTTTAAATTTTGCCTTTATTTTTATTTAATCTTTTCTTTTTATTTATATTGTATTATTCTTTTAAAAAATTACTTTATCATTGTTCAATTACAGTTGTCTTATTCTTTTTTTAAATTACTTTATTGTTGTTCAATTACAGTTGTCTGCATTTTCTCCCTACCACTCATCCCCTTTTTTAAGGTTTTATTTATTTATTTTTAGAGAGAGGGGGAAGGGAAGGAGAAAGGGAGAGAAATATCAATGTGTCATGCCTTTCGCATGCCCCCTACGGGGGACCTGGCCCACAACCCAGGCATGTGCCCTGATTAGGAATCAAACCTACGACCCTTGGTTCGGAGTCCTCACTCAACCCACTGAGCTACACCAGCCAGGGCCAAAGGTGCATTTTTGTTGGACTCCTTAAGGTTTCATTTCATAAGTGATTCAACGTCAACTACCTTTTCTGTATGCTTTCCAAAGTGTTTTTTCTCTCTTAATGTTTAACTAAAATGTTTGCTCATAAATAAATAAACAAATCCCACATGATGAACACGTGAACTTCCTTCATGCAGAGTCCCACCCTTGAGTAGAGAATGCTCTAGCTTGGCGCCATGATTCCAGATGAGGTCCTCACACCCACGCTGAGCCTCACCTCTCTTTCTCTGGATGCTTGCCACTACTATTCTGCATAACACGTAGCCACTTCCTCCTCCTTCGTATCTCAAGCCTCCAATTAGATTAATTCAACTACAAATCAAGTTCTAGACACCTGGGGACAGTGATAAAACACAGTTGCTGCCCCCCCAGAACTCACATCCTAGTACATGGAAACAGACAACATACACATTTTTAAAAATACTGTGTGTAGTTTATGAGGTTCTTGATAGCCAGGCCATGTAATTCCATGGGCTCTAGCACAGTTCTGGGCACATCTGTGTGCAATAATACTTCTTATAATGCATTTAATACTATAGTGCTCCACCCATGTCCCCTTTGGGGCCACTGAGTCCATTCTCCAGCTGGTGGGAATATCAGATGCTGATAGCACAGCTGCTTCCCTCAGGGCAGTGCTTTGTGTGGCAGGAAATTGCCTCACCCAAGGTTACACGACCTCCCACAGGGTAGGTTATCCTCATGTAACCTTGGGTGAGGCAATTTCTGGTTTATGCAGGCGTACAAAGATCTGGCCTCTTTGCCTCAATTTTGGACAACTTCGAAGGGCCATTCTAGCTCCTAAGTTCCCCAATGGATCAGCTGAAGCCTCTGTTATATTTTCATTGTGGGTCAGTTTCCCCCTCTGCCAAACCTTGCCTTCTTCACTTCCTTACATTTGCATCTCCTGAGAGTGTGTGCTCGCTCTCCCCAATAAACCTTGTTCACGGGTCTCTTCATCTTAGTCTTTTTCCAAGAGATCCAATTTAAGACAGTTTGTGTCAGGAGTGGCTCTAGAAAGTAAACTCTAAAATGGGATTTGGGTGATAAAATTTTCACCTGTTGACAGACAAAAGGAACTCTTTTATGGTGTTAGGTGGTTATGGATAGTCTCTGACGTGCTGAAGTGATGCAGTGACTGAAACCGCCAGCAGAGGTCCACTGGAAGGGGTTGTTGGTTGAGAGGATAAGCACTCCTGCAGTGTCTCGGGCACTTGAGAGGTGTGAGGGAAACGGTAACTATAAGCTCCATGGAATTGATCACCAAGCCAAGACAGACTGAAAAAGCCACCCAGAGCTCTTGAAAGCATTTAAGGAAATCTTAATCTCTGCATCCAGTAGGCATCAGAGTGGAGGACTAATCTTAATTACATGAGTAGCAGAGCTTTAGAAAAGGTTGAATTCTCAGCCCCAGTAGATTTCCTATGCCCAGGTTAGGGTTCTTTAAAAAGGGGGTAAAATCCTGACACAACCCAGATAGGCACACATCTGGGCAGATGCAGCTGAGAATCTTGAATCTCTAGATTTCTCTGAACCCTCTGAGCCTACAGAATTGGCCCATTTCTGGTTTACATAAAAATCACACAAAGGCTTCAAAGGAGGCAGATGCTTTACAAGACAATACTCACCCTCTAAAGGATTTATTTCCACCTACTTTCCTGGCAATAGGACCAAAAATAAGAATCAAATTCTAGCAAAGTTCCAAAGAGGATGCCTGACCCTCTAAAAAAAGAGAGAGAAAAGGAATATACGCTAAAGGAGTTTCAAGATCTGGCTAATATATATAACATACCTGCAGGATTTGGTAACATTATACATGGAACTGGATACTCAGAGTGCTGGATCAAAGGCTGGGGGGGGGGGGGACACATAAAGTTAGGTGTAGAAGAATTTATTGATATAGGAACACTCTCCTGTGATGTAGGATTTAAATCCCGGCAGGACCCCTGGGATACAGGGCAAATGCACCTCTGGGATAGTCCTAGCAGGCTTGGGGAAAATGATGGCCCATACTAAGAAAGATAAAAATGCCAACACAAATCATTTATGTTGATGACCATTATTGAAAAAAGGGAGAATACTGAGACTTTTTGAGGATTTTTTGGATAAAAGATCTGAATTAACATTGATAGTTGACAACCCAAAGTTACACCACAGCCCCCTTTTAGAGTAGGAGCATATGGGGTTCAGATAATAACTGAAGTCCCAGCTCAGGTCCGGTTCACATTACATTCACTGACCGAGGCCATGGGTCCACCCAGTGGTCATTTCCCCGTGTGTACCTACATCATATAATTGAAATGGACATCCTTGATATTACACAATACTCACTTTTGTTTCTGGACCCGACAAATGAACAATGAAGGCCAAGTGGAGGTCTGCAACTGCCCCACACCAAAATAATAAACTAAAGAAACTACTGTATCCTAGGGAAAATGGAAGAGGTTAGTGCCACCCTCAAAGACTTAAAAGAACACAGGAGAGGTGGCCCCTGGTAAACCACCAGTTTGGCTTCTACAAAACCTGAACAGATCACAGCAGGTGGCAGTGATCTACCATAAACTTAAGCGAATAGTCACTCCAATTGCAGTTGCTGTTTCCTATATGGCAACTTTGTAGAGCAGCTTCATATAGCCTGTGGTTGGTGTTGTGTAGCCATCAATCTAGCAAATAGGTCGTTTTCTATCCCGATTAGATCAGAAAGGCGGATCAGAAGAAGTTTGCATCCACATGGGAAAGACAAAACATAAACTTATGGTCTTTCCCCAGGACTCCTGTCAGCAGCCCATTGGAAAGAGCCACGACTGTCGGTTTATTTGGAAGAACATGATATCGGTCCACTATATAGCAGGTCCTCAAATATTTTATTCAACATCATTTTGCTATGCCATTGATGAGATGCCATAGGAACTTAATTCTTATTTACGAGTATATCAATTAGCCTATGCTAAATGGTTTCATTAAACCTTGTTTCCCTTGAGGTTGCAGAACCTGTCACCAATATTAAGTGCGGACTTAACGTACAGGTGTACCATGGAGATATTGTGGGTTCAGTTATAAACCACTGCAGTAAAGTGAGTCAAAATATTTTTGCTGGTGGAGGGTCTAGCCTTCAGTTTGTAAACAAAACAAAATGAAACGAAACACACACACGTCTGTGAAGTGCAATAAAGCAAGGTGCAATAAAACAAGCTATGCCTGTGTCTATAGTGTCATGCTTATCAGACCAGAAGAGCAAGAAGTGGCAGTACACTGGAGGTCCTGGAAAAATACATGTATTCTGAGAATGAAAAATAACCCTACAAAGATTCAGGAAACTGCCACACTGGTGAAATTTTTAGAGGTCCAGTGGTCTGGACTTCTTCAAGGTAAAGAACCAATTATTGTATCTCACACCATCCACAACTAAGAAAGAAGTAAAATACCAATTTCTTAGGATTCTATTGCAATATATTTCACACTTGAAAATACAACTGTCACCAACTTAACCAGCTGACACTAAAGACTAACAACTTCGAGTGAGACCAAAAGTAAAAGAGACTTCTGCAGCCATATGACCTGGCAGACCCTATGAAACTAGGATATCTGTGGAAGGAAAAGATGCTGTGTGTGGTTTGGCAAGCTCTAACAGGAGAATCACAGTGTAGACCCCCTAGAGCTCTGAAGCAAAGCCGTGCCGGCTGTAGTGAAGAAATACGCACAATTTGAAAAGCAGCTGTTGAAGTGCTACTGGACTCCAATAGAGAGAGAGCAGCTGACGACAGTTCATCAAGCGACTAAGCGACCCACCACACACTGAACTGTCAGATCCTTTATGTCATTGGGAAGGCTGGGCCGAGAAAGAACACATTCTGTTGTGGTAGTGGTATCTTTGGGATCTGGCATAAGAAGGGTCAGAGGGCACAAGAAAAGCTGAAAAGCAAGTGGCCCAGACTCTCATATCATTTATGTCTTGCACTGGTATCTCTTTCTTTGCTCACACACCTATGACCTTTTTGGGGATTGTCTTAATCCCTTCCAACTGCTATAACAAAATGCCATGAACTGAAAAACAGTTTATAAAAACAGAAGTTGATCTCTCACAGCTCTGTAGGTTAGGAAGACCAAGATCAAAGTGCAAGCAGATTTAGTGTCTGGTGAGGACCCACTTCCTAGTTCACATACAGCCATCTTCTCACTGCGTTCCCACATGGCAGAAGGGACAAGAGAGCTCTCTGCCATCTCTTTCATCAGGGAACAAATCTGAGCCAAGTGGCCTCTGTCCTCATGACCTAATCACCTCCCAAAGGCCCCACTTCAAAATACCATCATGCTGGGGATTAGGTTTCAACATATGAATTCAGAGGGAGAGACACAAACAGTCTACAGCAACGATCCCTTGTGAGGGGTGTCCAGAGAAGGAAAAAGTCTGAGCTTGGTCACAGATGAGTTGGCATGGTATGCAGGTAGGAGCCAGACACTGCATTACTGCCATATCACGACCACAGTCAGCAGTGGCCCTAAAAGACAGTGGTAAGGGGAAATTCTCCTAGTAAATAGATTTCACAATACATGTAGTCATCTACTTTGTATGGAAAGAAAAGGTGAGAATATACACAGTCATGAGAGCAGTGACAAATGCCCTGATTTGTTGGTCAGGAGCTTGAAAATATAGAGCGGAAGATCAAAGACGAGAAGGTCCAAGGATGAGACGTCAGTAGACCCGTGGGAACAGTCTTGAAGTGTGAAGGTCTCTGTATCAGACATTAATGCCCACCAGAAAGCATTCATCAGATCGGGCACTGAACAACCAGGTAGCAGGATGAGTTAGCCACTATTTGTCATCAGCCACCGCATCTTCAAACAATAGGTACACTCAACTGAGTAACTAGTGGTAGGAACAGAGGCTACGCATGGGCCCAACGCATGAACTCTGACTCCCCTGGGCTCAATTAGCTACTGCTGCTGCCCATGTCCAAACTGCCATTAATAAATAACAACACTAAGCCCCGGATATGGTGCTATTCCTTGAGGAAAGTAACCGACCACTTAGGGGCAAGTTGGGGACACTTGATTCCATCACTTTTGACTGAGATTGACACATATTCTGAGTATAGGCATATTTCATGTTATTGCACTTCACTTTTTTGTGCTTCACCAATATTGCTTTTTTTTTTTAACAAATTGAAGGCAAGACCAGCAAAAAGATTACTCCTCCCTTTACTGAAATACTTGCTTTATTCCAATGATCTGGAACTGAACCCACAATATCTCTGAAATATGCCTGTATAGGTTCACCTTTCCTGCCCATCGGGTCTCAGTTAGTACCACTGTCCGAGGATTTACAGGATACTTGATCCATCAACATAGGGCTCACATTACATTTCTTTAGACTAAGAGATCTACATTACAGTAAAGGGGGTATGGCAGTGGGCATGCAACCAAAGGGTCCACTGGTCTTACACTGTTCCATTCAGAGGCCACCAGTCTGATAGAGCAGTTCAGTGGCCTCTTAAAGATACAAATGAGGAACCAGCTTCAAGATGAAACTCTAGGAGGTTGGGTCACCACCCCCCAGAACACATCAATCACCATTGTATGATTCTTTGTCTCCAACAGGTAGAGTATGTGGACCTGGGAATTAATTACGTGGATCTAAGATAGAAACCAAGTGGCCTCCACTTATCTTCACTCATAGTGAACTAGGTGGGGAATTTGAGTTTGAGGTCTAGAGGTCCTGGAAACCAAAGATGTAATGCTTCTTCTGTGGATCACAGTTAAGAATCCCTTTTGGCCCTGACTGGTGTGGTTCAGTGGATTGAGTGCCGGCCTGGGAAACGAAAGGTCAATGGTTCTATACCCAGTCAGGGCACATGCCTGGGTTGCAGGCCAGTTCCTTGGTTGGGGTCTTGCAAGAGGCAACTAATTGATGTATCTCTCACACATCGATGTTTCTCTTTCTCTTCCTCCCTCTCTTTCCCTCTCTCTAAAAATAAATAAATATCTTTAAAAAAAAAGAATCCCTTTTGACCTTTGGGATCTTTTTAGTAGCCCTGGCTGCTGTGGCTCAGTGGATTGAGCACTGGCCTATGAATCAAAGGGTTGCTGGTTCAATTCCCAGTCAGGACACATGCCTGGACTGTGGGCCAGGTACCCAGTGGGGATGCCCAAGAGGCAACCACACATTGATGTTTTTGTCCCTCTCTTTCTCCCTTCCTTTCCTGATCTCTAAAAATAAGTGAATTAAATTTTTTAAAAATAAAGGATACCATGTCCTGAACCCTTTACCTTAATTTGGGACAACTCAGAAGAATTATCTCCATTTCGTAACTCCCTGGAGAATCCTAGGATCAGCTGAGGACTCAGTTGCAATCACATTGTGTCATCTACTCCCTCTGCTCAATCCTGTTTCCTTCACTTCTCTACAGGTGGATCTCCCAAGAGCACTCCCAAATAAATCTTTGGTATGAAACTCTCCGTATCAAAGTCTATTTCCAGGGGCACCCAACCTGAGACACTCAGTCTTCCCAACCCTACACACTTCCTTCCATTGGCCACCTCCTTGAGCCTTTCAAACTGAAGAATATAAAGAGTCTACCATATCCCTCCTCTAGGTGGCTCTCTATCACTTTAAAGACTAGTTTTATTTCTGTAGTTTCTAAAGTCGTTTGTGCTCATTATCCTGATATCACACACTCATGTTTCCAGGTGGAAGAACTTCTACTAGACCAGAGGTTCTCAGTCAGGGATACTATTCCCTAGCAAGAATTTTGAAAATTTGTAGGGGCAGGATTTTTGTTGTTTCACAGTGATGGTGGGAAGAGTTCCTAATATTTAGTGGTCAGAGGTAAGATATGCGAAACACCCTACAAGACACACAACAAAGACTTGTTCTACTTCCTACTAGATGTACATATTAGTGAAAAGCTTGTTTATAATGATATGAGCTTACATTCTGTTTTATATATAAACACAAAGTATGTTTTACCAGTTTTAAAGTATACTAAATCTTGTAGGCATGCAATCATTATGTAAACTGAGGGAAGACAGTACTTTATTTTGCTTGGAACTTCAGCAAGGGCCAGTCACCATTTCAGAAAAACACGCTCACTAAGGCTGCATTTTCCATGGCATTTGGGTGGCTACATGAATACCTATTGGTCAGAATATTTCATTATAGATTCTAGTTGTGTTGGAACATTTACATATTGAAAAATACTATTCTTTATTAATTACTTTCTTTTTATTTCTCCTTTATAGAAGATTTAAGCATATATACACATAAACATGTAATTATATCTACAGGTAATGTTATCAATAAATTTCATTTTTGGATTCTAAAGAGAGTTTTACAATTTTTTGTGTGTAAAAAAAGGCAATGGTGGGAATCCTGGGAAGACAGTAGGTGCAGTGAAAACCTGGTTTTTGGCTTTTCTTGCATCTCCACATAAGATAGAACAAATAGCAAAGTCAAAGACTAATTAAAGACATTTACAATAGAGCTAGGTGACAAAGTATACTTTCAAACCCTGTAGTAAAAGTGGGTAGGAACATCAATGGCTCTCAGGCTTGAATAGTATGTGTCTGTAGAAGAAGCAGAGAAAAGCAACAAGATATCTGATAGGCCCCAGAAGAGGAGAACCCAGACATGCCCCTCAGGTATTCCCAGGAAAGTTCTGCAGATCAATTTCAGAACAGCTGAAACTGGCATGGATTTTACTCCTCCACAACAGGTGATTTCAAGAGGCTTACAGAAGATGGTCTGAAGGTGTTACAATGGTCAGGTTCCTATGATCTTCAAAATCTGACCCACCCAGTCTCCACTCCACATTGAGATGAAACTGCTCATCAACTTCTGGAAAAAAAATTTACTAGGGCCCTGGCTGGGTAGCCCAGTTGGTTGGAGTGTCATCTCATTCACCAAAAGTTTGCAGGTTTGATCCCTGGTCAAGACACATATGGGAGGCAACTAATGGATGTTTCTCTCTCCACCACCCCACACTTCCTCTTTAAAATCAATAAATGTATCCTGGGGTGAGGATTAAAAAAAATTTACCAGGATTTTGATAGAAATTGCATTAAATCTATAGATAAATCTAGGCAGAATTGCCATCTTAACAATATTAACTGTTCCAATCCATGTATATATATTTTTATTTAGATTTTAATTATCTCAGAAATTTTCAATGTTCAGCTTTCATTTTTTGTCAAAATTATTTTATTCTTTTTTTAAAGAAATTTTACCTTTTGTTTTTAAATGACTTCTTTTTTTAAGATTTTATTTATTTATTTATTTTTTTAGGGAGGGAAGGGAGGGAGATAGAGACAGAGAGAGAGATAGAGAGAAACATCAATGTGCGGTTGCTGGGGGTTATGGCCTGCAACCCAGAAATGTACCCTGGCTGGGAATCGAACCTGGGACACTTTGGTTCCCAGCCCACGCTCAATCCACTGAGCTACGCCAGCCAGGGCTTATTTTATTCTTTAGTATGCTGTTATGAAATTGTTCCTTCCATTTCATGTTCAGGTTGTTGACAATATACAGAAATGTAATTTTTTTGAATATTGATCTTGTACCCTGAAACCTTGCTACCCTGTTACTACTGCTAGTAATTTCTTTGTTGTTGATTCCTTCAAATTTTTTTCTACACATAAGCTCATAGTACCTGCCAATATAGTTTTACTTCTTCCTTTTCATACCATGTCTTTCTCTGGCAAGAACCACTAGTACAATGTTGAAGAGAAATGATAAGAGCAGATATTTTGGGTTCTATTCCTAATCTTAATTGGAAAAACACCATTAAATGTTTAGTACAGGTTTTTGTTGACACCCCTTTCATGTCTAAAATATCTATTATACTCCCATATTTAATTATAGTTTACTTGGGTATACAAATATAGATTGGAAATAATCTTTCATCAGTATTTTAAAAGTAGCATTCTAGTCAAGATAGAGTCAGAGGTCGACATGCTTTGCCTCCTTGCGCAACTGTAGAAAGAATTACAACCAGACTGCAAAACAAATAATGCCCAGAACTATCAGAATATTGAGCCATATGGAAGTCTGACGATCAAAGATTTAAAGAAGCCACATTCATCCAGATGGGCAGGAGTGATGGAGTCACAGAGATGGGCAGAGAGGCACTGCAGCATGGCCAGCTGGCGGTGGTGGAATGAGGGTCCCACCTTCATATATGGTAGATAAAAATTGGGTGGCTTACCATGAGAGTGAAAGATACCTTGGGAGCAAGCAATCTTATCCCCAGGCAAGACTGAACAGCCTAGGGTTCCAGCACCAGGAAGATAAAACCTCATGACCCCTGGCTGTAAAAACCAATGGAGGCTGGGGTAGTGGAAAAATCTGCCAGAGTTTCACCACTTAAAGGGTCCTCGCAGACTTAGAATGTATGCAAACCCACCCACTCTGGGTTTCACCACCTGGGCAGCAGCTGGTAGGGTGCCAGCAGCATACAAGAAGTGGGTGAAATGACTGAAAATGGGGCAAGTGCTGAGCAGACTTACAGAAGCCAGATAGTGGCATTGTCCCCTCTCAGAGCCCTCCCCCCATACAAAGTCACAAAGGAGTAAATCGGATTGCCCGACCCTGGCAATTACCTAAGACTCCGCCCCACACAATTTATAGGTGCCTTTTCTACATAGACCACACTACTAAGACAGTAAAAGCAGCTCTACCTAATACACAGAAACAAATACAGGGAGGCTGTCAAATTGAAGAGACAAAAAAATATGGCCCAAATGAAAGAACAGAACAAAACCCCAGAAAGAGAACTAAATGAAACAGAGATAGTCAACCTATCAAATGCAGAGTTACGGTGATTAGGACATTCACAGAACTCACTGAATATGGCAACAACATAAAGGAAGAAATGAAGGTTTATGAAAAATGAAATAAAGAAAAATCCACAGGGAACCAACAGTGAAGGGAAAGAAGCCAGGATCCAAATCAATGTTATGGAACATAAGAAAGAGATAAACATTCAACCAGCACAGAGGAAGAAAAAGGAATTAAAAAAAGAGAAGAGGTTTAGGAACCTCTGGGACAACTTTAAATGTATGACATCGAAATCATAGTGGTGCCAGGAGGAGAAGAGGAAGAGTAAGAAACTGAAAACTTATTTGGAAAAATAAGGAAAGAAAACTTCGCTAGTTTGGTGAAGGAAATAGATATACAAATCCAGGAAGCACAGAGAGCCCAAATGAGCTGGACCTGAAGAGGACCACACCAAAACATGTCATAATTAAAATGCCAAAGGTTAAAGAATCTTAAAAGCAGCGAGAGAAAAGCAGAGTTACCTACAAAGGAGTTCCCATAAGACTGTCAGCTGATTTCTCAAAAGAAACTTTGCAGGCAAGAAGGGACTAGCAAGAAGTATTAGAAGTATTCAAAGTGATGGAAAGCATAACCTACAACCTAGATTACTCTATCCAGCAAAGCTATTGTTTAGAATGGAAGGCAGATAAAGTGCTTCCCAGACCAGCTAAAGGTCATTATCACAAAGCTGTTGTTAACATGAAATGTTAAAGGGACTTATTGAAGACATAGATTAAAACCATGAAAATTAAAAAGGCAACAAATTCACAACTATCAACAAGTGAATCTAAAAAAAAAACACACAGGACTTCCAGCCAAGATGGAGGTGTAGGTAGACACACTGTGCCTTCTTGCACAACCAAAACAAGGACTACAATAATTTAAAAACAAAAAATAACCAGAACTGACAGATAATCAAACTATATGGAAGTCTGGCAGCCAAGAAGTTAGAGAAGAAATATTCATCCCAACTGGTGGGAGGGGCGCAGATGGGCAACCGGGCGGAGAGGACTCTCGGCAAGGCTGTGGCTGGAGGACTGGGACAGGCAAGGCAGCAAATGGCCGACCCAACAAGGTGGAAGCTGGTGGAGCAGGCGGTCCCACATTCGCGTGCAGATAAACCGGGAGGAACAACTGGGGAGCAAGACAGACCACTCAACCCAGGGCTCCAGCACAGGGAAATAAAGCCTCAAACCTCTAATTGAAAATACCTGTGGGGGTTGAGGCAGCAGTGGGAAAAACTCCCAGCCTCACAGGAGAGTTCATTGGAGAGACCCCCAGGGTCCCAGAATGTATACAAACCCACCCACCTGGGAATCAGCACCAGAAGGGCCCAATGTGCTTGTGAGTAGTGAGGGAAACGACTGAAAACCACCAGAGAGCGGAGCTAGCGCCATTGTTCCCTCTTGGGTCCCTCCCCAACATACAGTGTCACAACGAAACGACATGAGTTGCCTCGCCCTGGTGAACAACTAAGGCCCCACCCCTTACTATGCAACAGGAGTGTTGAGACAAAAAAAAAAAAAAAAAAAGGCCCAAATGAAAGAACAGATCAATGCTCCAGAAAAAATACAACTAAGCAACGACGAGATAGCCAACCTATCTATCAGATGCACAGTTCAAAACACTGGTAATCAGAATGCCCATAGAATTGTTTGAATATTGTCACAAATTAGATGAAAAAATAAAGGCTATGCTAAGTGAAATAAAGGAAAATGTACAGGGAACCAACAGTGATGGGAAGGAAACTGGGACTCAAATCAATGGTGTGGACCAGAAGAAAGAAAGAAACATTCAATGAGAACAGAATGAAGAAATAAGAATTCAAAAAAAAATGAGGAGAGGCTTAGGAACCTCCAGGACATCTTTAAATGTTCCAACATCTGAATCATAGGGGTACCAGAAGGAGAAGAGGAAGAGCAACAAGTGGAAAACTTATTTGAACAAACAATGAGGGAGAACTTCCCCCATCTGGCAAAGGAAATAGACTTCCAGGAAGTCCAGGGAGCTCAAAGAGACCCAAAGAAGTTGGACCCAAGGAAGCACACACCAAGGCATATCATAATTACATCACCCAAGATTAAAGCTAAGGAGAGAATCTTAGAAACAGCAAGAGAAAAGGAGACAGTTACCTACAAAGGAGTTCCCATAAGACTATCAGCTGATTTCTCAAAAGAAACCTTGCAGGCAAGAAGGGGCTGAAAAGAAGTATTCCAAGTCATGAAAGGCAAGGACCTACATCCAAGATTACTCTATCCAGCAAAGCTATCATTTAGAATGGAAGGGCAGATAAAGTGCTTCCCGGATAAGGTCAAGTTAAAGGAGTTCATCATCACCAAGCTCTTATTATATGAAATGTTAAAGGGACTTATTTAAGAAAATGAAGATAAAAAATATGAACAGTAAAATGACAGCAAACTCACAGTTGTTAACAACCACACCTAAAACAAAAACAAACTAAGCAACTATAATAGGGACAAATTCACAGAAATGGAGATCATGTGGAGGGTTATCAGGAGGAGAGTGGGAAGGGGAGAGAGGGGAAAAAGTTACAGAGAATAAGTAGCATAAATGGTAGGTAGAAAACAGACAGGGGAAGGTTAAGAATAGTATAGGAAATGTAGAAGCCAAAGAACTTATATGTACAACCCATGGACATGAATTAAAGGGGGGAAATGTGGGTGGGAGGGGATGTGCAGGGTGGAGGAGATTAAAGGGGGGAAATGGGACAACTGTAATAGCATAATCAATAAGATATACTTTAAAAATATAAATAAGTAAAAAATAAATAAAAACACAAACTAAGCAAACAAGAACAGGAACAGAATTGGGTATGGAGATCATTTGGAGGGTTACCAGCTGGGAGGGGGAAGGGAGAGAATGGAGGAAACGCTGCAGGGATTAAGAAGCATAATTGGTAGGGACAAAATAGAAAGGGAGATGTTAAGAATGGTATAGGAAATGGAGAAGCCAAAGAACTTACACATAGAACTCATGGACATGAACTAAATGGGAGGATTGCTGGACAGAAGTGGAGGGGGGCAAAGTGGGAAAAAGTGGGACAACTGTAACAGCATAATCAACAAAATACACTTAAAAAAAGTAATGCTCCATTGTCTTTTTGAAACTTTTATGTATTGATTTTAGAGAGAAATATCAATTTGTTGTTCCACTTATTTATGCATTCATTGGTTGTTTCTTATATGTGCCCTGACTGGGGATTTAACCTGCAATTTAGCATTATCAGGATGATGCCCTAACCATCTGAGCAACCTGGCCAGGGTTCCATTATCTTTGTTTTTTTTTTTAAGATTGTATTTATTTATTTTTAGAGAAGGAAGGGAGGGAGAAAGAGAGAGAGAGAAACATCAATATGCAGTTACTGGGGGCCATGGCCTGCAACCTAGGCATGTGCCCTGCCTGGGAATCAAACCTGCAACACTTTGGTTCGCAGCCCGTGCTCAATCCACTGAGCTACGCCAGCCAGGTGTTTTTTTGTTGTTTTTTTTTTAATAATATTTATTTATTTTTAGAGATGGGAAGGAAGGGGGAGAAAGAGGGAGAGAAACATCAATGTGTGAGAGATACATCAGACAGTTGCCTCTCACACATCCCGAGTGGGGACTTGGCCTGCAACCCAGGCACAAGCCCTGACTGGGAATTGAACTGGCGCCCTTTTGGTTCACAGGCTGGTGCTCAATCCACTGAGCCACACCAGGTAGGGTGGCTCCATTATCTATTAATTCCAGTGATTCCTGATCCTCTATGTGTGTTTTCCTTCTCTCTCATCTAGATTCTTTGTCTCTAGTGTTCTGAAATTTCTTATGACATGCCCTAGAATGGGTTCATTTTCATCCTTGATATCTAGCATGTAGTGGGTCCTTTCAGTTAAAGTAATATCTTTCACCTTTGATATTTTCTTGACTTATTTCTTGAATGATTTATATCATTCTAGTTTTCTTATATTTTTCTTCTTTTTTTTCTATGTTGTGCACCCTTCTACCTCAGCACTGCATGTGTAAAGGATTTTTAAAAACTATATTTTATTGACTTCCGGCCAAGATGGAGGCATAGGTGGATGCACTCTGCCTCCACACACAACCAATGTGGAAAATCACTCACACTCGGAGAGATAACGAAGCACAAACTTTATTACTCACGCGGGCTCAAGGGGGTTAATTTCCCAAATCCTGAGCAAAGAGGTTGGGCTGGAGTTTTCTTTATATACTAGTTACACAGGCAGAAAGGGAGGGGGAACCAGCTGCTGAAAGCAAGCATGCAGAAGCGAAGGTCAGTGTTTTTGGCCTTGAGATCACGGTTACCTTGGTAACGACTGCTTGTCAGCTTCTACCTAAAATAGTCCTGTGTGAAATTTTGCAAGTGTTACAGACAGCACTGCTTATCAAAGAAGCTGCAGAGAATAGAAGCTATTCATGGGGTTTTTTCTTTTCCTGCCACATTCCCCCCTTTGATACTATAAGGTGTTTTTATCCCCTTTTGTATCACTAATACCTGGCTATAAGGCTGAGGTCCTTGGGAGGTTACAACTGCTGATACTGGTGTTGGTACCGCTAGAGGGCTAGTGCTTTGGCGGCTGCCCTACGAGTTACTGTGGCCCTAGGTGTTGGACCAAGGTCCTGAGGATGCAGGGTCTCATATGCCTGACACCTCCGGGTCTGGTATTCTATGGTCCTGGATGTTACTCCAGTCCAGTATACCTCCCCTCCCCAAGTGCAGAGGGATTGCTGTGGCTGAACACAACCCAATGGCATTTCAGTGGAGGAGCTGAAAGCTGACCCTGGGAGATAGTAAGAGACCACTTTACCGCTGAGCACAACTCTATGCCTGGGGGTATTACATTTGCAGGCTGGGGCTGAGACAGGGGTCACATTTGTTAAGCAAAGCATATAATAAATTCAAATGCAGAGACCAAACAGAGACAAACTATTTCTAGGGTGACCCGCTTTGCGGGGATTCTATTCCTCAGGGGCCACAGTCACTAGTTCAATTGGCAATGCTCCTGCGGAGGTGCCAATTAAAGTCAGGTACCCTGTGGAACAATGGTCCATTCCTTGGTGTTTTCTTTACTAGCTGGCATCCTCCGGTGCCTCAGCATGGGTATTCTAGGCGCAGGCCTAGTTCTCGGGTCTTCAGGATCTGCTGCTGTCTTGGCCCGGCTGTAGTGGATCCAAGAGGTGACTCCTGCAACCTAGGCAATGCTAGTGGCAGTAAGTCTGTCCAGGGCAGTCCAGTTTCCTGGTTAGCGTACCTGGCGACTCCCCTGCCCTTAACCATATAGCTGCTTCCATCCATGTAGTGGGTGACATCCCGTTGGGCCAGGGGCTGGTCCTGGAGGTCTGGCCGGCTAGCGTGGACCTCTTCGGTTACTTTAAGACAGTCATGGTCCAGCTCTCCAAGTTTTGCCGGTAAGTAGGAGGCTAGATTGACTTGTTTTATGGTCTTAACATGCACCCTTGGGTTTTCTTGGAGGATGCCCTGGTACTGAGTCAGTCTAGGGTTTGACAGCCACTTATGCCCCTGCCCAACAAAGAGGCTATTACCACGTGTGGTACGTGAAGACTGACTTCTTGGCCTAGAGTTAACTTGTCTGCCTCTTGCAAGAAGAGGGTTACGGCAGCAGCGACTTTGGCCAGCCGGTGGCGACACGATCCAACTGCTTAGACAGGTGAGCCACCAGGTGTTGCCATGGTCTGACAGGCTGGGTCAGGACCCAAGGGCTACCTTGTCTCTCTTGTGGGTATACAGATCAAAAGGCCACCCTGGCTCTGACAGTCCAAGGACAGGAACATTACTGAGGCACCCCTTGACATCTTGGAAGGCTTTCTTTTAATGTCCGGACCTTTTAAAGCCTGGTAGTAGGGCCGAGTTCCACAGCCGCAGGGTGCAGGCTGGCTTTTCCTCAGGAAAACAAGCATTTTTCTCAGAAATTAGACAAGGTTCTGGAGGGCGTTGGCAACTCTGCCATTTTCTGTCCACGCCCCTGATCACACCGCGAGTACTTCCGGCAAGCCTGGTTGCTGAGCTCTGCGCCTGGCGACACTGCTGGAGCCCCAAGGGAGTTCGCAGGCCACTGGGGCAGGCAAACCTGATGAAGCACCGTGAAGGGCTATGACAAAGGACTGCGAGGATGGCTGTGGGGGCACTTCAGGTACACAGTGCATGCCCTCTGCAACTCGATGTGAAGAGTAGGAGTGTGTTCAGGATGTGCTTCTGGTGTTCCTTCTTTAATTCAGCCAGGCACTTCAGCAGCATGTGCATTCCCTCCCGGCACCATTCCTGGGAGAGGCCACTAGGAAGAGGTTGTCCATGTGCTGCAGAATTGTTAGGTCCATCCCCCCCTTAGCGAGGGGCTTTAGGTTTCCTGCTAGGGCTTCCCCAAATAAGGTTGGGGAATTCTTAAACTCCTGGGGCAGTCTAGTCCAGGTCAACTGAGTCTTGACCGCTGTGTGCGGATCTTTCCATTCAAAGGCAAAAATGGGTTGGCTGGAAGCTGCCACAGGAATGCAGGAGATAGCATCCTTCAGATCAAGGCAGGTAAACCACATTGCTGTTGGGGGAAGCTGGCTCAGGAGGGTGTGCGGATTTGGGACAACCGGTGGAGGGTAATGGCTGCTTTGTTGACGGCCCGCAGATTCTGGACAGGCCGGTACCCGCTCCCATCCAGCTGCCATCATGGGTCTGGGCAGATGTGGCCCCATGTTATGGAGCCAACATTCTCTGAGCTCCCACGCAGGCACTGTAACTCGGGGGACCTGCCTCCCAGTCACATCTTGGGTGGGGGGAGCCTTTCTTTATCTCCCTGGCCCAGAGCATGGCCACAGCTATTCAGCATATCCAAGTGACAAGCTGAAGGCTATAGGTATGTTAAATGACCATGCCATGGGTTAGCTGTAAAGCTGTTGCTGTATAAAACAGCCCTGCATATTTTGCTCTGTGTGTCCCCCACAACTTACACTTGTGGGGGAAGGGGTGAAGACATCTTAAAATTTCCTGGACACCTTGAGTTCTGGACCCTGTTTTAAATACCTATTTGGGGTCCCCCTTCTTGGCTGCACCCTGTAACAATTTCTCATTTTAGATATACACCCACTTTAAATTCTTTTAAAGGACAATGGACAAAGGTCTTATCTTCTTGTAACTACTTCCGGCTAGAAATGGATGTTGTTCTACCTACCCATGGGTTTGGGGTACCCTGAAATGGGGTGCAGCATGGAGGGAGTCCTTCCTATAAGGGGAAGGACCAGACCTTACAGGATCCTGGTCAGTTGGCTGTTACCAGGAAGTCACAGGCTCAGTGTCCAAAAGCTGGCATTACTCGATCGTTGGCATCCTGGTTATATTCTGGAGGTGACAGATTTGGAAAGAGTTGGAAGGCACAATTAAATCATAACCATTAAATGACAAAGGCAGGGGCTTAGGTAAAGAATGGCTTATTTGGAGGAAGGTGTATAAGGTATGCTACACCTACCCAAAACTTTTGTGGCCCATTATACTTCACTCGGGCTGAGGGGAATATATTATGATTTCCCTCCTTTTAGATATCTAAACCTTCCCTGTCCAAGCCATCAAGACAGAAAAGGGAAAATGAGTTTTAAAGTGAAGCCCACAGATTGCCCAAACTGCTCATCAACCCAACCACTCAGTTCAGCCAAACCATTGAGTTCCAGGGGGCGATGATGAAAAATGGACTCCTTAAGTGAGGCCTATATTGCAACCAATTACTCAGGTAATGAAATCATAGGCATACGTCCTATGAAAACAGAAGAACACACAGGTTAATTCACACAATAGTCCCCAAACCAGTCTCTGTGCCTGTGAGACTGTCTTTTGGGAAGACATTTAGTTGCAAGGTCTTTTCTGCAATGACATTTAACAATGGCAATTTGACAGGTCCTCCATACCTGTAAATTGTATATCTTTGATGATATTACAAAACCAGTTTTAACTTTCAAACGAAAAGATGCTTTTAAGACAGCTGCGTCATTCTGGTGTCCAATACTGAGCACTGTGATTTTTCTTGAACCACAATTTTTCTCCTTAAGAAATTTTTCTCCCTCACTGTTATTAAAGGGACTATTTGAGTTCTGTTTTTTATTTTGACTGTTCGTTTGCATAAACACACCAAGAGCAGCCTGGATTACTTATGATCTTTAATTCTGCTTTGCTGGAACTCGCATAGGGAACCTTCAGACTGACTTCTCAGTCCGCCCCTCAGGGCACAGAAGCAGAGCCACACATCCGCCATCTGGCTTTGCCTGTACCATTTGTTTCACTCAGATTCTTGAGGCTTTCATTGTGCCCACAGTTTCCTTTTTGGCCATCTTTCATGAAAGTAACCTTCATTCCTTCCCTGGAAAGGCTGCCATGAACCGCACAACTAACCAAAGTACCAGGCTTTTCTCATGGGCTTACACTAGCTTTGCAAGTCAATCCCAGTTCCTCAGGGCTTTCTGGTGACAACCAGAACCCATACATGCCTCCTTCAGATGTGATGTTCCAGTCAAAGTCTTGGTTAACAAAACCACTATTAACGACTGGTCTTACTGGTTTTATGCAAAGAAACCTTATGTCTTCACTCACTCCTTCAGAATGCCAAATTCTGGAGGGATCAGGTAGGGATAAAAATACAAAGCCTGAAGGAAAATCTTTTCCCTTCTGATATCCACTAGGCTTCTTAAAACCTTTACTTCCAGACATTCTGCAACATTTACAAACTCTTTATTTTTTTCTTTCATACAGCTTCTGATATCCACCAAGATTGCATGTTTATGCCTTATACCTTCTATTATTAGCTAACACTACATAATTCCTTCCTAAAACTTTTACTTTTCTATTTATCTTTACAGTTTTCCACAGACCTTCTTTATATATATATATATTCTTATTTACTTTTTTACAGAGTGTGAAGTTTTAACCTTCCCTGGAATCCTCAATTTTCTTTTTAGAGCAGATACAGAGCAAAATCCAAAACACAGAGTTTCCAGAACAATACACAGGTAGGGGCATTCTCCTGCACCAATGCATTCATTGGTGCCTCGCAGAGACATGCTCCTTCAGGCCCGGTCTTTTGGCAGAGACATGCTGCTTTGCCTCTGGCTGAAGCACTTATCAGCCCCAAATGACCCTTCTTGGGTCCCGAATGGCAAAGGCATTTTCCCCAACTGGTTACAGGCAACCTTAAACAGATTTTAAGTACAGAGGGTTTCTGATAAGAAACAACACCAATGTTAGAAATTTGCTCTTTTCCCACAAAACCAGAAAACAAATAGTTGAGGTTTCCTTTACTTCAGGTTTAAAACTTTACATTCTTTATACATAATTTTACTCATTCAGATTTAACCATTATTCTCTTTTAATCCTGGTTCCTCCCCCACTCTGGGAAGGACTATATTTAAACTCAGCATGTGGCCCTGGCTGGCGTAGCTCAGTGGATTGAGCGTGGACTGGGAACCAAAGTGTCCCAGGTTCGATTCCCAGCCAGGGTACATGCCTGGGTTGCAGGCCATAACCCCCAGCAACCGCACATTGACGTTTCTCTCTCTCTCTATCTCCCTCCCTTCCCTCTCTAAAAATAAATAAATAAAATCTTAAAAAAAAATAAACTCAGCATGTGGCAGCTGAAAGTCCCTAGCACTGCAGGTACCTTCCACTAAAATTCTGTAGATTTGCAGGGACATCCTGCAGTTTTCTGAAGCTCAGACCCTGCAAACACCCTACAGGTCAGATGTTTACCCTTGAACCTCAGTTCATGTCCTTCAGAACCAGGGCCATTCTTATCAGAACCAGTTACACAGAGAACCAGGCTGATGCAGTGCCCACACAGTAGCAGCATACAGCCTATAATCTGAAGAGAGCCCTTAGCCTGGCACCTTGCCCAGTTCCAAGGTGGAGGGGCTCTCACCAGACCCATCATCCAAGAAGACAACAACCATGCACTCTCCACCCTCCATGCGGAGGGGCACTCACGTGGCTGATCCTCCATTTTACCCAAAATGGCGGCATACCCACATGGCTTGCTGTTCCATCTCCAACATACATGCAATATAGTACTGTGGCAGAACCCCTCCCCGCCCACACCATGATGAATTCTCCCAATTGGCGCAGACAAACAAAGGAAAAGGGGATCTTTCACATGCCTGCTACAGGTGAGGGCCCAATCACCTCCGTAAGCCTGGCCGGCTCATAGAGTCACAGATACATTCATACACACAGTCACACAGTTTCCTCCCCGAGAAGGACTCCGATGGTCTGGGTCTCAGCCTAGACTCCTGAATTTTCCGGATGAGAGGTGATCAGTCTCTCTCTGATTCTCGAGTCAGGTCCCCAGGGCACTTACCGATTGTGATTGGCGCCTCCAACAGTTCATGGTTCATCTCTCCCCCTCCACCCGGGTCTTAGAGTGGCCGGAGACGCGGCACGGGAGTCTCTGCCCCGGGAAGCCTGAAACAACCAGGGCATGTGCTCCTTCCCTTGTAGCAGGGCTCCCCCGCTGACTCCCCCAGTCGCCTTCACCGGAGGCAAAATGCCTGCTCGCGTGAGTGTGTTTCCCGGTCAGGGAACCAAAATGTTGCGGAAAATCACTCACACTTGGAGAGATAAGAAGCACGAACTTTATTACTCGCGCAGGCTCGAGGGGGTTAATTTCCCAAATCCTGAGCAAAGAGGTTGGGCTGGAGTTTTCTTTATATACTAGTTACATAGGCAGAAAGGGAGGGGGAACCAGCTGCTGAAAGCAAGCATGCAGAAGCGAAGGTCAGTGTTTTTGGCCTTGAGATCACGGTTACCTTGGTAACAACTGCTTGTCAGCTTCTACCTAAAATAGTCCTGTGTGAAATTTTGCAAGTGTTACAGACAGCACTGCTTATCAAAGAAGCTGCAGAGCATAGAAGCTTTTCATGGGGATTTTTCTTTTCCTGCCACACCAACATAGGGACAACAACAATTTAGAAACAGAATAACATCCAGAACTGACAGAAAATTGATCTGAATGGAAGTCGGACAATCTAGAAGTTGAAATAGACCCATTCATCCAGACCGGTAGGAGGGGCAGAGTCAGGCAGCCAGGCTTCGGTCGAGATGCAGAGAGCTGAGAGAGTTGGGACTGGGTGTGTAAGTCATCCCGAGATGTGTAAGGCATCTGGGGCACGCAAGACTGCAGCAGGTGGACCATGAGTGCGCAAGCGGCAGCTGGCAGACCCCAGCCAAGGGTTGGCAACTCGCAGACCCAGTGAGGGGGTGATTCTAAAGCAAGGCAGTGCTCGCAACCCAGAATCCCAGTGCTGGGAAACAGAGCCTCGAAGACGCCTGTGGGAGTTGGGGTGCACGAAGAGACACCCAGCCTCACAGGAGTGGTCCTTGGAGGGTCCCACTGGGTGCACAAGCCCACCCACATGGGAATTGGCACCAGAAAGGCCCAGTTTGCTTGGGGGAAGTAGCAGAAGGAACTGAGGGCCCATGGAGAATGGAGGAAGCAGCATTGTTCCATCTCGACCCTGCCCCCACATATGTCACAACCCACCAACTGGGTTGCCCTACCCTGGTGAACACCTAAGGCTCCGCCCCTCACTGTAACAAGCTCGAGCTGACAAAAAAAAAGGGGAGGGGATGGCTCAAACTGAAGAACAAATCAAAGTCCCAGAACCCATCTTTTAAGCAACCAAGAGATAGCCAAACTGTCAGATGCACAGTTCAAAGCACTGGTGATCAGGATGCTCACAGAATTGGTTGATTTTGGTCGCAGATTAGAAGAAAAAATGAAGACTAGATTAGATGAACAAATGCAGGCTACAGTGAGAAATGAAGGGAAATGCACAGGGAACCAATAGTGATGGGAAGGAAACTGGGACTCAAATCAATGGAGTGGACCAGAAGGAAGAAAACAACATACAATCAGAAAAGAATGGAGAAATGAGAATTCGAAAAAACGAGGAGAGGCTTAGGAGCCTCCAGGTCATCTTTAAACGTTCCAACATCTGAATTATAGGGGTTCCAGAAAGAGAAGAGGAAGAGCAACAAGTGGAAAACTTATTTGAAAACATAATGAAGGAGAACTTCCCCATTCTGGCAAAAGAAATAGACTTCCAGGAAGTCCAGGAAGCTCAGAGAGTCCCAAAAGAGTTGGACCCAAGGAGGAACACACCAAGGCATATCATAATTACATTAGCCAAGGTAAAAATAAAGGAGAGAATCCTAGAAGCAGCAAAAGAAAAGGAGACAGTTACCTACAAAGGAGTTCCCATCAGATTGTCAGCTGATTTCTCAAAAGAGACTTTGCAGGCAAGAAGGGGCTGGAAAGAAGTATTCCAAGTCATGAAAGGCAAGGACCTACATCCAAATTGCTCTATCCAGCAAAGCTATCATTTAGAATGGAAGGGCAGATAAAGTGCTTCTCAGATAAGGTCAAGTTCAAGGCGTTCATCATCACCAAGCCCTTATTTTATGAAATGTTAAAGGGACTTATCTAAGAAAGAAGATAAGAAAAAGAAGATAAAAGACATGTATAGTAAAATGACAGCAAACTCACAGTTATTAACAACCACACCTAAAACAAAACCAAAAGAAACTAAGCAAACAACTAGAACAGGAACAAAAACACAGAAATACAGATCTCATGGAGGGTTAGCAACAGGGAGGAGGAGAGAGGGGGAAAAGGTACGGAGAATAAGTAGCATAGATGGTAAGTAGGAAATAGACAGGGGGAGGGCAAGAATAGTATGGGAAATGTAGAAGCTAAAGAACTTATGACACATGGACATGAACTAAAGGGGAAATGTGGGTGGGAGAGGGTGTACAGGGTGGAGGGGAGTGAAGGGTTAAATGGGACAACTGTAATAGCATAATCAGTAAAATATACTTTATTGCCCTCCTCCTGTCTATTTTCTACCATCTATGCTACTTATTCTCCGTACCTTTTCCCCCTCTCTCCTCCTCCCTGTTGCTAACCCTCCATGTGATCTCCATTTCTGTGTTTCTGTTCCTGTTCTAGTTGTTTGCTTAGTTTCTTTTGGTTTTGTTTTAGGTGTGGATGTTAATAACTGTGAGTTTGCTGTCATTTTACTATACATGTCTTTTATCTTCTTTTTCTTATCTTCTTTCTTAGATAAGTCCCTTTAACATTTCATAAAATAAGGGCTTGGTGATGATGAACGCCTTGAACTTGACCTTATCTGAGAAGCACTTTATCTGCCCTTCCATTCTAAATGATAGCTTTGCTGGATAGAGCAATTTGGATGTAGGTCCTTGCCTTTCATGACTTGGAATACTTCTTTCCAGCCCCTTCTTGCCTGCAAAGTCTCTTTTGAGAAATCAGCTGACAATCTGATGGGAACTCCTTTGTAGGTAACTGTCTCCTTTTCTTTTGCTGCTTCTAGGATTCTCTCCTTTATTTTTACCTTGGCTAATGTAATTATGATATGCCTTGGTGTGTTCCTCCTTGGGTCCAACTCTTTTGGGACTCTCTGAGCTTCCTGGACTTCCTGGAAGTCTATTTCTTTTGCCAGAATGGGGAAGTTCTCCTTCATTATGTTTTCAAATAAGTTTTCCACTTGTTGCTCTTCCTCTTCTCTTTCTGGAACCCCTATAATTCAGATGTTGGAACGTTTAAAGATGACCTGGAGGCTCCTAAGCCTCTCCTCGTTTTTTCGAATTCTCATTTCTCCATTCTTTTCTGATTGTATGTTGTTTTCTTCCTTCTGGTCCACTCCATTGATTTGAGTCCCAGTTTCCTTCCCATCACTATTGGTTCCCTGTGCATTTCCCTTCATTTCTCATTGTAGCCTGCATTTGTTCATCTAATCTAGTCTTCATTTTTTCTTCTAATCTGCGACCAAAATCAACCAATTCTGTGAGCATCCTGATCACCAGTGCTTTGAACTGTGCATCTGACAGTTTGGCTATCTCTTGGTTGCTTAAAAGATGGGTTCTGGGACTTTGATTTGTTCTTCAGTTTGAGCCATCCCCTCCCCCTTTTTTTTGTCAGCTCGAGCTTGTTACAGTGAGGGGCGGAGCCTTAGGTGTTCACCAGGGTAGGGCAACCCAGTTGGTGGGTTGTGACGCTGTATGTGGGGGCGGGGTTCGAGAGGGAACCATGGCGCTTGCTGCGCTCTCCGTTGGACTTCAGTCTCTTCCACTGCTTCCCCCAAGCAAACTGGGCCTTTCTGGTGCTAATTCCCGTGTGGGTGGGCTGGTGCACCCCATGGGTCTTTCCAACAACCTCTCCTGTGAGGCTGGGAGTCTTCCCCTGCATCTCAACCCCCACAGGTGTTTCAATCAGTGCCGGGAGGCTTTATTTCCTGGCACTGGGACCGTGGGACTACCCGGTTAGCCAGCTGCCTTGCACGCAGTGCCTAGCTTCACAATTGCCGCCTTGCTAGGTCTGCCAGTTGCCAGCCCTCAGTCAGGGTCTGCCAACCACTGCTTGTGCACCCTGGGTCCGCCTGCTGCAGTCTTACAAGCCCAGGATGTCTTACACTGGTCCCAATGCTCTTTGTTCCATGACCCCTCTCCACCAGTCTGCCCGACTCCACCCCTCCTACCAGTCTGGATGAGCATGTCTATTTTAACTCCTTGGTTGTCCGACTTCCATACAGTTCAATTTGTTCAGTTCTGGTTGTTATTCTTTTTCTAAATGGTTGTTGTCCCTATCTTGGTTGTGTGAGGAAGCACAGTGTGTCCACCTACACCTCCATCTTGGCCGGAAATCCCCCTCTTCTTTCCTCTTATTTGGTCTACTTTTTTGGGAAATCTCAATTTTGGCATTCAAACCTTTTTATAGTTATTCATTTTTGCCATATTTTTTAACTCCCAAAAGTTTATTCTGTTTATCTTTTATAGCATTCTGTTCTGGTTTTAGGAATATAATACAATACTTCATATATCTAAGGACATTAAAGATTTGTGTCCTTCTAAATTTTCACCTTCTGTATAGTCTGTTTTTTTCCAAGTTGCTTCTTTAGTTTGTATGAGTCTTCATCCTTCATGCTGGAGATTGCACAGATGTCTGCTAATCTCTGGCTCCATTTGTGTTTACAGTGGTACTCTAAAAAGCTGATTAAAAATATCAGCTGTATTTTTTTTTTAAATAAAGCTAATTATTTATTTAGTTAGAAACAGGGAAAGGGAAGGAGAAAGAAGAAAAACATCATGTGTGGTTGCCTCTCACATGGCTCCCACCAGGGACCTGGCCTGCAGTCCAGGTATATACCCTGACTGGGAATCAAACCGTTTGGTTCGCAGCCCGCACTCAATCCAGTGAGCTACACCAGCCAGGGCTGTATTCTTATATAGAATAATTAGAAAATGTCTTTAAAGGGTAGGAGGACTTGTTCTACAAAATACAACTACAGTATTTAAAAGTGTGATACTGGCACAAAGACAAATAGATTAATAAAAGAGAATAGAAAGACCAGCACAGGGATATATGTATGTTATTTGTGTACTTGTAGTATTTGTACATATATATGAATATGTATTTTTCCAAAAGGAAATAAAATTAGTCCCCTGATGCATACCATTTAGGAAGATACATTCCAGGTGGATTTAAACACTTAAGTGTAAAAGGCAAAACCACAGAACTTGTAGAGAATAATAAGAGTACCTGTTTAAACTTGGATAAATAGAGATTTCTAAAAATAAAAAGAATGCTAACTATTAAGTGAAAAGGTAAATTTGGCTACAATAAATCAACTTCCATTCACGAAAAGATAACTAAGAAATGAAAAGACTAAACCTCCCCTCATTACTATAGCAAGAATTTGTTCTTGATATAGTACCTCTTTAGAAAAAAATCCCTTCATTTTCATTTTTGTGGGATATCCAGAGGAAACAGCAGTAAATAAACTTGGAAAGTATGCTACTCTATGCCATAGTGCTAAAAACTTTTTAATGAGAAAAAAGATCCAGTAATGTTTTATAGGGGACTGTTCCACGTGGCATGGGGAATATAGCCCAGCCCAATTTGGAAAAGTGGTGAGGAGTGAGGTCAACACACAAGACCCATGCCTGCCCATGGATAGGTTCTCTTGTGGGGAATCAGGCCTGCATTGTACCTAGGCTGCTTTGAGGCTTGCTTTTGCTAAAACTCCCTCACCCAGAATTGAAGCAGCAAATGTTTACTGCATATTTCTAAAGAAACTTCCTAAAATCTGTGCTAAACCTCCCAAGTATGGAGTGTAACCAGTTCAACCACTTTTCCCTTGATCTGCAACATCTCTCTTTGAATTAGCAACATTCTTTCCTCTCTTACCTGTAAAAGGTAATCACCTACAGCAAACCCCTGCATAGTAAATGAGGACCATCCTCTATGTAATGTACTGAGGAAACCAATAAAAGCCTGTCCAGGCAAGGGTTCTGGGCTCTCTCTCTCTTAGAGAGTGGCCATGCTGTCCCTTTTTCTCCACAGGACTTCTGTAGTCTGTGTGAATTTGTTTGTCGAAGCCATAACACACGAATCCCATGGGCCAGAGTCCATATCAATGTGTGTGCTTAGTTGTGATTTATCTAACATATATTTTAAAAAATATTAGAATACACACACACACACACACACACACACAAGCATAGCCAGTAAAAGAAATATTTGTCCATGTACTCTTTAATTATCTCATGAGTTGCTTCATTATAGTGACCCCCACACGAAGGGAAGCACTTGTCCCCTACACTTCCAAACACATTCCTTTTTTGGGAATCTGATGAATCCCTGTCTAGAAATTCTCTTGGAATTATCTATAGTTATCCTATCTCCTCCAAAAGGAAAATTACTTTCTACTGGTACCTGACCCTTACTTATCAAAGCAGGTTTTGGAAGTGGAACCAAAAATTAAGTAACAAGGAGAAGGTTTTAGGCCAGGGTAATTTAGGAAACCCTGGATGGTACTAGAAAGTGGAACAGCCTTGACAAAACCAAGACCAAGAAATTAGCATAAATAAAGGTTTTATTGGTCAGTTTGGGTGAGTGACATACTGATACACCCTCAATTCACTGTTCCACACACCCAAGGCCCTGAGGTGGCAGGAGAAGCTAAGCCCATTGATGGAGAGAAGGGGTAGGAGGTGGGAAGAACCTGAAGGCCTCTGAGGTTTAACAAGGCTACCGGGACCGAAACCATCGGCCTAGGAATAAATCCAGGATGGAAAAGGCATCATCCAGGGCTGGAGGTGTTGGTGATTCCAGATCTAAGGAAGAAAATGATACACATAGACATACTAAATGAAAGGAACTGGACAGAGGCAAAGATGGAAATAATATTAAAGGGTTTCCCTTTCCCAAGGAATTAGAAGATGGACCACTCTGATTCACACTCTTCACTTACCATCTCTAGGACTGCCGTCTGCTTCTTGATGGATTACTGTGGTCTCTGTGTGGCCCTCACTGTCCACCACAGTCCGACGCTCCTCTACTGTCTACAAGGAGAAGCCCCCACCATATCCCTAACATCACAAAGGTGAATTTGCTGGTTTCTTTACAAAGATCTGTCTGTCCAGGGCAACCTCTGGCTACACTTCCCTTTATCCCCTCTCTCCCAACTCACCCCATCTGGCCTAGTGATCTTGGTCACAGAGACGCTCTTGAAATAGGATTTGGGCTGGGGCTGCAGAACTGGGCCAAGGCCCTCCTGGGAAACCTGGGAATCAAGATCTAGAAGGGCAAGGAGAGGAAACAGTAAAGAAAGTGTCTAAGGGAAAGAAGGGAGAGGTGTATCAGGAAGAAACTTTAGGGAGGAAGAACAGAGGGAACTGCTGAAGAATAACAGAGGGCTGGTAAATGTCCTCTCCCTCCAGACTCACCCTTGTCCTCTTTGGCTCTAGAATGGGGGGTCACAGTCCACATATCATCAAACTGTAGAAAGAGCCGAAGTAGATGAAACGACACCTTTCAATCTCAAAGTTGAGGAGTCACAGAACTTAAATTATTCCCAAGTTCCAAACCACTTTTCCTCAAAAGAGATAATCCCATTCAAGATAGCTTTATTTACTCATTCCTCCTCCTTCCTAGCTGTTTTATATATCCTGCTACCAAAAGCCTTCCAGAACTGGTAATTTCCTGTCCTCCGCCAACAATCCTGCCTTGTCTGAGAATCACATGGACCAATGGTCTCTCTTTTTTTTTTTTTTAAGAAAAAAGCAGAACTCCCATTTTCTCCCAAAGAAAATCCTACAAGAAACTTAATATAGGAAACAGATAAATACACTAAGTGGAGGGTCTAGGACTTCAACTCAAGTCTGTTAGATTCCAACAAGGAGTCTACTCCCACAGGCTCTCATTTAAGGATTAGATGTACTCACCCTATGAAAAGGTCTCTGGGAGTCCCAGCCTGGTGCTGGTTTTGGGGAGTCAGTTCTTGGGTCACTCTCCAAAACCCCTCTAAAGATCCTGCGTTGGTGACTATCTGGATACTTAAGCATTGAGTCCCGGAGCGTCTGTCCCTCCTGCAGTCTCTCACCAGGTGTCTCTGACTCAGGACCTGGAAGTTCTGCAGAAAGGTGGCAGGTGGGGGATGGCAAAGGATTTGGGATCTTTTAACCCCTCTTGAAATCATCAGTCCTCACACTTCCCACCTCCCAGCTACTTTCTGGGGGATCCTTATTTCACCCACCAACCCAGTAGAAACCATAGGTTCCTTCAGGGGGCAAACACACACCAGGAGGACGGGAAGGCAAGGTCCAGGCCCCCATCTCGCTGAAGATGTTATTAAAATCCCGTACTAGGTCATCAAAGCCGAAGTTATCGTGGAAACGCATTCCTCCTTCAGGGCTGAAGCTGAAGCCGAAGCCAAATTCCTCAGGGGGCTCAAACCTCGAGCTCCCACGGCCCCATGTGGCTTCTTCCTCCTCTTCCTCCTCATCCTCATCTTCATCTCGAGTCATCCCTCCAAAAAAGGGATCTCTGTGGCTGAGGTGGAGGCAGATTGGCCACCAAAACTTCAGCACTCACTACTTAAACCATAAAATCAACTCATGGGTAGCAAAGTGGAATAAGAACAGATGTCTGGGAAGGTAAGGGGAGGGTTAGAAGACCAGCCATCGGGGTCTTCAGTTTTTAATCAGTCAGTCCTCACCTCGTGAATGTCCCCGAACACCTCCCCTTGGCTTTTCTTCAGTGACCCCCAGCCCATCGCCTCTTACTTACTCGGTACTCTACCCCAGAGCCCCATTGTCTTCCCCACCCGGGGCCCTGTTGCATCACCCCAGGCTGGAGAAAGGATTAAGCTGTTTTCCCTCCTCTTAACAACCGCCTTGGTTACTGTCGCAGTGCTCAATGTTGTGACTTCTGTCCTCTCCACAGGAGTTGAAAAAGTGAGGGAACAGGATGTTTTCCCAAAAACATGGTGTTAGAGGTCAAGCGCCCCTCCGAAGAACCTCCCCCTTGTCCGACCCGGTCCCATTCTCACCTCCGAGGTCCAGAAAAGCCGAAAAAGCCCCGAAAAAGGTCAAAGAGGCTCATTCCGTAGTGGGACTCGAACTCCCGAACCCCAACTGCGACCCATTAACACCTGGGGAGAACCTGCGCTACGGTGTGGGAAATTGGGAAAAGGGTCAGCTCACGCTGCCGGAAAGCAAACCTGCGATCCGGACACCCTGTCGTAAAACTACCGTAAGCAGGACGTGGAGGGGGCGGGGCGCACGGCCCTCATACTTAAAAGGGTTTTACTTTCTAGTATTAATTTCCAATGCAGGCACGCAGGTGTTATGCTCCACCCCCCCGGAAGTGGGTGTTTTGAACTTTTATTTTCCAACACCTGCCTCCTAAACTGATTCTCCTCGCCGACCAACCCACTCCAAAAACGTATTTCGAGCGTTGAACAGTAAGTGGTGCCAGATAAGGCCGCCAGAGGGCAGCCCAACTGCACAAATGAGCCGATCTCGGGCCCGCCCTCATCACTGGTTCACCACACCCATGAAGGACCAATCCGAAGCCACCTCCTCGCCCCTTCTTCAGCCCCGTTTGACCTCAGTTAAGTCTAAGTGAGATGGACTAAGTATTTTATCAAGCTCTTTCTAGTACTAAATTCCTCAGAGTTGAATAGATTAAGACGGGACACGTGCACTGAACTCCATCTGTGGCTACTGAGGAGTTCTTGGAATTCTATGCAGGCTTTATAAACAGGATAAAGGCTTTGTGAAAGAGCAAGGAAAATCTAGTTACGAGTTTTGGGAGGGAATAATTTGGGGCTTTAAGTGCCCCTCTTGCTATCATTCATTGACTTTCCCTGCACCCCTAACCCCAATCCCAACTCTGGCCTTCCTCTAGATTCTTTTTCAGGGGGTTGAGGACAGCTATGGGAAACGAAGGCATCCAAGCAGCAAGAACTACTGTAGTGTATGTTGTATGTGTAGGAGAAACAGGCCCCAAACTTCAGTTTTGCCAGCATGTTGCCCCTCCCTTTCTAGTTCACTTGCCTGGACCCAGCTACACTATACTTTTAATTTTACAAAGCCATTTCTTTCAGCTCCTTCTTAATAACCTCTCCCCCTTCCACCCAATGTTCACTATCCCATTCCCTTCATTGCCTAAAACCTGCCATAGATGTAGCAGTTTCTGAAGGAAAGGGAAACCCCTCAAGGGCACTATACTAAAACAGTAAGGTCAGAGGTGTTCTTCAAGGGCGAAGATTTTATTTTATTCCACTGCCTTCGGGGCCTGCTAGAGGAGGCCCAGTTGGTACAATAATATTTATTCACCAAGCTGGTCATCGACGAGACTGAGGATGTCCTAGACGGAGCAAGAATGGGCAGAGGCTGAAGGTAGAGGTTTTCTTTTTATATATACAAGACACATTAATCCATTAAATTTGAGAACACAGTACAAAAAAAAACACTTCAACTAATTCATCTGACAATGCTGTTCATATTCATGACGCCATTTTGTTGTTGTTTTGTTTCCTAATAATAAAGGAGGAGACACAGGGCTGTTGGGCTGATATATATTTGGGGGCCCCCCTCTGCACCTCACCCAAACACCACCAGGGTGAAAGGAAGAGAATGAAGGGCTGGGCCCACAGCAAAGTTTCATAATTTTGAATGCAAGGGGGGAGGAGGAAAGGAAGAAAAAAAAGGAGAAAATACAAATCCTATAATACATACAACAGAGTGGGGATGGTATGGAAATGGACAGACATGAAGCTGAGGCATGGGGTGGACCACTGGCGTGGGGGGGTGCAGCAGAACTCCCCCACATTCCTCTCTCTTTGATGCTGTTTCCATAGTTGCCAGGCTGAGTAGCCCTCTCAGAAGATGGGACCATGAAGAGAGGGTCAGGGCCTCAGTTGGCCCCCCAGCTGTAGCTGTTGTAGGCAGACTTGTTGGTCTGGGGCTTCTGCGGGATGGAGCTGGTCTGGCTACGTTGCCCGCTGCCCGTCTGCAGGGGAATGGGAGGATGATGGGAGGAAAAAGGTGTCCAGTTAGTGGGACAAATTTGTGACATTGCAAGGTGGAGATCTGGAAATCATGTTGCTCACCCATCCCCCTTGCTTAGAAATTACTTGTTTCTCAACCATAGAAAATTTGATTTATACAGTTGCTAGAGCACCTCTGACAAAAAAAAAGCACTTCCAACCCTTAAATAGGGGAAAGATGAAAAGAGGGTAAGATACCTTCAGAGATAAGATAATGAATCAGTTCTATTCATTTTCAATTCCTTCTCCACACCCCCACTTCCCTTGCTGCTCTGAGAAAAGGCAACTCTCTAGACATCTAGAGAGAATTATGGCCTCTTGGTACTGAGTGATCACAGGTGACTTCATTTTCATTGATCCCCAGGAAGAATTCAATTTGGAAAGCTGCCTTTGAAAGGAAAGAAGTCTTCTTCCAGTTTCCCAGCCACCTTTGGTGGAGGAGAGGTCACTTGTACCACCCCCATGGCTCCCCACCCCTACCACGTATGTCACATCTGTGAACCCATTTCAGGCAAGGTAGGAGAGACAGTCTGAGACCCCAGGCTCCAGATGCTGCCAAGAATCTTTTCCATTCCAGTAACCAAGTGTAGAGTCGGGGAAGGATAGAAAGAAAGAAGGCATCAAGGAGGGGAGGACAAGAGAGGAATGGGAGGCCAGAGAGCTCAGCAAGGTGTGTGTGTTTGTGTATCCCGATTTGTGATCATACAATCTTTTCTCAAGTTCCCTGAGGCTGTGGAGGTGAAATGGGGACTGAAAAGGAGTGGGTTCAAGCATATCATTCAGTTTCATTACCTGCTCCTCCTGCTGGCGCTGGCAACAGAGAATCATCTGCAAATATGGTAGCTGAGGCAGAACCAGGATATATGGAAAATAAAGGGACAAACTTTGACAATAGAACTCCACCATTATTAGAAGGGAAAGCTACAATGTGAGGGAAGGGGGAGGGCTGGGTGAGGTAAGAGGGGAGGTGTGACCCAGGTTCGATGGGATGAGGACAACCGTGCTACAGGAAGAGGTGGAGGAGAAAGGCACCAAAGGAATTGGGCAAAAAGGGTTTCAATCTGGCCCCTTCTCTGACATCTCCTTTGCCGGCCACTCATGTTATGTGCGCTTGTGTCTGTAATGTGCTGTATGCCCATGGCTGGCGCTGGGGAGGACTGGGTGGAGGTGGTGGTAAGGAAGGGTAAGAAAGGAAAAGGGAGGCAGTTTTAAGGGATAGGAAGGAAGAGGAAGGAAAAGGACAGAGTGAGGGTTATTACCTGGCCATCCTGCTGCAGGTGATGGTGAAGGATCTGTGAGTGCGGCTGCTGATGGGGTGTCAGAATGTGCATAAAGGGAGCAGGTGGGTAGGCAGCAGCTGTGGCTGGATTGATGGGCCCCCCACTTCCTAGAGCTGAAGGCAAGTTGAAGGAGGCAGCGGGAGTACCGGAATGAAAACCTTGTTTCTCAAAGGACTGCTATCCAGGTGGAGGAAAGAGAGAGTAAAAGGGATCAGCAAATGATTCTTTGGGATTTCAGCCCAAGCTCTCTCACTCTCAAAAAGCAGCATGGTGTCATCATAGAAGGAGCACTGCACTTGAAGTCAGATTATTCAGGTCCCAGTCTCAGCTCTGTGCTTTAACAGCTGTGTGATCCTGAGAAAATTACTCTCCATGCCTCAGTTTTCTCATATATAAAACAGGGATGCTACTAACCTTTTGGTTAAGGACCAAATGAGAGAGGATGGGTATAAAAGCACTTCATAAACTCTAATGTCATATATGAACACAGTGAAATCTGCTGACTACTCTTAGCATCCCCACCTCTGAAACTGTGTAGAAATGAGAACTCCTTGGATATTTCAAAAGAAATGAATACACACTGAGGTGTCGAGTGTTAAAGGTCTTGGCCATGAAGCACTCCACCATAACTCCTAATACTTTATATATATCAAACTTTTAATTATTCATGATGATGGGGACAGGGCAGGAAACAATACAAATCTGAGGATAATTCAAATGCCTCACTTTCCTTACTAAACTGGGCTTTGCCCCCTGTGTTATATGTATCTTTATATGTATGGAATGAACCAGTTTTCGTCATTCCACACTCATTCTTTTGGAAAGTTATGAAAAGGTTAGGAGTGGGTAAATAAAGGACCAGGACAGTTACACAATACATCATGACACATTACAATTTTCCAGTCTTCCTATAACATCTCTTGCACTGCCCAAGAGGGCTAAATTTACATTTCCTCAAGAAATTGAAGTCTAGAGACCAATCATTATCTAGTAGAATAGGTTTCCTAACATTTTTCTTAGGTAGGTGTTCCTGCTCACTTCTATTAATGCAACTCCACCTTCTCTATGTCCCTCTTTTTCTACTTTAATCCAGAGCCAGGTACCTACCTGGGTTTTGGAGTACACAGAACCCGAGATATCTGGCACGCCCGTATTACTGGAGGTGACTGATACACCTAGGGGAGGAGGAAACAGATAGGAGGATTAGCTCAGCTAGCTGGCTGACCCCTCTCCCTGGGAGGAGGTTACATGTGCCGTCTTTCTAGCTATTGCACTGCAAGGGAATTTTGGTCTGTTTTTCCAGCTTCAGTTCAGTCCTGAGGGATAAGAGCTCATGACACAAAGGCTAGCTAAGGGTTCTCTTGTCCTTTTCAGGTATGTACTAAGTATATATGTATGAGTGAGTTTTTGGGGGGCCAAGGGGATATAGCCAAAACTCACTAGCATATACTTTTCAAAACACCTCTGTGGCAAAGCCCAACAGGAATGTATTAACTTTTAATATCCATTTCAAATGAATCCACCCAATTCACTCACTCCTGCTCCAGAAGACAGGTAATCTAGCTCTTTCTGTTCATGAAAACACTTCTGGGCTCAATATCCATGCTTTCACAGCATAAGGTAAATACTAGAGGAACAATCCATCCAATTCAGCCCCCAAGAGCTCTATCATTCTCAGAGCTTCAGCTCACTTAGTCCAGCTTCTCCAGTCCTGGAGTTTCTAGGCTTTATGCTAGTACGAGCTGGCACAAATATGAATTTCCATTTACGCATTTTAAGGAAGGGGAGTAAAGAAGGTATATAGAATAGGCTATCTCCTACAGTCTAGGTGGAACACAAAAATCTAAATGTTATTCTAGTTTACAACTTTAGCTTCTCCATGAGACAAAGGCTTTAAATTCATACTTTCACAACTTGCATGTTTCCTTTGGAAAAACTCCCTACCACCACAACTTTAAGGAAACCAAAGTAATACAATTCCTCATTTTAATTTGTACTCCTTAAACTGAAATACACATACATTACCTCCTGGGGCAAAAAGTCAAGGAGACAGAAAAAAGCCATCAGGTAAAATAAACCAGCAACTTACTACAGAAATTTTATGCAAAGATTTGAGATAAAGTAACTCAAATTTAACTAGGAATTTAAAGCATGCTTTTAAGATATATTAATTCTCATAAAATGAGATTAAAAAAAAAAACAACAAAACTTTGCATTTCAGTCTGTGTCCTTGGATCCTTCTCCTCGGCTGGTAGGAGCACTTTGATGGAAGGGTTTTTTTAAAGCGCTATGCTAAAGTGACCAAATCACAAATGAGGAATCCTCCATTCACCCACAATTAGGAGTAATCCCCCTTCCAATTCCAGAACCCAAATCCTCCCAATGCCTAGGACAAAGGCAGCCATCAAAAGTTAAGCCCACCTTAGACAGCCACTTTAGAATCTTCCCAATAGAAGTGGCATCTTAACCTGGAAACCCCTCCCACATCACAAGTCCAGATAGTTCCAGGGAGGAGCAAACACCAACTAGGAAAAAGAACAGAACTACAGAAAGCAAGCATGAGAAAATACTTTCCCGTGTCAAAGTATCAACTCTATACTACTTTCAAGGCACTGAAGTAAAAGACAGGGACAATACATGATCTGATAAAAGTATTTTTTCCCCTTCCCTTTTCAAACCCCAGGTGCCCATCTGGCAAATCACTGGTAATAGGCCTCACTTTAAAAACAAGCTCATTTATGGTAAAGACTAAGCCAATGAGGCTTGTATGGAAGAGTTGAAATAAGGTGGAATACATAGGATATAAATAGACCATTTTTTAATGAAACGTAAGATAATGATTTGTCTTTACTGCAAAGGCTCAAATAGCTTGCCAGCACCCCTTGGTCATCCCACATAAACGGGAGAAATGGCTAACCTGACTCTCAAGCTATGTGGTAGAAAGAAATTTAATTTCATCGTGCCCCAGCTGGTCTCATTCTTTCCAGAGGCTGGACTAGCTTAAACCAGTTTATGGTCCAGAGGCCTCAACTGGGATATTGGTTCAAGGAACTGGAAACATGGGGGGGGGGGGGGGGGGGCGCAGGGGGGCGGGTAGAATTCTCTGTAGTAGCCTTAATAGTCTCAGTGTTAAGCATTAGAGGCACTAGAAAATAATGGGTATTGGTTTCCCTGCCTACCCTTCACCAGTTATTAGAAAGCTCCTCAAACTTGTTTTCTTGCTTTCCTTCCAAGAGTCAAAACTCCCCTCTATCCCCCACTCCCAAATAGTGATGATCATCCAAACATCATGTGAATGGTAGGGAGGGGAAACAAGAAGCAATTTCTCTCTTGGAAAGTTGGTCACACCCCCAGGACAAAATTACTCCAGAGGGCCTATTCTCACTGTGCAAGTGAACTCTGTAAACAAAAGGCTGGTGGTGTACTAGTTGGATTGAGTGGGGATGAGAATTCCATAGTCAAGATGTCTAACCAAACCTCTCCCACACATTCTTAGCTACACCCACAAGTGCAAAACGACTTCATAATCCACAATCCCTGAAAAGCCATCGAGGGACTAAGAACAATATTCCAGGCTAGCACAGTTTCCACAGCCTGAGTCATCAACTAGCTGGTCACAAGACTTTATCAGATCTCAATCAGCTACTTGGCCTTGGGTAACCAAATGTGGGAATTAAGCCTTGGAAGATATTTCTCTATCAACAGCTCTGAACACCATCTCTTCTCCCTTTCACCATGACATGACACTCTTAAACGTTTTTCCTTCCCCTCCCTGCTTATGTCCAAGGCAAGGGGAAGATCTAAATGGTAAGTGAAGAGCTATAATAAGCATGGAGAATCAGGGATTTTCTACAAATAGCTTTCTTTACCCCAATCAGCAAGGTTGGAAAATGAGACTGTTTCTCCTCCCCCACCTTTATAATATCACCATACTGAAAAGTTACCAGTTCTTTGGCTATGCTGGGGTTTGATTGAAAAGTCCACCCTCCACCCTTCATCCACTGCACAACATTGGCTCCTAGTGTCCAGAAAGACATGCACGGAAAGAACGCCAGAGTTAGCTAAAGAAATACCACAGTTTATTGAAGACTACAAATATTTTTGTTACAAGTTGAAACTACATGCCTTCCAGAAAACAAAAGCAACAGCAGGTGTATGCATTGATGCTTCGGAGATGCTGCACCGCTTGAACTCGAAATGGGTAAGACAGGGTCAGACACATGGGGGAGAGGGAAATGGGGGAAGGGCAAGTTCAAAGCCCAGAAGGTATCCACCAACTCATTTCCCCAAGCCACGCAGGCCATGGCCCCAGCTCAGCAGGCTCTCCTCAGTGGTCTGGTTTCTGAAACAAGACTTCAGTGCAAATTTATACACACACACAAAACATAGCCCCCAGCCTTGGGCCAAATTAGCTCTCTGCCGTCCAGAAATGCTTGTAAGGGGGTGGATATTTTCTTCCTAAAAGGAATCAAATACATAAAAATAAATGAATTTAGAGGTTGATGAGGAATGGGATGACTAGAACCCTCTGTGGGGTTGGGAACTGGGGATTCTCAAAAGGGCTGTTACAGAAAATTTCTGAAATCTTAAGGGAGGTAAGAAGCTAGAATTTACAGTATCAGGTATGCCATCTCATATATTATCAGTCACCTACCTCTTAGAATTCTTGAACTTAGTCCAGCTCAAAACTTAAATCTAATATTCTTAGAATGGGGCCACTCCAAATCAGTGAGTCTATAGTCCTTCCCACTAAGGATTAGGGTGGGTCTTAGTGAGAGGGACAGCCACAGGAAGTCTAGGTATTAAATCTCAATGGGTATTTCAGAGTTTCTTTAGTTTAAATCTTGACCTCACCATATAACACCATTCAAAGTTTCACCTGGCTGTTAATTCCCAGACCAACTGCCCTCTGTGCTCAGCTCAGAGTTCCCCAATTATTAAAAACCTTGGGCCCACACAAGGGCGAAGAACACATATGTAGCTCCATCCAAATCATGAAACCGTAACTGAGGGGAGAATTTTGAAATAATAACACTCAACCCCAACCTCCTCCCCTTCACCCATATTCATCTACAAATCACTGGAAAAAGTAGTTGGATTTTGCTTTATTCAAAATTCCTTTTCTTACTCCCTGTCCTCCAAAAGTAGAGCATAGGTGTCAGGTATAGGAGCAAGGGGCGGGCCAAGAATCTTTTAGATCAGTATCCATTCAGAAGATTCCTACATCTCCCTCCCTTCCATCACATGTGCAAATGGATTTTGAAAGAGACCAGCCAAATCCAACTCTGCCAACGCAGCTCTTACTTTATTGAGTATAGACATACCTTGTTTTATTATACCTCACAGGTGCTGCATTTTTTTTTTTTTTTTTACAAAGTGAAGGGAAGACCCTCCACCATCAGACTGAAAGTTAAAAGTCACTTTATTATGGGCAGTCTGGAAGTGAACCCACAGTATCTCTGAGGTATGCCTATATTCATGCCCTAATCCATTTTCCCCACATCCTAGTTCTCCTAGCTAGGGAATAAAAAGGGACCACATGAAAAAAGTAGTACTACAAAGCAATGTAAGCAGGTTAGCAAAGAACCCACTTAACCCTCCTATTTAGTAAATATATCCCCTTTTATACTACCAGTACCATACATATTAACACCTCCACTGACATCTCAGTAAAATTTTGGGGTCCCCTGACCTGCTTCCCACCCAAATAGTAGGCCAGCCAGCATATGCTAATAGCTAACACATGACCCAGGGCATCCCTGTCAGGAGTAGTGAATACATGGTCCTAGAATCAAGCTCCTCTGCTGGTGCTGCTCAGGCAGACACCCAGGTAAGTCAAACATTAACAATCATACATGGAGCAGCAGCACACCATCACCAACACTATTTTCTCAAGCACCATGTCTTCCTCCCTGAAACTCATTTAATAACAGCCCACAGACACACTGACAGCTGGGGTCAAGGTAAGCTTACCAGTGTTGTATCCATGAGACCCATATCCACTTGGCTGTTGAAAAGGGGTGGCTGATGCATTCACACTGACATTCACACCATGCTGCTTGGAAGAGGTAGGAGCCACCTAAAGATCAGAAAAACAGAACTACAGTGAAATGGCAAGAGTAGCATTCACCCCACCTGCCTTCCTCCAGGGACAGGGTATTCAGATGTCTACCCATAGTGATGTCAGCTGACCACAGTTTACTTAGTGAAATGGACTCCTCACTGAGCTTTCTAAAATCATACAGTGAAGTCAAGAAATGGCAGGGTTGTTTTTTTTTTTAAGATTTATTTATTTTTAGAGAGGGAAGGGAGGAGAAGAGAGGAAGAGAGAGAGGGAAAGAGAGAGAGACAGAGAAACATCAATGTGTGGTTGCTGGGGGCTGTGGCCTGCAACCCAGACATGTGCCCTGGTTGGGAATCGAACCTGTGATACTTTGGTTTGCAACCCGCACTCAATCCGCTGAGCTATGCCAGCCAGGGCTAGAAATGCCAGTTTTAAAAGAAGGGAAAGGGGTAATGGTAGCAGGGAATGAATATGATAGTTTGTGGGAACAAAGCTGTATGCTATCATAGTTCTCCTTCAGTTAATTCTAAGAGGTAATCCCTATTCCAATACCCCCCCAAATCCAGCCCCACTCCCTCTCCCCAAGCCAGAAACAGGCCAGAGGTAGAAACTGTTCCTCCTAATCCATTCCTGAAGTCCTTGAAAGCAGCTAGAATAGTGACCAGGGCTAGGATGCTTTACCACAATGAAAGACCAAGCCCAGGTACTCACAGGGAACACAGCAGGCCCATACTGGAAGGTGCTGGGGAGGCCCGGAACCCCTGTGTAGTATGGCAGGCTGGTGTAACTGTAGCCAGGAGGCAGCGCCGGGTTCAGGAATGTCTGCTGCGTGGTGTGATGAGTCTGTGTCTGGTTCTGTTGGGGTTGTGCCAAGGTTGTGGCTGGGGCTGGGGAGGAGGCATCTCCACGGCCGAACTTTGTGAGGTCACCTGTGACAGAAGAGGCTACATGTATCTGCCTCTTTCACCCCCACACCAATGAAGAGTAACCACTTCTGGTTTCACGTGATTCTAGAAAATCCTGTTAAAGGACTGTTGAAGTTTAATTCTTTGAATTACATTTCTTTGCATTCCACTTAGCATTGCTCAGCACACAGCAAGGACAGTGCTAGTCAAGTACTAATGTTGAATAACTGTGCAATGCTGTGGCAGAGACAGGCTCCCAATATAAAATTCCCGCATGATTGCCCTGCCTACTTGTCTTCTTTCATTCTCCCCGCCCTCTACTACCTCTCCATGGGGAACACTTTATGCTGCATTTGTAAAACGACGACAGATTGGGAAAAATGATAGCTTAGTGAGGACAACAGGTCAGGCAAAAAAAAAAAAGAGTCCATGGCCAAGCAAGGCAATGAGACTGCCACTGTGAGTAGAGTATAGCAGCTGAGATGAGCAGAGGAAGGCCAGTTCAACTACTGCATTTCCTGGAAAAACCTTGAGAATGGCTGAGGAAAAGTCAAAATGTCATCTGGAATCAAGAGGCAACAACAGAAAGTGAGATAAGGGAAAAGTTGTCCCACTTCCATCTTTAGCAGGTTTCTGAATCTACCAAAGCTGATTCATCACATCGATTCTATACTTCTGCCAAAGCTTAACCGAACTCGGTCCCTTCCTGCTACTCATCCAGTTTCTGCCACTGATCTCAACATGATCTCCCTTTATTTAGCCCTACCCCAGTCCTACCAGAATAAGGGTTGCTGGCCAGGCTACCATCCCTCCCAGTCAGCGGCGTGGTGGGTGTGGGAAACGGGATGCTGTAGTAATCCTAGAAGAGAAAAATTAAAAAGAGCAAAGACACAATGTCATTCATTCTCCAGCATGAATAACTCCACAGCTTGAGAAGCAGGAGAATGTTGAAGTAATGCAACTTATCCAGCCACCAAATAAGATGGCTAGAGCTGGCACAAACCCCAAATTACTCTTGCATACACTGTCCCCCCTGCCTGGCCATGAGCAGAGTCAGGCAAGGTCTACGGGTATGCCCACTGGAAAACACACCAAGTCCATCAGCACCAATAATATTCTCCAACCTCAAGATGATTATCCCTAACAGTCTACTACTACTGAGAATTCTGGAATTCAAGGTGTCTGAAACATACAGAAAGCATCCTGACAGCTCCAGGGTACTCTAAACTATAGAGTGCTTAAAATCTGTTTACTTCCAAGATGCCACAACCCTGATTTTTTAAAAAAAGGTTACCTTCTGTTAGAACCACTCCCTGAACTTCTTCCTATGTTCTGATATATCTTAATCAAAGTGTGCTTATGAAGGTGTGGGAGTTGTCTATGACTTATCAACTGAACATATGAAATAATCCCCACGACACTAATTTTATGATTGCTTTCTTTTCCTAAGCTCTACACCACATACTTACCAATGGAAACCTTGTCTGAAGCATCTGCAAGTCATCATAACCATATACTTGTGGCTGAAAGATACAAATATATAATACTCATGTTGACTGGTCATAATGATAGCAAACCAAAAAGCTAGGAGAAAAGATAAATCAACAAAACATTCAACCTCATTTTTAGGAAGAGGAGTAGATAAAAGTGATGCATGAAAGGTCTTGAAGCTTCCCTTGAGTTACATACTACCGATTCAACTAGAATTGGTCTCTGGGCAGCAGTAGGACTGACACAAGTCATACATGAACAACCAGCTCTTACTTTCTATTCTACCAGTTTGTCTCTTACAGATTCAAAACATGGCTTAAAATTTATCTCCTTCAGAAAGGATTTGCATTTTGCTCATTTTTTCTGATGTCTGGGTACTAAGGTGGCATGTTGTCATTAAAAAATATGTGAAGTACTATTGGATATTCATCTAGACTCTCTGGAAATAAGAACAGGTGTCTTTTTAAAAGTTAATATATACTCTTGCCCTGGCCAGTGTGGCTCAGTGTGCGTCTGCCCCCGCCCCCCCAAAATTGATGGGCATACCCTCAAATGAAAATTAAAAAAACAAAACACAAAACTTTTCCTTTAACAAAAAATTATAGATACTGTTCATCTTAATAGGCACTGAATACCTGGAGCTGATAAAAGATATACCAGAGCAAAAGAGTACTGCTTTCAGCCACCTATTCTCAGTCCCAATAGTCAGGGAATCCTCCTCTGACCAGGTCAGAGCCTGCCAAGCCCCTCAGAGACTGTCGAATTGTCAACTAGAGAAAATTCTCCTCTAAGAAATTGAAAGAGATTCCAGGTAGGACACTCTGGCCTTTGGTTTATGAGACCCAGAATATGTTTCACAGAGATAATCCACAAAAGAAGGCCTAGCCTCAGTTTAGTCCTTCCTCCCTAAAAACTTATTCCCCCCTCAAAACTACAAGATTAAAACCTTACTTTCTTGTAACCACCAGAGCTATAAAGAGTAGCCACACCAACTTCATCTTTTGGAGAAGACCTTTCAGTCTCACTTACCGGGTAGGCATGTAACAGCCCTGGAGCCATAATATATGGGTTAGGCAACAATGGCGGGACCCCAGGAGGAAGATTAGGAGGAGCTTTTCCTAAAAAAGAAATTACATTTTTATCCTGTCACAGAATTCTTTCTCTCCTTTATCCCAAAGGAATGCCATCACCAACTACACAGGGATACCTGAAGTTGTAGCAACTGAGCTTCGAGTAGAGGCTGTGACGGTGGAGTTGCTGCCTAGGCTGAGGCCCAGGCTACTGCCACTATTGAGACTGGAGGAGACACTGACCACTGGGGGAGGTGCAGAGACTGTGCTGGATGTGGTGGAGAAAGTGCTGGAGGAAGAATGAAGATTCGCCTCACTCTCCACGCTTGTGTGCTTCAAAAAGAGGGAGCAGTAGAAGAGGGGTGGAAACAACAATTAGCCTAACAGGTTAGGAAAGATAAACAATCCCTGCTGTTGATTATATCATCATGTCAATTTCCCAATTTAAAAGGCTGAGGAAGGGTACCAGGGTGCCTGCTGTTAAAGCAGTTATAAGAAATACTAAGCACACTCCAGGTACACATTCCCTAAGATTCATTTGGCAAGGATGATAATGAATGATCCACTGCACACCAACACCCTGTTCAGAAAGGCGGCAGAGCCCTGGCTGGTATAGCTCAACGGACTGAGCACTGGTCTGTGAGCTAAAAGGTTGCCAGTTTGACTCCCAGTCAAGGCACATGCCTGGGATGTGGGCCAGGTCCCCAGTTGGGGGCATGCAAGGCAACCAATCCATGTATCTTTCCCTCTCTCCCTCCCTTCCCCCCTCTCTAAAAATAAATAAATTAAATCTTTTAAAAAAAGAGAAAGAGAGAGAGAAGGAGGGAAGGGAGGGAGGGAGGGAAGGGAGGAAGGAAGGAAGACAAACTCCCAGAAACCAATGCTGGTTGTCCAGTGCGAAGACAAAGATAGTTTAAATATAAAAAATGTATCACAGCCTTCTCCCCTACACTCTTCATTACATTCATTCAGCACAAGACCAACTTGTGGGACAAAAAAAGTACAAGTTCTAATAAATTGAAGCCTAAAGCCTCAGCCCACAATTATCTTTCCCTAGGATTCTGGCATACTAAACACCTTTGCCCAATATGGGTTCTTCTTAAGTTAGTTGTCTTCCTTACTATCTCCGTTTTTACACAAATAGTTGTTACAAATCACAACAATGAAATTAATTTTTTGACCAAAAGCTCTTATCTGGTCTCTACTGTCACAGGATGCTCAGACTCACACTGATTATTTTCAGGATTCGTGTTCAGCATATCCCAGACCAAGGAATAAAAATGGCTGTACCAGTTAGAAAGGGATATTCTTCCAGAATTTATCATAGCATACAAAGCCCCACTCAGCTTCAGTATTAACTTTGATAACTCTCTGCAGTATTTCTGGATTTTTTCTGCCTCTCTTGACTTCAAATATCCTTTTACTTCTTTCCTGCAACCTTAGATCAATTAGCATTTTACCACCTCAGAATCCCTTCTTAGGAGAATCTTATGGTTGGATAGTTGTAAGGGGGGGGGGGGGGGGGGGGGGGGGGGGGGGGAAGAAAACAAAAAGCAACCCCCCCCCATTTCTTTGTTTAAGGCACCATGCTTTTACCAAAAGAGTGGATGTTGAAGTGCGCCCAGAAGATGTCGATGATGAAAGGGTATTCTGCTGAGTAGGTAACGTGCTGTAACAAAAAAGAGGTTGCCATAAGCCACAGTGACCTCAAAGTTCAGTCAAGAATACAGCCAGGCCCTGGCTGGTGTAGCTCAGTGGATTGAGCATGGGCTGTGAACCAAAGTGCCGCAGGTTCGATTCCCAGTCAGGGCACATGCCTGGGTTGCAGGCCACGGCCCCCAGCAACCTCACATTGATGTTTCTGTCTCTCTCACTTTCTCCCTCCCTTTGCTCTCTAAAAATAAATAAATTAATTAATTAAAAAAAAAATACAGCCAGGAAATAAAGCAGAATATAGGACCAAGGAAATCTGATATCGTATAATAAGCACAATAACCATCCAGGGGTACTGAACAGTTAAAGCTAGACTGGATGTTAAGGGAAAATAATCCTCCTCTGTCTTTACTTCCAATAGCTTTTAGGTCATCTACTCAGCTAATGTGATCTCTGCCAGGTAGAGGGAGTAAGATAGATCCAAAGAGCTTTCATTAACCCCAACCTCCAACCCTCATCCCAAATCACCTGCTGTGTTGTGTGGTAGTAGTATTTGGAATCTCCTCACTGTGGCTCAAGCCACTCAAGGAAGATGAGTGCTGATTGGTTGTTGTCAATAAGGAAGCCGCAGATACCGTTTCACTGAGAGGAGGGATACTAGAAGTGGAAGGTGAGTCAGATTTCACTGCAGAGCCTGTAGCACCTGGAAATGAAAAAAGAAAAGTCACCTCATTAGAGGAAAGGGAGTGTTTTTGAAGTGAGAGATGACTACAGTGCTAGGTTGTCCCAAAGACAAACGAGTGTGAGTTATTTAATAATGGGTCATTTGTGTTTAGGTAGAATCCTTTCCTGTTTTTCAATTCCAAGCATTTCACAGTACTGATCTCTTTGTTCAGTAAAGGGAACCAAGGGGAATATCATCATTTTAAGACAGAGAACCTAAAATTTAGGATGGCTTGAGGTTAAACAGCAAGGTAGCACCAAGCTAGGACCAAATGTTTTTTGATCATTGAGCCAGGGCTATTTCCACTATAACCTAGGAAATGCAAAAACATTGTAAGGACAGGATAAACACTACAACTGGGAGGAGAAAGCCTGGAGAACACTTACCTTCAACAGATTGCGTAGTCTGTAACTGCGTGGCCTGCACAGAACTGAAGCCATTCTGACACGAAAAACAGAGGAGTTAAAACACACACTAAAAGGAACAGATCAAGTTAGCACTGACTGACTTAGCTTGCTAACCAGAGAAATTCTGTAAATTAACCAAAGGATAACATAAACTAGCTAAACAAAAACAAAAATTAAAAAAAAAAAACAAACAAGATATGCCAACCTAGTATGACCAAAAGCAACAGAAAGCAACCCCAAACTCTGCCAATAGATCCCAAACCCAAAATAGATACCGGAAAAGGCCCAAATCCAGTGATCCTTGGGGGAGGATGTGGGTTAAAACAGTTCAGCCAAGTCACCTGTTTTTCTGGCTGCATCTGACAGTCACTCCCCATCACCTCTGGCATATGCTATCCCCCTCACCAAGCCAAGACACAGCAAGGTGAGGTCTACTGATATGCACTCAGAACTCTAGCAATCAGATCTTCCAGGAAGAGAAAACAAGTACTTGAGACTGATTCTACTAGAGAGAATGAATCTTTAGTGCAAAGAAAATAGTTTTCTGGTTCTGAGTCTCCAGGCTTGCTAAAAATAACTTTTAAAATTTCATCAACCACAGAAATGTTTTCAGCTTCTCAATCAGCACTTCTGAGATGTCTTCACACCACTTCTCAAGAAATAAAATGCCAGTATTAAAGGGACTTTGCCCACTATCTCCTAACCAATGCCCAAGGGCTTGGTGAAGCAACTACCTTTGCCTGAGTCAGGTCCTTTTGGGGTGATGAAGAGATGGAGCTGGGGTACCGCCGAGTCTGTGTGGATCTCTGTTCATATAGAGGGCCCTGAGCATTGTTTTGGGAGGTATAGGTTGTCGACTGAATTGGGCCACTCTGATAACCGGACTCCTGACTCTGGTTAGATGAAATTGTGGATGAAGATTCACTGTGGGTAACGAAGAAGGAAACTCTCAGAGAAATGAAATAAAGCAGATCAACTGATACTAAGGAAATGGTGGAGGTCTACTACTAAAGTTCATTACAATCAAAAGAAAATTTCCAGCAATAAAGAAATTATCATCATTTTCTCCTGACAACAGAAGGCATTTCCATACTGTATAGAGCCAGCCAGGTATCTGAATTAAGATGGAGCTTAAAAACATTTTCAACTTTTGCCCTGGCCTGTGTGGCTCGGTAGATTGAGCACTGGCCTGCAAACCAAAGGGTCACTTGTTTTGATTCCCAGTAGGGGCACATGCCTGGGTTGTGGGCCAGGTCCCCAGTGGGGGGTGTGTGAGAGGCAACCACACACTTCAGGTTTCCGTTTCTCTTTTTCCTTCCCTTCCCTTCTCTCAACAAATAAATAAAGAAAATCTTGAAAAACATTTTTTCCGCCCTGGCTGGCATAGCTCAGTGGATTGAGCACGAACTGCAAACCAAAGCACTGTAGGTTCGATTCCCAGTCAGGACACATGCCTGGGTTGCAGGCCATGGCCCCCAGCAACCGCACATTGATGTTTCTCTCTCTCCCCCACCTTCCCTCTCTAAAAATAAATAAATAAAATCTTTAAAAAAAGAAACACACATTTTCCCTCCCAACTCTTAAAGGAAGAAGGAAACCTCTTGGTCCCTTCATAACATGAACCCTTAGCGTGAGAATGTCATCTTTTGCCATATGCATTTTAAGTAATACTGGCTCTCTCATAAAAAACTCCATTCAATACGCAGATAAGGTTACTGGTGGAACTCGCTGACAGGACTTTTAATCTGTGTAATACAAGGTCTGTCCGGAAAAAGGGCGACCACTATTAATATAATGAGAACGGTTTTTTGAGATATCAATGTAACCTGGTAGCCAAGGAGAGTAGACTGCAGTGCACATGCATAAACAATGACGACTTCACTGTACTAGTCAGTGGGGGCAGTAGATGCCCTTGAGTGAGCATGCATACTCTGTGGCTGTCCATTTAAAATGACTGAGCGAGTAGAACAATGAATCTGCATTAAGTTTTGCATTGTAAACATTCCTTCGTGGAAACTACTTGGGTGATCCAGAAGACTGAAGGTATGGGCAACTGGTGATTGGCAGCTTCTTCACTATAAGGTGCCAACTCATGCATCACGTCTTACGCAGAATTTTTTGGCAAACTATCAAATCACCCAGTGACTAAGCACCCCCTACAGCCCACATTTGTCATCCTGTGACTTCTGGCTTTTCCCAAAACTAAAATCACCTTTGAAAAGGAAGAGATCTCAGACCATTGATGAGAGTCAGGAAAATACTACAGGGTGATTGGGAGAACTATTTGAGGACCTAAGATGCCTACTTTAAAAGGGACTGAAGCGTCATTGTCCTATGCTCATTTCTTGTATTTTCTTCAATAATGTCTCTATTTTTCACATCACATGGCTTGACACTTTCTGGACAGACCTCATATATCAATGTTATCTCCTTCCTAGGAGGTTCAAAGTTATACCCTTCATAGGCCTAAGTCCCAAACCAAAGGACTAAAAGAGTCAAAAGCATTTTTAGCTGTGGCAGATTCCAAGGTACTTTCCATTAGAAGTGCTGTACGTATCTATAAAAAGTGTGTCTGTCTGACTACTCAAAAAGCACCCATGGAGCAGGGTATTTTGCCCTGTATAATGCACACTTTTTTTTTGCCCAGGTTGTTAAGGGAAAAATGAGGATGCACATTATACATGGGTAGTACTAATTCTGCATCTATATAAATTTAAAAAAATTCTTTTAAAAAGAATTTTTGATGCTTATGAGTTAGAAGTGTTAACTCTAGAAAGCAATAATAGTATCCAAATGCAAAATAATGCCCTGCAATTGAGCGCAGGCTGCGAACCACAGCATTGCAGGTTCGATTCCCAGCCAGGACACATGCCTGGGTTGCAGGCCATGGCCCCCAGCAACCGCACATTGATGTTTCTCCCTCTCTCTCTCCCTCTCTCTCCCCCTCCCTCCCTTCCCTCTCTAAAAATAAATAAATAAATCTTAAAAAAAAAACAAAACCCTGCAATACAATATTTGGTTTTGTTTCTAAATATAAGAAAATAAAAATGAATTAAAAAATTAAAATGCAAGGTTTTTTTTTCCTGAAAGTTTGGGCCAAAAATGTGGTTACACATTATACGCAGGAGCGCATTATACACAACAAAATATGGTATGTTTCTACCTGTTTAGTTATAGACAATCCTAGAAACAGTATTTTAAAGTGTTCGACAAATGCTATGCTAGCTAGGGACTTGGCATCCCCAGAGTTCAAAGAACCGGCAAGAGACAGAAAAAGTGCCAAAAGCCTAATAAAAGAAGCCTTATGACTGACGTTTTCTCTACCTGGCCGTGCTGGTATAGAGGCTATTTGGAGCCTGGCTTGAAGAGGCGCTCGTGGTGGGAGTGGACTCATAATCAGAAAGGACAGGCTCTGACCCAAACTGCAGTGCCCCAAATTGTAGGTTTAGCCCTGAGATATCTGCTGAACCAGGCATCTCCACAGCCAGAGCAGGAATCTGAAAAGAGAAGAAAATAATGGTTTAGTGAGACCTTATTCTAAAACTAATAAACTTTTGGCTTCAATTTTCCAAATTATACCCTGACCATCTCAATTCCCAAATTATGCACCCCTTCCACTAAGATAGTATCTATCTATAATTTCAAGTACCTTTGAAGTCAAGGAGGCCTTTTTCTTCTGCTGTTTCAGTTTTTGCTGAGCTGGCTGAGGGCTAGAAGACTGGTTGTCAGAAGACCCAGGAGACATTTGTGGAACCGAGGTGGATTTGCTTGGCAGAGGAGAAGAGGGAGGTGGAGGTGCTGCTGTAGAGGTAGCCACTGCAGGTGGCTTCTCCTGAAGGAACACCTCCATCATGGTTGAAGATGGGGTAAAAGCCTGGCGCTTTGTGAAGGGGCTGTGCACTGCTGAATCATTTGGGTTCTTCAAATCTGCATGAGGAAACCCAGAAGATACTAGTGAACCTCAAGAAAATGCTATCATCCTGCCCTAGAGCCATGAACTAGGGCCTCAGGAATCACAGCCTCATAAAACAGGTCCTCTTTTAAAAGCCATAATCTCATTTCTGTAGGTGAAAAGTCATTGGATCATATTTATTCTTATGTAGAGCCTACGAGCCTAACTGAATAAACTCTATTACCCTGACTGTGTAATCTAGGAACTGCCCACGTTTAGTATATAAAGTCCTAAAATGACCAAGTCCATGAACCTTTCCAAAGGGAATGAAATGTTCTCTTTTTAAAATGTTTCTTCTATTCTAGCCCCGTCTGGTGTAGCTCATGGATTGAGTGCAGGCCTATGAATTCAACGGTCGCTGGTTCAATTCCCAATCAGGGCACATGCCTGGGTTGCAGGTTGGGTCCCCAGTGAGGGATGAGTGAGGAGCAACCACACATTAATGATTCTCTCCCTCTCTCCTTCCCTTCCCCTCTCTCTAAAAATAAATTTATTTTTCTTCTGTGGTTGTTTTTCACTTTTTAAAAAAGATCTTATGTATTTTTAGAGAGAAGGGAAGGGAGAGAGAAAGAGAGGAGAGCAACACTGATCAGTTGCCTCTAGTATGTGCCCCATCTGGGGATCCAACCCTTAATCCAGGTATGTGCCCTGATTAGGAACTGAACCAGCAACCTTTTGCTTTGCAGGACGTCACCCAACCAACTGAGCCATTATCTGTAAGGGTAGAAAAGAATATGCTGGTTTAATTGCTCAAGATAAATCTACGGAAATCCAAAAAATTCCCAGGTCAACAGACGACTATACCTATGCATACAGCTAAATGTTAATGAAAAAAATTTATAGCCGCAACTTTTTATTATTCCCCCAGCTTTCTGAAGTCAGCCCATCTGACTAGGAAAAATCAGTGTGGAAAACTAGCTAGTTGGTTGCTCTTTACTTCAGAACACATTCTCTACCCCTCTACTCCTGCCAGCCTCTTGACAGTAATGCTCCAATGCTTAAAGAATCCACTTCACTTTCCATCTTTCTCACCATACTGCACCAGCGATGGGGACTGTGTGGTGGAGCCCATGTCCCAAGAGGAGGTGGTGGTGGTTCCAGATTGAGAATGCTGAGCTGCCAACTGAGCCAGGGCCTGAGCCGTCTTGAATTGCTCCAAGAACTGGGAGCCTGTGGTGCTGCCACCTTTTGCTTCACCGACATCACCAAATCCTTTCCCTAGCATGCTCACCTGTAAATCAACACAGAGATTAGAGAAATCTACAACCAACAATGTTGTTCAGCTATTCAAAAAGACACTTATCCCAGGTGAGAGTCAGTATGCATGAGACAAAGTAAAGACTGTCACCAGAACGAGTACACAGAATAGTCCATTTAGAGCACAAGCTCTGGAGTCACTGTTTAGATTCAAACTCTGGCTATGTAATCGTGGGAAAGTGATTTTTCTGTATGTCATTTTCCTCATCTGAAAGTAGAAATAAAAGTAGTACCTCATAAAGTTGTAGGAAGACTAAACAAATAATGTATGTAAAGCATGTAGTACGTGCATGGCACACAACAGAAATGAGAAATATTAAAATTTATACCTTTAGCCCTCAGGACTACTACTTCCTTCCATCTCAGGGATAAAGATCTTATGAGTAAAGGCTATTTTTCCCTTTTAAAGTTTTTTTTTTTAAATATTTTATTTATTTATTTTTAGAGAGGGAAGGGAGGGAGAAAGAGAGAGAGAGAAACATCAATGTGCGGTTGCTGGGGGTTATGGCCTGCAACCCAAGAATGTACCCTGGCTGGGAATCGAACCTGGGACACTTTGGTTCCCAGCCCACGCTCAATCCACTGAGTTATGCCAGCCAGGGCCCCTTTTAAAGTTTTAAATCAACCAATACTTGATTATTAATGTGAAGTTAATATAAAATTTCATTCTAGCCATTAAAGTCCTTATTCTCAGGTCACTACACAGCAAAAAGGAAGAAAAACAGCTAACTGGAGCTTCATTTCAACGCTGCTAATAACATAGAAGCAAAGGCAACTTTAGGGACCATCCGGCTTCTGCACTAGACAATCAAACAGTGAGTCAATCAATGGTTTGACTGTCTTCTTTGTCTGTATCCAAATTCTATAGGGTAATCACGATAACAAAGCAAAATTTACTCTTTGTGTTTTTGGGAGATTCTCCCCATTCCCTACTACTAAGCAAAATTATCAACCTAGCCCAAAAGATAAACCATGTGACCTTGACTATTCTAAGAAACTTCCAAGGAGATTTAATCTCATTTTCCTTAAATTCTAATATAACCATACCATCATCATGACTAAGCAATGCTTCTTATACAGAACCAGTCTGTCCAACACAAGGTAAGACATTTTTTCCACCACTTCAGTCTATATTCTAAGATTATACAAACAAACAACCATCAGAAGTCCAGTTCAAAGTATGGGATTGTGGCAGAGATGATCTCAGACAGTTATAATTACCAAATATTCTGCAAGTACAAAGCATTATAGTAAATGCATAGAAAATTACTTACACATATTGTACATGATAATAGGAAGCTTCTGTATTATTCATGCCTGTTATATTTTAAGGGAAATTAATCCTCTAATATTTATTCTGAATAGAAACATTAAACACCATAGTGAGTAATACAGAAAATGAGAAAGAACAGAAAAACATTTATGTTTAGTTTAACATGTCACGAGACAAACATTAAATAGAATGTTAGGGTGGGTAAAAGTATGCTGAAAAGTTTAAAAAGACAATTTAAGAGATACAGCCCTGCTCCTGGCTGGTGTAGCTCAGTGGATTGAGCGCCGGCTGCGAACCCAAGTGTCGCAGGTTCGATTCCCAGTCAGGGTACATGCCTGGGTTGCAGGCCATGACCCCCAGCAACCGCACATTGATGTTTCTCCCTCTCCTTCTCCCTCCCCTCTCTAAAAATAAATAAATAAAATCTTAAAGAAAAAAAAAAAGAGATACAGCCCTGGCTGCTGTGGCTCAATAGATTGAGCACTGAACAGTGAAACAAAGGGTTGCATGTTCAATTTCTGGTCAGGGCACATGCCTGGGTTGTGGGCCAGGTCCCCAGTATGGGGCGCAGCAGAGACAACCATACACTGATGCTTCTCTCCCTCTGTTTCTTTCCCTTCTCCTCTCTCTAAAAATAAGTAAGTAAAATCTTGAAAAAAAAAAAATCAGAGCCCTTAACCCCATTTTCTAGTCATATGCCTTAAGAGGCTGGTAGTTATTTCCTGATCTTTATTTCACCTTCTGACGACCTTTGTCCCTTTTTGTTTCTCTCTTTTCTTTTTAATCCCACATTCCTTTCCCTTATACCTCACCTCTCTTCTACTTTTTCTCACCTGCCACCCTTCATTTATGGCAGAACATCAACCACCAAATTAATTATTATAACAAAAAAAAATGACAAGTTAAAAATTGACAGAATTCTGGATTAGACACTAGCTCAGCAGTTTTCTAGTTAAAATAATTACTATAATCCTATCACTGAAAAAATAAAATTATATGCACACGCATGATTTTTTCCTCTTAAATCTATAGTATACCTACACCAAAAAAAACAGAGACAGGAAAGGAAAAGCAAAGAAAAAGAGAAAGCAGTATTTCTTAATATTTACTGATTATAATAAAATTGGTCAAGCATTACCTGTTTAGCTTAAATAATTCCTCTGCCATAGTAACTTTTCATTTTTAAAAATGTTCTGAATCAACAAGTCACGTGCCATAAGTGTTCTAGGTTATTTCATTTTATTTATTGACTTGAGAGAGAAACATTGGTTTGTTGTTCTACTTATTTACAGACATTCATTGGTTGATGCTTGTTTGTGCCCTGAATGGGGTTCAAACCCACAGCCTTTGCCTTTAGAGACAACACTCCAACCAAGCAACCCAGCCAGAGCAGTGTTCAAACTTATTAATAAATAACACTACTGTCATCACATTTGTATAGCCCTTATCCATTACTTTTCTATGGCCCTGTAAGATAGGCAGAGCAAGCACTAAATAAACACTTTTAACTTTATTTTTTATTAAAGATTTTATTTATTTATTTTTAGAGAGGGGAGGGAGGGAGAAAGAGGGGGGGAGAGAGAGAGAGAGAGAGAGAGAGAGAGAGAGAGAAACATCAATGTGTGGTTGTTGGGGGTTATGGCCTGCAACCCAGGAATGTACCCTGGCTGGGAATCGAACCTGGGACACTTTGGTTCCCAGCCCGCGCTCAATCCACTGAGCTATGCCAGCCAGGGCAATAAACACATTTTTAAAAGATTTTATTTTTAGAGAGAGGGAAAGGAAGAGAGAGAGAGAAACACTGGCATGCAAGAAATAATTGATCAGGTGCCTCTAGTATGCCCCCAACTGGAGACCTGGTCTGCAAACTAGGCATGTGCCCTGTCTGTGAATCAACCCTGCAATCTTTTGGTTTGTAGGCCAACACTTAATCCGCTGAGCCACACCAGCCAGGGAAAAATTTTTTAAATTACATTTATTGGGATGACGCTGGTTAGTAGAATTATATAGGTTTCAAGTGTAATACATCATCTGTAGAGCAACCACTCTTCTTCCCACTTACAGAGTAAGGGAGAAACAGCTATTAAGTACGCAGATTCAGAAGGACTCTTAAGTTTTTTTGAAACCTAGTCCAAACATGTCTGGTTTAAAGAAATATACATAGCAATTCTGCTTATCAAGAATAGGGAATTGCTACAACTCCCATGAAGGTTTAATTAGGACTGCAAAATAATTAGAATTTGTTGATGTCATTGATTTTCTCTCTTCAAGAACAGTATACAATAAGTATTCAATTATGTTAACTCGTTTTCCTAAGGAACAGCATGTCTGAAGCTAAGGCCCCTCCTAGAGCTATCCTTAACTACCCAACTCAGCATCTCTAAATCCAGGGCTGCTTTGGAGGACGAAAGAGGATGCTTTACCCTGCCCCAAACTTGTCACTGGAAGGAATTACTGTATGTACGGGTAGAGTCTGACAGAATACGCCATGTTTCCTACTTACCATATTGTGATGAGAAAATGTGTTCCCTGAAGCAGGCTGTGATATGGTACTCTGCTTCGAGTTACTGAACACCAGAGGCTGGGCAAGAGAAGGAGCCTGAGATGGATCCAGATTAGATGAATCATTCTCCATTGAAGATGGTGTCTTCCCCAACAGAACAGCAAGGTCAATTCTAGTGGAGAGAGGTGACAAGATCCTGATGAGTAAGGCTGACATTATAGTATTCCCCAACACTGGACTTAGATTATGGTTAGATTAAAATGAAGTCACATGCCAGAAACACAAAGTTCTGACTGAAATGCTTAATTTACCAAAAGTAGCTGACATGTAAGAGCCACTATACCACCTAGCTATGTTCTAATGATGTTACCAACCACTGCAATGTTATCTAAATATTGTATGTATGTATGTTTTAGAGAAAGGAGAAGGGAGAGAGACAGAGAGGGAGAGAAACACTGATGTATAGGAGAAACATCAATCAGTTGCCTCTCACATGCCCCCAACTGGGGACCTGGCCCTCAACCTAGGCATGTGCCCCAACCAGAAATCGAACCAGCAACCTTTTGGTTCACAGGCTGGCACACAATCCACCGACCCACATGAGCCAGAATTCGAAATTTTATTCTAGTAAAATTAATAAAATGACAAATGTTAATTTTAATAAAGTAGCTCAAAAGCTAGGACAAAAGTAATTTTTACCCATGATTTTTTAAATACTGAATACCCGCTATTACCAATTTCTCATATGTAAAACCATGTATTAGAATGCTGGCGTCATCCAGTGGCTTTGGAACAAGAAAGGTTCAGGGTATTTCTTCCCCAACATCTGTAAACTTCCAAATTATCTATGGTATAATACAAATGTATAAATTTTTGTTTTCCCCCCAGTTCTTGACAGAGCTCCTAAAACCCTTAAAAGGTTCCTGAGTAACAGTGGTCTTTTGTTACTTTAGAAACCAACCATGAGGTTACTCAGGGTGGGGTCTCCCACAGAGATTCAAAATGGGATCTGGTGACCAGAAACACCAATAATGTGATGAGATTATTAGAACTTTTAGTCCTACTATTCTTCACCCACTTCTAGGGAGGGACTCCAGTGATTTGATCAATCACGCCTATGTAATGAAACTGATAAAAACTCTTGAACAATGAGATACAGTGAGCTCCGGGTAGATGAACACAAGCAATGTGCTGAGAAGGCATGGAAGCTTTGTACCCCACCCCCATACCCAGCCCTATGCATCTCTTCCATTAGACTGTTCCTGAGTACAGGTTATAATAAACCAGTAATCGCAAGAAAACCTCTTTCCTGACTACTTTGAGTTATTCTAGGAAATTACAGAGCCTGAGGAGGGAGCTACGGGAACACCCCAAATTTGTAGTCAGTCAGGAAGAAGTGTGGGTAGCCTGGACATCCACTTGCAACCTGACCTCTGAAGCAAGGGCAGTTTTAGGGGACTAAGCCATTAACTTGGGTCTGTGCTAACTCTGGAGAGTTAGTGTCAAAGAACTTCAGAACTGGTGTGGAAAAATGATAGATATTTGGTGTCAGAAGAAAAACAATATATTATCACTGGTAATGATATCCCTAACATACATTCCTATGACCCTATGATGCTTCTCTTTAGGACCGTCTGAGTCAGCAGTTATCATACCCAGATCTAGAAATAACCCAAGAGAATTTTGGGGAATAAAAGAATTCCCTGATGAGTGTATCCGCTCCAGTGACCCCAATACCTAGGTTCATGTTGTTAAAAGTTCATTAGCCAGATCCTAGGGGAAAGAAATGATCACTATACTCAGTGGGCTCAATGGCCAAAGATCATAATTATAAAGCAACTCAGAAACTACTGAATAATTCTGCAAATTCAAAAATAAATGAAAACATTTCCACTTTTAGTTTTTCTGTACAAGACAAATTATAGCATGTTAAGTTTTAATCAATGCCTCTGATGCCTGCCTATGCAATTAAATGGCTATTTGGAGGAGAATCCATTTTACAATTGTAATACATGGACTTCCATTCAGTAGATTAACTGGTATCAATTCTTAAAAATCTATCAATCAACTAAAGAGAAACCTAATCTGGTTTGGTTATCATTACTATCAACACCAAGGGAGCTTGTAAAGGCTCAGTGCCACTCTTCCTTAGAGCTGTCCCAGCAGATCCCTTTGGGGAAAAATAATGAATTTTAGCACACACTTGCCTTTGACCAGCAGTGATTGTCACATTCTCTGCAGGAAGAGGCACTGAAGACACATTAGAGGCAGTGAAGATCTTGGTCTCAGAAAGCTGGAAAACAGAGAAATTAGTCACTCCTGGTGTTAGGTACGTTATAGTCAGAATCCTGACATAAGTATGGGAATCCTGACATAATTACCAAAAAAAAAAAAAAAAAAAAAAAAAAGGAAAGAAAGAAAAACCCTTTAAAGAAGAAACTACTGAGGAACCCTGAATTGAATGACTTTGAAGCCCCTTATAATATGCTCAATGATTTTATCAAAAGAGAGAGGTAGAATAAAAAACCCCCAAAATATAGTCACATAATGTGCACCCAAAATTTACAGGAAGGTGAACATATTTACTAGACAGAAAAACCAAAAATATCCCATTATATTTTCCCATTACAGTTCCCCACTCTCACCGCTACCCAAACCATACTTCAACTTCTACTGCTCCTCTCAAAGAAAGTAAAATGACAACCAAGGTGAAGACAAATAAAATACGTTAATTCTTGGCTTTTGAGCAGTCAGGGCCAAGTGCTGGTGAGTTAAGGTCTTTTTGAGGATCATTTCAACCATATGCAATTTTTGCCTTCACACTGACTTTATTCCACCTAATCTCTCCACTGTAAGAAACTGCAATCAGGAAAGCATTTATAGGGAATAATTCTTCATACTATTTAAAAGCTAATTTGGTTTTGTTTTGACTTTTTGATTAAAAATCTCTCCTCTGAAAACAGGGGATCCACTTCCCCAAATATCTTATTCTCCGAAAGTTGCTTAAGCAGATAAGCCAAATCTTAGAAAATATTCACAAACCTGTCTAGCTCAGCTATAATAGAAAATAACCACCCTGATGCTGATGCACCTGAAATTTTTAAAACTCAGGCCTGACCACCAAAAGTTTGACGAATCATTTCCTCTTACCATAAAAGCTGTCTTGCCTGAACATATGAGTAGGGTAAAAAATATTAAAATGGAAGTTCATCCATGATCACTAAAAACTTTTAACAGCAAAAGCTTGGCTGTGACCAGGAATCAGCAAAATTCTTTTACTCGGGTTCCACTCCAGTGAATTCACAAAGCTTGTTTATGTGCCACCTTATGCCACCCATCCATAGGTTTCCAACTTGAGTAAAGCTGGGAAATAGCAAATTCTACATGTTCATCTCAATTACACTTATAGAGTTGGGCTTCAAGTAACTTAAAAGGGTTCCAGGGCCAACCAGATTATAGACTTGCGGACTTGGCACTTTAACTCTCTTTGTACCCACCTCCAAGCCAATTACAGGATCATACACCAAGGCGTAAATGTGAACTAAATAGCAAATTGTTCCAAGTAGAGTCATGTGCCACCAGCAGCTTTTAATGCGCTACCTGCCTAACTCCATTTCCAGTGCCCTACCCAACCACCATCTCTTCCTCGGACAAATCCAACAATCAGATATTTGGACTTACACAAGTGCACTTGCCCTTTCCATAGTCTGGTTCCACAGAGTCCTGTTCATGCCCAGTCTCCTTCATATAACATATGTGAAATGTTCTGGCTCAGAACACTATTTTGGATGTAAAAGTTTTGGGTCAGAATCTTAAGGATGAATTTTGAGGGGTAGAAACATACCCATTTTCTATCCCTAAACACCACTTAGGGATAGAAGGCACTAAAGAAAAAAGACCTGGAAATACCTACATCTTCATTCCAATCTTCAGTTCCCCACTCCTCTGTTGCGGTCCTCCATGCACCTGGGAATAAATGAAAGATAGTGATTTTAAGTGCCAGTACAAAGCATGTGCAGAAAACACTAATGTATTAACAATTTTGGCAGCCAAAAGTGTAACCAGAATTTAGTAATCAGAAGGGATTCTTGGGCTTCAGAGGGAGAAAGGCTATTTAAAAAGGCATACCTTAGAACACCATGGTTTTAATAAGTTTATGATTTCACAGCTACTTTCACAGTTTTTGTTACATGGCTGTACAGCGCAGAGAGCGAGAGCAAGAAAATTTGAGAGCGCTCAAGACCCCAACAAATCCATTGCTCCAGGTGATCTTTTAAGACACACAACCCTATAAACTCAGCAATTCAGTGAAATGGCAGCAGCCAATTTAAACCAACAAAACTCCACCTATTTATCTGGCGTAAGACAATAATGGGGCCAGTCTAAAGAGAGAAAGCAGCAGTGAGAGAGGAACACAAATGGTTGCCCACATGGCAGTGAGAGTACAAAGAAGAAGGAAGGCTGAAATCCATAGTGAGAGCACTGACAACTTATCTGCTATTGGAACTACATTTAAAAATGCATACTCAGAAGATTATAAACCTTATTGGTTACAAGGAATCCCCATGGATCTGCTCTTTTCAGAAGACACAGGACAAGACTGAAAAATTAAATATGTGTAATATTCTCCTAATTCCAATCATAGAGAATGTGAAACTGGACCTGCTGAGGGCATAACGCAGACAATAAATAGGGATGTACCCTTCTTCATGTTGGTAATAACAAAGTCGCTCACTTTTCCTACAGGAGAGATCTATAAGCAATCAAACTACCTTCCACGTTTCATGTATACATATATCCTCAGAAAAGGGAACTGAACTTTCTTAAGAAATATGGGTGAGAGTTTCCATGAAAATCAGAATTCTTCCTTTTGACCAAAAGACCACATTAAGAAATAAAAACCTGTCTGTAGAAGGGACAAAAACACACTTCTCTAGAACAACAGTATACACTGACATATTGAATACCTTAAAAACTTCTTTAAAATACAGAAAATTTCTTAACAAAAATGGAAGTCTGGCATTCAGGTATCTCGTTGTCACTGAAGAGAACTATTCTAACACGTACAAAACACATCTGAAATTCTTCTAAACATTTAATAATGAAAAATTCTATTTCCTAGAGAAAAATATGTTCATTGTAATGCCCTTCCCAGGACAATGTTAAAATTGCACCAGGGAAATTCCAAACAGTTTGCTAATGACAACACTCTCCAAATCAAATGTAAATCCAATCTCAGTTTAAACAAGTTACAAACCACATTTCCCTCTCCCTCTCTAGTGATATCGCCTAAACTCTGGATTAAGACATACACACAATCCTCAAGTTGGAAGTGACCTGAGAAGTTATCCATGATGAAGAAGCAATCTCTCAATGCAAGAAATTTACTTTCTGCACTACGGCAATTACATCTGGGATAGAAAAGAATATAGATTCCTAGCTGATATTTTCTTATGTAGGATGTATGAAAATGACTGAGTAAGAGAACTATATTAAGGAAGAACTAAGGAATAGAAAGAGTACAAATGCTTGGAACAAAAGATTAGGGTTTCCATTCCATCAGCAGAAGAAAGCAGTCAACGTAAATGTTAAATATTCATTAAACAAAATTTTTAAGAAGCAAAAACGGGCAGAAAATACAGAAGGAAAAGGCAGAGAGAAAAAAAAGCGGAAAGACAAAAATGACATATCCACAGATATTTCAGTTCATAAAAATCTATAAAAATATCCGGGGCAGTTAGGCGCCTGGATGTATCATACCAGGAGCAGTCTCAAATTTTCGGGGATAATTTGACCCCTCAACCCCAATGAAATCAAGTCCTGAAACAAAAAAGAAAAGAAAAGAAAAACAACCAGTGAAATTTTGCTTGTGAATGAGAACATTTGCCCCCAATACACAATTCCCAGTGTACCTGTGGATACTTTAAGGGTAGATTTGAATTTCATTTTAAATTAAAAAGGGAGTTTGCTATCATGAAAACACAAAAAGAGATTATAAAGGTAAGTTCATATTGTGGAATTAACAATGATGAGACAGCATGAAGCTATACCCAACACTTTCACACTAACAAGATAACAGCAAAAATCACATAATTTTTCATACAGCTGCAAACCACAGATTTCTGATTCTAACCTCCCAAATCTATTCAGTAGACATATACACCTCAACCTTTTTTTTTTAACCACATCCTTATTGAAAACAGCTAAGGCTTGCAATCCAGGACTGGGATTCCATGCCTGATTTTTTTATCCACAAGTGCAAATAAATCCCTAACTTCTATCATCTTTTCTGCCAGTGATAAAAAGCCAAACAAATACCCAAGCACAAAATAGTGCTAAAAAACAGTAACTTGTTATTCAGACTGCTAGCTAGCATTGCCTCTTACAAAGCCATCGAGTGATAAACAAAGAGCAGTTCTAATGTCTCCAAAGTACAGGAATTTAAAACAGAAATGGACATTTCATAGCAAAATGGTCAAGGGAATTCTAACCTGCCAGTTATACAACTTCAGCCTTCACCAGTTGGAAAATTGTATTTCCAATGAGTTTATAAGACAACTTGGTAAACAAAAAATAAGAAACATTCAGGACCTGAGGTGTACATGTATTATCTTGTGGACATTAAATGGGAAGCTGCGCCAAAGACCCTACTAAAGACACAGATATAAATATCACTGATCTTTAAAAAGTGGCAAGACAAATTTAAATGGAAAAAGAGTCAAAGGGCTTATTTCATCCTCTACTATTAATTCATCCCCCTTTAGAAACGGAAAAGTCTCAGGCTCTGTATGTGCTGGCTCAGCCAGAAGGAAGTAGCTGATCTCCTAAGAGGAAAGTACTCTCGAGCCCAGAGGCTGTATCTTACTCCCAAACACTTCTTAGTGTATCCCATGAGCCTAACATACCCTTTAACATATACACCCTACCTAGATACAGGCACCAAAGTCAGCTAACAAGAAAAGTAACCTTATTAAAATCCTACTGCCCTATCTGATGTGCCTCAGTGGATTGAGTGTCAGCCTGCAAACCAAAGGGTCACCAGTTTGATTCCCAGTCAGGCATATGCCTGGGTTGCAGGCCAGGTCCCCAGTAGGGGGTGCACAAGGGGCAACAACACATGGATATTTCGCTCCCTCTTTCTCCCTCCCTTTCCCTCTCTCTAAAAAAAAAAGGTAAAATCTTAAAATTCCCTAACACTCTACCACACCCAGAAGACTGTCCAACAAAGGGAGATAGCAAGTCTTGAAGTTTTCTTCTTGCTCAGATATTGAACTATCCTAAAAATGAAAAGAAAAAAGAAACTCCTATGTCAGTACCAGAGCACACACTTGACAGTGGGCTGATTCTGGACCCTCTTCATCTCTACAAGTAGTGGCTGAATTAATTTATTCAGGATATCTTTTCAAATGGCAAAACTAGTTACCCTAACAGAAACACTAGGAAATACAACTGAAGCCTAATGACAGCCACATGGTATAATGGGAAGACAGACCATGGGCTTGTAGAATCGAACAATTCTGAGTTCAAATACCAGCAAATTTCTTCACTGCTGGTTTTTTCAGGTATTTTATTATTTATGCTATTATAGTTATTCCACTTTTCCCCCCTTTACCCTTTTTACTGCTCTTTCAAGTCTAAGTTTTATCATTTGGAAAGTGATGATAAATAATATCTATTTCATAAAATAGGGATGAAGATCAGGTGAAATAGTTTATATAATGTGTCTGCAGACAAATAGTAAATATAGAGAATACACAGTAATTTTAGTTGTAATTTTCTCCCTTTCTCCCCCATCTCTGCACCCAAAAACTATTCCTCCACTTTTTAACTATAACCTCAAAAAAATTATTTCCTTAAGTTCCCAGACACAAAAAATTAATAGAGTCACTCACTCGTCCCATCATCTGGCTCGAAGTGGCCAGTGTTGTTCCATGTATTGCCGCTATTATTGCCATAGTTATCATCAGTATTGGCTGGCTCTGCATAATCAGCTGGGTTAAAGGTTCTAGGGGCAGGGGAGTGAACAACAAAAAAGCTTAAAAGAGTCTCCGACATCTAAGCAGCACCAAGAAAAAATTAACTCAAAGAAGAGGGCAATCAGAATCTTCACTGTTCTTTTCCTAGTACAAATCACATGGCTCCTTTCCCTTATCTAGGCTGTCAACTTTTCCTCACGTATCAGTATACCTAAAATTTCATGGTATACTCTCAATTTCTATCTATTATTCATTTTGGGTTAGAACACCAATAATCATAATAAAATCCACTTGAAGATTTTGGGGCGATAATAGGTATATGCATTCAAATGAAGCTATGAAATACAGACAATGATCCAGGTAGTAAATGCTTATCTCTAAAAAATAGCCCCTAAGTCTACACACCTTTCTGATTAAATACTCTAGATATCTTTTTTACTACGTTTTGGGTAAGGCTTCTTACTATTACCCTCAGGATATCAGGATATTAACCCCCCCCAAAATATCATGGTGATAGAGGAAAAATATTAAAGACTGACATTGGATCAACAAAACTTACCCCATTCCTTGAGCAGAAAACCTTCCTCCCCGCCTACCAGACCCACCTAATCAAAGAGAAAAAAAAAGAAATATTTTAGAAGTTGATACAAAACTATCTTGCCAACTGAGGCAGCTCTGGAATATTAAGTGGTTGATATTATCAAATGTTCTTTTTCTCACTCTGTAGTACATCACTTAATGTTACACAGTAGGACAATCACTACTACTGACAGATTGTTCTTTTGCTGATCACACTTCTGGGTCCTCAAGCAAATGCAGTTAACAGCAACAATAAAGACCAGAGGAAATAACATTGACCTTCTCATTGCCTACTTAGCAACCTCTAGAATTCACATGACACCTTAACAATTAAGATACCTAGACACCATGTGAATTTGTCTTTAAATAATGTAGACCCCTACAAAACTAGTAAGAGTATGCCAAAATCCAGGCCCCCGACCCCCAACAAACTGATCACCTCTGCCTCGTCCACGACCTCTTCTGCCTCTTTCTGTGCCTCTTCCAGAAGAACCTCCACTCTTGGTGCCATCTAATCCATTTTCCTGACCTCGAACTGGAAAAAACAAAACACAGATGGCCAGACCAGAGTCAACAGAATATATAAAAATACATAAATGGTATGTATATATGCTGGTGGGAAGACAAGCAAGAGAAAAGGAGCTGGAAGGATGGGACATGATGGTTACTAGAATAATGGTGACGATCCACAACAACTATTTAAGTAAAACTTTACAATGGCTACATGATAATTCATGCCAAAATGGTGGCTGCTGCTAAAAAAGGCTAACGTAAGAGACATCAAGGCCTCAAAACAGATAATGGCAAGAAAAATCAAAAGTGCGTTATAATGGTTACTAGGTTCAGCCTAGTACAGCCTTGACATCCCTAAAATCTAGACATTACTGACCCACAGCTAGTTTTGTTAAAGCCCCATGCATACATTCTCGTCCACGGCTGGCACCTCTTCCCCGTCTTGGTGGCCCACCACGTCGCCGACTATAGTCTCTATCCCGGTCTCGATTTTCTTTGCCTTCCTCGTTGGATTCCGTTTGGCCACCATCCTTCTGTCCTGAGACTCCCTTCTTCTTCCCAACCATCTCCCAGGAATGCTAAAGAAGGGCAGAACATTCATATCTAATCAACATGAGTTGCTACTAGGAAACCAGAGACAACAGCTGGTACAACTATTAACCATTCTCCTCCCAACATCCAAGTCTAACATACTTTTAAGTAGTTTACTTACGTTTAAATGGAGGATACAGAAAGAACATCAAAAAAAAACTCTACACCTAACACTGCAAAACTGAACTCCTTTTTATAAGGGAGGTGCTAACAGATTGCAGGGATCACTTTGAAAAGTATCACTAAGATCCGTATCTAGTTCAGTCATTTGATGTACTAGTCAAAGGACCTAGTTATTGGTGGTCCCTAGCTTTCAAGTCTACTTCCTGAGCTGAAAAAGAACTACTATCCTTTGGATTTAGTGAGTCCCATCCAATTTTTTAGAGTCATACTGGTATCAAATAAAGCAAAACAAACAAACAAACAAACAAAAAAACAAAACTGAAAGTTTCTAAAAGTTAACTTTGTTTTTCTTCTTTTTTTTAAGAGTTTATTTCTTAGCCCTGACTCGTGTGGCTCAGTGGATTGAGCACTGGCCTGCGAACCAAAGGGTCACTGGTTCAATTCTCAGTCAGGACACATGCCCGAATTGCAGGCCAGGTTCCCCCCATTGGGAGCACGCAAGAGGCAACTACACATTCATGTTTCTCTCCCTGTCTTTCTCCCTCCCTTTCTGCGAAAACAGATAAATAAAATAAAGATTTTATTTCCTAGAGAAAGTGGAAGGGAAGGAGAAAGACAGGGAGAAAAACATCCGTGTGTGAGAAACATCGATCGACTGGTTGTCTCTTGCACACCACCAACTGGGCACCTGGCCTGCAACCCAGGCATGTGCCCTGACCAGGAATTGAATGGGCAAACTTTCGGTTCACAGGCCAGCACTCAACCCGAGCCACACCAGCCAAAGCTAAAAGTTAACTTTGAATTCAGAATGAGTAAGCAGCATTCAAATCTTGGGCACATTCTTTAAATGAGCAACACAGAATTTAGGAGAAAAAAACAACTATAGCTACTTTACCGCCCCATACCATAATTTCCTTTGCTTAACACCAAATAGCAGTCAGGAGGGCACAGCCCTGGTCCTAAGACATGCTGACTATAGGAAGCCTTCCATTCCAGGTTTAATGCACTGTGTTCTCCCCTGTATTTCATAAACCAATATAATCCAATTCAGCTTTTCCCCAAACAGAATATTCAGTGATTCACTCCAGAATGCAGGAAGGAAAATTTGTGGTAAGGAAAATAAGTTAAATAGTCTTAGAAAACACTCATTCCTCAAGAAAATGAGTGTCACATATTCCAAGTTTTAAACATACACATTCCTTAATTTACACTTTTTTTTTCCAGAAAATACATACAAATAACAGATTCAGAACAAACAACCAAACCCAGATCCCTCTAACTCAACAACAATGTCCCTGGTGATCAGCACAGCTATCTAATATCAAATAGCTTTCAAGAATATGAGCCAGGTATAATGTGAAATTATAATTAATTTTCTCAGGGTTGATAAAAATGTTATGGTCATAAAAAACAGGATCCATCTTTAAGAGAAGCATACTGAAATATTTAGGGAATAAAACACTACCTCTACAGGTTACTTCCAAATAATTCCAAGTGTCCATCAATGGATGAAATGGATCAACAAAATGTAACATATACATACATACATACTACTACTACTACTACTACTAGACTATCAAGCCTTAACAAAGTGGAATTCTAGCCCTGGCTGGTGTTGACTCAGTGGATTGAGCGCCGGCCCCGCAAACCAAAAGGTTACTGGTTCAATTCCCAGTCAAAGCACATGCCTGGGGTGCAGGCTAGGTCCCCAGTAGGGGGCTGTGAGAGGCAACCACACACTGATGTTTCTGCCTCTCTCTCCCCCCTTTCCCCTCTGTCTAAAAATAAATAAATAAAATCTTTTTTAAAAAGTAGAATTCTAATATATGCCACAATATAAACCTTGAAAACATTACACTAAGTGACATAAGACACAAAAGGACAATACTTATGAGGTACCTAGAACAATAAGCAAATTCATAGAAACAAAAAATACAAGAGGCTACCAGGAGCTAACAGGAGGGGAAAATGAATTACTATTTAATGAACACAGAAACTCCACTTTGGATTTAGTTTGGAGCAATGAAAAGCTCCTGAAAATAAAGAGTAGTAATGGTTGTACAACTTTATCAATGTACTTAATGCCACTGAGTTATACCCTTAAAAATGGTCAAAATGGAGGATTTTACCACAATTTTAAAGTTTTAAGTTCAAAAAACCAATTTAAAATTATAGTAAAAACATATCTACATATTTTAAAGTATATTATAAGTAGTTACAAAAGAAGTAACTTTAAGAAGATTAAATAGCTACCTAGGACTTAGAAGCTCCTTGCTGCCCACTCTTCCAACCCAGGCTGATTCCACATTATAGCTGGTGGCTTTATGCTCACAGTGGCTTCAATGCGTAAGTTTTCATAACCCTATAGCTAAATATGCATCAGCTTTTAGAGTTTTTGCATCTGTCTCAAAACCTGGCAAGTTTCAGAAACTTGCCACCTAACTTCTATAAAAAGAATTATTATGACCTTCTCAAAGACACTAACAGTTTTCTGATATGATCTTGTCTACCCAAATACATCCAACACCCCTGGAGGCTGACTTTGCTTCCTACTGATTTCAGTAGAAGCTCGTTTATTTGTGGCATAAGCCTACACTCTTTAGTTTATTTTCTTTTTGATTTGTGGAAGTTCAAATTTAAAGCACTAGGTAGAAGATGCTGGAAGGTGAAACAAAATGTGACTTGTGCAAAAAAAATTAGACTTCTAAGAAGCATGAGTAGTCCCACCTCTTCACCCATCCCCTCAAAAAATATTGAGACAATTATTCTACAGTAAACTCAAAGTGAACCAAAGGCACTGTTACATAATTGTCCAGGCAATAATTTTTAAACAAGGTCAATAATGTAAAATCTAACCTAGGACCACATTTTTTAAGAAAAAAAGCCACAAGTTTAAATACAATGATTGAAAAAAGTTTTCCACTATGATTTCCCATTGTCTCAAGGAAACTGATAAATCTCCAACATTTAGTTAAAGTGACACTGTAACATCAGTAAGTTGATCACTCAAAGGATGGACTCTGGTTATCTATTCCAACCCATGAAGTCCCCAGTGTAAGACCAAATAAATGAAAATTACTTCAAAATGTTAGTTTGTTAAAACAACAACAACGACGACAACAACAACGAAACAGTAAAATTAGGACTTCCAACCAAAATGGAGGCGTAGGGTAGACATACTATGCCTCCTTGCATAATCGAAAGCAGCACAACAACAAAAAGTAATCAGAACTGCCAGAAAAATCGAAGTGTATGGAAGTCTGACAACCACAGAGTTAAAGAAAAAACATTCATCCGGTAAGAGGGGCAGGGATGGGCAGCTGGGTGGAGAGGACTCACGACAAGGGGGCTGCTGAAGGACTGGGGAGGGTGAGATGGTGATTGGCAGACAAGGCAAGGTGGCTGCTGGTGAAGCAGGTGGTCTCACATTTGTGTGCCAATAAACTGGGAGGAACAACTAGGGAGCAAGACTGGCAGCACAACCCTGGGTTCTAGGATGGGGAAATAAAGCCTCAAAACCTGATTTAAGCCCTGGCTGGCGTAGCTCAGTGGATTGAGCACGGGCTGGGAACCAAAGTGTCCCAGGTTCGATTCCCAGCCAGGGTACATTCCTGGGTTGCAGGCCAGAACCCCCAGCAACCGCACATTGATGTCTATCTCCCTCCCTTCCCTCTCTAAAAATAAATAAAAATAAATATTAAAAAAAACATTTAAAAAAACCTGTGGGGGTTGAGGTGGCAGGAGAAACTCCCAGCCTCATAGGAAAGTTCGGTTCGAGAGACCCACAGGGTTCAAGAATGTACACAAAACCACCCATCCAGGAATCAGCATCAGAAGGGCCCAATTTGCTTATGGGTAGCAGAAGGAAGTGACTGAAAGCCTGTGATAGGTGAGCAAGCAGCATTTCCCCCCTCTCGGACCCCCCGGCCCCCGCCACAGCACAACACAGCAATGTGGGTTGCCCCCACCCCCGCAAATACCTAAGGCTCTGCCCCTTATTACATAAAACAGGCAAGCCAAACAAAACAAAACAAAAAAAAAATGGCCCAAATGAAAGAATAGATCAAAGGTCCAGAAAATATATAACTAAACAATGAAGAGATAGCCAACCTATCAGATGCACAGTTCAAAACACTGGTGGGATCAGGATGCTCACAGAATTGGTTGAGTATGGTCACAAAATAAAAGAAAAAGTGAAGGATATACAAAGAGAAATAAAGGAAAATACATAGGGAATCAACAATAATGGGAAGGAAATCAGGACTCAAATCAACAATATGGAGCACAAGGAAGAAATAAACATTTAACTAGAACAGAATGAAGAAACAAGATTTCAAAAAAATGAGGAGAGGCTCAGAAACCTCTAGGACAACTTTAAATATTTCAACATTTGAATTATAGGGGTGCCAGAAGGAAAAGAGGAAGAGCAACAAATTGAAAACTTATTTTAAAACACAATGAAGAACTTCCGTAATCTGGCAAAGGAAACAGACTTCCAGGAAGTCCAAGAAGCTCAGAGAGCCCCAAAGAAGTTGGACCCAAGGAAGCACACACCAAAGCACATCATAATTACATTAGCCAAGATTAAAGAGAGAAAGAGAATCTTAAAAGCAGCAAGAGAAAAGGACAAAGGAGTTCCCATAAGACTATCAGCTGATTTCTCAAAAGAAGCCTTCTAGGCAAGAAGGGATGGAAAAAAGTATTGAGAGTCATGAAAGGCAAGGACCTACATCCAAGACTACTTCATCCAGCGAAGCTATCATTTAGAATGGAAGGGCAGATAAAGTGCTTCCCAGATAAGGTCAAGTTAAAGGAGTTCATTATCACCAAGCCCTTATTATATGAAATGTTAAAAGGGCTTATCTAAGAAAAAAATAAAAAATGTGAACAGTAAAATGATAACAAACTCACAACTAGCAACAACCGAGCCAAAAAACAAAAACAAAAACAAACTAAGCAAACAACTAGAACAGGAACAGATTCACAGAAATTGAGGTAACATGGAGGGTTATCAGCAGGGAGGGGGAAGAATGGGGGGAAACATACAGGGAATAAGAAGCATAAATGGTAAGTACAAAATAGAAAGAGGCAGGTTAAGAACAGTATAGGAAATGGAAAAGCCAAAGAACTTATATGTACGACCCATGGACATGAACTAAGGTGGGGGCAGGGGGTACAAGGCAGAGAGGAATAAAGGGGAGGAAAAAAATGGGACAACTGTAACAATATAATCAATAAAATATATTAAAAAATAAGTACCAATAGGTAGTTATAGAATAGCCATGAGAATATAAGGTACAGTACAGGAAAGTGAATAGCCAAAGAACTTACAGGCATGATGCATGGACAGGACAAAGGTGGAGGGGCTGCCTGAGGGAATGGGGGATGCTGGGTGGAGGGGGTAAAAGGAAAAAAATTAGGACAACTGTTACAGCATAATCAATAAAATATAATTAAACAAACAAAAAAAAGTAAAATTAAAGTTCTCTACTAAGCACTACAGAAATATCCCAAAGGTCAGTAAGGCAGAATCTCTGTTGTTAAGGAACGTTTACAATTTGATACAACAATAAGACAAGCATCAAAACACAATTCTGATTAAGTAGAAAGAAAGAGGTCCTCCAAGATATCCCCTATCATCATCTCCAGGGATAGTCAACAGTCTGTAAACTTTTGTTCTCTATCTCATCAGAAAACTTTTACACAATGAAAAGGTATTAGAAAACGCAAAGCTGATACTGATGGAAAAGTGATGAAATAAAAATCCAGGACCTTGTGACTTTGCGCAATAGAAGTAAAATGAGTGAGCAGAAATCTTCCATGATTAGCATGAAATAGCACCTCTAATTCAGACTAACCCAGGCCTGAAAACGGTCACTAGCATAGAATGAATAATTTATTCCAGGCCATTTAGAAGAGACTGATTTTTATCTGTTTTCTCCTATTTATTGTACATTAATTTCAAGTATTTGTAATCTGCAGCAATCTCCAAGGTAGTTCCCACTTCTACTTTGAGATTAAGTACTCTGCTTTAAGATGAGTTACCCCATTTGCTATTTTTAGATTATTACTAGCCTCTAATCCAGGGACCCACTTTCTAGAACACTTTATTAGCATTATACCGTATCTGGGTTTCCTTCCAGCAGTACATTGATGGCTCTGTTGACATCTCCATTGCAGTCATGCAAAGCAATGACACATTCATCCTGGTTCTTGCCTGTGATATCAATCAACTGAAAAAGAAAGATCAGCAGTGATCATGAATAAGCTTGTACTTCCCACAAAAGAAAACTAGGTGAAGAAAAGAGAGAAAACACCAAGTGATTCTCAAAGAACCAGGCTTAAAAAAGCAAAATATGCAGAATTTTACCTGTGACCAAAAATAGAGCCAAAAGGATTTACATACAAAACAATCCAACAGTAAAGCATCTAACAGAGAATCAAAACCAGAAACACACAGGCTTCAGTATACCACAATTTCCATACTTCCTAGATGCCACAATTGCTCCAAGTTGCTATAAAATGACATCGATAAAGTCATTCATTAAACAAGAAGCTAAAATTTAGACAAAAACCTCTGAACAAGGTATCTAGCCAAAAGGATACAGTAAATCAAACAATAAAAGCACTTATTTATCAGCTTAATCTGTATTTCAGGTCATAGCTCTTTTAATACTTACAGTAATAAATGCCTCAGTAGGTATTTATGCATTAATCCTGGTATTTTCCCCCATAGCTTACACCAAATTAGCAATTACTCACTTGTTTCACCTTTTCCTCAAAGTCAGCATCATTATGGTCCGAAATCATCTGTGCAAGTCGAATTTGTTCCGCAGTGGCCTAAGAATTCAGACAAGTTTTAAAAATCATGATCAACAGACAATAGTTTACAGAAATAAGACAGACTCTACAGTCCCTCTTATTTCTTTACCCCCCGACCCAATTTCCTTTTCCTTGTTACACAGGACCAAGTAATAAACCACTAACCAGCATTTAAGATGCTTAAGTCAGCCCTGACTGGTATAGCTCAATGGGTTGAGCATCATCCTGCAAATCAAAAGGTCACCAGTTCAACTCCCAGTCAGGGTACATGCCTGGGTTGCTGGTCAAGGTCCCCAGTTGGGGGTGTATGAGAGGCATGCAACCAATCAATGTTTCACACACATCTGTGTTTCTTTCCCTCTCTTTCTCCTCCCTGTCCCTCTATCTAAAAGTAAATAAATAAAATCTTTTAAAAAAGTAAAGAATAAGATGCTTAAATCAGCACAATGACAAAAAAAAAAGAACGCTGCCATTATTTCACTTTACAATTCCTAAAAAAGCAGGAAGTTAATCCACCAATGTTCACCATTAAGGAGGCTTTCATACTGGGAATCACAGCACCACTTTGAAACATCTACATTCACATTAATTCACATTAATGTTTGCAAAGTCATGTGCAAACCCTGTTCCTGTTTCTGCAATGACCAATGCCACCCTCGTATTCCTAGATCTGACATAATGACTGAGAGTAGACTCAGTATATTTTTTTGGATATCCAGTATATGTTTATAAGATACCACAAATGTACTGTTCCAATTAAAATTTTAAACTACTTATGTACTAAAATTCTGCTAGAAATTCACTTGGAAGGAAAAGTCAAGAAAAATGACTGAGAGGAAAATTCTAGTCTTATATATTTAATTTATCTGACCATAACCAAATAAGGAGTAAATTCGAATTATATAACAATCAACACCAAACTGGTTATAGAAAACAAATCATACCTAAGTTAAACTTTAAAAAAAGAAACAAAAACAAAAAACCATGAACCACTGTACCCAGGAGGCTAATTTACTCCTTAAAACTAAGCAATACTCTACGATGTCTCGTTTGTTAGTTTTGAAGGAAAATGTCCTCATGGAAAAGGAAATATCCGATTAGGCCTCAATGAGACCAGAGAGGAAGATAAAAGTTAGGAAAAATAAAAACAAAAGACAGGACAAAGATGGTGAGACAAAGGTAGGCTAGAAAGATATCAAGGTGGAAAGTCTAGGAAATAAGAAATGTATTGCTAAAACAACCCAGATAAAAAGGAAATGCTATCTTAGTCATACAAAGCACAAGAGCCATTTTTTTCAAAGCCTAATAATTCAGTATTAAAGAAAAAGCAGGCACGTTATATCACAGCACATCATTAACAGTTATTGGGCACCAAGTAAAACAAGGAAAGGGCTAGAAAATCAGAATGAAGAACCGGAATCAATAATCCAAAGCACAGAATGATGCTGCATTGAATGGAAATCAGAATCAACCAGCAACACTACCACTGGATTCATATCCCATGGGTTCCCCTTTACCTGTGGCCGCTGCTTGTGCTGTGTCTGGTTTTGGTTTTGAGGTTGTTCCCAGTTTCCCCGGGCTCGGTTAGTGCCCACCGATGTCATCATTTACAGTATATACAAATAACAGTATTTACAAGGTAGAATACTGAAAGATTAAAAAAAAGTTTAGATGTTAAATGTGGGCAAAATGTTTTCAACCCCTTTCATCAGCACCCCCATGAAACATTTTCATTATCTTAAAAAAAAAAAAACAAAAACGAGAATCCACCTGTGCTTCAGACAGATTTAGTTTGATAAATTCCTCATGGAACTATGGACGTTAACATTTTTGTAAAGAAAAAAAAAACATATAAAGCATGTGTTAAGTGACAGTTTTGTTTTTTTAAAGTTACAGGAATAGTTTGGTTACTAGTCCCCTACAAGCAGGTTTTCTGAAGTTTTGCTATCTTGATAGTAATTCAAACAATGATAATAAGTCAAAAGCCTTCTATATAGGTAAAAATACCTAAAGTCCTTTTGACAGAAGGAAAGATAATCAAAGCCTGGAAACAAAAGTCTTCCAGGAAGAGGATTGGTCTATAAACCAAATTTAAAAAATTTTTAAATACTGTATTCAATCTACCTTACAACCCTTTAACTTGCACGTGACCTCCATCATTTGGAAAAGCACAAACTCAAGTCTAGCCTCTTTCTCCTGTAAGGTTCTCTCAGTGTGTTGTGGGGGCTTCCATAGCCTTTTACAAAGCTTGTATTAGCCCTAGTTACTTTACCCAAAATCTCAGTTTTCTGGAAAATAATTCCAACACATTGCTTTTGCAGCTGCTTCTGTTAGTCTCAAAATCCACAGTTCCAAGAAACCGGAGTTACAATGAACCTCTACCACTCACCTTAAGGTATTAAAGAATCCTGGATTTATCCCAAACCCAAATCATCTAACACAAGTTTTATTTGGAAAAAAGGCTTCTGGGAAGTAATTTTAAACTTGAGACATTACAAGACAAGAGTCACACACAACACATAGGACCTTCCCTAAACCAGCTGTTTTTGTTCTAACACTTCTAACAAGCATGGATTCTATAGAATTTAAGTTCTCTTCATTAACACTTTGCTTTATAATGCAATCTCAGCAACTGCATTTAGTAAACAAAAGAAAACATTCACATGATAGAGTGGTCAAAATAAGAGGTTACTTTGCATTTTTTTTCTCTTCCAAAAAGTACAAGTTTATACTTTTATGCTCTAAATTTATTTATTTGCTTTTCGTTAATACTTTATACAGAGTAATTCTAGACTGCTCAGAAGGTATTGCTGGATTTAAGGGCAAATAAGGTGGGCTTCTGAAGAAATATGTGAGGATTAACTATTAGGAAAGTGAATTTCACCTGTTTCTTGGTCACAAAGAAAGCTGACTTCCTTGGGGATAAATTCTTCAACAAGTTGGGTCAATAGGTTGCATAGGTCTTTGATTTTTAATGCAGTAATTAAGAATTCTACATCTGCCCTGGCTAGTGTAGCTCAGTGGATTGAGCATGGGCTGTGAACCAAAGGGTCACTAGTTGATTCCCAGTCAGGGCACATGCCTGGGTTGCAGGCCAGGTCCCAGTGAGGGCCACATGAAAGACAACCACACATTGATGTTTCTCTCCCTCCCTTCTCTTCTCTCTGAAAATAAATAAAATCTTAAAAAAAAAAAAAAAAAAAGAATTCTACATCCTTTGCCCTGGCTGATTGAGTGCTGGCCTCTGAACCAAAGGGTCGCCAGTTCAATTCCTAGTCAGGGCACATGCCTGGGTTGTGGGCCAGGCCCCCACTGGAGGTGGGGGTGCACCAGAGGCAACCACACATGGATGTTTTTCTCCCTCTCTTTGTCCCTCCCTTCTACTCTCTCTAAAAATAAGTAAATAAAATCTAAAAAAAAAAAAAATCTCCATCTTCTATCACCAAGTTTTAAGGAACTAATTTTTAATCATTACCCCTCCCCCATACAAGTGCATACACAAAGGCATATAAATATTTCTTGATAGTACAGGATTATTTGCTACACAATAGTCCAGTTTCCCAGGCTGGCATTATTTTCAAGTTTCAACACCTAATAAGAAAAAAATTTTTTTAAAAAAGAAACTTTTTTAAACCAAGTACCCCTAGATTAAAATCAAAGCAAAAAAATAAAAGTAGAAGAAAATCGTCCTGGCTGGCATAGCTCAGTGGATTGAGCGAGGGGTGCGAACCAGTGTCGCAGGTTCGATTCCCAGCCAGGGTACACGGCTGGGTTGCAGGCCACAACCCCCAGCAACCGCACATTGATGTTTCTCTCTCTCTCTCTCTCTGCCCCCCTTCTTTCTCTAAAAATAAATAGAATCTTTAAAAAAAAAAAAAGAAAATTGTTATGGAAATAATTGGCTATAAGATGTAGTTTCTAGTATTGGGGTAGCCATTCCGATAGCTTACAACTATTGACTTTCTACGCCATGTATGATTTTCAATTTGTGAGCATGATTTACACTACAGCTATGAATTGTATGACTAGCTAACTCTATGGATAACTGCATATGCTGTACTAATTGATGTTATTAAGTCAACTTGAAAACCACATAGTCGGGAAAGAAAAAATGAAATTCTCCTGATCACTCTTGCTATTAATTTCTATTTTTCTCTTACAAGTGCTTTGAAAAGTATGTCTAAGAAAATTTTACCATGTAGGCAGTAAGAACACTGAGCAACAAGTGATCTGGGATGGATCACTGGAGGGCAGAAAACTAATGCCTTTTAACAGCAAGCAGAGCCATACACCCAAAGTTATCACAGTGGAGGTGAGGAATCTTGTTAAATTTTCTTTAAAAAAATTATATATATATATATATATATATATGTTTAAACGTCCCTGGCTGGTGTAGCTCAGTGCTCTGAACCAAGGGTTCGCTGTTTCAATTCCCAGTCAGGGCATATGCCTGGGTTGTGGGCCAGGTCCCCAGTGGGGGCCACATGAGAAGCAACCACACACTGATGTTTCTCCTCCTCTCTTTCTCCCTCCCTTCCCCTCTCTAAAAATAAATAAATAAAATCTTTTTTAAAAATGTTTAAGGGAGATAGGTGAGAAGTATTGGAGACCAAGGGTCTAGTGCAGGAACAAATACAGGTTTCAATACAGGAGTGCCCTTGACCATATTCTAAAAACCAGCTACTTAAAAAAATAGCCAGAGAAATTTTACAGGAAAAAATAAATAAATAAAGTTAGTATTTATTGAGTGTCTACTGTGTCCAGCACTTTAAGAAATACAAAAGCAATGTGACTTAGTTGCTACCCTCAAGGGGCTTACAATCTGAGAAGCAATTCAGAAACTCTGAAAGTGAACTGGGGTAAGATTTACTACCTCTAACAGTGTCACTAACTCCACTGGATGGTTTATGTTAATGACCACTTCCTCCCCTTCCCCATCAACATGAATCTAATATTTAAAAAGAGTACTTCCCAGTTAGGACATGTTAAATAAGGAGGAGCTTTAAAAAATCAAAAACAGTACGTTTTAAGGCCTTTCATCATCAGTTTACATACCAAAAATACTTCCTGTTCATAACGGAAATAATCACTGGCATACTCTAATCTGTAAGGACAATGGTGTAGGATCTCAAAGCAGTTTTATCAACCCATACACAGCCAAAACGTTTCAGTTCTCTAGTAATGCTAGTTGTCACTGACCCTCATCATCTCCCAGCAAGTTACATCAAATATTCCCCAAGCAAGATATGGGCGGTGGGAGGTGGATGGGGAAAAGACAAAAAGGAATTTCTCCATCTAATAATCAGGGACAGTCAAAGGCAACACGGTAACAATAACATGAAAAACGTCTATTACTGTGGTGTTTTTCTTTCCACAATACCCTACACCAGAGGTGGCTACAATTCAAGAATGATGGAAAAGGAGCAGTCCCCTGTTTGTGACATCAGTTTGCAAAGCAAATTTAGGGACTGCCCTCAGGGTGAAGGGTCTGAAGAAATTTGGAATTCCTGTCCCATTATGAAAAGAGTGAACAAATATCCCAGTGCTCTAGTGCGTCCCTTAGGCGTAATGCACTCGATGGGGGCCTCCATGTCCAGCTTCCTAAATAATATCATAATTGCTTGGGGAACCCCAAACTACAGTATTAACAACAGAAAGCTGAAGACAGAAGCAAAACATATATTCCAAAAGCTGGGGCGGTGAGAAAAAAGGAAGGGTAATAAGAGAAGCTGACAAAGAAGCTAGAAACGGAGAGGGGACGCAAGCCCACGCGTGGAGGATGGGAAGCTCACCCGCTCAGCGGCGCCACATCTCCTCCTTACCTCCCACCCGGAACAATTTAATCCCCCGCACTCCAAACTGAGGGCCACATGGGGGAGTTTGGGGCAGCTCCACCCCATCACCCTCCCTCCGCTCCGCCACCCCCAAAACCAGGCCGGATCCGGATACGAGGCCCACAGAGGGTTGAAAAAGGAGAAGGCCCCCTCGTCTTCTCCACAGGAACCGGCCGGGGTGGAGAGGGCCCTACCTCAGGCGGGGCCCAGGCCTCGCTCGCTCGCGCTCTTTCTCGCTCTCCCCCACCTCAGGCTCTAGCCGCATGCCCCCCCCTCCGGCTGCCCCAAGCCCCGCCCCGGCCACGCTCCCAAATCGAGGCCCCGGCTCTGGTAAGGCCCACTAGGCCGCGAACCCAACCATAAACAAAATCTCCGGCAGCCGACTGGGGGATGGGGCTAGTAGCCAGGGCTCGCACGACTGAGGGGGATGTACAGTGGGGGAACACACGGTGCGGGGGGGCCTACCAAAGGAGGGGAACACGGCGGGGTAGGAGAGAAAAAAGGGAGGGTAAAAGGGGGAATCGCGGATTTAAAGGGGCCGCGGACAATACCCGGCCCCGCCGCGCTGCCGCTGCTACCGCCGCCGCCGCCAACACCGCTGCGCTCCCAACTTTACCTCAGTCTCCTCCACACTGACACCCCGGGCCGCGCCGCCCCTGTCACGTGATATAAGGTTCCCTCCTCCCCGCCCCCATCCCTCCTTTTCCCTCTCGCGCTCGCGCTCGCGCCTTCCCCCTCCCACTTGCCTTCCTGCGTCCCCCAGCACGTGACACGAAAGGGACGCGCACGCAAGCGTGCGCGTGCCGCCGCGCCACGAGACACCTCTCTCCGGCTCCGCGTGTCCCTCTCCCCACCGCCTCCTCCACGGCAGTCACGCCCCCCCACCACGTGACCCACTGCGCTGCCTGCGCTTCCTCTTACTGGTGTATTTCCGCGAGTCGGCGATCTCCGCTCCCGGCTGCCATTGCGTGCCTGAGTCACGTGATGGGTGAAAGCGGGAAGGTGTCGTTCTTCTTTCCCAGAACTCCCTAATCCGCCATGTTTTCTGGCCGGGTCATCCTTGGTCTTTCCCCGTAAGGAAATGGCCGGGGAGCTTCGGGGGACCAAGGCGCCTTTGCCCCGGAAGAGCCCGGGCTGACGAGGCAGGGCAGCGGGGTAAACTGGAGCAGTTCTGCGCGGGGTAGGGAGGCCATGGCGTCCGGCAGTAACTGGCTGTCGGGGGTGAATGTCGTCCTGGTGATGGCCTACGGGAGCCTGGTGAGGAGATTCCCCTAACCCATTCCTGATGTTGGGTGTGACCCCGTGGAGCCCCTCCTCGTTAGAGACCCTGCCTCGTATGAGGCACTTTCCCGTCCTCGTTATCCACTCATTCACCTACGCTTTTTCTGGGTTTTGACTCCTTTCGTGGGCGTATACTGCCCCACCCCGGTCGAGAATCCTCCCACTGAATCCTAAGGCACTGACCCCCCCACGCCTCCGCGCTCCTCGCTTCCTTTTACACACCCCATCTTTGATGGCCTTGCTGCTCCAAGTTATACCCCTGAAACCTCCCTGAGAACCTGAATCTGGGGATCTAAAATGAAGGCATGATTTTTGCTTGTTTTCACTGTCTTTTTATTTAAGATTCTTTATGTTTCTTACATTTTTTTTGGACAGGTGTTTGTACTGCTCTTTATTTTTGTGAAGAGACAAATCATGCGCTTTGCAATGAAATCCCGAAGGGGACCTCACGTCCCTGTGGGACACAATGCCCCCAAGGTAGGTCCTTAAGGCACTGGATAGGCCTGATTCTCCAGATCTGTTAAGGCGCAGAGTGAGATTTTTTTTTTGCCTTTGGAAATGACTTTTAAGTTCCTGTTTCCATGTCCAGTTACCCACGTGCTTACCTTAGTAGATTGAGCAATAACAGTTAGCTTGGGGCCTGGCTTACCTGTTTACTGCTCTGGCATAGCCTGTAGCTTACCCAGGAACTTTAGTTTTTGCATCTGCGGAATGAAGAGCTTGGATTAAAATTCCCAACTTTTGTGTTGTTTCCCGCTTCAGCTTAAACTACCCTGTGTTTTCTGTTTGTTCGTTTAAATTTTGTTTTAGAATGGGGTGAGGGTGGTAAAATTAGCCCCAGCATGATGAAAAGAGTTGCCTCCACAGAATTTTAGATTTCTAAGAGCTCCACAAATCATCTAGTTCCAACTTTCACGTTAGAAACTGAAACCTAAAAAAAGTGAAACAATTTACCCAGGCATTTTAAAAAAAGAGAATAAGCAAGTGGTTTCTTTGTCTATCTTCACTTCTTAGGTAATTGCTTGCCTTTCCTTGGCCTGGTTATTTATCTACTGATGAAATTTTACCTCTATCCCAACCTTTTGCCTGAGTTCCATGCTTGTATATCCAACTGCCTACCTAACATTTAGATGTTTGATAGGGAGGCAAGTAACATGTAAGACGTCTAAATCGCAGCTCTTGATAATCCACCACCAACTCCATCCTGCTGTTTCTGTCTTCCACTTCCCAGTTAAAGGTGCCTGTTGGCCTTACCAACCTCCTTTTGTTTCTCCCTTTATCACTGGGGCCTGGCTACAGTGGTTGAATTTCCCACTGTTACATGTCCTGTTACTGTGACCTAGAATGATTTCTAGTCTTCACTTGACTAGCTCGTTTGTTCTTTAGATCTTAGCATATTAGCTTAAATTTTATTTCCTCCAAAGAGGAGTGCTTATTACCTATAGGTCATCCTCTTTGTTTTCTGATAGTCCCCTGATTTTTTTCTAGATAGCATTTTACTACAGATTTCCTTTAATGTTTAATTTTCTCTACTTGTTTAATGTCTCTCACTAAATTATAAGCCTCAAGAATGCAAGTACCCTATCAGTTTTGTTCACTGGAAAACCAGGTCCTACACATAATAGGTACTCAATAATTTGTTTTAAGTGAAAAACAGGTTAGTGGGAGCACTAGACCTAGTATACAACTCCTCAACTCCTAAGCCAATGTTCTTTCATTAACCAGTGCTATTAACCCTCTCCTCCATGTTCTTTGCTAATACATTTCATAGAAAACCTCAAGGAATGTGACATGGCCTGAAACATCAACAGTTCAAATGCCTGCTACCTCCCATGAGAGGAATATAGGGCTGGCGTCCAATATATCATGAGCCAATCAAAACTTTTGACTACTGTATTTTGGCATGTGTAGTGTGCACTTTTTTGCCCAAATTTTTGAGGGAAAAATAAGAATGTGCATTATTTCTGGATAGTACTAATTCCATATCTATATAAATGTTTTTAATTCTTTTATTTATGCTAATGCATTAAAAGTATAACTAGAAAGCAATAACAATTATCTGTGTACAAAATAATACTCTGGAATACAATAATTGGTTTTGTTTCCAAATATAAATAAGTTAATTGAATTAAAAATTGAAAGTTTTTTTTTTCCTGAAATTTTGGGCCAAAAACGTGGGAGCACATTATACCCAGCAAAATACGGTATTTAGGAGCCCCCTGGACTAGAAGAGACCAAGGTTCCTTTTGCTCTTAAAAATTCTCTTTATCTGAATCCACATCCAGTGTCGATGGAAGTAAAAATTAGTTAAACCACTGTGGGAAATGGGCATTATCTTGTAAGATTCAACATATACTTAATCCACAGCCCAGCAGTTCCACTCCTACCATAGAGAAATTAATTTTTGTTCATGTGTACAGAACACATGTACAAGAATATTCATGGTAGCATTCTTTATAATGTTTTTAAAAAATTATTAATCCAAATGTCTTCTTGGGAATGGCTACATAATTATATATTTGTATTTTGAAATACTATAAAGAATGAAAATAACCCTGGCTATATAGCTCAGTTAATTAGACCAAGGTTGCGAGTTTGAACCCCCAGTCAACGCACATACAAAAATCAACCAATGAATGCATAAATAAGTGGAACAACAAATCAATGTTTCTCTTTTTCCATCCCTCTCTCTCTAAAATCAATTGAAAAATAAATAAAGCCATGGCCAATGTGCCTCAGTTGGTTGGAGCATCATCCTGTTAACCATAGGGTTGTGGGTTCAGGTACATATGGCAGGTAGTCATTCAGTGTTTTTCTCTCGCATTGATGTTTCTCTCCCTCTCTCTGTAAAAACAATGAAAAAATGTCCTCAGGTGAGGGTTAAAAAAATAAAAATTTTTAAAGGATGAAAATAAACCGAAGATAAATTTATGAACACAAATGAATCTCCAAAATATTTGTGAATGTAAGTCACAAACAGGAATGACTCTCAGAGACATCCTGAGTAGATAAAAAGCCATTCACAAAAGAATATGTGCCATATGGTTCTTTTCCATTTATCTGAAATTCTAGAACAGGCAGAACTGTATTGATAGAAAGCATATCAGTGCAGCCTGGCAAGGGAGGTTAACTGGAAAAGGACATGAAGAACATTTGGGGGTGATGGAAATGGTACCTTGATTGGGATGGATGCATGTAAATTCACACTCAATGAAGGCTATTTAAAATTTTAAAAGACAGGTTGCAGAGGAATTCAAAAAGTATTTTTCCATTTGTATAAAATTAAAAACTAGGCAAAGTTAAATACCTTGTTTAGAATGATGTGGTAAAACGGAAGAAAATTAAGACTTGACAAATTAAGATTGGGGGGTTGAATTCAGAAATGGGCACACAAGGCTTCAAGCTCATTGGTAATGTTCCAGTTTATAAACTGGATAGTAGGTACAGGTGCTCATTTCTTTAAAACATGGAATGCTTCATGAGTTTTCATGTTATCATCCTTGCACAGGGGCCATGCTAATCTGTGTATTGTTACCACTTTAGTACATGTGCTGTTAAAGCAAACATGCTTTTGTCTTGATATTTAAAATGTACATGCATGTATTAAAAGTTACCCAAAAAATCTACTTACTGGGGCTCTAGCAACCCTCTTAAGTAGGAGACGAACGTGAAACTTAATGGGTTGCTGGTGGATAAGTGAGGAGCGGCACTTTCAGTACCTTTTTTTTTTTTTTTTAATCCTCACCTGGAAATATGTTTATTGATTTTAGAGGGGAGGGAGGAACACTGATGTGAGAGAGAAACATTGATCAGTTGCCTTCTGAATGCACCCTGACCAGGAATGGAGCCCACAACCCAGGCATGTACCCTGACGGGTAGTCAAATCTGCAAGCTTTTGGTGTATGGGATGGTGCTCCAACCAACTGAGTCACCCAGCCACGGCAAGTACCTTATTAAATTTTATACCATGTATATGAGTTACCTACTTAAAAGGTACTGAAATGTGCTCTAGAAGAAATTCTGTAGAATTTCCGTGGTCCACCAGAGAGATGATAGTTCCCAAATTATTATAAGACATACAGGACTCCTTATAGAATTTTAGAGTAGATTATGACTTCTAGTTGCTGAGTTTTTTTCCAACCTAGGAAGTTCTTTATAGTACCTAAACAGGAGTCCTCTAAGTCCAATTGAAAGTCAGAAATAATGATGCTGTAGAGCTTGAGGGAATTCTGGCAAGTTAAAAGATCTAACTTAGAGACATAGTTTGGAGAAGTTCTTAAATCCAAATCCCATTCTTAAATTTTTTTTTTAAGATTTTATGTATTTATTTTAGACAAGGAAAGAAAGGGAGAGAAGCATCAGTGTGTGGTTGCCTCTCGCACAACCCCACTGGCCACCTGGCCTGCAACCCAGGCATGTGCCCTGACTGGGAATCAAACTGGCAACCCTTTGGTTCACGGGCCAGTACTCAATCAACTGAGCCACACCAGCAAGGGCTATTCTTCTATTCTTGAGTCTTGCAATTTCATTAGCCAGGTGAACATTTTCTCTGCTTCTGTTGTCTTAGTTGCTCATTTGCTGTGCTCCATTTCCAGACTGATGAAAAGCAGAGTACAGGGTAAATGATTGTGTATTTTTTCTGTGTGAACAGGACTTAAAAGAGGAGATTGATATTCGACTCTCCAGGGTTCAGGATATCAAGTATGAACCTCAGCTCCTTGCTGATGATGATGCAAGACTGCTGCAGCTGGAAATCCAGGGAAATCAGAGTATGTGGCATGTTCTTGGAGGATACTTCAGTGAAGAATCCCACAAGTTCAGAATTCTTTGTTCTCAGAGTTATAACAGCTGTTTGCAAAACCAGCAACTGTGGTTCCTCTGTTATTGGATATATGACATGTGGGGAGGCAGATTATTAGCTTGTTGGAGTTCAGAGATATTTTTGAGGGTTGTGTCTGAGACCACTCTCTTTCTCAACAGATTGCTACAACTATTTGTATAGGATGAAAGCTCTGGATGCCATCCGTGTCTCTGGTAAGGTCTATTTGACCAGCCATTCGGGATCCTGAAAGCTTATTTGGGGAAGACAGGGAGGAACTGGCTTTATGTATGTTAGAATTTGTCATTTCTGCACACCCCTGGCTAGTAGGAATTTCTTAGAGTTTTGTGAGTATTGGGTAACTTTTGCTTAAGAAAATGAAGTAGGCAATTTATTTCTTTTACAGAGAGTCTGGATTTGATTTGTTCTTTAGACCTTTAGTTTCACGCACTGGATGGTGGTAGTTTACTTGTTTTTCCACAAGACAAGCAACATAAGCTTTTTTGCTGAACCAAAGATAGATGGTTCTTGAATGTTTTTTAAAGATTTTATTTACTTTATTTATTTATTTTAAAGGTTTTATTAAAATTTATTTTCAGAGAGAAGGAAGGGAGGGTGAAAGAGAGGGAGAGAAGCATCCATGCGCGAGAGATACATTGATTGGTTGCCTCTTGCACCCCCCCCACCCCCCCCAAACTAGGGACGTGGCCCACAACCCAGGAGTTTGACCTGAGTGAAATCAAACCAGTGACCCTTTGGTTCACAGGCCGCCACTCAATTCACTGAGCCACACCAGTCAGGCTTGAACATTTTTATTCTATGACCATCATCATATATTCTGTGTCTCAACCAAAACATAGTTTATCAGGGGTGTCAAATTCATTTTCTCCGGGGACCATATCAGCCTTGTGATTGCCTTCAAAGGGCTGAATGTAATTTTAGGACTGTATAAATGTAACTACTCCTTAACGGTCAAGCAAGAGCTTGGTGCTGCCACCAGGTAGAAACAAGGTGCTGGGCCAGATAAAACAAGGTGGAGGGCCAGATTTGGCCCCTGGTCCTTGTGTTTGCCACCTGTGGTTTATATCTTGTAGGATAGGTAAGTAGGACGGTAAATTGGACAATGACACTAATGTGTACCATTGGTATAGCTTTAGTTGTGTTGCCACCACCAAATGACAACTCAGACACAGCTCTATACCTCTGGTCTTCTTAATTCTTTAGAATTTCCCTCCAATTCATTCAATGGACCCATTTCAAAGTTTGGGAAATTAAATACAAAGACTAACGAATGGGAGAAGGGGTATCATTGTGCTGTTTATCTTCTCAGAGATCCCATTTCATGCTGAAGGCCGGCATCCCCGTTCCTTATTGGGCAAGAATTTTCGCTCCTACCTGCTAGATCTTCGAAACACTAGTACTCCTTTCAAGGGTGTGCGCAAGGCCCTCATTGATACCCTGCTGGATGGCTATGAGACAGCCCGCTATGGGACAGGGGTAAGTTGTGCGGCCACTTTTTCCTTCAGGGTACTAAAGGAATCCCAGACTGAGAGAGCCTCACTCTTCCTTTCTTTTCCCTCAGGTCTTTGGCCAGAGAGAATACCTGCGCTATCAGGAGGCTCTGAGTGAACTGGCCACAGTGTGAGTTTAAAGAGAAACATCACAATGCACAGAGGGACTGCTTAGAGAATATAGTAGTGCTGGACTGTTCCCACAGTGAGATGGCTTTCATAAACAATAGGAACAAACTCCAAGATAATGTAAAAGTTGTTAGGTCCTAGACCACAAGTGACAAACACAAGGCCTGCAGGCCAAATCCAGCCCTCCACCTTGTTTTATCCAGCCGGGACTTTGTTTCTACCCGGCGGGAGCACCAAACTTTCGCTTAACTGTTAAGGAGTAGTTGCATTTATACAGTCCTAAAATTACGTTCAGCCCTTTGAAGGCAACCACGAGGCTGCCCCAGTGAAAATGAGTTTGACACCCTGTCCTAGACTATTAGGACTGCCTTCACTCACATTGGAAAGCAGATGCTGCTCTACAAGCTAACAAGGGAAACTTCTACTTCTGTGTGCCTTTTTTTTGTTTGTTTTTGACCCAGCTCTGTAAAATGTCAGAATTGGTATTAAAAAGACATTTTTTCAAAACACAAAGATTCCTTCTTTTCCAGGGCCCTCCTTCAGTGTGCCTTGGTTTGATAAAAATAAGAATGAAATGCCACCCTTTTTTTTTTTTCTAAACCACTTAAAGCATTAGTAACCCTCTTCTGAAACAAAGGACATCACTACAGAAAGGAATCACGATTTTTGTCTGGGAATGTTTTAAATATATACCAACATTCCCCTGGCTGGTGTAGCTCAGTGGATTGAGCGTGGGCTGTGAACCAAAGTGTCACAGGTTCAATTCCCAGCCAGGGTACATGGCCTGGGTTGCAGGCCATAACCCCCAGCAATCGCACAATGATGTTTTTCTCTCTATCTCTCTCCCTTCCCTCTCTAAAAATAAATAAAATCTTAAAATATATATATATGTAATATATATATACACCAACATAGCTTCATTATGTTTGTGCAAATGTAAAATGAAAGGGTAAAGAGGGAAGTCCAATCTAGAATAAAAAGTTAACTGCCATGAAAAGAAAGAATACATGTTTTCTGCTGTGTTGAATATGGAACTTCTCAAACAATAGTGTGTATGTCCTGTTTTTTTCTCTGTTCCTAAAAATAAACCACTTGTTCCTAAAGATAAATGGTCCTAGCAGAAACTACTTACACAGGTAATGGAAATGAACATGCGGAGAGGATGGAAAATGGTATTTAGTCTTGAAGTCAGGGGGCCTGTTCAAAATTGTGGTTGGTTGGTTGGTTGGTTGGTTGGTTGGTTTTGAAAGACAAATACCATATGATTCCACTTAACTTGAGATGCCTAGAGTAGTTGAATTCATAAAGATAGAAAGGAGATCAGTAGTTGCCAGGGGCTGGAAGGAAGGGAGAATAGGGAGTTGTTTAGTAGGTAGAATTTTCCAAGCTGAAGAGAATTCTGGAGATCAGTTGCATGGCAGTATGAATGCACTTAACACTACTGAATTGTAAACATTTAAAAATAGTTAAGATGGCAAATTTTGTTTATTTACTACATTTTTCTTTTAATGTAGTCTCTCTGATTTCTAGCTTCTAGAAAGGTTCAGTGGGTATAGTGAAAATAATATAGGCTCTGAAATCTGACAAACTTAGGTTTGACTCCCAGCTTTCTGTCACATACCAGCTTTGTGACATCAAGCAGGTTACTTAATGGACTTGCAGTTTCCTAACCTGCTAAGTGGTGGTGACACCACCATGAAGGGATATTGGGATGTTAGTAAAGTAGATGTTGGTAAAGCACAAAGTTTAATGTCCTAACATGTAAGTAGTACTCAACAGTTAATTTTTTTCTGTTTGACATTCTGATTACAAGCACAGCAACTCTATGGGCTGGGAGTATATTAACAGCATACACACATTAGGTGACTAAGAAGAATTAAAAGCTTTAAGCATAGTGAGATGAAAAGGTTGAGCCAGAGGCAGGAACCCAGTGGGAAAATTGGTTTCTCTGGTATTTCTAAGCTACCACATGGGATGATAAATGAGCCTTGAGTTGTCTTCTTCCATTAGTCCTTATCCTGTTTGTCATGATCTGCCCTCTATATTCTTCAGGGTCAAAGCACAAAGTGGGAACTCGCAGCGACAACATCAGTCAGCAGCCAAAGACCTAACCCAGTCTCCTGAAGTTTCCCCAACAACCATCCAGGTGACATACCTCCCCTCCAGTCAGAAGAGTAAACGTGCCAAGCACTTCCTTGAATTGAAGAGCTTTAAAGACAATTACAACACACTGGAGAGTACCCTGTGATGGTGCAAAAGGACTCTTGCTGTTGATGGAGACAGACTGAATTGTGCTTGCCAGGCACCTGTCTGGCTCAGGATGTCCAGACTGGATCAGCTGAAGCTCACATCGTGTCCAGAGGTCTTAGAGCTTATGCCTAGAGGATCATTCTCCAAGTCTTTCTTATGGCCAGTTTCAAAACATCAGTGAAGACTTTTACTTTCCCTTGGTAGCCCTTTTTTCTGGAGTTGAATTCAGATATTTTTTTAATGTTTCCGTCAAGCTTCCTTTAAAAATCCTCACTTGGTTTTGATCATAATTCATCTGCCCTTGTCCAGACTATAAATAATCCCAAGGGTGAGAGAATCGGGGTGACAGGACAAGAATGGCCAGACTGATGCTCTGGTCTGACTTCACAAATTAATAAAATGAACAATTAAACAATAAAGCATATGATTAATTCATTTACAGTTGCTTTTTAGTAAAACAGGCATATGATATGTTCTCTGCACCTGCCTAATAGGGTACAGTGTGAGGATTTGCCTTGAAGAAATTGGTGGGACTGGGTACCATACAGGTATTCGATGGGATTGCAACAGAAGAAATCCTAAAATTGGGACTGTGATTCTTGCTCATAAGATTGCCTGTGTCACTAATAGAAGCCTGGAGAACCAGGATTCCTTTCAGATCTCCAGGGCAACAGGCCAGGTGACCAATCAACTAGTAGGGTCATTGTTGGAAATGGAAATGTTGCTATGACAACCGAAACCTTGGTGACTGAACCAAACAGAGCTCGCTCAGTCTCCCAAGACCATATCAAGCAAGTCTGTAGACATGTCTACGGAAAAGGTGACAAAGGTAGAAGAGGTATGCAGAATTGGAAGGAGGGGTTGGGTAGGAGGGGGTTTCCCTTGAGGTTTGTGAGAGAGGCCCTTGATGTAACAGGAATGGGAGACTATGTCTGGCATATAGTAGGTATTCAGGTACTTATGCCATACCAACCCCTACCTGTTCTCTCTGATCAATTCTGACAAGAGCAGAGCTAGCTTCCCACCTCCCTTAGGAAACTCACCCCTCTCGAAAGAAATATCTATGTGTTTCCCACTAGAATAAGGTACTAGGGGTGAAGTACTGGAGATAAGGACAGATCATCATAACTGCCTTTTCTTGCAGAGTTTTCAAAGGTCCCTGGGACTTAAGAAGTTGGTTGACAGGTAATCTCTGCTTCTATTTGTTCCCTTACCTTTCACCTTGACCTTTTACCCTCCTATCCTTGAGCCACCTCTCAGCTCTGCTTAATCTTGCTAGGGGCACATCAATAAGGAAGGCAGGTATGGGGGGCGCCAGAAGCAGCTGTGTTTTCACTAGCAGAGATCAGCCTCCAATTCCCCGCTAGGTTAGGCTGTATAGACGATGGTTTTTATTGCCCTTTGCTTACCATTCTCAAAAGGAAAATTGGAGCAAGTAGTTGTTGCCTGGCATTGTACTAATCGTGGTAGGGATGCAGTATTTGTTGAATGAATGAGAAAACTCAAAAGACCAGGCTCTATATTTCCTTTATCTAGGGTTAAGATTTTATTTATTTTTAGAGGGGAAGGCAGGGAGAAAGGAGACAAACATCAATGTGTGGTTGCTCTTGCATACCCCCAACTGGAAACCTGGCCTGCAACCCAGGCATGTGCCCTGACTGGGAATCGAACCGGTGACTCTGGTTTGTAGGCCTGTGTTCAATCCACTGAGCTACACCAGCCAGGGCCTTGGAGGAGCTTTTTATAAAAACACATACTTAGGTCCTAACCCAGAAAATCATGACTAAAATAGCCCAGGATGGGATAGGATAAGACTTCTTTTAAGATTTCAGAGGTATACCCAGAGAGAGCACGAATGTGAGGTAACAAGGATGCATACAATTTTAGTGGGATTTGAGTTTGAGGTAGCCCTTTTTACAAAGGCAGTTTGATAAAATTGATCAATTTCAATGTCACATACCCTTTGAACTAGCAACTTCTAGGAATCCTTCGGAAGCACTAAAATGTACACAAGCACATCCATAACAGCATTGTTTATAAAAGTGAAAAAGCTAAAAATCACCCAGCTAGTTAATATTATAATACGAAAATACTAGGCAGCCTTTACATAGAATGAAGGAAATCCCTATGTGCTGATGTGAAAAGTCCAACTTGTTAAGCAATACTGCTTATATAAATATGATTTTATGTAAAAGAATGATACTTGCTGGTATATGAAAAAACTTTTCTAGAGAGACATGAACTTGGTAACTTGAGAAGGACTAGGGCAGAAGAATGAAGCTTTTGCTTTTTATTTATTTCTGTATAGATTTAATTTTCTACTGATCTGTAAAAACTACTTGATTTTTAAAAATTCCATGGGGTTATTGGAGCAAAGGGTACACACTATATGATATATATGTGTATTCCTTTTATGTATGATTAAAAACCTTAACAAATGTGTCTAGACAGGGTTGAGAATCACCGGTATGATGGAAGGAATTAATCCTTAGGTTGGATTTGATACCCAGGTGTGCCATTAAGTGACCCTGGGCAATTCACCTGAACTTTTAGTTTCCTTGTCTGTATAAAGCAAAAATTAATATCTGTGACACATGGTTATTATGATGATTAAAGGACATAATGAACTTGATAGTAGGTTTTAAGCCGGTTCTAGTTACCCTTTCAAGGAGTTTGCAGTCTTCTGACTCTTACAGAGGTTTTTGGTGAAGAAGCAACCTCACTGACAGGGGTTTTTGTCTCCACTCCTAACTCTAATCCATTTAACCCCTACCACTATACCTGGGGCAGGTGGCGAAATTCACACACTCACTGTCTGTGGCAGATGACATTGAGCCAGAGGAGAAACCCTTATGCCACCCTAAGGATGAGGGATATCATGGTACAGGAGCTGGCACTGGCAAGCAAGCAACTACTGATGGTGAGTTCTAGCAAGAGTGACCTTAAGTCTCATCCACTACTGTTCTGTGCCTGTGCCCATTGGGATTCCCAAGCTCTTAGTCTCTGCCATTACTTACCCATTGTATTTTCCTCTAAGGTTTTCACTTTTACACCAGAGCATGAACTCTTTAATTCTAAATGCCTAAACTCTTTTTTGTAAGATTCTTTGCATTCAATTGAGGATGGAACATTACAAAGTTCCAAAGTTCAGTCTAGCCCTCATCTTGGTGAGACTCTGGGGTCTTCAATTGCTGTCATGTCACCATCTTTGTATCCCAAGTGCTGGCAGAGTTCCTGGTTCATGGTATGTTCTCAGCAAATATTTGCTGAACGTGGGGCTTCACCCCTGGAGAGAAATTGGCTTCTCCTCCAATGGTTTTGCCTCTTAGCTGCCTTTCTTTATGTCACAGCCCAGTCTAGATCCAAGAGAACATGACAGAGTGATGGGAAAGCAACCTGGGAAAGAGAATGAGAAAGGAGGAGGGGGAAGAGAATGAGAAAGGGGGTGGGGAGGAAATAGAGGGCAAATGTCACACTCTCTTCTGCCCTCCCCATCAGGTCCGGCAGGCTGCCCTACACCAACTGTTTGAAAAGGAGCATCAGCAGTACCAGCAGGAACTAAATCAGATGGGCAAAGCTTTTTATGTGGAGAGACTCTGATGCCATCTGAAACACTGTCCTTTCATTTTCATCATGCCCAGTAACCTGCCCTTCTTGAGCCCCTACCACCTGGACCTTCCTTTCCAAAACACACCTGGAGCTAGTCACCTGCCCACTCACACCTCTGAAGCCCTGGTGCTATTTGGAAAATAATCTATAAAACAGTGGTAAAAACAAGAGTGACACCTTGTGGTCAGAATGAGATATACAGTGTTGATGTAAGTGTGGGGAGGGGAGGTGGAGAGATGGACAATGGGAGAGAATCCTGATTTGGTTTAACAAATGAAGCTAGCTCTTAAACTGTTGCAGGGGTATCCAACCCATGGCCCAACATGGCTATGAATGTAGCCCAACATAAAATCGTAAATTTACTTAAAACTTTTAAGAGATTTTCCTGTGATTACGTGTTGCAATGTATTTAATGTATGACCCAAGACAACTCTTATTGTGGTGTGGCTGAGATGCCAGAAGATTGGACACCCCGTTAAGGTTCATACTTACACCACTTGGCTCATTCTTGCAGCCCTGAATCTTAACTTATTTCAAGAGTGCTCATTCACTGTTGTCTAAATATCTAACTTCCTGGATTTGCTCACCACCTCTCAGATCTCACCTACGCTGATTTTTTTCTGTACACTTGGACAGATAACTCCGAATGTAGCTATCAACCTACAGGCACTGCAGTGCTTGAGTGTCAGGAGGCCTGGGTTTTAGGTTTTAAGCCAGGCAGTTATTGTGGAATGTTAGGATAAGTCTTCCTTCTGAGCCTGAATTCACACCTTTGCAAAATGACAGCGTACCAATCTCAAATGCCTTCAGGGATCAGGCAGGTAATATAACAGATATAAGGAAATAAGTAGTTGTGGAATTTATAGGGACTGGAAAGAGCAATAAGTCTAAAGTCATTCAAAATGTGAAGAAAACTGGAAAAGCACTGCGTATAAGAGTCACTTTACATTCAAATGACATCCCAAACCAGAGAAATACACCCCCACCCCACCCCCGCCATTAAAAAATAAAATAGAACTCCCATTTCCCACCCCTTCCCCTTTGGGAACCATTAACTATGGAGAGACCCCCATTTTGCAGTCAGTTACAGTTGCCTCAGCACATCATCACTCTGATGTAATCACTCAAACGCTTTTTCCTGTTCTCTCTCGCCTTCTACACCTAAGTTGGTCATTCGTCCTTTCACGTTGATATTTTCCTGCCCTCAACTTCTTGTGGCTATGTTTTCATGGCAAAACTTACACTTTTTCTTTCCCCTTTCCCACAAGTCTGTCTCCATCCCTCAATGTATATTTTTCATGTCAACTCTCTTCAATGTATATTTTTCATGTATAGGGTCCATCCTGCTCCCTATACACCCTACTGATGAGCACAGAGAAGCAGCAGGGTACAGAGGGAAGAGCACAGGTTGGAAGTCAGGTGTGGATTCAAAGTCTAGCTTCCCCTAATTGTTGTCACCATTTGTAAGTTAATTCTGTGAGCCTCAATTTCCTCTTCTGAAACTGGGGACAATACCCGTCTGATAGGACATTAAGAGGATTAAATAAGATAATGTATGTGGAGAGCAAGCCCAGTGCTTGGCACACAGTAAGTATGCCCCCCTTTTCCCTCTCAGGAGATTCCCTGTGACCCAGGCACATCACAGTTCCCATGTTAGTCCCTTTATGCAGCTCAGATGTAATTCTCCATTCTATGCCTGTCCCCATCTCTGTCCTATATATCCATTCATTCATCCTCTAGCCCCTATCAGCCCTGTTTCCCAAGCCCTCTTATCTATAGTCAATAACTAACTACTCATGAGGTCTTACACCAAACTAGACATGGAGCTCACAGGCTGATGGGAAGGCAGGCGTTGAACAAGTAATGACAGGTACAAGGAGTTTTATAGGGGATGGAACCACATGCACGGGGTGTGGATTCAAAGCACAAACCTGAGATGGTCTCCAGTTTCTTCTGCCTGTCCCCTGCCCTTGGTTCCCAGCAGGTCCATCTTGCCTTCACTTCTTTTCGTCATCTCTCAAATCTCTCCCTGCTGCCCTCTGCCTCCTACATATGCGCAACATAGCCTGGCGTTAGGAGAAGAGGCTTTAACACAACATGTCCGGGTTTGAATCTTGGCTCTGTCACTTACTGCCTGTGTGGCTTTAAGCAAGTTGCTTTAGCTTTCTGGGTCACAGAAGTAATGCCTATCTTTTCGGGTTGCTTGTATAGATTAAATAAAGCATTTAGCAGAGGGGTGGTACACACTGTCCAATAGATGGTAACCCAAAATGACATTTTCCTGTTGAAGGGGACCAAAGTTTTGCCATTCAAAATGTGTCTTGGGATATTGACTATAAGCTGATCATTATGAAACAAAAGACTCAGAAAGAACCTTTGACCCTCCCCCTTTCCTACCTAAGAGATTTGGATGGAAAAGCTGCTCTCAGAAGGAAATCTTAGCATATGCACCTTAGTATTAGATAGGAAGGATCCAGAGGCCTGTTGACTAGATTCCCCGGTGTAAAATCAGTATCCCAGTGTGTTCACTCTTCTCACCTACCTGTAAATTGCCTGTTTTTCCCACATGAAATCCCAGACCCCTGCTCCCTTTTCTCCTTTGTCCAGAATGGCATATAAGCCTCAACTGCCCAATGTGTTTCTGGTCTCATTCTTATGGCACCCCCGCACCATGTGCATTTGTATAATAAACTTTCGACATTTTTTCCTGTTAACCTGTCTATCGATTTATCAGCTCAGCTAGACTTAGAAGGTAAGAGGGAAATTACTTTTTTAACCCTCATTCTATCCCACAATAAGTTTTCCTTTATATTCTCCATTAATGGCTACCCCTCACTTCCCACAACACTTCCTCACCAACCCCACTTTTATTTCTCTCTCCTCTGTTCATTTGGACCCACAGAATGCCCCACCCCCTCTGCCGTGATCCCTGACCTTGGCCTCTCTCCCCAGGGCTTGTCAGTGCCAGGCTGGTTCCAGTATTGGCAGGCTGGCCCCCCACAGAGCCCATGGCCTCTGATCCTCTCTACCTAGTCTGTCTGTTCTCATCACATCAGCTGAGTAGTTCACCCTATCATACCCATCCAGTCCCTTTTCCCTCTGTGATTGCTGCCTCACCCAGCTCCTCTGGTTCAGAATGGCTTAATCTTGTTTGAAATAGCTGCATAGATGGTAACTCCCAGGAGAGCTAGGAAGCTTCCATCAGAGGCCATCTGATGTTTCTGCCTAGTTATGCCATCCAGAGTCTCCTTTTAAGAGAGCTGTTACTCTCCTACATCAATATTCCTGTCTACCTCAGTTCCCCTAGTGCCCCAAACACTGAAGTCCTTTCAACTCCTGCTAGTCCTTTTCCCAGCCTCTCCCTTCAGCCTCTGGCTCTCCAGGATGGTTCAAGGTTCCCAGAGAAGAGAACTACAACTTAAGGAGCAAGGGTAAAAAGGAAGGTCAGGAATGTAACAATTACACACAACCCCCTACTGAGAGCCATAAAGGAGCAAGGACATTAGACAACACCATGGGTGCCTACCTTGGGGCTTATATACCCATTTGTTGTCTTCGCCTGGAAGGCAAGCGCCACACAACAGGAATTGACTGGGGCTTGGGACAAGCTATTGATCTACATCAAGGGCACTGTGGAATTGGTATGTGTGTGGAGGGAGGAGGGTGTTCAGACTAATGGGAACAAGGACACATGGAACAGGCCTCGGGGCTAAAGCAGAGCATCCTCCTCCCACACCCAGACTCCACCCAAGCCCCCCAGTGCAGCTATAACTTGGGCTCCTCTCTGTCACAGTAGAAAGAAGCATCTGCGTGCCACATGGCATTCAACAGACCTGATTCTCTTCAGAAGAAAGATCTCCCAGAAAGTAAGCAGGCTGGAAGACCCTTAGAGCACCTAACCCAGGAGTTGTACAAAGCCTCAGAAGAGGAGAGTCCTAAAGACTGCAGGTTGCTTCCTGACAGAGGGGGTTTCCTCCCTTACCTTTGATCTTACAAAGTCTTAGTTTCAATCAGCCAGGCAGAGGAGACCATAAATCTTCTTTGGAGCCCAGGCTGGAGCTGCCAGTAAGACAGGTCACTCTTCTCTTCTGGACATCCAAGGGTGACTTTAAGGAGGATCCCTGGAGGACGTGGGGAGAAGGTGAGAAGGGGCAAAATGATGGGAAGAAGCAGCCAAGCATTCTAGAAGTTTCTCACTTTTACAGCTACTCGTTTGTAGCACTTAAGAGCAGAAAGATTCCAGAATGATGTCCACTGGAAAGCCCTCAGCTGTCTTGTGGAAGTGCTTTGGAAAGGTTAGAAGTTCTGCTGGAAGGATAAAGTGGGATGTGCAAGCCCCCATGCCCCACCCCCAAAAAGCCCTAGGACAGCTGGAAGGGAGTTGAAGAGAGCAGGTGGCAAGGCTGACAGGGAGCTGCTGACACTCCTGATCCTCTGTGTGCTGGGGCCGTGACATCAGGGGGAGAAGCTCTGAGTGGGAGCTTTTGGGAAGGATAGGTGCCCGGATGTGGAGCCCTGCCAGATATCCTTCCTGGTTTAGGCCACCGTGATCTAGCAAAGGCCAGGCACCAGTAAGAGAGGAGCTGAGACAGGGATGGCACGAAGGTCAGATGAGTAAGAACAGGCTGTCTTGGGAGGCAAAGAGGAGTCAGTGCCCTTCCCCAAGGAGATGGCCCTCATCTAACCATGCTTGGTACCTGGTGTCTCTTCTCTGTCCTTTCTTTGCAGTGGGGAAGAGGCAGATGATCACCAAAGCTCTCCTGCCTGTTTCTGTGTGATATGTTTGATATTGGGTTGTTTAATAGGAACCAACTAAATGTCAAACATATTCTTACAGCAGTGGGCAATTTGGCATCACACTCTCTCCAACCTCTGGGACCCTGGGGCTTCTATCTTTTTTACCAAACCTTTTCTTTCCAGGACCCCTTTGGGAACAGCCTACATGGATTTCACTGTTAAGCTGGAGGGCTGGTGTGATAGCAGGAAAGAACTGGCATTTATCTGAGTATCCAATCTTCCTATATCTTGCCCTGGCTGGTGTGGCTCAGTGGACTGAGTGCCAGCCTGTGAACCAAAGGGTCGCCAGTTTGATTCCCAGTCAAGGCACATGCCTGTGTTGCAGGCCATGTCCCCAAGAGGGGGTATGTGAGAGGCAACCACACACTGTCGATTCTCTCCCTCTCTTTCTTTCTCCCTTCCCCTCTCTCTAAAAATAAATAAAAATATCTTTAAGAAAAAAAATCTTCCTATATCTTCCCCTTGTACCAAAAGCGATATATCTTTGATCTTCTCCTGTACTCGTGTTGTCCTCTTCTTTATCCAGTGTCTAATCCCCCCCTTTGTTACCCACCACTTCCTGACCCTGGGCCTGTCTTGCTCCTTAGTCCCACAGCAGGAATTTTTGATTTCTCTTTCCTTCAAGAGTCAGCTGATGGTGGTCTATCTGCCAACTACCTCTACTGACTGGAAGTTCTCAAGAGTGGGCTCCAGTTTGGCCTTCTGTCTCAGTTTCCCCTATTGCTGGGGCTTAGTATTAACACTACCCATCTATCGTGACATAATGACAAATTAGAGCCACCTATATCCCTCCCTCATAGCTCTGGTCACCTTGAAAAGTGTCTCCCCATCCCCTGGTATAGTCTCAGGTTGCATGGTGCCAGTATACTGGAACCAACTGCCACCTGTCAATAACAAGGCTCCAAGTCCAAGTGGAAAAATGAGCATGGCCTGGAACTAGGCTGGGGAGAACAGAACTGGTAATGATGATGAGGATGATGAGTGTGTGCAGCGTGGGGGTGGCGGATCTGAAGGGAGCAGAGGGTGAGAAGAGAGGGAGTGATACAGATCTTGGTCTGGGTGGGTATCGACATTCTATTTAAAGATCACTATGGGGGAAAAAGGACGTGATCCTATCTGGATTACTCTGACTCTGCCCTGATTCTCTCCACCACCCCACCTGATGCTCTGGGATGGCCTTTCAGATCCCAACCCTGCATTGTTAGTCCTCCCCTGTGGCTTTTAACGGGGAGGAACGGAGGAATGTGTCTCCCTGCCAATTAAAGACTCTCGAAATAACAAAGTAATTTGATCTGGGGGATCTGGGGGAATTGTCAAGGATCATGAGTGACCTCCCCTTTCACTGTTGCTCAAGCTTCCTAAATACCAAGAGTCAAAAGGTAAAACCCAACCAGTGGAATTTGATCAGATCCAACACATTTCCAGGTGAGGGTAAGAGGAAATTGAAGAGCAACTAGGACCCTCTGAGTGAAAACTACCATTCCAGAATTGCCAAAGTGCCCTCCTCTATTTTGGTGTTCTCCCCTCCCCTCTCCTTGCTCTTTTAAAACACCCATAGAGCTGCCCAGAGTGAGTGGAAAGTTTCAGGGTCAGCATGAGCCTGTCCCCTCCCCCACTTTCCATTGTCTAAACTCAGCCTCAGCTGTTCTCAATTTTTTTCTTTGCTGGTGATGTCAGTCCATCAAAGTGTCTCACCCTGTGTTCTCCCAGGAGAACAATGATGGACTGGAAGGAGCCTGAAGGACCATATTAGGAACAAGAGGTGGAGCCATGAGCAGAGATAAAGGCTCAAGTCTGGGGGACTCCTACTCACTCAGCCAGCAGCACCTCCCTTCTTGCCCCAGTCTCCAGTTCCCCGTGTTCACAGGTGAGCTCACAAATAGTCACTGCTCGCGATGGAGGCCATCAAGAAAAAAATGCAGATGCTGAAGCTGGACAAGGAGAATGCTCTGGATCGGGCAGAGCAAGCTGAAGCTGAGCAGAAGCAGGCGGAAGAAAGAAGTAAACAGGTAGGCACTGGCACTGGTGTCTCTCACTTACTGGCGAGCAAGACTGTTCAATGGAAGAATTTTCATGGAAAAGGCAGTGACCACTGGTACCAGCTCCTTATTTGGGTGGGAGACACTCATCTACTTCCCCAGGCTTACTTGGATAGGCAGAGGACAACTAGGGTATTTGACTCAGACTACTTGTGTGATCTTGGGAAAGTCAGTGGCCCCCTTCTAAGATACAGTGGGTCTCCTTGATTTAAGAGGGAGTAGATCACATTTTGGAAGAACACTTTTCTAGAGGAAAAGGTGGGAGCTTGGCATATAGCATCTCTTTGCCCTTAGATGGAGTTATAGGCACCTACACCTTAATTTATTTATTATCCCAGAGTCTTAGAAACCCAGCATGGCTTGATCATCTTAGGATCAGAGATAATTGGGTCATAGGCCAAAGCCAGCATAATTCCTGGGGCAGTTGGCTGGAAGTGACTAGAGAGAAAGTACATCTTTCTGGGGAAGATAAAGTAGAAGCTCAGCTGAGGGGTCTGTCAGGAAGATCCCAGGTTCTGAGCCTGCATTGTTGTGTATGTATGTCTTGTGTGTGACTCTTGGGGCTCCTATAGCTAGAAGATGAGCTGGCAGCTATGCAGAAGAAGCTGAAAGGGACTGAAGATGAGCTGGACAAGTATTCTGAAGCTTTGAAGGATGCCCAGGAGAAACTGGAGCTGGCAGAGAAGAAGGCAGCTGATGTGAGTATTAGAGAGGTGGGGGGTGGATTTCATCTACACATATAATATCTTCATGTTAATATGACTAAATTGCAGACACACTGGGACATATATATACTTGTGAATTCACAGAACATAAGACATAGATATCCACATACATTTTTGTATATAATCACATGCTGACACACCCTTGGAATGGCGTATACTTTCTTTAGACACAGAAGTATTTCTTTTTTGTCTCACTCCAACCTAGGAATTTAATTATCTTTCCTAGGACCTGGACAAAGGAAAGGGACTCTAAGTTCAGACTGCTATCACTTATCCTACCTCCTCCCCCATGCCACATTCTTAGCTTTTGTTTCCAAGGCTTGGCACATAGATACGTGTATTAATAGGGAATCTCTCATCTCTTAACCGCCCAGCAAAGCCAGCTCAGATTTCATAATGGGGCAAAGAAGGTCACATTGACCCTGGCCCTGTCTGGGTTTATTTATCTTGGCCAAGGTGGACATCTGCTTTTATGCTATGGAGATGCCATAGGCAGCATTGTTCATGGGGCAGCAGAGAGAACCTTAGAATGACAGACTGTAATAGAAATAAGACAGAATCTTAGATGTCGGGTAATCTTAGAAGAGGGTAGAGGCATCTCTATCAGACCTTACTCTGTCGTCTTGACTAATTATTCAGCTTCTCTAGGGCTGAATTTTCCCATTTGAAAATAAGATAAATTCTCTTTCCACTTTATTTTCTCCATAATCACTTACTTTCCTTCACCTTCGACCTTGAAGTTTACCACAAAAATAAATGAGAGACTACTATAGAAAAGTATCATAGGAATCTTAACAGCAATAACAAAAATAATGTCCTCTATTAATGGAAATACTCAATTCTCAGTACTGAATTAATAGGAAAACAGGGCCCTGGCTGGATAGCTCATTTGATTAGAGCATTGTTCTGATATTCCAAGGTTTAGGTTTGATTCCCAGTCAGGGCACATATAAGAATCAGCTAATGAATGCATAAATAAATGGAACAACAAGTCAACGCTTCTCTCTCTCTCCCCCCCTTCCTCTCTCTCTCTAAAGAAATCAATAAATTTTTAAAAAAAGGAGAATAGGAGCATGTGTTTTTAAAAATTACATTTGTTTTTGGAAAATAGCTAGAAAGACAGAGTGGGACATTCACAGATGTTTTCAAATCCTCATACTTGGCCTTTTTGCTGTTAGGTTTCTGATCTCCTCTGTGGTTTTCCACCACTTTCAGTGGCCTGAGGAAAACCACAAAGCAGATCATATACATTACATATATTCATAATTTCCACAAGGTTATGCCACTGTAAGCTATTGATTCACCCTTCTCATAAAATTGCAAAAAAACCTCCACAGGTTACCCCTAGGGCTTTGGGCAAGCGCTTGATGGCCTGCTGTAGTTGCCTAACCTAACCTAGGTTCTAGGTTTAAATGGATAGATCATTCCGGTTCTAATAAACAGGCATGGGGGTAGTTTTTGTAAACTGGGACAATGCCAGGTTAATAACAGTTTTGTGAGATGCTGGGTAACAAATCTCTGGGAAAATCCTTAGACTGAAATAGTATGTAGGCTTGAGCTGGTGTTAACAGGAGCAATGAAGAGAACAAATAAGAAGTCTAACCTTGGGATCTTGGGAGAGAGTGACCTAGAGGCTCTAGACAATATGTAAATATCATTGTAAAGATACAGAATTTCCTAGGGATGAATTCTGTCCTGTTTTATGTGTGTGTGTGTACACACACACATGTCTTCTTCCATCTATACTCAGTATACTCATTTGATATACTCATATGTATAGCAAATATATATATATCTCACATGAATATATACATTTGAAAAAACTCATATTTACATAGGAGTCTACCAAAAACCATTTTAAAATTTTTTAAAGATTTTATTTATTTATTTTTAGAGAGAGGGAAAGGGAGGGAGAAAGAGAGGGAGAGAAACATGTGTGGTTGCCTCTTGCACTCCCCCTACTTGGGACCCTGCCCACACCCAGGCATGTGCCCTGACTGGGAATCCAATCAGCGACCCTTCGTTTGCAGGCAGGTGCTCAATCCACTGAGCCACACCAGCCAGGGCCAAAAACCATTTAAATATGTAAACTCTGTGTTAAAAAAGAAACTCATTCAACTTCTCTTGCCTTTGTTAGCTTTCCCACCAAGTCAGGAGGCACCCTCAAAGATATGAGATATGTAGAACAAGAAATAAGAAAGGAAGGCCAATGGCAGGAGGCAAAAATCTCTTAGGTCTGATTAAGATGCAGGAAGAAAGGTTTCTTTTCTCAAAGCTGGGGTCAGCAAACTACCACCTGTGAGATATTAAATCCTACCTCATCCTGGTTTTACGCAAAGTTTTATTGGAACATTGCCCTGCCCATTCACTTACATATTGTCTATTAGCTCTCTCCCTATAAGGGAGTAGTTAGCACACCCTATGGCCCACAAAGCCAGAAATGTTTACTATCTGGCCCTTTACACAAAAATTTTCTGACTTCTGCCTTAAAGGGTCAAAGAAGGAAAGTGAGGTGTTTATAGCAATTGGGAAAAGCCCTGAACAAAGAGAAGGCAACAAGGTTTAAAATAGCCAGCAAGGGTCAGTCATCAGCAATATGATGTATGCATCTTTGTGGGGAGGGTACTCTCCAATACAAGGGAATTTCACAGATCAGTTTCTGCCCTTGAGATTAATGAACTTGTAAAGAGAGCATATTACTTTGATGTAGATAAAGGGAAGAGAGAAGAGAGTCAATAACTGCATGTTTATACAGGGAGTTCTGGTTATCTGAGAAAACTTGCTGGAAAGCATACGATTTGCTAGGCTTGCTTGAACAAAGAAAGGACAAGGGTATGGCAAAGTTAGTCCAAACGTTTGTTCTTTCCTGAGTTCATCTAAGATTCTCTTTTTTTTTAATTGTGGAAAAATGTATATAACATAAAATTGGCCATTTTAACCATTTAAAAATGTACAGTTCAGTGGCAGAACGTTCACATCGCTTTGTTGTATAATCAAGTCTAAGGTCCTTTCAATACAAAATGAAATCAGAAATGGATTAGGGTAAAATAAGGCCAAAGAGGAATGCAATGCTTATGACATGGAGTCATTACACCCTATTTTTAGTACAGGAGATGGAAGGGATGGGGAGAGGAAGGACAAGGACAGACCTGTTGATATATTGTTGTGTTGCTGGTCACCAGGAAAACAATAGCACTGGATACCATTCCGCCCATCCATCATACTTTTAAAGGCTGTCAGTCAATCCACCTGTTTCCCTGGATCAAGAGAAGATTGTCCGTCTCTTCAAATCTAACAGTCTGAAGAATGCATGGTGTTCTCAACACCCACTTTGGTTTGCCTAAAATGAAGTCTACTTTTTCACTAGTGCAAAGGGTAGTACAATAGTACCCCCTACTGACCAGCACTCAGAGGACATACTTCTCCGAAGAAAGTTGGAAAAACCCTTAGGCTATCAGGGTAGAGTTTACTGAGGCTCAGAACCCTTCTCTACCTTCTCAATTCCTGGGCTGGAAATCAAAGTATACAGGTTACTCTACCAAGAAAACTAATTACTGAGTCGTTTCCTCTGAATAGTCTCATTGCTCAGTATTTCTAAAAGGAGATAGGAAGACAGAATCTCCAGAGGGAGTATCCTCAGAACCAGGCACTGAGGGCAGCAACTATCTTACCTACTAGTTCTTTTAGGGGCTAGGATTCTTAATTCCAAATCCTACTCTACACCCTAATTCTCTAGGGCAAAAGAGAGCTGCAACAGAGGAGAAATTTATTACTATTAGTTATCAGGAAGGTAGGAAGATGAAGACAAAATTTTCAAGTCTGTTTACCACTGTGCTTTGAAAAACCCTGCATGGCAGTGCCGTAGGGGCAGTTTCTAACTCATAAATAGCTCCTTGGAGTACCTGGAAGCAGAAGTTGCAGTGAAATTGGTGAAGGTTATAGCACAGAATGGAGGCTCAGTCCCCCAGTACAGTTTTCCAGGTACTCATATTTTGCTGTTGCACAACAGATCTGGTAACGGTGACCCATCGCAGAGGATTCCTCCCTGATAAAATAGGGACATAAGATCTTCCTCACCCAGAAAAGGAATTGCAAGCAATGACTAATTACCAAGTCTCAAATCATTTAAGGAACGGAGGAGCTGGCAGGTTGGTAAATCGCTGGCGCATATTGACTCTATAAAGTAACAGGAGAAAGGCTAGTATTCTAAACAGAAAACTTAAGTTCATAAGTGATGCCAAACAGAATGAGAAGTTTGCCAACTTGCCCATCTCTTCCACACCCATACTTTCCTTCACTGACTTTCAGGAGATGGGAGAGAACCTACCTGAGCTGGGTTTAAAAGGAGGTTGCTGAGTTGAGGCTCTTTTGAAGTCGAGGCCCAAAAAGTCTAAGGTTTTTTTTAGCATCTGGTTTTGGAGCCAGTGTGGGATGAGTGGAAGCAGAGGCTTGCAGGATATTTAGAGTATAGAACTACAGGATGCCCTAGTGGATAGGTGGTGCTGGGTCAGCAGTGGCGGGGGGTATGGGCAGTACAGCAGTTGACCAACCATCGTAGGCAGCCTGCCTGACCAGTGAGGCTAGACCGTGCGCCTTCGGGTTACCATGGTAGCCTTCCTTCTTCCCAACCCCGCCCCCCTTTACTGGCCTAGGGGAAAGCCCGCGAGCGTCGCCTAGGGCGACTGGGAGGCACCGCCCCTTGCTCCTCGCCGCGAGGCTCCCTCCAGTGGCCGACCATCCCGCCTGCCTGGCGGTGGGAGGGCGAGGCAGCGGTGACGTCACATCCGGGCGTGGGTGAGTTCCGGTATTTCAGGGCGGAGCAGGCGGAAGTAGGGTGAGGAGCGGCTGCAGCGCCGAGCGGAGGAGGCAGGAAGCTGAGCGGGACCAGAAGCTGGTTGGGCACCATGGCCGGGATCACCACCATCGAGGCGGTGAAACGCAAGATCCAGGTTCTGCAGCAACAGGCCGATGATGCAGAGGAGAGGGCCGAGCGCCTCCAGCGGGAAGTGGAGGGAGAAAGGCGGGCCCGGGAACAGGTACCGAGAGAGCAGGGCGCGTGAGGGAGGAGCAGGCGCTGGAACAGCTGGGACACAGAACTGGGTCCCTTTATTTGCAGTAGAGTACAGCTCTCAAGGGGATTGTAGACTCCGGGATGAAGTTGGAACCCGGAGGATGGGTGGGGCTTGGCTTCAACTGCACCTCAACTGGGCGAGGGGGAGCTGGGTGCTCGGGCAAGCAGCCTTGACCTCCGAAGGAATTGAGCCTCATGGGGCCTGGGAAGTGATTTTTCTCTTTTCCAGCTCATTCATTCAGTCCCTCGAAGCCGGGCGCGGCCGGGGGGAGGGGCTCAACGGCCTCTCCCTCCCCCCTCCCTGCAAAGAGGTGGGGGCACTTTGCTCTCCTTTGAGGTTTCCGGCCCAGGGGGTTAGAGGTGGGTTTTTCTCAGGTCTGGGGATGGGCAGGGCCTAAGATATTGTGAAAGGGTGGGGCTTGGGGGTGGGAACAGCCGGAAAGCCCCCGGCCTGGCCTGGTGGCAGCTTTTCCGCTCCCTCCTCCTGCTCAGGAAATGAGGCAGCAGTCGGCCGAGAGGAAGCGCGGCGCCCTCCCTGAAGGAGGTTGAGGCCACAGCACCGCCTCCCATCCTCCGGTCTGGGGCCCTTTCCTCTTACTGGGAGCCCTTGCAGCAACTAAATGCACTCTCTCGATCGACTTGAAGCGAGAGGGGAGGGGGTGGTACTTCACCCCATACGTTAGTGCAAATGTACGAGCCTAAAAAACTGGCCCTACCTATGAGGACCTGGAAGGCAGAACGTTCTGCCACATTTAGGCCTTTTTTGCTGAAGTGTGATTGATCAGTGCAAGCTGAACCGGTTAAGGACACTTCTTCCAAGCAGAGCTGATAAGCGAGTATGTGTGGCAGAGAATCAGATGGAGTGCCAACTTCTGTCAACGTTTCTGGTTGACAGGGCACTGTGGTTGATGGAGAGAGACTAATGAGGTCCTAGGGAGCTGTAGTAGTGTTACTTTCCTAATTACCTACTAGTGCCTTTTAAATTCAATAAATATTTGTCAACGGAAAGTTGGAACATAAAATGTTGATGTAATGAATGGTGATTCTTGAAACTGCTTTCTGTTTAGAAGTGATGGAGTAGTTTTAGTGAGCTTAAGATTTTCCAAATTCTAGCCTGCAGTCTAGTGGGTGGAACTGATCTCCTGAGTTGAGGCTTTGGTTTTGGAGGATTGTGAGGGTGGAAACTTGCTAAAATTTGAAGACCCAGTGAAAGAACTCTTATGGTTTTATTGGTAATCTCTGTTGTTTTTTCCCTTGGTAGGGTTTTTTTTTCCCCCCTTCTTTTTGGCTGCTGCTCTGGGGAGTGGCTGGGAATTAATGTTTTTTTGAGGGGGGAAAAGGGTGGGGGCAGCTGCCCTCTAGGTTAATGCTTAGAGATTGTTAGAATACTCATTTCTTTCTATAATTGGGCATGGAAATGCTGGGAGCTTGTCACTTTTTTCTAAGTGGATTTTCCCTCTGTTCATTTTGCCAGTAACTTCTAATTATCAGCTCAGTGAGATGGACTGGCTCGGTGACTTTATGACTAGTGACACTGTCTCATCTTTGTTCTGGAGACTAGATGCCCTTAAAGGGGAAGAGAAAGGGTGGCTGAAGGAAGTAGCCATAATTGTTCAGCTGCAGCCTTAGGCTCAACGTTTAAGTATAAGTGTCCTAGGAAGGGTCTAGGATGGATTGATATCTCATACACACATACCACGCTTCCCAGGGTTTGGTAATTTTCCTTGTAGGGAAATCTGGCTCTCTTTTTCACCTTTGTTGATTTTGGGGTGACAGCCTCAGATGTTTCTTCAGCGACTCTCTCCCTCAGAGCCTGTCACATTTTCTTACTGAACTGAGGTCTAGGGAGGAAGTCCTCAGATAGGGAAGTAGGGTGATAGTTAAATATTTATGAAACTTAGTATCTTTTACTCCCCAGCTTGAGGGAGTCTAATCTTTTGATTTCCTGCTCTAGTGAACTCTGAACCCCTCCTGAGGAGGAGACATCTGTGAGAAGAGTGGTGGTGGGGCTACCTGTTACCCTCTTAGGACATTCTGGAATGTGGGTTTAGCAGGCATCTTTTTCTGGCACAGGAAGCTCTGCACATCCCTGATGGCATGCTGTTAGTGAGATTGTCACTTAAATATTTTTTTTTTTTTTTTTTTTTTTAAAGATTTTATTTATTTATTTTCAGAGTGGGAAGGGAGGGAGATACAGAGAGAGAGAGAAACATCAATGTGCGGTTGCAGGTGGTTATAGCCTGCAACCCAGGAATGTGCCCTGGCTGGGAATCGAACCTGCGACACTTTGGTTCGCAGCCGGCGCTCAATCCACTGAGCTACGCCAGCCAGGGCCTCACTTAAATATTTTGATAGTTGCTTTGTGTGAACATTCAGCCCTTTTTGGGAAGCTGGCTGACTCTAGGCTCCAGAGTTGTTCTGGGGTCCATCTTGCCTTCCTGCTTTGTCATGGAGATTGACCTTTTATAATGTGGCACCTTGTCAGACCTACTTTCAATTTTTTAAAAATTTTATTACATTGATTTGAGAGAATGACAGGAGGGGGGGCAGGGGAACATTGATTTGTTGTTCCACTCGTTTATACATTCATTGGTTGAGTTCTTGTATGTGCCCTGACCAGAGATTGAACCCGCGACCGCGACCTTGGCCTATCTTGATGCTCTAACCAACTGAATTATCTGTCCAGGGTCTACTTGCAATTTTGAGTCTCCTTTGCTGAGCTTAAACAGATGGCAACATAATATTTAAATGCAGTCTTTTTCCCTTATCTTCCTGCTCCTGCCCCCCCACCCCCATGGTGGTGTTAAAAATACAGGGTCTGGCACAAATAACACCCCTTTCTTATTACAAAATCTTTGATTACAAAGTTGTACGCATGTAATTCTGTAACATAACAATATCACTCAAGCACACCATAGAACATTTTAGGTGAAATGTTCAAATTAAAACTATAAAGTATTATACCCATATTATTACCCTACTATATTCAAGTAGGTGTTACTTCTGCCAGACCCTGTGTATGCAATACAAAATTTACCATGTTTTAGAAGATTTTCTTTATTTTTAGGGAGAGGGGAGGGAGAAAAACATTGATATGCAAGAGAAACATTAACTGGTTGCCTCTCACTCATTCCCAACTAGGGACCTGGCCCGCCAACTAGGGACCTGGCCCGCCACCTAGGCATGTGCCCTGACTGGGAGTTGAACCAGTGACCTTTTGGTCCTTCACCAACGCTCAATCCACTGAGTCACACCAGCCAGGGCAAAATTTTACCTTTTCAAGCACTTTTGATTGTACTGTTCATTTTCCGTCTGTCCTAGCCTCCCATGGTGTTTGTCTCTTCTTTTTGTGGTCGAAACACTTCAGGAACGCTGTTGAGGGGGTCAGTGGGCTTGGAGCAGGAGCTTCAATTCTGGCCTTATGCCCAAATTCCTAGTTTTTAGAGGGGTTGGAATGTCTGGCTGTGGTGGGCCTTTTTCTTATATGTGGGGTCTGGAGGGCTAAGCGACAGGTTTTATCACCTGTCTTTGGTTCACATTTGCTTTCCTGCTGATTACCTCACTTTTCCCTCCACTAGAGCACACACTCATAGGGGAGAGGCAAATAGCCCTTTGCTCTGAGTGCCTCCATTTAGACTCCACCTTTGTTTACTCTGGGGCTGATAGCTCTGCTCCCTTCCAGCTTGCCTTCCCCTTGGTGAAATTAAAGTCCCCAAGGACACGGTATCTCCCCGGGTAGATATATTTGTGAACACAGTGAACTGGAGCAGTCCTTCACTCTCAGGGCTCAAGCCTGACTTCATTACTCATTTCCTTTGAGTTTTATCTGTGGCTTTTGTCTAAAAAGAGAAACCCCAGAGTAGCAGAACGCCAGATTTAGGCTAATTCCCCCTCTGTCCTTGGCCCTGATCTACCTCCTAGCACCAGTGCCCTGTTGGTTTTGGTTTCTTGCCTTAAGGGGCGTGGTGTGCTGGGGGAACTTCTTTAGCGTGGAGGATGGTAGTATTTAAACCAAACTCATTTCACGACTGAAGCTGGTGTCAGCCATCTTCTCTTGTGACTGAACTGCTGCTGTTTCCCTCCCTTTCCTCTTGAGACCTTTGCTTCCTCGCCAGCGGAGAATTCTGTTATTACCTATAGGAAGGTCCTCGGAGTGTATCCTCCAAGCTGGGGCAGAGGTGGAGGCCTAAAAGATCGAAATCCCATCTGGCGTGTTACACCTAGGATGATTAGAATAGCATAAAACTTAATGTTTCCTGGGGCCATGTTTCCCATTTTGGTTTCCAGAAGTTAGTCCCGTTTGGTCTCTTGGCAGGACTCTGACAGGCATTTTGCGTAAGTCTGGTTTGAAGGAAAAGTCTGGTGTCTTTCCTTTCTCTTTAAACATAATAACAGATCCTGATTCAGCAAAGCTTTTGTTTCATTTTAAAGAGAACTGATCCCCTGGGGGGGTGGGAATGGGAGAATAGCCACTGCACCCCAAGGGGCATGTGTGTCTCTGAAAGCTTGTACTGGGACACCCATCCCATCTTGGGTTCTGCTTTTGACACAGGCTTGTTTAATGTGTGCATGCTCTCGCCAGGGCACCAAAATGTGTTTTCTCCTCCTCCCTTTTCAGCCTTGAGAAGAATTCTATTGTCATTGCTGATTTGTGGGAGAAACTGCCAGAGCCAGCTTGTTGTCATGGAAATTTTGCACCCTGCCCCCATAGCCTGTTATCTTCTACTCCTTTTGGGTAACTACTGGTGAGCTGGAAGGGGACTGAGATACATGACTCTCCTCCAATCTGGGTTTGGTTTGGTTTGGTTTTTAGTTCTAGGCATGGGGTGGTGTGAGATGAATTATACTGGCCGTGCTTGATAGGCTGGCCTGTTCTTGCGATCATGACTTTCTGGGTTTGTGGGGTGAAATGGGTGTTGTCCTAGGAGACATCTGCTTTCCTGGAAGAGACACGGCCAGAGGATACTTATCTTTGTGGTAGTTTGAATTGTATAGTTAGAGACACAAATGGTTTCTTAGTACACTCAGCTTATGTAGACTTCTTGATTTTCTTTTCCTATAGGTTGGTGGTTATATATTCATCTCGCCCCTGCCTGGTCCCTTGAATCTCCCATGTTTGTATTTAGAAATTTTGTGTCACATAACCTGATTCTTAACAGGAGTCTTTGGGCTATATCCTTCCCTATAGGGGCTAGTGGCCCAGATTATTTCTGTAGCTGCCCCCACCCCTGACTGCCAGGAGGAAATCAGGGTAATAGAATTCAGGCACAATCCGGGCTGTGGAAGAGAGATCGTGTTTACCTAGCACTTGGATAAGCATCTGAACTGGGTAGCATGCGGGGCAGATTAAATTCTTCTATGGTTGTGGCAGTCGGCATACTTGCCACCAGTAAAGGTGTGGGGAAGGGAAAGGCAGTCATAGGAAGAAGGCTTTTCTACCAGTAGAACTTACCTACCTGTGGCTGCCTCCTTTTCTTGTTTCTCATTCCTTTACCGAGGAGGAGGCATGGGATTTCTTGGACTGTAGTCTATGTTTGATTACAGGGTGGAGGCGAGGGAGAGGATTGCCCTAAACTGTACTTGGGGGGCGAGGCCACGAGGCTAAGGGGACAACTAGTAGAACAGAAAGTAGTCAAAATTCAGAAATTGGAGGCTTGGTGGTAGACATGGAGAAGACATTCTCTTGTCCCCCAGTTCTTTTTGAAATGTCATCAAAGGTGGTAATTTTAGCCAGAAGAAGCTCCTTGTTGTCAACTTTAAAAAGGTAGGGAGTAGTAGATACCCAGTGAACCATTCTTTCACTTTCTGATTTGGAAGGTTATTTTGGAAACATCATTCTCTTGGCTAGTCATCCTTCTGCTGGTGTGTTAGGGTAGGGTATTCAGAGGTTAACAACTTGAGTTAAGTGCAAATTAGTAGATAATCCAAGATTTCCTGTTTGAGAAACCTTGCTTGTTTATCCCCCCTTTTGAGACACTTATAAGAAAGTCACTGAAGTGTGAGAACACCTCTAAGGCAGAACTCAGACAGTAGGAACCCTTCACTGGCTACCGTTTCTGACACTCTGGGTGATCAGGAATTTCACCTGAGTCCAGGAAGTGGGGTACTGACACCGGGCCAGACAAGGAACTGAGTTTTAAAACACTCTTCCTATGTACATCCAGGAGTTCGTTGATGGAAGAAGGTGGGAAATGCTGTGGGTGTGTGCACATGTGTATAAAATCATGTCTGCCAGGTCTGACATCTGAGAGCTGAGACAGGTTCTACCCTGACTCTAGCTTCCTTCGTGGTAGTCAGCCCCAAACTTACTGTCATAGTTAGTTCTATCCTTTTCACCATGCCTCTGCTTCCTTTTTCTATTCTTCTGTTCGAACACAGGCTGAGGCTGAGGTGGCCTCCTTGAACCGTAGGATCCAGCTGGTTGAAGAGGAGCTGGACCGTGCTCAGGAGCGCCTGGCCACTGCCCTGCAAAAGCTGGAGGAAGCTGAGAAAGCTGCTGATGAAAGCGAGAGGTGTGTAGAGGGGATTGGTGAAGTGTGCATGTGTGCATTTCAACAGAAATTTCATAATGGCTGTAATCAAGATTTCCTTATAGATCTGCTTTTTAAAATAGTTAGCTATCTTGCAGGATCCTCATTCCTTCTGTTCTGCATATTCTCTGCACTTGAAGACAGTAAGGGTTATAGGGACCCTCTTGGAATTGGTTCCTTCTGTTCCGCATATTCTCTGCACTTGAAGACAGAATAAGGGTTACAGGGACCCTCTTGGAACTGGTGTTTCTTTATGAATTGATTCTTAAATGGGATCACTAGGATCACCTCCACTTACTGAATCTTAAGCTTATTTATGAGATTAGTCCCTCTAAAGCAGTGGTTCTCAAAGTGGGATTCCACAACCAGCAGCACCTGGGAATTTAGTAGAAATTCAGATTCTCAGCCTCTACCCTGATCTGTGAGTCAGGAACTGGAGATAGAGCCCAGCAGTCAGTGTTATAAAATGTTGACCGCAGCTACACTGTTAAACACGTGGGAGTCAGGGATGGGGATCACTGGGGGCTTTTAAAATATCAGAATGCCTGGATCCCACTCCATTTCACTTAGAATCCATTGTGAGAGGGGCCCTGGCGTGGATGTTTTTAAAGTTCCTCCAACAATTTTCATGTGTGCTCAAGGTTGAGAAGCATAGTCCTTGAACCAAAGCACAACTCATCTTTGTCAAAAATGGACACTTGGCTGCTTGCCATATGTGACTGAAAGTAGAACAGAGGTATGTGATGTCTTGCATGGGATCAAACAGGCTTTTCAGAATTCAAAAGGCCCTACTGGGAGTACGTTAACACAGTGCGGCTGTGAAAATGAGCAAGACGGCCCACTGTGTATGCTCTTACAGAGTAGCGTCCAAATTACAGAAAGTAAGGAAAACAAGTTGCAGAACAGTGAAGCATAGGATTCCTTTAGGCAGTGGGAAAGTGGGGATGAGGTTTTTGCATCCTATCTATGCAGAATACTTCGGGAATGATTGAGAAGTGACTGCTTCTGATAAGCAGGACTAGAAGTGGAAAGGCTTAACTTTCACTTTATACCCTTTAACTACCACTTAACTACTTAGTTTTTTGCAAATGTGAATTATTTTTATAAAAGTTTAAAACAAAATGAACTAAGGTGGGGGTGTTATGGGAATTCTTTTTGAGTGGCAGAGAGGAATGGCCTTTTTTTCTTTCTTTCTTTTTAAGATTTTATTTATTTTTAGAGAGAGGATAAGGGAAGGAGAAAGAGGAGGAGAGAAACACCAATCAGTTGTCCCTTGCATGCTCCCAGCTGGAGGACCTGGCTGACAACCTAGGCATATGCCCTGACTGGGAATTGAACCGGCAACCTTTGGGTCTGTGAGATGACGCCCATCCAGCTGAGCCACACCAGTCAGGGCGAGATGGTCATTTATACTTGCAATTCTGTGTCCCTTGGGGTGGAGCTGATGACAGATTCCTGAGAGTGTCGGTGCCACATTTGTCCTTACTGTTTGTTTCTCACAGAGGTATGAAGGTTATTGAAAACCGAGCATTAAAAGATGAAGAAAAGATGGAACTCCAGGAAATCCAACTCAAAGAAGCTAAGCACATTGCAGAAGAGGCAGATAGGAAGTATGAAGAGGTAAGACACCCTTGTCCTCCCTTATCAGTGACGTCGGCGCTCTGAAGAGAACTGTGAGAAAGGAAGTAGCTCTTCCTTTGCTTTGCTGACCTGTACCTTGGTCTTCTCCTGTAGGTGGCTCGTAAGTTGGTGATTATTGAGGGAGATTTGGAACGCACAGAGGAACGAGCCGAGCTGGCAGAGTCGTGAGTATCTTGCTCCCCAAATCTTTACCCTACAGTCTCTCCCTTCCCCTTTGGCTTGGGCACTAATGTGAATAAGCTAGCATTCATTCAACCTTGTTAAACAGGGCCTAGAGAGTGGGCATTGTGTATAGTCCTTTTATAGGCCCTATGAATGGCTTTGCACTTTTTCACTCTTGACTAGTGATGGGATTTTTTTATTTCTTGCAGAGAGTGTTTATAAATTGAGGGAAAATAAAGACTGGGGGTCTGTTTCTCCTTGAGGCAGTGAAGTTGCTGCACTGACTTTAAGGTCTGTCTGTTTTTACCACTTTGCCAATTTGCTGGGGAACTTGAGGGCAAGGGCAGGCATGAGTAGCCACCCTGTTGGCACCTTCTGGGCCTTGTGTAACAAAGTGCTGGTGCATATGTATTTGCGCTTACCTTGCATTCCCCTCTCTTCAGACATGACATATCATGACCATTGTGGTGTTTTCTTCCCATTTTTTGAAAAAAAAAAAATTTTTTTTCCGGTTTGCTGCTTGTTTTGCTGTGTTCCCTTTTGACCTTTCTCCCTCCCCACAACCTGGCTTGTGCGATCCCCGTGACTATCACTAACAGCCGTTGCCGAGAGATGGATGAGCAGATCAGGCTGATGGACCAGACCCTGAAGTGTCTGAGTGCTGCTGAAGAAAAGGTACTAACCATTAAACCCACAGAGAGGTTATATGTATGGTGTGGTTTTGGTTTTGTTTTGCAGCTGCCTCCCCTCCACTGGTTGACTTGTTGAGTGCTTTCTCATCTCTTCATGGAATGCTCCATTCTTTTTCACTTCTTGGCATCTTTCTCCTTTTCTTTCCTAGTTGCTTCACTGCCTCTCCACAGGGTCTCTTCCTTTGGGCAATTTGGGGGACTCTTGGGTTGGGCATCTGTTCCTACCTCCACCCCAGGTAGAAGTTATCACTTGTTCTTGGCAGTGATTTCTCTCAAGAGTTTTCTTTATTGGTATCCAAACATTCTGAGTCGGAACCCACTGAGGATCCAGCTCCCGACATGGTCTGTGGCAGAGGGGGGAGGGTTGATGCTTGCTCCGATTATCTGGGACTTTCACTTTTCCCTGGTATGCCTTCCAACTCTTTCTACATTTAGGTTCAATTCATGTCTGTGTGTCTCTCTCTCCCTTTTTTTTTTATTCTTTTCTTCTTCCCCTTTCCTCTCCTGCGGTATGTAAAATATTCACAGTAAGTGTTCTGAGCTGGAGGAGGAGCTGAAGAATGTCACCAACAACCTCAAGTCTCTTGAGGCTCAGGCGGAGAAGGTAGGGGCTGGTTTGTGAAAGTGACAGGCTTTGGGGGCCTGGGCCCAGCCCTACACTTTTTAAAAAAGATTTTATTTATTTATTTTTAGAGAGGGGGGAGGGAGGGAGAAAGAGAAGGAGAGAAATACAGTGTGTGGTTGCCTTTTGCGTGCCCCTTACTGGGGACCTGGCCCGCAATCCAGGCGTGTGCACTGACTGGGAATCAAACTGGTGACCCTTAGATTCGCAGCCAACACTCAATCCACTGAGCCATAGCAGCCAGGTCCCAGCCCTACCCTTAATGAGAGACTGGAGAACCTCATTCCTTACATTATCTGCTGAGCAGTATTCTCTTCCCACATACCCATACCTACCTTCTATCTGGATTCTGGGTTTAATGCTAATTCCTGTGCACGTTGATTGCTTTAGTTAAAATAACCTCATGGTCTCAGGTTCCTGACGGTTGTGTTCTCAGGCTCATACTGCTGTGCCAAACGGCAGTAATCATGGGTCCTGATAGGTTTTCTAGCAGACAGATGGGGGCAGCAGATAGTATCAGATGGGGACCTACTAAGCCATCAAAACGTAAGACTTGTCTTTATCATCATGAGAGACTATTTCAGCCATGTGGCTTATGGTATCACAGCACCTACTCGTTAAGTAGGTTGATCTGAATAAGATCAAAGCGTAGGTCCATTTAAAAAAAGGGTAGCATGGCTCTGAGGACATTGATTAGTGAATTTTAAGGACCTGTTGTCCAGAAATGGGCCTTGCTCTTTCTTATGGACCAACCGTTCAGCACATTAAATTCCAAGATGATATTCAATGTAAGAGTAAATGTGGGGCCGGGGAGGGTATTGTCTGTGTAATTTCTAACTCTGAAATTTTTATTCTAATTATCTTACAGTACTCTCAAAAAGAAGACAAATATGAAGAAGAGATAAAGATTCTTACCGATAAACTCAAGGAGGTGAGCTGAGGGGAAGCACCCAAACATGTAGAAGTATATAAGGCTTTACGTAGACTGCCTGGCTTTGGTTCTGAAAGGTATAAAAGTAGGCAGTGAAGAGATATAGACATCCTTCTCTTACTCGTTTTGTTCATCTCTGATTCTGACTGGTTTCATATTTCCCCTAGGCAGAGACCCGTGCTGAGTTTGCTGAGAGATCGGTAGCCAAGCTGGAAAAGACAATTGATGACTTGGAAGGTATGGAGCCTGGGAGAGGGATTAAAATATGGAAACATAGAGGAAGACCTTCCCACTGACCATTTTCCCTTTTCCCTGGACACCAAGGGGAGCCAGTACTGACTGGGCATGCGTCCTGTGCCCAGTCACACCTAGCTGGAGTGGATCACACCCTGGAATAGAATTGGCATTCTACATTTAATCTTTTCCTTTAGTAAGACCTTACCTAACATTCTAGAATTGGCATTCTTTCCTTAGTTACTGATAGTGGCTGCATTTATCACTAATTTAGTAGTCTTAAATCTTTAGATTGAAATGATAGCCATATTTTGGGAAGGCAACGAGAACATGTGTCTCTCCATGGCTTCTTTTGGCAATTCTGGTCACCACTCAAGTTGTGGGGGACCTCTGCAAGAGAGGCAGCTGTGGAATAACCATGTCTCAGAGCTGACCGATGCCAGGGGCTTGCTAAATACTTGCTGTCCCCACAATTTGGCAACCGTGCCTGCTTTAACAAGGGTAAAATGTACTTTGCTCTGACAACTATGAATTATGCTCCTCTGGTTGACTCTGGGTAGCAGAATATTCTTTGGGAGAGTTTGAGGAGGCAGCCCGTAGGACAGAGGGGCCAAGAATACTGGTCATCCTGGGTAGCTAGAGAAGCGTCTGATATTCTTGTGTACTTACTCTGTTTTTAATTGTTGTTAAACTAAGCATTATCGCTGCTAGAGATTGGGTTAACTAGATTGCAGTGGTAACCGCCTAAGTGCCTTTAGTAATAGGAATTTCTATGACTATGTCCAGGTTCTCAACCCTTGTTACAGTCGATTAGAGGTGTCAAGAAGTCCAGTTTGTCCTGGGGAACAGTGGATCTGAAAGTGGCCAGTAATGGCTGCTGGTGTAGATGTGCTCTTAACTGTGGTGTTAGACCCACAGTCACACTCTCCCTAATTTCTAATGATTCCCTTTCTTCATCTGCTTTTGATACCTTTCACTCTGTCCCCTCGTTCCTCCCTGTGGTTCCTGTGCCTGTCCAGATGAGCTCTATGCCCAGAAACTGAAGTACAAGGCCATTAGCGAGGAGCTGGACCACGCCCTCAATGACATGACCTCTATGTAACTATCTGACAGCAGATTGGGGCTGGGACCTTGGCTTGTGGATGGGCGGGGCTATGGACTATGCATAGTATGCTTTGGTTTTATTCTTTGGACACTAGACTCCCCACCCTTATCTTGAAAACATTGGTGCTGGTTACTTATTGGCAAAGCTGGGAACGCATCTAATCTTGGATCATCGTCATGTAATTTGTATTCATAGTGCCTTCACTAATACACTGACTGATTTTACTGTTTCTCAAATCTGGTCTTCTCGGAAGGGATACTGCCGAAGGTTGAATCATGTCATTCAACTAAGGAAATATGGCCTGGGAGAACCAGTGACTTGGGCCCTGGCATTACGTAACAAAACACAGGCTTCCTGTGTATATGTGATTTGTACCCTGATGCCAAAATTTAGAGGAAACACCCAAAATTGGAAAGTCAAATTTACCTACAAGTTGAAAATGATTCTCAAACTTTAGTCCCAGAGCAAGCCAGGTAGTAACAAGCACCAAAAAGAGTTGTTGGGAACCTCACCTGTTTGCCGTGGATCCCTGATCTTGATGCTAATCTGCCTCTTTGTGTCTTTCCCACTAACCCTGAAAAGCAGCCAAGTGACTCAGGCTGTAGTGTCTGGCTCTCAAATCATTCCTATTGCTGCCTCTTCCTTTTTCTCTGCTTCCTTTCTCCCAAATTGTTGTGTAGATTGATGCCAGTCCTTCTCACCTAGAGTCTCCTTACTTTTTCACACAGATAACTTTCCACCGTTTCTGCTCTGTTCGGGATCTGCCCCCTTCTCTGCAGGGAACCCAACACCCCACTCTCACTCTGGATTCCCTTTGGGTCAGCCTGACTCATCCCCAAGGCATTAGGATGGGCAGGGGGCCACAAAGCAACTTATGTATTGTTCACCCCCACCCCGAATTAAAATGTTAAGCTGCTGGAAGCTTCATGCCACCCTGCACTTGGTCATTGACAAAGCTGCAGCTGTCCCTAAGAAGGAACCTTGGGGTTGTGATATGGGGAATAGATATCATAGGCTCTCCCTCCTCTGACTTACATAATCAAAGCCACTTTTGTGTGTGTGTCTATTTCTTTCTTGACATTTAAACTCAACTAATCTGAGTCTATCAGAGTAGGGGGTGTGAAGAGGCGCTGTAGTCTTACTCTTCAGGCTGAATAAGACGATCTAAATCACAGGTGGCAAACACGAGGCCCGTGAGCCGAATCCGGTCCTCCACGTCATTTTATCTGGCCTGGCACCTTACTTCTACCCAGCGGCAGTGCCGAGCTCTCACTTAATTGTTAAGGAGTAGTCACATTTATACAGCCCTAAAGTTACATTTGGCCCTTTGAAGGCAGCCTCAAGGCTAATGTGGCCCCCAGCAAAAATGAGTTTGACACTCCTGGTCTAAATACTTTACTTCCAGGGTCCATTTAAATCATGCCACGTGGAATGTTCCATCCTCTATTCAGGTTCTCCTCCTTTGTTTGAGTAAGGGCAAGAAACCACTGAAATGCCTCCTGATACACATTTTCTACCCTTTACCAGTGGTTCAAATGGTGCATCCTTAGAACATGTGGTGGACCCAAATATATTACCACTAAAACTAACTAATTATTCTATCCCAAATCTTAGAAAAACACATAATGGATAGAATTTTCAAGTTTTACATTTTTCTTCCTGAAACCATTCTTGGATATTTGAGGCTTACTACTATTAGCCTCCTGCTATATGCTAGTGGGCTATGAGACAAGTGAAAAATTATTATTACTGGAAAAACTGAAACAACTGTCCTGGCTGGGTTGCTCAGTTGGTTGGAGCATTGTCCTGATGCACCAAGGTTGTGGATTCCATCCCTAGTCAGGGAGCATGCAAGGGTCAATCTATGGGTATATGAATGGGTGGGAAGTGGATCGGTTTCTCTCCCTCCCTCTAGAATTTTTAAAAAATTTCTAAAGAAAGAAAAACTGGAACCTAAGCATACCCTACCTAATATCAAATAGTGTGCATGGGTGGTAATGATTTATTGCGTGCATTAGTATGGTAAATGTATATTATGGAATTGAAGATCAGCACTTTGGAAACTCCTGACCAGGTACAGACAAGTAGAGCGGTTTTCCCGTATCTAAAACTTCAGGTTTCACTGAATTTGGGTTTTTCTTCAATAGCATTTCTTCCTGCCACACAGCCTTTGAGGTGAAGGTACAGATTCAGTTATTCCGCTGACACTTACTAGTATCTTCTAGGCACAGTGTGTTAAGGTGGGGACACCATTCCTACTCACAGTTTGTTCAGAATCTAGTAGGGGAGAAAACATATGAAGCAAAAGATACGTTGTTAAGTGCCATGAATAATAAAGTGCTGTGGGAGGTGATACGGGGAGGTGAATGACTCTTTTGGGGGTGTTTAACAAAGACTCAGGGAAGGAGGCATGTAAGAGGTACTTAATAAGGAGGTTAAAACTTGCCCCTCACTTTTATTGGGTTCTAAAAGTTCGGATTTTTGACAAGCAAACTTTGAGGTGTAGTGGACATGGAACATCTCAGTCAAAAAGAAACAGAAGAACAAAGGCACAGAGACGGGAAGGACACAGTATCTGTAAAGGTGGACATACAAGGGACACGTGTGTGTTGAAATCAAGCTGGGGGCTTAATCTTATTTTATAAGTTGGGAAGTCACTGGAGATTTTGGACATGATATGTCCAGTCTGTGTAGCATATGAGAAGAGTTAATTTGGCAGCTGAGTATGAATGTATTGGGGGGGATTATACACACGCGCGCGCGCACACATCAAAGTAGACTGTCAAAGTGATCCATTAAGACAGGGATTCTGAAATTTCACTTGGAGACTTGCCATATTCACTTGCCACCTACATTATTATTTTCTTTAAAAATTTACTCTTGTCTTGGAATTTGTTTTATTCTTACTCTACGCAATTCTAACTTGAAATCAAAGGTTTGATGCGTGCTAGTGTTTTTGCTAAGGCACATTAAAGTAATACAAATTCACAAGTGCATGCTGCTTGACACCTTCTCACCTACCACTAGCAGTGCCCGTACACTTTGAGAAATATTAGGTTAATTTATTGCAGTTTTCCCAGAGACGAGACTCTGAGCTAGAGTAATGGTGGTAAAGAGGTGGCAGTGGAGACGGGTATTTTCAAGTGCCTGGCCACCAAATGTGAGCCAGAAAAGTCAAGGAGGGCTGGTTTTAAGCATAGAAAATGGCAATGGTAAAGGTGTAGGGAGGCCCCGTGGTACTAGTTTGGGGAGGCGGGGCGGGGGGGGGGGAGCAAATACATTTGAAAAACTGGTGAGTGTCCAGGTGAAACACTCCTGGGGCTTGTAGGAGAGGGATTCATGTGAGATTTGGGAATTTACAAAAGTGACAAGACAGTTTAGGCCATGGAAGTACATTATAACCCTAAAAGATAATTGTAAATGTAAAAAGAAGAATTAAGTAAAGAGGAAAATCTAGAGGAGGAAGCCAGATAAAATTGGTCGAAGGGACAGACAGAGAATGAGTAGCTTTGATACTTGACGAAGTTCAAGGCTGGGTGATTTCCAGTGATTCTCAACTTTGACAGGTTAAGAAGGCAGATAATGAAGTAAGATGTTGTCATTGATACTTTATTAATTTGAAGGGTACATTTTGAGCCTTAAGAACAAGGAGAGGAGACTGATTTCAAGGAGCAAAAGAGTGAGTTGGTGGAAAGTAGATACTGGTTACATATGGCTGTTGAGCATTCAAAATGCAGCTAATACTACTCAGGGGCTAAATTTCTAATTTTATTACTTTTAGTTCACCTAAATATTATAAGCCACATGTGGCTAATGGCTACTGCGTTGGACAGTACAACTCTAGATGTTTCAGTATTTGGGCAGGAGTTGACTTTGACACGCAGAAAGGCTTCTTAGAAAGGAAAGGAGAGAATGGGGAGGAGATAAGGAGAAAAGTGAAGTGTTATTCCTCTGATCGCTCCCATCTTTCCCCATAGCCATGACTGGTATAAGCAAGGGTAGAGATCTGCAAGCCAGGGAAGCTGAGTAAAATTTAAAATACTGTGTCATGTTAAGTTCACTTATTTAATACTCTGTATCCTGTGATACCTAAGCCTAGCCAGCTATGGGAAAGGGGGTGAGGCATCATTGGTAATCTCAGAGTAAAGTGTTTGACCTCTTAACTTTTTCCTCTTTTCTTAATTTGTAAGAAAGAACCACAGTCTGATAATATGTTTTCTTCACTTCCTCATTATCATTGTTGGAATGAAGAACCAAAAGTGGCCAAACCCCAAGTTACCTGCTGGGTGGAACTGACCTGTTACTTCACGAAGCCTTATCTTAGCCCCACCCAATCTCCCTTTGGTGTGGTATCTGAATACTCCCCAGCCCTAATATAGGGGGAAGGGAATGAAAACAAAAGCAAAATTTGTTTGTTTTCACTTTCTTTGAACTTTGAGGCTTTAAAGCTGATACAGCTCCCTTTACTCTGAGCCTCTCACCCCTTTTATAGAATGAAATTGACCTAATTTCGATGATGAAGTCTAAGGCTGTCTAGCGTTCATGAGATTGTTCCCTAATTAGGCACAGCTAAAATGAACATCAGACCAAATGGATTCTATGGATTGCCCTTTTTTTTTTCTTTTCTTTTTTTTTTTTTTTAAGATTTTATTTATTTATTTATTTATTTATTTAAAAGATTTTATTTATTTATTTTTAGAGAGGGGAGGGAGGGAAGGAGGGAGGGAGAGAGAGAGAAACGGAGAAACATCAATGTGCGGTTGCTGGGGGTTATGGCCTGCAACCTAGGAATGTACCCTGGCTGGGAATCGAACCTGCGACACTTTGGTTCGCAGCCTGCGCTTGATCCACTTTGGTTTGTTTTATTTTGCTGTTACCAGAGAACCAAGAACTTTAATGAGCTGGTATCTGATCCTGAGTTTTTGGTCACTAGAAAGATAGTAGAGTTAGAAACTTACTAAGTTCTATGAGAGAACAACCACATTTACCTTTCTGACCTCATGCAAATGTTAGGGAACTGTGCGTTCTGGAAATGAGTCAGGCAATAAAATGCTCCCACTTCTCTATTTCTCCTTTAAATGTATTGAAACCTTCGTTGCCCAGACTATTTTGAGGGATAAGATTGTGATTATACCTTCTTTCCAAGACAGGAGTGGTGGTCACACTAACTGGGATACGGACACTACAGAGGAGTTAGGCTGCACGTGGAATCTATATGTAAGGGGTGTCCCTGTGAATAAGACAGATCCAACTCCAGGCCTCATGGAGCTTGTAGACTATATAATGTTTCCAAAGGTGAACTTTTGGTATCATGATAATTAAAGCCTGCCCCCACACATTTCCAAATTTCCCTTTGTGGGGAGAGGAGGGGCAGTGTCACTTATATTGAGAACCACAGGTTTTTTTTGTTTTGTTTTTAATATAGAAATCAAAATTCTTTTATTTTATTTTAATCATTGTTCAAGTACATTTTTCTCCCCCCTACTCCCATTCCAGCCCACCCACCCAACCCTCCCCCCTTCCCCCGAGAACCACAGGTTTTAAAGGGCAGTTCAATTTTAAAAGTTCACTCTTAATTTCTGCCCCTTTATCAAGCTATTATCTTTGAGTATTCCCTTCTAGGATCTTTTTATACATACATACATACATACATACATACATTCTGTTTTGGTAGTGTACATAGAGTGGAAACTATTATTGGGTCCATAGTGGCCTTAGCTTCCAGGTGGAGCTGGGGAAACCTCAGCCAAGAAGGGAAGGTGCCTGAGCAGTGCCTGTAGTCAGCCCACATTCCAATTGATTTTACAGCAGAGAAGGGGGGGGGTGTGCGCGCCCCCCCCCCCCCCCCCCATATTGAGACCTTGAGATAATTTTGAAACATAGGAAGAAACGTGTTTGTGAACTTCAAAGGCTGATACTAGTAGATTAGGAAAGAGTTTAGCCTTCCTGTCCCCAAATTTCTGTTACTCCTCTGCTGGTCAGATGCATTTGGATTCTTTGTAACCTCTCTTGAAGGTGTGCTCCAAGTAGAAAATCCAGACAAAGCCAGGGGATTTGAGCACTTAGTTACTTGTATTGGGAATGCTTTGGTTATAAGAAACAGCATACTGGCTGGCGTAGCTCAGTGGATTGAACACGGGCTGCGAACCAAAGTGTCACAGGTTCGACTCCCAAATCAGGGCACATGCCTGGGTTGCAGGCCATGACCCCCAGCAACTGCACATTGATGCTTCTCTCTCTTTCCCCTTCCCTTCCCTCTCTAAAAATAAATAAAATCTTTTTTAAAAAAGAAACAGCATAACAGTAGCCAAAATAAATGTGGGGTTTATTTTCATTGTATAATTAAAAGTCTAGACTTGAGCAACTATAGCCTGATATAGCTGGGCTTTCTGTGATTCTTTCATTCTTTTAAGGTTGAAATATGTAGTTCTAGTCATCACTTCCGCGTTCAAAGGCAAGAAGGAAGGCTACAAATTTCCCAGAAACTCCCAGCAGGTTGTCCCCTGCATCTCATTGGCCAGAATTGGATCACATGATCTCCCTTAGCTGCAAAGGAGGTTGAAAAAACAGAATTGGATAGTCTTGATTGGCTTGTACCAGTAATTCACCTTCCCTGCAGCGGGGCACACTGTTAACCCCAGGGAAGTTGGACCCTGACCAGTGTGGCTCAGTTCCCGGTTAGGGCATGTGCTTGGGTTGCGGGTTTTGTCCTAGGTTGGGGTGTGTATGAGAGGCAACCAATCAATATTTCTTTCTCACATCCATGTTTCTCTCCCTCTCTTTTCCCCCTCCCTCTCCCCTCTCTAAAAATTTAAAAAAAAAAAATTAAGAAAAGGGAAAGATGGGTTTTGATTGAATTAGCCAGTGTTGTGGGTGGTCCATTCCAGCACCCACAAGAAGCATTAGAAAGTGTAGGATTAAGTTGGTGTAAGGATATTCGTCCCAATCTACCACTCATAATGCTGTATTAAATGTTTTTACAGAAAAAAGGATCAACTGTTCACTTCGGTCCTTTCCAACCCTTAATTATTGCAAATGTATTTCTTATACTTCAACTGTATTCTTTTCTTTGCCCTGTTTCACTTGTCTCTGTTCCTCAGCCCAGGGGATAAATACTGTGAAGAAGATGTTTTTTCTCCCTCAAAATGTTATCCTTCCAACTTCTTGGTCTGATTTTTTATTTTATTCCTCAGTTGGTCTTTCCATCAACTGACTGACGATCTCAATTGCCCTCTGTCTGAATTCTGCTTGCATCCATTCTGCCTCACAGATGCATGTTATGAATGCCAGCTAGTTGAAAGTCTCCCAATTTTTGTCTGGTACTCTACTAACCTTCCCTTTTTCTCTTTCTCCTCCTCTTTCTCCTTTCCTCTTGTTTTCTCTCCTTCCTGTTGCTGCTGCAGAGCGTCTCTACAGCCAACTTGAGCGAAACCGCCTGCTTTCTAATGAGCTGAAGCTAACGCTGCATGATCTGTGTGACTGATGGCAGGGCTCCCTGATGCCCATTAAACTGAGCTTATCGCTCACACCACTGACCTGGACCCCAGCAAAAAAGCTGATTGTCTTTTTAAAAGTTACTAAATTGCCCTAAGCAAATTGCTTTTTCATTGGGGCAGTTAGAATATTGGTGACTTCCTAAGAGTACTGTGGGTGATAAAAGGGAGGGGTCTGAGGGATTGTAGTGAATGTTCTGTTCTACACCCTTATTTGCTGCTTGTTCACTTGTGTACTGAATGTAGGATGTGTCGCCTTGCATGGATGTTTTCTAACAATAAAAGGAATGACTTGACAAGGTGTTGTAACTGCTTCATCTGAAGGCCCAGTAGTGGGCCTTTCTGATGGTTCAAAAAAGGGAAGGGAAGGAAAAGGGTATGGAGTATTGATGGATTTGTGTGTCATCTCTGAATTGAAGATTCGAGTATTTTCTTACCTCCCTAGAGCAGTCACAGAGGTTTGCTTTCTGGGCAGATGAGATTTTCTAGGATGTGTAGCTGCTGATTTTCTTACTGACATTTCCCTCTTGCTTTTTCCTGATTTTTTAAGTAACTGTGTCACAGAGTAGTTCTGGGCAAAAACCTGGCAACAGTCTCAAGGTTTTGCTTATACATGTATGTTGGTAGTATTCTTGGCTTTGTTTTCTTTAGAGATTATTTAAATTAACTATGGGGGTTCTTTTATTTATCCCATCAATTATTCCTTTCCTCTCTACCTTTTGGGGAAAGCTTGTAGTACATGAAACTCCCCCTGTATTCTTTGTAAGTTGAGACCCTGATGTTTTTACTGGTAGAAATGTACCCACCCTTATTTTCAATGGTTAAGCCCCAGTGAGCCTATTCAAGTAGGTATTGTTCTCTGGGTGAAGCCTTAAGGGAGTGGATGGTTGATGTTTAAAGCTGCATCCTCTGAAAGCTGTAAGGCTTGGTTGGGTGTGGGAGGGAAAAGAAATGACTGATAAGGTTCCCAACTCCCCCTGAAATACAGCAGCATCTGCAACTTCAGTAGGTTAAGCCTGAGGCCCTGCAAAATGGACTGATGCAATAGTTCACTTCTGAGGCTGAGAAGGCAGCTGCTTTATTAGCCCAGCTTCCCTGCAACAGGAGCAATTCTCAGAGTGGGTAGATCTTGAAATGTACTTCTGATTTTGTAATGTCTCTCCTTTACCCCCATTAGATAAACTGAAGTGCACGAAAGAGGAACACCTCTGTACACAAAGGATGCTGGACCAGACTCTGCTTGACCTGAATGAGATGTAGAGCACCCTAGTCCTGCCCTGCCGACGTTCCTCCCTCTGACCCCGACTCCGCCTGAGGCCAGCCTGCCAGAAGCTGACCTTTAAACTGAGGGCTGATCTTTACCTGGAAGGCTGCTTTCTCCTTTCGCTTCCCCCTACCCTCCACTCCCTACCCCCACCCCCACCTAGTGTCTTTTTCGCCAAACTTTCTCTGCCTCTCCCAGAGATTCTGGTTGGGCTAGAGGCTGAGCACCTTTGGGAACAACATTTAAGGGAATGTGAGCACAATGCAAAGTGTCTTTAAAAGCATGTTGTGATGTGCAGATTTTGTATTACCTTTTTTGTTGTAGCAACCATTTGTAAAACATTCCAAATAATTCCGCAGTTCTCAAGCAGCGGTTTAATCCCTTTTTCACTTTTAAAAGATAATTTCTCAACTTCATCCATATTGCCCCCTCTCCATAGAGGAGGGAAAGAGGGAACGGCCTGCCTTATTGAGAGCCAAACAGAGCCCAGAGAAAGACTCCACTATGGGGGGGGGGGGGGGGTCATTGCTTTGTGCAGAGTACCTGCCAAACTGGAAAGGTGATTCCAGGAGGAGTTAGCCAAAAAAAAAAAAGTTCAGGTTTCAGCTTTAAGGTATTTTTGGGCAATTTTTTTTTTTTAATCTGAAGTGACCAAATTAAAATGGTGATGCTTCTCTGAGACCCAGTCCTTGTCTCATCTCTACCCCCTTCTCAGTGGTTCACGAAGTGGATCATGTTGAAGCAACCAGTTATTTGCCTCCTTGAAGAAAGAAAATTATGTTTTTGCCAATGATTTAGCCATATGAAATCATCTCATCGCCCTTTTCTGGGTCTGAAGCTGCTGTGTCTAAAAGTGCCATCTCATTGTGCTTCGCATCAGTTAGTGCTGGAGAAATCTTGAATAGTTTATGTACAAAACTGTTTTTAAATTTTATATTATTTTGGAACTTTGCTTCTTTGGGGTTGGGGCGCACTGGCCACCCCATCTGGCTGTGAAAGCTCTGGGACAGTAGTGTGCTGATCTTTAAGTTTCTTTCCTTACCCAGTACCCCCCCTTATTGGTGAGGTTTCTGTGAGGTCTGTTAGGTTCGCATCCTGCAGCTTCCTGGCTTAAAATGTCCTCTCCTTTGGTGTGGTCTCTTTGGGGGCCGATTGAGAGAAAGAAAAACCAATAGTACAACTATTTTGATACTGAAAATTGACAAACGTCTTTTTAAAATAAAGAACCAGTCCCTCCAACCCTCAGACCTACTCGACTTTTATTTAACTAATCCAAGTGTACTTCTTCCACAGGAACTGAGGTTTTGGTTAAAAATCAGAACTTTGTGGGTGGCAGCAACAGGACTTCAGAGTGTATGCTTTGGTAGCAGATCAAAACTGGGTTCCAAACTCAAGATTCCCAGTTGTATGTCCTGATGTAAATCCTTGAGTTTCATCATTTAAAATAAAGATAATGTGTATTGTGTAAATGTGAAGATTTGAAATAATCAAGTGCAAGATCTTTTGTAGGTTACTTAATCTAACTGCATCTTCAGGGTGAGCAATACATTTTCCTTTACAACTCTTATTAATTCTTATAAACCGTGGAATTACTAGGCTCTGTGCTGCTTAAACAAGTTTAATATATGACACTGATCACATACTCCTATATATGTGTGGTTTTAGTAAATTGCCCTAAGACAGCCTTTGAGCTGATATTCTGATGGATACTTGGAGGAAACAAGTTGATTTGACAAGAAGTACTCTCAGTATTTGCATAGAAACATGCTGTGTGAGTGGATAACTTTGAAAGTTGCTTTTGAGACACCAGTGCCTGGCGTTTCCTGCATCCTGGCGGTGAGCTGGACGTGAATCTGACATCCTAAAAATGACATAGTTTCCTTGACAATGGTCAGCTACGCATTTGTACTAAAGGCTGGAAAGTTTTTCCATTAATAGGCACAGACCAATGCTGAATAGAAATTACTGCCCAAAAGAAAAAAGGTGGGTGGGGCTAGGTGCCAAATAATAAGGTAGGCAACAGAAGTTAAAGTGGGAGAAAAGATTTTTTAGATATGCCATCCAGTATTTAAGTGGGCATCCTAGATTGTGCCTAACGTTTCAGTAAGATCGACTTGCTGGAACGTTTACTAAAGGGACTCCCACAATTCCCAGCCAGAAGGAGGCCCCACCCCCTGTTGACGTTTCACCTGAGGATTGGCTGGTGGAGCAGGGCGCGGCTGCAGTCGAGCGGGAACCTGAACGCAGCAGTCGCCATGACTAGCTCTGGGTCACCAGCATCCCGAGACTTAGGACTGTTTTTCTGCTTGCCTCTACACCGCCTCCTGTTGCTGCTTCTGATTTTGCTTGTCACCCTGGCCCACAAGCTTAACGTGCCACAGGTGTTGCTACCCTTCAGCCAGCAGCCAGGCCGCGTGCCCTTTCTGCTGGAGGCACAGCGGGGCTGCTACACTTGGTGAGGGGCGGGGATCCCAAGGGTATGCATCCCACACCATCTAGTAAGATGGGAGGTTCACCCAATGGAAGACCCCACAGGAATGTTGTGTGCTCATTTGGTGACTTTTCTGTAGGGAGGAGGGTGGAGTGTTGTTGGGTTGGAGTGGCTGATTTCCGCATGTGGCCTAATCTCGTGTGCGAGATCTTCAGGTCATGTGTGGGGCCTTATATGAGGAATGTCCAGGATGTGACACTGGCTTGTTCTCTGCGTGCGTGTGCGAGTGTGTGTGTGTGTGTGTTGGGGGTGTGCTGAGAGAGGTGCTCACTGTAGGAGCAGCTATCAGAGCAGAGCCCAGGGAAGCCCTCTGTGGGTAGCCTCCATACCTGAGGCTACCCAATATGGGGGACTTGCAAAGTAAATAACGAGTGAGGAGTTCCCAAGGCCAGAAGAAATTTATTTAGGAGCAGAGAAGCTTGGGTTATGAGGGTCCCCACTAACTAAGTAAGGTGGGGTTTTCAGTGTGAAGGCATCTCAAAACAACAATGTATCGTGTCCTTAACTAGGCACTTTGGGTGTATTAACTCATTTGGTTTTCAGTCAAGTAAGTACGTACTATCACTCCCATTCTACAGATAAGGGAACTGAAGCCCAGAGACCATGAAGTATAAATTCCTTGTAATATGAAAAGATTTATTTTGGGTGAAGACGAGATCTGTTAGATTTGTTTCCCCCTTAAATGAGAGTACCCTCTTGAACTGTGAGGACAAGAGGTACTCAACTTGGGGGCTGACTTCCTGACTGAGGGTGGAAAGACATGATTTTCTTGTGTGGGAGGACCCAACCATAGGTTGTGTGGTTACCTAAGGTGTGAGGGAGTCTGACTGAAGTGGGTTCCAAGGTATCAGAGGGTTCATCTTTTTAAAAGAGTAAATTTCCCTTTATCAACTCCTAAGAGAAGCACTAAGTTTTGTTCAGAGTGTAAGAAGTTCATCTCCCATTTTTTAAAGGAAGTATAGGGGAAGTATAATTGTAAGATGACCCAGTGTGATGTATTTCTTCATTGAGAAGATGATGCAAGGAATCTTTCCAGAATTGAAAGGCGTTCCATCCAGCTAAAAATATTAATGATATTTTGAGGTGGACTCATACCTCATAATTTTGGCAACTTTTCCATCTTAGATATCAGCAGCCCAGTTTCTAGGATTTAAGGAAGCTCATTTCCTCAGAGTATATGAAAGCTACTTCTCTCAGTACTGGAAACACAACATCAATCCTATTTTTACATGACAAGGGAAGAATGTTGTGATCTAATTTTAAATATTGAGGAAGAAATGCATCTTTGCCCATGGGGTCACTGGGAAGACGTTCTGATCAGTCTCTCCCACTTAACTCTTGTTTCCTAAGTAATGTTTCTGTTTTGAAGAGTGTCATCTAAATACACATGGTAGTATGTAATATGGACAAACTAAAGGAATCTGTGTTCCATCAAAAGTAAAGTTTAACCCACTTATTCTTATTTCATACTCTTAAGCATTTTATTCTGACAGGCATTCCACCCATCATGATGCAGTAAGTGTTGAGCCTTTATATGAAAACAGTACCTTGTGTTCCCAGAAAGCCGTACTCACTGCTGAATCTGCCCAACCTATACGCCTAAGCAGTATTATTCTTGCTCGAGAGATAGGTATGTTGAGAGAAACACACTAAGTAACAGTGAAATAATTGTGGCATCCTATTCTGTGATCTTTCCTTTTCCTCCCTCCCTCCCTTCCTTCTTTTTATTAATTCAGCATCTGGCATGGGGCCTGATACAAAGTGGAAACTCTAGTTGTTTGAATTGATGAAGAGAGAAAGGAATTGATTAGCAGAATTAGCTTAGGTGTTAAGGTCTGAAATTGGTTTTGAATGAGGCAAGAGGCAGTAGTGTAAAGACTAGTACTTCCCAAAATGTGTTATTTGAACCAATATCATTAACATCACCCGGGAGCTCATTAGAAATGCAAATGCTTAGGTCCCCTGTCAGTTCTGCTCCATTGGAATCTCTGGTGTGGCCCCAAAACAAGCTTTCTGTGAGATCCTCATGCATACTAAAATTTGGGAAGTACTGCATTAGACCAGAGCAGCTCACGAAATGCTATTTATATCCCGAATCAGAGCAGGGCTCTTTGTGTCCCTGAGTTTGGCACTTCATTGCCATATTGATAGGCCAGAAATATCTGCATGCCTTTTAAATATTTTGATAAATGTCTATGCTATATTATTAAAGAGAAGTTCAGGATGTTTGTTATATTTCATATAATTGAAGATGCCATCTATTATAAAGCTATTTAAAAAAATATTTTACTTATTTTTAGAGAGAGGGAAAGAGAGGGAGAGAAACATCAATGTGTGGTTGCCTCTCCCTTGCCCCCAACCTGGGACCTGGCCTACAACCCAGGCATGTGCCCCGACTGGGAATTGGACTAGCAACCCTTTGTTTCATAAGCCAGCACCCAATCCACTGAGCCACACCAGCCAGGGCTATAAAGCAATTTTTAATGTACTCTAAGAGAGAAAAATATTAACAAACTATGCTTTTCTTCATCTAGAATTTATACTTTATACCTACTGAAGAACTCTTTGATTTAATTAAATAGCTTCTTTTCTTCATTTCATTTTATTTTTTCTTAGAGGGAAAGGGAGGGAGAAAGAGAAACATTGATTGGTTGCCTCTCACACTTGACCTAACTGGGGAGAGAACTGGCAACCCAGGCCTGTTCCCTGACTGGGAATCCAACCAGTGACCTTTCGCATTGTGGGACTATGCCCAACCAACTGAACCACACTGGTCAGGGCTAGCTGGTTATTTTTATTATATATCACTCTCATGCCTAATAAAAAGGAAAGTATAAATAAAATGAACTGGTTAAGATACTCCTAAAGCCACCTTAACATTTCTGCCTCATCTGAATCACTTTTTGACTGGGAATCAACATCTGTGTTTATTCCCACAACTTCTTCCTCTGTGCCACCAAGACTTTTCATGATGTGACATTTCTTAAAAGAATCAATTAAAAACAAAATCACCTAAAAGCTCTAAGTTCTGAGCCCTTAAATTGGCTTTGCAATTACAGAGAGCTGATGACTTTTTGTCTTCAGCGTTGGGAAGGCTCCTAGTACATGAGTCACCTCCTTTCCTTACCATTTGGTTTCTAGGGGATAAAAAAGCATCCACTATTGTCCCCCAGATTTTCTCCCCACTGGTAATTCCCATTCTACAAGTTTTGGCGCTGGCCCTTTTAATGTTCAGTCACAGCTATGTCATGACTACTGCCTGGCTGATGAAAATTGTAAGATGTCATCAGTTGTAAGATAAAATTCCAATTTCAGAGATAGTAAAATGTCAAAAAGTAAGTCACTCATGGCTTAGAATCAATGACATATTACATGATATTCCCCAGGATGAGACTCTTTGAGGATCATATCATGCAGAGCATCTGCAATGGATAGAGGAGAATACCAAGGTCAGAAGAGGAGCATTGCTTTGGTCACATGTACTATTTTTAATGCAGTTACTCTTGACTACATGAATTTCTAATAGCAAACAATTCATTCACAATTGCTAGGAAGAATGTCCAATTGGGCTCTTAGCCTAATTTTATCTGACTTGTAAATATTCCAAAGTTAAGTATCTTTTAAATCAACTTTCACAAAATTAATATTTTGCTTTTAATACACTTGTGTACATAGATGATGGAGCCTCCCAATGATCAATGCCAGTGTCAGTGTCCTACCAGGTGCACCTTCACCTGAGTGGGAACTGGCACACGGAAAGGGGAGGGGTTGGGGTGGAGAGGGAGGGAACATTTTGAAAGGGAAGTACATGCCTGAAAGAAGTCCATTCATGTGGCAAATATTTATTGAATTGCCTATTAATTATAAGGCATCTGTAAAGGTAAAAAGATTGAAGCACTATATTGGTATTTAGGTGCTTAGAGTTTTCTTTACCTTTTTGGTAATATTGTAGTAAAGAAAATTAGTGCCTATGACAGATGATGGATAGAGTTGAGAGACTTGATGTGGGCATACTCAGTTTGCTAAGAGATGGATCTTTTCATTTTGGGGGGTTTGTTTTGATTAGGCATTACCTTCATGCAGTAAAACCTTCAAAGAATATAAAAGGTTACATAGTGAAAAGTCAGTTTTTCTCTAATTTAATTTCTCTAAGAGGCAACCATTTTTCTGTATTCTTCCAGACATAGTCTATAAATATATTAATATGCCTTTTGTAGTAGGAAATCTAGACTTTTGACCTTAGATTCAGGATAGTAGAGGAATTTGGAGATAACTTTAGGAGAAAAAGCTCTCACATCTAGGGCGAAAAAAGAGTTTGGACAACTGCAGGATTTCATTGAGCTGAAATGGGGTGATCAGTACTTTTTGCACTGTGCTCAGCATGTGGTTGTTTAATATAATAGGTACTTATTGATTGGTTGTTTGCTGCATTGGGTTCTAATATTATCAAGAGGAGTTGACTGGAAGCTAGGATAAATGAGAATCAGGACAGCATGGAATATTTGTCATTTCTGCTCCCTCTTTTTTTGCCTCTGGCTCTGAATTTTTTTGGTTCTCATCCCGAGTTCATTATCTTTTCTTTTCTCCTTCCTTATTTATCTTCCTGGATTAACTCTTCTCTCTATCTCATTCCTTTTTCTTTCTTTATCACCTCACTTCTGTATGGACCTGAAGTAATATGGACATGTAAATAAGAATATTCATTATATTATTTAATAAATGTTTCTTTTAAAGTAGTTAAATCAGATGTTTCATATTTCTCCTAATCACTCTCCATTTACTTGTAATTATCCAAGATAATTTTTTTCTTTTCTTTTTTAAATATTTTATTTATTTACTTTCAGAAAGAGGGGAAGTGAGGGAGAGAGAAAGGGAGAGAAATATCAATGTGTGGTTGCTCCACATTTGGGGAAATGGGGACCGGGCCCTCAACCCAGGCATGTGCCCTGACTGGGAATTGAACTGGCGACCCTTTGGTTCACAGGCCAGCACTCAGTCCACTGAACCACACCAGCCAGGGCATGCAAGGTAATTTTTTTCTTTATCATCAGTGGCCCTGTATTGAAAAGCTTTCTGCTATTGAAGTAGTCAGGTAAACAGGCATTGTTGCACAAAGCTTTTTGTATTTTATGTGAGGTCATAGCTGCTTCCAGTCTGTCACTTCCCTACATATTTCTCCACAGAAGAAAGGAATTTAATTCCCCATTTAATTAGTGCTAGATTCTCCAGTGCCTAGTTATATTACCTAAGCTCACCCTTTCTTCCTTTGTCATCCTTGGAATACTTCCTTAATGGTATATTCTACCAGCAGATCCTGTGAGATTTCTTCTCTTGGTTCTTGTCCATATGGCATATATTTTGATCTTCAATTATTTTAACTTCAGGTTCTGTTCTTCAGGTGAATATTAATTAAGTAGAATGTCAATTTAAAATATTAAACATTTTATTTTAAAATCATTCTAGACTTACAGACGAGACACAGATAGTACAAGAGTTCCCATATACCCTTTGCCCAGTTTCCCCTAATGATCCACTGATGTCCCTTCTCCCACTCTAGGAGTTGATCCAAGGCACCACGTTACTGAAGTAAGTTGTCACGCTTCCCTTGTCCCCTTTGATCTGTGACAGTTTCCCAGTCTTTCTTTGTCTTCATGACCTTAACATTTAATGTCTCTCAGTTTGTCTGGTACCTTCTCATGATTAGACTGGGTTATAGATTTTTAGGAAGAAAACCACAGCAGCGAAGAGCCCTTCTCATTGCATTATATCAGGGGGTACATGATATTGATAGTGATCACTTGCTTAACGTTGTGTCTCTCAGGTTTCTCCACTGTAAAATTACCATTTTTCTCTTTCCATATGCTATTCATTAAAAAAAAAAATTCTCCAAGGGCCCTGACTAGTGTGGCTCAGTGGGTTGGGCTTCATCCTGCAAAACTTCGAGGGAAAGGTCACTGATTCCCAGTCAGGGCACATGCCTGGGCTGCAGGCCATGTCCTCAGTTGCGGCTTGCAAGAGGCAAACAATCAATGTCTCTCACACATTGATGTTTCTCCTTCCCTTCCTCTCTCTCTAAAAATAAATAAATAAAAATTTTTTTTTTAATAACCACGAAGTTCAGCCTACATTCAAAGGAAGTGAAATTAAGCTTCAGCTCCTGGAGTGAGAAATGTCAAAGGTTTTGTGGATATATATTAAAACTACCACAGGAGTTAAAAAATACATATTTGGGAGAGACACTTTGATATATCCTGGGTCTTTTTAAAGTTTCACCCACCAAGTTTAGCATTTATCCATGCATCTTGTCTGTAGCAATTATTACTATGGTGTTTAAAGGTGATTTTCCATTTCCCTCATTCTTACTATACTTATTAATGACATTCTTCTGTAAGAAAGATGACTTTCAAATAACTTCTCAATTATTCATCCATTTATTATACAAGTATGGACTTGTGGGTATTTGTTTTATTTTATTTTTTTAAAGATTTTATTTATTTACTTTTTTAGAGGGGGGGAAGTGAGGGAGAAAGCCAGGGAGAGAATCATCAATGTATGAGAGATACATGGTTGCCTCTCACACACCCCTAACTGTGGACCTGGCTGGCAACCTAGGCAATATGCCCTGACTGGGAATCTAACCATGAGCTGTTGGTTCACAGGATGGTGCTTAATTCACTGAGCCACAACAGCCAGGGCTTATTTTTTGTTTATAATTCCATATCATCATAATATATTTTGTTATTCCAGTTTTCCTAGTTTTGGCTTTTGGGAGCTCTTTCAGGTTGGCCCCTGTGTCCTTTGGGTTTGCCCCTGTCTTAATTAATTAATTAACTGGTTGATTGATTCATTCATTCATTCATTCATTCATTCATTCACTTTAGTACTTGCTTACTTTTTAGCATTACAAAATGAGCCAGGCCCATCTTTGTTTTCCTTGCCCTTCCTTTTCCTCAAGGAATCTTCATTCTTTTTGTTAGAGAATTATATTTAGAAGCCAAAATCTGGTTGGTAGTGTGCTTGTTGCTACTGGAGTGTCACTGCTTCTAGGCCCTCAGCAGACAGTGCTAGGAAACACATGTCTGTTTACTAACCCATGTATATACACAAATTTATACTTCTGTGTCTATCTACATATATATTAAAATAAACATGAGCTCATACAGATTTCTTTGGTTCCAATCCTTCACCACAGGGTAGCTTCTTTCTCCAACATTGAGAAACCAGACACTCATTTCCTACACTGTATTTGTTGAACCCTAGTATAAATGTAAAGTAGTTTCAGGATAATTAATTCAATTTTTATATTTCTTGCGAAAGAAAGTATAGCTTTTACTGAAATAACATTCTGATGCTGTTTATCCTTTTTTGAGGGGGTATTTACCCGTATGACAGCTGGGGATAGAGTTTACCCCTGATGTCCATTAGTAATTTGGGGTATTGCAATGGTAGTTATTTTGCTTTTTGTTTCTTAAAGATGAAACTAAACCTAAAAATGTATAGTTAAAACAGCAGGAAGGGGTGGCTATGTAGACGGTTCTCTGATACATGGTAAGTGTAATAGGAGGGAGTATTGTTAAAAGATATTTTATAACAACCCTAGCTACTTAGTCAGTTGGTTGGAGCGTCATCCGAATGTGCTAAAGTTGTGGGTTCAATTCCTGGTCAGGGCAAATACAAAAATCAACCAATGAATGCATAAATAAGTGAAAACCAAATTGATATTTCTCTTTTTCTCTCTTTCTCTTTCTCTCTCTCTCTCTCTCCCTCCTTCCCTCTCTGCCTTCCCTCCCTGCCTCTCTCATATCAATAAATGAGAAAATTTAAAACAAGATAGAACAAAATTTTTATTTTGCCCTTCTTTCATTCTGTACTGTTTGAAATATGGCTAGATTGACTCAAACTCTTGTTTCATCTAATGCATGGTTCCCAGGCTTTTTAATCTCATGGTCCAGAGGAGGAAAAATTGAAAACGTAGGAATTTTTTTTGGCAGGACTAACATGGTTGTTAACATTTTCCTAAACACATTTTTTAAATCTATTAACATAATTTCATAAAAAGAAAAACATTTGGCCTGACTGGTGTGGCTCAGTGGATTGAGTGCCAGTCTGCAAACCAAAGGGTTACCAGTTGGATTTCCAGACAGGGCACGTGCCTGGGTTGCAGGCCAGGTCCCCAGTAGAGGGTGCGCTAGAGGCAACCACACATTGATGTTTCTCTGCATCTCTCTTTCCCTCCCTTCCCTTCTGTCTATACATACATACATACATTTTAAAAAAGAGAAAAAGAAAAACATTTTAATACTTCAAAAGCAAGAATGTGGGGTGGGAGGAAAAGGCAGAAAACTGTACTTGAAAAACAATAAAAAAACTGTAATAAAGTAAGAATGTAAGAATAAAATAGAGTCCTTTAAAGTGAACAAATTTAATTACTTGCTATTTTAAAATTACTTTTTTCATTTTTCCATGGATGAATGAAAACATCATAGTAGATCACTGTTTGGAAGCCACTGTTCTAGTGTCTCTTATTACAGACAGAAGCTCTTATATTGTCATTATGCTGTTTTCTTCCTCAGGGTGAAAGCAACTGTTACAGCCTTTCTTTTTCATAATATTTAGAATAAGCTTCTGAATGTTTAAGACATTTAATAGATTCATGACCTGTTGAATTAAATTATCAGTTTTTGGGTTCATTGTAGTGACTGACCATGAACTGCGCTGTGATGTTAAGGTTGATGTGATAAACAGCATTGAAATTATATCTCGAACTCGGGAACTCTATGTAGATGATTCACCCCTGGAACTGATGGTGAGGGCATTGGATGCTGAAGGTAAAGAACTTCATAGGATTCAACAAAATTACTTAAAATAAAATAATACTCCTTTATGTCTAGTACTTGGAAACAGAAGCTTGAGACATAAAAGTAGGTTTGAAATAATATTTATTTTCTCATATGTAGCCTATTACATTAATAATTCTGAGTATGGTTCAGTGTGTTAGCTAATACTTTCATAATTTTTCCTGCTATATTTAATTATTGGTTATCGTGGAAGTTTTCTTGAATATCCAAATTCTGCCACTTAGCTTCTGCTGATGGTCCCTACATCAGCAATTAAGAACATTTTCTGATATTTATTGCTAGCTTTGTTTTGATCAGTCCATTTTTTAAAGATTTATTTGTTTATTTTAGACAGAGGGAAAGGGAGGGAGAAAGAGGAGAGAAACATCAGTGTGTGGTTGCCTTGTGCACCCCCTACTGGGGACCTGGCCTGCAACCCAGGCATGTGCCCTGACTAGGAATCGAACTGGTGACCCTTTGGTTTGCAGGGCAGTGCTCAATCCACTGAGCTGCACCAGCCAGGGCTGATCAGTCCATTTTCTATTGGCCAGGAGAATAAAATGCAAACCTGTAAAAGAGTTTTATAATGTTAAATTTGTCTTTCTTAAGCCTGATTTTTATATTGCTTTTAATCTACTATGTTAACATAACATATTTAAAACATACAAAGTTACTACCTCTTTTTAAACTACTCAGTAAAGAATATATATTTTTAAATCTGAAAAATGAATATATTAAAATATTCTAGTATCTCAATTTTATAAAATCTTTCTTGAACGGACCGGAATTTAGGGATGCTGGTAAACCCTGAGGCAGGTGGCCTTTGTGTAAAAGGAAACAGAAAAAGTGACATAATTTTTGTCAGCCAGAAGTTAATCATCTTGAGTCCCTTTTCCTTTCAGAGAGTTTGTGCAGCAATAGCACTTACATTGTTTATGTAGGGATCTTCCTGGTATAAGTATTTTAATTCATTAATGGCAAGTGTTTCTATTTGTTAATGAAAGGGCCCTAGAATAATTTTCTATTTAGGTTTTCCTTCCTAGTTAAAGATGCCTGAATGTTTTGGAGTATGTGATTCTGTCTTGTCTGTTATTGACTTGCTCTACAGGAAATACTTTTAGTAGTTTGGCAGGCATGATGTTTGAATGGCGCATTGCCCAGGATAACGAGTCATCAGGAAAACTATCTAGCAAAATCAGGTAACGCTGAAACCTAACCTAAACCATCCGACTCTGAAGGAGACATCAGCCTTTGCAGCACACTGAACAGCAACCATTTGTGGGGGCTTTGATAACCCTGTTGTCTAGACTTTTTTTGGAATGTACACATTTACCGGGGGAAATGTCTTAGATATATATAGCAGGATATAGGATATAGTATGCTATGGATATAGGTACGTTTATGATAGTTTATTTTATACTACTGCAAAGCAGTTCATGCACTCAGGACTATGCAATTATTTGAGTCAGGTATATCTTGGGGCCATTTTGTTGTTCAAGCTATCTGCACATGCTAAAGTACAATAAGTTGGAAATAGTATGAAATTTTGTCTTCATTATCAAGAAATAGCTCTCAGACAATCCAAGTTTTGGTCTAGCAACAGTTTTAGCCAGAGGTACATTAAATACTTTTCTTCAGTCTAGTGCTTGTGAAAAACAAATTTTAAAACTTTTTACACTATATAGACATTGAAGAGACTATGTTCAAAGCTGCTTAGTGCCTTTTGGAAGAAGCCTGATTGACTGTTTGCTTCCAACCGAAAACAAACAATAAGCAAACTTATTTTAAATCTCTGCAGGATTCTAAAATACTCTGAAGCAGAATATTCTCCCCCAGCATATATAACTGAGATGGAAAAAGAAGGGAAACAAGGAGATGTAATTTTAGTGTCTGGGATTAGAACTGGTGCTGCTGTTGTAAAAGTTCGAATATATGAATCATTTTATAAGGTAAAAAGTTTATCTATACACTTTCATTTACTAGTCTTGCCTACATGAAATATAGTTTCTTATGTTTATCTATAGTAGAAGCTTTCTAACCTGATATAATTCAGGCCAATAGTTGTTTGATTAAAAAAGCCTTTTGAGGAGGGGAAACATAAAAAAAAAGTCTTTACATTTCATTACCTAATTACAAATTCAGCTGTTGTTTTTTATTAAAACACATAACTGCATTTTATCCACCAATCCTTTGGGGTACATCCAAGACCTTTCTTTGACTACAAGTTCACTGGTTAGAAACATACATACTCTTTCTTGCATAAATAGTTTCTAGTTTATGTTTTTATTTTCATTTTATTTTATAGTCAAGTGAAAAATTAGACATGTGTGAAGCAATTTAAGTACATAGTTTTATATTCTTCAAAGATTTTTATGTTTCTTACCTATACCTAATTTGGTAACAGCACATTTTAGCAACTTTCTTTTTTTAGTAGAATTTTTTTCTTTTTTAAAATTATACTTTATTGATTATGCTATTACAGTTCTCCCATTTTTTCCCCTTTGCCCTTCTCCACCCAGCAACCCCCACTCCCTCAGGCAATCCTCCCACCATTGTTCATGCCAATATGTCATGCGATAGGTTCTTGGGTTACTCAATTCCCTATACTGTACTTTATGTCCCCATGGCTATTCTGTAACTACCTATTTGTACTACTTTTTTTTTCTTACTATTTGTACTTCTTTTTTTTTTAAGATTTTATTTATTTATTTTTAGAGAGGAAAGGGAGGGAGACAGAGAGAGAGAGAGAGAGAGAGAGAAACATCAATGTGTGGTTGCTGGGGGTCATGGCCTGCAACCCAGGCACGTACCCTGACTGGGAATTGAACCTGCGACACTACTATTTGTACTTCTTAATCCCCTCACCTCTTCAGCCATTCCCCCACATCCCCTCCCACCTGGCAATCATCAAAGTGCTCTCTGTACCCATGATACTGTCTGTTCTTGTTTGCTTAATTAGATTCAATTGTTGATAGATATGTATTTTTTGCCATTTTATTGTTCATAGTTTTGATCTTTTCCTTAAATAAGTTCCTTTAACATTTCATATACTAATGGTTTGGTGATGATGAACTCCTTTAGTTTTTTTGTCTGGGTAGCTCTTCATCTGCCCTTCTATTCTAAATGATAGCTTTGCTTGATAGAGCTGTCTTGGCTGTGAGTCTCCACCTTTCATGGCTTTGAATATTTCGTCCCAATCCCTTCTAGCCTGCAAAATTTCTTTAGAGAAATCAGCTAACAGTTTTATGGAAACTCCCCTGTGAGTAACTAACTGCTTTTCTCTTTCTACTTTTAAGATTCTCTCTTTATCTTTAACCATTAGCATTTTAATTATGATGTGTCTTGGAGTGGGCTTCTTTGCATCTATCTTGTTTGGGACTCTCTGTGCTTCCTGGACTTGCATGTCTAATTCCTTCACCAAATCAGGGAAGTCTTCATTCATTATTTTTTCAAATAGAGTTCCAATTTCTTGCTCTTTTCTTCTTCTGGCACCCCTATGATATGAATGTTGGAACACTTGAAGTTGTCCCAGAAGCTGCTTATACTATCCTCATTTTTTGTATTCTTTTTTTCTTCTTGTTGGTTTTTTTTTTTTAAAGATTTTATTTATTTATTTTTAGAGATATGGGAAGGGAGGGAAAAAGAAAGGGAGAGAAATATCAATGTGTGGTTGCCTCTGATGCACCCCATACCAGTGACCTGGCCTGCAACCCAGGCATGTGCCCTGACTGGGAATCAAACTGGCGACCCTTTGGTTTACAGGCTAGTGCTCAATCCACTGAGCCACACCAGCCAGGGCTCTTCTTGTTGTTCTGATCCATTGTTTTTGGTTCCTTATGTTTCAAATCATTGATTTGATTCTTGACTTCATACACTCTACTGTGGTTTCCCTGTAAATTATTCTTTGTTTCAATTAGCGTATCCCTCATTTCTTACTAGATCTTTTTTATGTTCTTGAGCTCCTCACTGAGTTCCTTCAGAATCCTTATAATCAGTGTTTTGAACTCTGCTTCTGATAGATTGCTTACCTCCATTTTGCTTAGTTCTTTTTCTGGAGTTCTGATCTGTTCTTTCATTTGTGACATGTTTCTTTGTCTCCTTATTTTGGCAGCCTCTCCATGTTTGTTTTTATATATTACATAAAGTTTCTGTGACTCCCTGTTTTGGTAGTGTGGCCTAATGTAGTAGGTGTCCTGTAGGGTCCAGTGGCACAGTCCCCTCTATCACACAAGCTGGGTACTCGAGGTGCACCCTTCATGTGGGCTGAATACACCTCCTCTCGTAGTTGAGCCTTGGTTGCTGTTGTCAGGTCAGTGGGAGGGATTTACCTAGTCTAGTCAGCTGCAAGGACTGGCTGTGACCACTGACCACCAACCTCTGCCCTCCATGGAGGATCAGCTGTTTGGGATCAGGGTGGTGGTTCTCCAACATGGTCTGTAGTTGTCCACTGGGTGCACAGGATCCAGGGTTTCCCAGGTGGTGCAGGCCATGGTCAGCCCGCACCTGTGTTTTGCTGAGGCCACCCTGCCTGAGCTACAAAGCAATCTGAGATGGCTGCTACTTATGCTGGGCTTGGAGATTCCCAGGTCGAGCCAAGTTGTGAATCTAGGCTGGCTGTTGATAGTGCTGGACCTGGGGCCACTTTGCAAGAGGTATGAGGGCTGGGGGCTCACTGAGGCTGGCTGTTGCTCATTTGATAGGATTTAGGATTTGTGAAGCATGAGCCAAGACCAGCCATTCATATGGAAAAGCAGTTTGGGTGGGCCTATAAGTAGGGTGGAATGGAATCTCTGGGGGTCTCCAGGGCAGGGCAAACAGTGTTAGGTTGATGGAGTCTCAGATATGACACCAGCCTGCCAGCTCTGTGGTTCCAGGTAGAGAGGATTCAGAAAAGGGACAATGGCCTCAGCCTGCTGTTCTGTCTGGGAGAAAGCTGACCCCCAGCTCTTGCCTTGATGCCAGACGCTTCAGTTTCTCCTTGCATGCTACTGGTGCCTTTCAAGCTACTGTCCTGGTGTTGGAGCTCAGAGGGAGTGAGTCTGAGTAGGTCTTTGTGTGGGGATCTTTAAGAAGAACTGTTTGGTACTCCAGAAGTTTCTTCCACCAACTCAATTCCTGCTGGTTTTTGCAGCCAGAAGATATGGGGACTTATCTTCCTGGCTCTGGAGCCCTGGACTGGGAGACCTGGTATGAGTCTGGGGCTCCTTGGTCCTGAGATATCCTTCTTGAGCTTTTGTCTACCACACTTGGATATGGGTTCCACATCTCCGCCTCTCCTACCAGTTTGGATGGATGTGGTTCCTTTAATTCTGTAGTTGTCACACTTCCATTCAGCTGGATTTCTGATGGTTCTGAGTGATGGTTGTTCTATATTTTAGTTTTAGTTTTGATGTGATTGTGCGAGGAGGCAAACCGTGTTTACCTATGCCACTGTCTTGCCTGGAAGTATCTTTTCATAGGGCAGGTTGCTTTTAACTTTTCAAAACGTTTAAATTTTTTGTAGAAACAACTGCTCTATTTTTGCATTCATGGTTTATTTAAATGTAGTTATAATTAAAAGTGCAACTGGCATAAATCTGGGAAAAAATAAATGTCTTTGGGCAGCATTTAATGGAAGTGGCAGGAACACAAGTATGTGGACACCCTAGAGAGCAGCCTGCTGTTCTTCTGTTCACAAGACACAAGAGCAGCTTCACAGGAATCAAAACGTTCAACAGGGGATAGAGGGTAACTTAATCTGGAAAGTCAGTTGGAGTTTGGTTAAAAGAATTTCTGGTGTAACAGTCCAGTCTTACCTTTTCTCATTTCAGCATACTTGCCTTTTTATCTACCTACTCTTCTCCTTTAGAAGGCTCGTCATTTTTTTAGTCTTAGTTTGAGTGACTTAGAAAGCTAATATAGTATTAAGATTATGATCACCTTTTAAGGCTAACTCAAATTATGATTTGTGATTAGGAAAGCATTTTTTAAATCTTTATAAAATATTTTATTCTTTAAAATATTTTATTTATTTCTTTTAGGGAACGGAAGGGAGGGAGAAAGGAGGGAGAGAAATACCAATGTGTGGTTGCCTCTCATATACCCTGTACTGGGGACCTGGCCCATAACCCAGGCATGTACCCTAGACTGGGAATTGAACTGGCGACTCTTTGATTTTCAGGCCAGCACTCAATCCACTGAGCCTCACCAGCCACTGCTCTTTTTAAAATATTTAAAAAGAAACTTACAAGAAGTAAACTTTTAACAAGGAAAATGGCCTTAAGGATTTTGCCTCAAGTTTGGAAACTTTGTTTTTTTTCCTTCCTCTTTTAGAAGAAAGTGGCAGCAGCCTTGATACGTCTGCTTGTTTTGGAGAATGTATTTCTTATACCATCCCATGATATTTATCTCTTAGTAGGAGCATATATTAAATACCGAGTTGCAAAAATGGTTCAGGGAAGAGTGACAGGTAACGTGATTTGTCTTTTTCTAAAACTAACATTTCCCAAATCCTTTCTACTGACAAGAGAAGCAACTCCATATTATGTATGCAAATGTTTTCAGATTTTGTGATAAAGGATTCCCTGATTGCTATACTAGAGCTGATACTGGACAGAGATTAGTCCCCATAGCTTCAGTGACCGCAGGCATCTAAATTCTCTATTAACACAACAACCAAAAACTTACTAGCTTCTGTAAGGCAAGTGAAGAAATTTTACCAAAGGGACTTGAATGATCTTTGCAAAAGTTGTTTCTTGATAAATGCAGTTTATTAATTAAAGACTTAATACTCTATTGACCCCAAAAGTGCTACTGAGTTTATAAAATGTGCATTGACTCCATTAACATTAATCTTTTTCTAACTTGCCTAGTGGGGATTTCTGCTACTCTCAGGTCACTGGAAGGAAGAATACAAGTGATATCAACAATGAATTCATACAGTAACCGCCCCCACCCCCAATGGCTACATGTAGAAATTCATCATAGTGGGAAGGAAATTAGAAGCAGATTATACTCTTCTCTAGGCCTGCTTCCTGATTTTCCTTGTATAATGCAACAATATTCTATTGTCTGTTGGAATGGCTGCTCTCATATTTATGTTTCTTGCGTGTCTTACAGAGATGGAATTTCCCCTGGAACATTATACACTGGAATTGCAAGACCATAAAGTTGCATATAATGAGTCTCTTTCTGGTAAAGTGGCTTTCTTGGATGAGAAGACAATGGTGGTGACTGCCATCCAGCTGGGCCAAACTAATCTGATCTTTGTCCATAAAAGTATCCTTTGTTCGAGTCTTGGCTGCCAGTCTACCTTTCCCTGAGCATGCTAGACATGGTCCTTGGTAAAACAATTTGTCGAATGATTATAATGCTACTACATTTATTTTCTATATGTGTTATTTTTAACAAAGAACTATAAACGATTATTGTCATAATTTCTAACAAAGTGTAGGTAGAGAAAAGAGTAGTTGTGAACTTGGGATCTGCTGATTTAGTGCTTATTTGCAACCTCAGTCAAATTATGAGACTGGGAAAAACAGAATTTGGAAGAACTTGTGTGAATTTTATTAATTTTTCCTTACTATTTTTACATGAATAATTGAGAAAAGATGGTTAATTAATATTTATATCAGTTGAATTGAGAGTAATTTTTAAAAATTTACTCAACCTGCTGTGTAAGGGTACAACAAGGAGGCATACATAGAGCTCTATTATAGTTGATGGAAACAAAGCAGAATGAATGTTTAAATTCTCAGAAAATGGGAGCATTTGGATTCCATATCTCAGTGTTTGATTTTGAAATATTTCTAATTTTTAATATTTGTATCTGAAAGAAAAAATGTGTATTTATTTACTTTTATAGAAAGGAGAAGGGAGGGAGAAAGAGAAGGAGAGAAAGTGGCCCCAACCCGGGACCTGGCCTGCAACCCAGGCATGTGCCCTTGACTGGGAATTGAACCAGCAACCCCTTGCAGGCCGGCACTCAATCCACTAAGCTATACCAGCCAGGGCTGAAAGAAATTAATTTATTCAGCAAATATTTTATCCCTACTATATGCAGAATATCATTCTAAGCTCTAGGGATACAGATTTTACTCAGGGTAGTTAGGGGAGTCCTCTTTGACAAGGTGGCATTCGAACAATGAGTCGTTCAGATATCTGGGTGCAAGAGCCCCAGAAAGAGGAAGTAAAAATTGCAAAGGTTCTGAAGCAGGGGCATGTTTGGCATGTTTAAAGAAGAGCAAGGAAGACACTGAGCCTGAAGTGCAGAGAGTCTGGGGAAAGTAGTAGCAGGTGAACTAGAGGAGAGGAAGGAGTAAATTATGTAGGGTCTAGTAGGCTCACTCAGAGTTAGAACCCATCAGACTTGAAAGATACAGTATTTCTTCTAGCATAGTGTTAATTAGCTGTTTATATTATTTGTCTGAAAAATATTAAGGAAGGTGTTTGAGCCAAAGTGATTTGTTCTCTAGTCATTTTAAGGTGCCTAGAATATTAGTCAGTAAATACAGTAAGACCTACAAAACAAAGTCACTAATATTACTGAGCCTCAAAGACTCAATAATATTAATGACTTTGAAGAGCCCCACTTCTCTGAATTTCCCAGGCAGACTTGCAAGATCTTTTTTTAAAATTTTTAGTTTATATTTATTTATTCCAAAGTAGTAAATGTCAAATACATTATATTTATCTATTTATGTGTTTCTGGAGGACATGGATGGTGACTATTTGTGATTTGTTCCAGCACCTGGCTTAGGGTGGCTGGTGGTACTATTCATAAAGATGGGTGGTATAAGAGAAGGAACAGGTTTCAGGGAAAAGAAAACTATGGTAGTTCAGTTATTTTGCATGTTAACTTGAATTATCTGCATGACATTCAAGTAGAATTTTGACTAGATCTGGAGGAGAAAAATTCAGAATGAAGATAGATATTTGAAAGTTAATTTGTTCATAGATAGGTCATAGGTGAAGCTGTTGCTGTGGACAGAATCATCTGGTGAGGGTTATAGAGTGGGAAGAGAAGAGGGCCAAAGACAAAACTGTCCCATACCAGCTTTTATGGTTCATATGGAAGAAGAGGAAATTTTCTTCCATGGAGGCCGAGAAAGAATGTTTACAAAGTAATAGGAGAACCAGGAGAGAGGAGCTTCATGGTAACCAAGTGAAGAATTAGAGAGAATGTTCCTCAAGTGAAATAGATAGAGATAAAGACCGAGATAAAGATACAGACTGTAGTACTAGGAAGTCTTGGCTTACTTTGTCAATTAAAAACAGCTTGACTTTGAAAAGGAGGAGAAAAGCAAGGTAGAGGTTTGACAAAGACATGAGAACTATAGGTAGGGGAAACTTGAACATGTCTGTAAGTTAAATAGAGAGACGGCAGAGATATGGGAAAAAAGTGCAACATTTCTGAGGGGCAAGAGAAAATGAGATTCAGAGTAGGTGGAAAGATTAGATGGAAGAAAGATGTTTTATTTTGATAACAAAGAAATGAATTGGTTTAGGGACCTATTGAGATCTGTTTCCTCATTCTGTAAAATGAAAGGAATGTTGTATTTCTGTATTTCTTCTACTCTTATATTTTATGAATATTATATTAGAGTATCTAATCAGAATCAACTCTAGATTGGTACAGAGTTGCTTATACAGTCTGTCAAAGATTTGCTGTATCCCTAGTTGGTGTGGCTCAGTGGATTGAGTACCTGCCCGTGAATCAAAGAATCGCCAGTTCGATGCCCAGTTAGGGCACATGCCTGGGCTGCAGGACAGGTCCCCAGTGGGGGGCACACAAGCGGCAACCACACATTGATGTTTCTCTCCCTCTCTTTCTCCCTCTCTTTCCCTCTCTAAAAATAAATAAATAAGATCTTTAAAAAATATATAAAATTTTTTAAAGACTTGCTTTAATAAGTAGATAAAAAATTAAATAGATAAAAGTCATCTTTAATTAACATATCAGTTGTATGTATATCTGCAGCTCCTCTAGAGTACTGAGGCAGCTTTAAAAGTTTGATCCCTTAAGTAGATTAAATATTTTATTTCCACTATCACTATAGATAATGTAGTGCTAAATTGTAGCTTAGTGCATGACTAAATTAATACAACATCTAAATTAGTGTACTTGGAATTAATGACTATTTTCTGTTCAGTCTTCTCAGTTATATATTTTTCAGAGCAGAAATAACTTCTTAGCTCTTTTTTGTGTTTCTTTTTCAGAAGGTCTCATTTTTTAAATTTTTAAATCTTTTATTGTTTGTGCTATTACAGCTGTTTTTTTAGCTTTTGGATTCAGTATATTTTGAAAGGGAAATATGTTCCTAATTAGATCTGTATATATGGATAGCAAATAAATTTGTATTTCTGCTAGAATTTAACTGAAGGGAATAATGGGTAGGATGATGTATAAGTGACACAGTAGTAACTCTGGTGACAAAGAGAAAACATTTTGGTATTAAAGATTTGCTGCAGATAACAGAAAACCAGTTAGTGATTTTTTAAAACAGCCTACAGAGCACAAGGCTAGATGGCAAGTCATGCCTCACCTTACTCCTCCATCTGCAGTGTTCATCCCTTCAGCCAGCGCCATGCCACCTTGTCCTGCTTTCCACTATGGGCTCCTGGGTGAGCGTTTATTTGGAGAAAGGGTTCTGCAGCTAAATGAATGTTAAAAGCACAGAGCATGACCTTTTTTCTCTCACTCTATCTTCCTCGAATTTGAAATTCAGCAATACCTGATTCCAGTGATTACTGAGTCCCTCAGATTTTTCTCAGAAGTGTACAAGTTTTTGCTTTTTTTTTCATTTTTAAAGATTTTATTTATTTATTTTTAGACAGAGGGGAAGGAAGGGAGACAGAGAGGGAGAGAAACATTAGTGTGTGGCCGCCTCCCTCGTGCCTCCCACTGGGGACCCGGCCCATAACCCAGGTATGTGCCCTGACTGAGAATTGAACTGGCAACCGTTTGCCTCGCAGTGCGGAGCTCAGTCCACTGAACCACACCAGCTGGGGCAGTTTGTGCTTTTCAAAGGATAGTAAAAGATAGAATTGTGTTGGTGGGTTTATTTTTTTCCTTTGGTAGCTCATGTGTTCTTTTCATCCAACTCTGGCTCATGTGATTTCCTTAAGCAAAAATTAAGATGTCCATATGCGATCTGTGTCTGGACTTCCAAACTGCACCATATATGTTGTAGAGCCTGGATTTTTAGGTACTTTTAGATAATGATTTTCTGTAAGCTACATAGCTAAAGCGAATGCATTAAAAGCTTCAATGCTTCTTTAACCTTCATTTTGAGACCTAATTAACTTCAGCTTCAACGTTACTTTGACGTGTTTTCACACATTGTTCTGGTTATATGCCATCTGCAAGAGTGAAGCTTCTTGAAACAGATTGTAGAAAAATATAAAGATTCATGTAATAAAATGTTGGGTTAGGAAAAGAGATTTTATACATATAAAAGAATCTGAATATCTTTAGACCATTTAATACAATTTGACTGAAAATAGCTAAAATCTCTCTTGACACATTATGAATGGACACAACTGTGGTTTGTTTTTATGTACAGATATAACTGAGAGTATTTCTTTGTACCTGAGCTCAGTTAAGCCAAGGATCTTTGGAACCCCAAATTATTATACAATTTGATAGAATGAAGTACAGGATTTACTTCGGAAACTCTCCTAATATTTTTGGTTTTGATTTGTGTATAGGTTTCATAGTGCAACCTGGAGACCGATGGAGTCTAGAGGTGGGACAAGTGTACGTTGTCACAGTAGAAGTGTTTGATAAAAGCAGCACAAAGGTCTACATTTCAGACGTGAGTCTCTCCTTTGTGTTTTTTTCTAGCTCCTTGTACAGATAACTCTTTGAGTGAGCATTTGTATGTGTGGGTGCGTGTGTGTGGCTAGGGAGCCAGTTTTTTCTTTTGCTTCCAGATTTTACCTTTGGAAATGCAAGTTACTACATTATTATTATTATTATTATTATTATTATTATTATTATTATTAAATAGTTCTGTCCTTGAGGAATGCCAGCTGGAAGTAACAGATAGGATTTGGTCAGAACTATAGAGAACTGCAGGGAGCACAGTGATAACGCCTAGGAGGGTACCCTCATTCTGTAGCTGCATTCAGAGATGGTTACCACAGTTTCGCAGTGATGAGAGCAGTACTGTGAACATCACATGTGAAGTTACTACTCACTCTTCAGGATCCTTTTTTTTCCCCCCAGAGAACTGTGAGATTATGGAATGGCAAAAACCACATTAACATTTATCTAAGGTTTGGCTCTCTATTTCTGATTACTTGCCATTAACAGGTCTTTCAAAAACTGGTACCAGTTTAAAATTACATCTTTCAAACTTAGAATTTCATGAGAGAGGGCAAAGATTTTGTATTTATTTATTTATTTATTTATCCCCAGAATGCATAGCTACACTTTCTCTCTTGAATGCTTTGGGATTAAGATGGCTTTAGGGAAAAAACATTTCTTCAGGTTTGTGTTGCTGTTGGGCTGATTTTCAGAACATGAGGATTATGTGCCAGTTCCTACCGGAGTTCTTTGAAGAGCAGCTAACTTCTGTGAATGGATCTTACCACGTAGTGAAAGCCCTGAGAGATGGGGTCGTGGTGATAAATGCATCCCTGACTTCCATCATTCACCAGGTAGGAGCTAACAGGACTGTCTTTTAATTCTGAGAACACTGATGTGGGGGAGGGGAAAATTTTCTGAGAACACTGATGAGGATTTCTGATTTTTTTTTTCTGTAAAAAACTAGGCTGGGCGAGGCTTTCTGGTTCTTGATTTGGAAGCAGATACATGGCATATCCCACCTTTACCTTCCACATAAATAGAAAACTGACAAACACCACACTCAGCTGTTTACACCTCTATCAGTTTTCTGTTCCAGTCTTTGTTATTGTGCATATCTGCATTGGTCACTGTGTAGTTATACCATTTGAGGTTCCTTTAAATAGTTATTTCATACGTACAGGTGTCATCAGGTCCACATAGAGTACTATCTATTCTAAAAGCCAGAGGATTAATCTGCCAATTTAATTAACTATTCCTCCCACATTGAACTTTTGCATTATTTCCAGTCTCTTACTATTGTAAATGGCATAGCAGTATTTTTGTATAACTTTTTCCTTTTGGTTGATTTTCATGTTATATATATATATATTATATATATATATATTATATATATATATATATAATATATATAAAATATCAGAAATGAAGTTACTGGGTAAAGAGAAAAGGAATGAATCAGTTTTAATGCCTCTAAAATGTATAAGTACCTGACTTTTAAAAGCCTGTCAAATTTGTTTCCCTCTCTTAAACCTATTTTTTTCCAGTTATTCTTTTACCCGTTGTTTAAGACAAAAAAAAAAAATCCTGCCACCCATGACTCTGCCTTCTTTCTCACCTTCTACATTCAGTACATAAGTGAACCCTATGTCTTCCAAATGTCTCTCAAACACATTTCTTACTGTCCCCCCTGCAGTCTTTTACCTGGCCTTTCACAGTTGCTTTTATCTGGTATTTCTACGTCCAATATTGCCCCTAGAATGATATTCCCAAAATTAAAAAAAAAAATCATTATGTATTTACTGTTTCAATTCCTTTGGTGGCTTCCCATTGATTTTCGGTAAATTTTGAACTTCTTAATGTAGTTTTCAAGGACTCTCTGTGACAGAGATTACAAACTGGTGATTTGCAGACTCTTTTGGTTTGTATTCTTGTTTTGTTTTGTTTTTTGGCATCTGAACTTCTTTTTGATTGGGAAATTTCAAATAAAACCCAAAAGTTCTGGTTCTCTAGATCACGTGAAAATCTGGCAGTGCTGACCTGGAACAGATAGTGGCCACACCATTTAGACTACCCTCTCCAGGCTTCCGTGTCTCCTGCCAGTCCCTGTTCTTTTACATTTAGCTTAATAGACCTGTCTGTGTCATCTACTTGGTACTTACAGGCTTTTGAGTTTGTGACTCTTCCTAAATGCTCCTGACAATTTCTGCAGCTTTGAGTCTTGTCACTTCCCTCTCTTATGTTTCAGCCACATTGAACTTTCAGTTTCTAGAAAGTGTGTTCCTTTTTACCTCTAAGCTTTATTTTTGTTTTGATAAACAAATATAGTTCCTCTTGTTCACAATGCTTTCTCCCTACCCATTGTACAAGTCCAGCTTAAACATCAGTTCCTTGGGTATGTTTTCCCCTTTGATATATTTTCAGAGCTCCCTGAACTTCCAAGGTCATAATAGTTATCATACTTGATTGTTTTTACTTGCTTCTTTCAAAAGGTTATAAACTTTGAGGCCCATGATTATGCCTAGTGTGCTCACAACTGTCGCCCTTACATTCAACAAGAGTAACTGATGAAATACAGTTGTTACAAATAAGTATTTGTTGAATGAATGAATGGTGTTTGGGTTAGTTATAGTCAGGTATGGATCTATATACATTATTAAAATATCTCCAGTTTCTTTCAACAATACTTACTACAGTGATTTTTTAAATCCATTGTTGTGGTATTTCTGGCAGTTTGATCCCATTCTGGAATGACTCTTCAACCCATAGATCTTGCTTTAAAAAAAGAAAGAAAGATTTTATTTATTTATTTTTAGAAAGAGGGGAAGGGAGAAAGAGAGGGAGAGAAACATCGATTGGTTGCCTCTCTCATGGGACCCATTTAGGGGCTGAACCTGCAACCCAGGCATTTTCCCTGACCAAGAATTGAACCAGCGACCTTTCACTTTACCTGACAATGCCCAACCAACTGAGCCACAACAGTCAGGGCTACAGAGCTTGCTTTTTCACAAGTATGTTTTAAAATCAGAGCTAACACTCCTTTAAAAACAGTTTTCTATTTTTGATAACTTTGCCTTAGCCCTACCAAGTTAAAATATGGTCTGGAAATTTGGTTTATTTATTTTAAAGATTTAATTTTTTTAGAGAGAGGGGAAGTGAGGGAGAAAGAGAGGGAGAGAAGCATTGATGTGCAAGAGAAACATGATCAATCTCACACACCCCTAACTGGGAACCTGGCCCACAACCCAGGCATGTACCCTGACCAGGACTGAACCAGAGATCTTTCCATTCTCAGGTGAGTACTCAACCCACTGAGCCACACCAGCCAGGGCTGGTCTGGAGATTTTAGCTCATATATACCATAATCTTAATTCAGTGAGATTAGAAGTAAGTGTTGAGTTTTTCTAGTTTCCTTGATATCTAATAAAGAAAGTTGGATAATAATTCACCTTCTTCTGTATTTGGGGGTAATATGTGGATTATTATATGCTCTGAATTTAGAAGAAGTCTTTATTGAACATACTGGAGCATACAACCATTTTGGAGGAAGAGTTATCATTAATAACTTCTTAAAACTTTATTTTGAAATTTTTGTAGATTTAGAGGAAGATGAATAAATTATACGTGGGACAAAGAAGATGTAGAAGTGGCCAATAAACACATAAAAAGATATTCAACATGATTAGGAAAATCCAGATCAAAACCACAAGATACCACTTCACACTGACTGGCTAAAAAAAAACCAGACAGCCTTGGCTGGGCAGCTCAGTTGGTTGCAGTGTCATCCCTTGCACCAAAGGTCATGGTTTCCACTCCCAGTCAGGGCACATGCTTAGATCAGGATTCGTTTCCCGGTCAGGACACATGCAAGAGGCAGCCAACTGATGTTTCTCTCTCACATTGATGTTTCTTTCCCTCCCTGTCTCTCCCTCTCTCTCTCTCCCCCTCTTCCTCTCTCTCTAAAATCAATAAACATATCCTTGGGTGAGGATAAAAAAAAGACAGACAATGACAAGTGTTGTTGAGCATGTAGAGAAATTGTAACCTTCATACACTGTTAATGGGAATGTAAAATGGTACAGCTACTTCGGGAAACAGGTGTCATTTCATCAGGAGACCAAGCCTTGAATTACTGTATCGCCCAGCAAATTCACTCTTGTGTATATATGCAAGAGACATGAAAACATATGTTGACCCAAAACCCTGTACATGAATATTCGTAGTAGCATTATTTATAATAGAAGTGGAAATGTTCACCAATTGGTGAACAGATAAATAAATTATGGTATATCCATACAATAGAATATTTGGCAATAAAAAACGAAGTGCTAATATATGCTACAATGTAGATAATTCTTGAAAACATTAGGCTAAGTGAAAAAAACTAGACACAAAGCACAAAGGTCATGTGTGTTATGGTTCTATTTATGTGAAATGCCAAGAACAGGCAAATCTGAGGAGACGGGAAATAGTGGTCACCTAGAGCTGGGGGAGGGGGTGGGGAACTTGGAGAGTAACAATTAGGCCTGGGATTTGTTTCTGTGTAGTGGAAGTATTCTAAAATTGATTATGGTGATGGATATAAAATGGTGAATATACTGTCATTAAATTGTGTACTTTCAGGGGATGAATTGTATAGTGTGTGAATTATGTCAATAAAATGGTTAAAATAAACATATATTTAGTCTGTAGAGTCCCTTGAACCCTTTATCAAGTTTTCCCAACAGTGACATCTTATATAACTGTGAGAATTTCTGATAATTAACATTTGTATAATATTATTAATTATACTTTAGACCTTAGTCAGTTTTTAAAAAGATTTTATTTACTTATAGAGAGAGGGGGAGGGAGAGAGTAAAAGAAGGAGAGAAACATCGATGTGTGAGAGATACATTGATCGATTGCCTCTCATATGTCACCCCAACCGGAGACCAAACCCGCAATCCAGGCATGTGCCCTGACGGGCAATTTAACTGGTGACACTTTGCTTTGTGGGACAATGCCCAACAAACTGAGTCACACCAGTCAGGGCCAAACCTTAGTCAGTTTTTTCATATACTCCAATGAGTGTGTGTGTGTAGTATAGGTCTATGCAATTTCAGCCAACACACAGATTCATGCAAGGGCCACTGTCATCATGGTATAAAACTGTTCCATCACCACAGAAGGAATCCCTCATACTAATTTTTTATAGTCGTACCCACTTCTCCTGTGCTTTATCCCCTGGCATTTGATCTCCATCTTTAAAGTTTTATCAGCTTGAGGATGTTATATAATCAACTCATATCTTTTAAGATTCAACTAAGCATAATGCCTTTGAGATCTATCCAAATTTTTGTATGTATCAATATTTTATTTTTAAAAATTGCTGAGTAATATTCCATTGCATAGATATACTGGGCTTTGTTTAACTAGTCACCTACTGGAAGACATTTAGGTTGTTTCTAGTGTTTGGCTATTACAAATAAGGCTGTTTTAAACATTCTTGTACAGGTTTTGGTAAGAACATAAATTTTCATTTCTCTGGGATAAAATGCCCAAGAGTGCAATTCATTGGTCATATAGTACTACATATTTAGTTTTATAAGAAATTGACCACAGCTAATATCATACTCAGCAGTGAAAAACTAAAAGCATTTCCCTTAAGATCAGGTATCAGACAGGGGTGTTCACTTTCACCACTCTTATTCAACATAGTGCTGGAAGTCCTAGCCACAGCAATCAGATAAGAACAAGAAATAAAAAGCATCCAAATTGGAAAGGAAGAAGTAAAACTGTCATTACTTGCAGATGACATGAATACTGTATGTAGAGAACACTAAAGATTCCACCAAAAAACTACTAGAACTAATAAATGAAATTCAGTAAAGTAGCAGGATATTCAGTAATTGGTTGTATTTTTATATACCAATAAAGAACTGTCAGAGGAAAACTAAAAAAAATCCCATTTACAATTGCCTGAAAAAATACCTAGGAATCAAGGTAGCCAAGGAAGTAAAAGATCTGTACTTGGAAAATTTTAAGACACTGAAGAAAGAAATTAAAGAAGATACAAATATATGGAAACATATACTGTGCTCTTGCATAAGAAGAATTAACATCATTAAAATGTCAATGCTACCCAAAGCAATCTATAGATTCAACAAAATTCCTATCAAGGTACCAGTGGTGTATTTCACAGAACTGGAATAAATATTCCAAAAATTTGCATGGAACTACAAAATACTTGGAATAGCAACAGCAATATTGAGAAAGAAGAACAGAGTTGGAGGAATCATACTACCTGGTATCAAACTATACTACAAGGTCATAGTAATCAAAACAGCATGGTACTGGCATAAAAAGACACATAGACCATGGAACAGAATACAGATCCCAGAAATAAACCCACATTTTTATGGTCAATTAATATTTGACAAAGGAGGTAAGAACATACAATAAGGTAATGACAGTCTTTTCAATAAATGGTGTTGGGAAAATTGGATAGATGAGTGTAAAAAAATGAAACTAGACCACCTTCTCATACCATACATAAAAATAAAGTCAAAATGGATTAAAAACTTAATGTAAGACTCAAAACTATGAAACTCCTAGAAGAAAGGATAGGCAGTAAAATCTCAGACATTGCTCATAGCAATATTTTTTCTGTTATATCTCAGGCAAGGGAAACAACAACAACAAAAAAAATGGGATTATATCAAACTAAAAAGTTTTTCACAGAAAAGGAAACGATTAAAAAAAAATAGAAAGGAAGGAAGGAAGGAAGGAAGGAAGGAAGGAAGGAAGGAAGGAAGGAAGAAAGAAAGAAAGAAAGAAAGAAAGAAAGAAAGAAAGAAAGAAAGAAAGAAAGAAAGAAAGAAAGAGAAAGAAAGAAAAAGGAACATGTATAAAAGACCCATGGACAGAGACAAAGGGTGGGCGGGGGAGTTGAATGTGGGAGATGGGGGGTGAATAGGGCAGGGGAGAGTAACGGGGGAGAAATGGGGACAACTGTAGTTGAACAACAATAAAAAAATTTAAAAAATGAAAAGACAACCTATTGAATGGGAGATATATGCCAGTGAAATATCCAATAAGGGGTTCATATCCAAAATCTATAAAGAACTCATACAATTCAATATCCACAGAACAAACAATAGTCTCAACCAGCAGTCTCAATGTATTTACTTAATGTAATCAATCTCCCAACCAAGTCAGTCAATTATGTATTATGTTTCTGTCTAATATGTTGTGCTGTAAATTAAGAAATATGTATATGTTTGGGGCTTTTGTTATTATCACATCCGAGCTTTTATCAAACACTCTTAAGTAAACTTTTAGTGATTATACATTGTCTTCATTATTAGGAGAGCAATCCAATGGTTTCTTATATTCTTTATATGTTTTAAACATAAGTTCCTAATGATTCTAACAACCTAAAAACACCTAATAACCTAAACAATGTTTTCTTCACATTGGTGTAGAAGACACTAATCAGCGGACACATACATACATTTATATCTACACACACCTAAATAGAAGAAATCTTGGGATCACTTTGTTTTATAAAAGTATAATTCTAATATATAAGCAAATGACATTTCTCTATTCTTACTCAATGACACATGATTTATAGATTTGCCATATTTTTTAAAAAAGACCTTTATCAGCTAACATATGAAGAGTATATGGCAGTACCCGGTAACTCATGTTCACAGGAGCTGTAATCATCACTCATTTTGATTTCTAATATTAAACCAACCTTATGGTCTTGGGGTTAACTTCACCTAATCATGATTTGTTATCTCTTTATGCATTGCTGGATTTAATTTGCTAAAGATGTATATTCTTAAGGGCCTCTAGCTTTTTACCCTTCTATTTCTTTTTTATAATGTCTTTATCAGGTTTTGATATTAAGATAATATTGGCTTTATAAAATGAATTGGAAATTAATTGTTTTTTATTTTCTTTTTTCTAATTTTAATCATTGTTCAAGTACAGTTTTCTCCCTTTTACTCCCAATCCAGCCCACCCACCCACCCCTCCCCACTTCCCTCCCATTACCACCCTCACCCTAGTTTTTGTCCATGTGTCCTTTAAATTTGTTCCTGTAAACCCTTCGCATTCTCCCCTGAAATTCCCTCCCCTCTCCCCTCTGGTCACTGTCAGCCTGTCCTCTATTTCAGTGTCTTTGGTTATATTTTGCTTGTTTCTTTGTTTTGTTGTTTGGGTTCCTGTTAAAGGTAAGATCATATGGTATTTGTCTTTCACTGCCTGGCTTATTTCGCTTAGCATAATGCTTTCCAGCTCCATCCATGCTGCTGCAAAAGGTAGGAGCTCCTTCTTTCTTTCTGCTGCATAGAATTCCATTGTGTAAATGTAGCATAGTTTTTTGATCCATTCGTTTACTGATGGTCATCTAGGTTGCTTCCAGCACCTAGCTATTGTAAATTGTGCTGCTATGAACATTGGGGTGCATAGGTTCTTTTGGATTGGTGTTTTAGTGTTCTTAGGATATAGTCCCAGCAGTGGAATTGCTGGGTCAAAAGGCAGATCCATTTTTAGTTTTCTGAGGAAGTTCCATACTGCTTTCTATAAAATATGGAATGCTTCACGAATTTGCGTGTCATCCTTGCGCAGGGGCCATGCTAATCTTTGTATCATTCCAATTTTAGTATATGTGCTGCCGAAGCAAGCACTGTTTTTTATTTTCCAGAAAAGTTTGTGTAGTGTTAGTGGTATTTCTTCCTTAATTATTTAGTAGAATTCATCAATGGGAGTATTTGAGTTTGGAAGTTTCTTTATGGGAAATTTTATTTATTATTGTGATAAACTATGAATAACAAAATTTACCATTTTAATCATTTTTGTACAATTCAGTGACATTAAAACATTTACATTGTGTGCAACTCTCAGCACCCACCCATTTGCAGAACTTTATCATCTTCCCAAACTGACACTCTGTACCCCTTAAGCAACAGCTCCCTCCTCCCCTATGCCTACCACCTGGTACCTACCATTCTGGCTCCTCTCTATGACTCTGACTACTCTAGGTCCCTCCTGAAAGTGGAATCACAATATTTGTCCTTTTGTATCTGGCTCATTTCACTTGATAGAATGTCTTCAGGGTCCATCTATGTTGTAGCATGTATCAGAATTTCATTCCTTTTTAAGGCTGAATAACATTCCATTATTTGAATATGCCACACTTTGTTTCTTATTTATCTGTTGACGTATTTGGGTTGTTTCCACCTCTTGGCTATTATAAATAATGCTCCTGTGAGCATGGATATACAAATATCTTGTCAAGTCCCTGCTTTCAGTTATTTGGGGTATATATACACTCAGAAGTGGATTTGCTAGGTAATTGGCAAATTTATGTTTTATTTTTGAGGAACTGTAATACTGTTTTTCACATTGGCAGAACTATTTTACAATCCACCAGCAGTTCACAAGGGTTCTGATTTCTCTGGATCCTCACAAACACATATTTTCTGGTTCTTGATAATAGCTGCCTTAATGCATATGAAGTGGTATCTCATTATGATATGTCTTTCTTTATTTTTTAATTCAAATGTTTATTGATTTTATTATTTCATTTTTTATTTCTTGTTTTTAAATGTATTTTATTGATTATGCTATTACAGTTGTCCCATTTTTTCCCCTCTGCCCTGTACCCCCACTCCCACCAGCATTCCACCCCACTTAGTTCGTGTCCATGGATCATTCATATAAGTTTTTTGGCTTCTCCATTTCCCATACTATTCTTAACTTCCCCCTGTCTATTTTGGACCTACCAATTTATACATCTTATTCCCTGTACCTTTTCCCTCATTCCACCCCCTCTCTCTCCCTACTGATAACCCTCCATGTGATCTCCATTTCTGTGATTCTGTTCCTGTTCTAGTTGTTTCTTTAGTTTGTTTTTGTTTTAGGTTCAGTTGTTGATAGTTGTGAGTTTGTTGTCATTTTACTGTTCATAGTTTTGATCATCTTCTTTTTCTTAGGTAAGCCCCTTTAACCTTTCATATAATAAGGGCTTGGTTATGATGAACTCATCACCAAGGTAGTTGCTGCCATAAAACATGTTAGTGAAAATCATGGATATATGGGTATCATGGATTTGATTTTTGTTTCTAAGTCTGCTGGATAACATGGGGAAAGGAAATGGGCAGATCAGGGCTTTAAATTCCCAACTCAAGATCCACATAAAGAATCTAAAGCTTTTATGATTACCCTAAGAGAGGCACTTATATCAGTATTACCCTGTTCTGTAGTAATAATGCATTAAAATCAGCAACAAAGGAGTTACGTATTTTTTAAGATTTTTAAAAAATATTTTATTCATTTATTTTCAGAGAGGGAAGGGAGGGAGGGGGACAGAGAGAGAGAGAGAGAGAAACATCAATGTGCGGTTGCTGGGGATTATGGCCTGCAACCCAGGAATGTACCCTGGCTGGGAATTGAACCTGGGACACTTTGGTTCCCAGCCCGCACTCAATCCACTGAGCTACGCCAGCCAGGTTTTTAAGATTTTATGTATTTACTTTTAGAGAGGGAAGGGAGGGAGAAAGAGAGAGAGAGAGAAACATCAATGTGCAGTTGCTGGGGGCCATGGCCTGCAACCCAGGCATGTGCCCTGACTGGGAATCGAACCTGCAATGCTTTGGTTCGCAGCCTGCACTCAATCCACTGAGCTAAGCCAGCCAGGCGCCAAAGGGGTTATTTTTAAAAACTGCATATTTAGAAACTTTAATAATGGACTTCTAAATAACTCATACATTAACATGGAAATCATATTGGGGTGCCATGAAAATGCCACATATCACCCCAACTGGTGTGGTTCATTGGGTTGGGTGTCATCCCACAAACTGAAAGATTGTGGGTTTGATTCCTGGTCAGGGCACATGCCTGGGTTGCAGGCCAGGTCCCCTGCTGGGGGCGTGAGGCAATAGATGAGTGTTTCTCTCATTCTCTTTCTCCCTCCCTCTCTCTAAAAATAAATAAATAAAATCTTTTTAAAAATGTACCACATATAAAAACTTATGAAAAGCAATAGTTAGAAATCAGTGGTATCTAAATAAATCTATTAATAATCAATTGTCTAGACGTGGGATCTCTGGTTCTTCTTGTCTCTTTTAACCTGTATACTTTTTTGTAATTCTGAGAGTGCTGTCTTAATTATCTTCCATAGTAAGCATTTGGTTTTCTATAGGGTTGATTCTCTTCTTTACTGTTGATTCTGTTCCTTACTGTTTTTATTTTATTTTATTTTTTAAGATTTTATTTGTTTATTTTTAGAGAGAGAGGAAAGAAGGGAGAAAGAGAGGGAGAGAAACATGATGTGTGACAGAACAGTGATTGGTTGTCTCTCTCATGCCCCCAACTGAGGACCTGGCTTGCAACCCAGGCATGTGCCCTGACTGGGAATCAAACCTGCGACCCTTTGGTTCACATACTGGCACTCAATCCACTGAGCCACACCAACCAGGGCTGTTCCTTACTGTTTTTATTGCATTTTAAAACTCTCGTGCATTTTACTCTGGCTGGATGGCTCAGTTAGTTAGAACATCTCCCTGTATACCAAAGGTAGTAGGTTTAATTTCCTGTCAGGGCACATGCCTGAGTCACAGGTTCCATTCCTGGTCAGGACGCATACAGGAGGCAACTGATCAATGTTTCTCTCTCTTTCTCTCTTTTCTTGTCTCTCTAAAATAAATAAATACATTAAAAATAAAAAAGTAAAACCTTTTTGGCACTTTAGAATTGCATTACATTTTTTATTTTGTCTAGCTCACTTTAAATTTCATTCCGCACTCAGCCATATACCTCTTTTTTCCACTTTGTTGTCATAGTTCTGCTTTATCTCCTACTTAACATTCATATTTTCTCTTTTTTTAAGATTTTATTTATTTATTTTTAGAGCAGGAAGGGGGAGAGAGAGAGAGAGAGAGAAACATCAGTGTGTGGTTGCTGGGGGCCATGGCCTGCAACCTAGGCATGTGCCCTGACTGGGAATCGAACCTGCGATGCCTGGTTTGCAGCCCACACTCAATCCACTGAGCTATGCAAGCCAGGGCTCTTTTCTTTTCTTTTTTTAATATGTTTTATTGATTATGCTATTATAGTTGTCCCATTTTTCCCCCTTCACTCCCCTCCACCCTGTACACCCTCTCCCACCCATATCCCCCCCTTTAGTCATGTCCATGTGTCATATTTATAATTTCTTTAGCTTCTACATTTCCCATACTATTCTTACCCTCCCCCTATCTATTTTCAACCTACATTCTATGCTACTTATTCTCTGTACCTTTTCCCCCTCTCTCCTCCTCCCACTCCCCTGTTGCTATCCTTCCATGTGATCTCCATTTCTGTGCTTCTGTTCCTGTTCTAGTTGTTTGCTTAGTTTCTTTTGGTTTTGCTTTAGGTGTGGTTGTTAATAATTGTGAGTTTGCTGTCCTTTTACTATACTTGTTTTTTCTTTATCTTCTTTTCTTAGATAAGTCCCTTTAACATTTCATAAAATAAGAGCTTGGTGATGATGAAGTCCTTTAACTTGACCTTATCTGAGAAGCACTTTATCTGCCCTTCCGTTCTAAATGAGAGCTTTGCTGGATAGAGCAATCTGGGATGTAGGTCCTTGTCTTTCATGACTTGGAATACTTCTTTCCAGCCCCTTCTTGCCTGTAAGGTCTCTTTGGAGAAATCAGCTGACAGTCTGATGGGAACTCCTTTGTAGGTGACTGTCCCTTTATCTCTTGCTGCTTCTAGGATTCTCTCCTTCATTTTTACCTTGGCTAATGTAATGATGATGTGCCTTGGTGTGTTTCTTCTTGGGTCCAACTTCTTTGGGGCTCTCTGAGCTTCCTGGATTTCTTGGAAGTCTATTTCCTTTGCCAGAGTGGGGAAGTTCTCCTTTATTATTTGTTCAAATACATGCTTAATCTGTTGCTTTTCCTCTTCCCCTTCTGGTACCCCTATAATTCGGATGTTGGAACGTTTAAAGATGTCTTGAAGGTTCCTAAGCTTCTCCTCGTTTTTTTGAATTCTTATTTCTTCATTCTTTCCTGCTTGATTGTTTTTTTCTTCCTTCTGGTCCACTCTATTGTTTTGAGTCCCAGTTTCCTTCCCTTCACTATTGGTTCTCCATGCATCTTCCTTCATCTCTTTTATGTAATTTGCGCCCAAAATCAACCAATTCTGTGAGCTTCCTGATCACCAGTGTTTTGAACTGTGCATCTGATAGACTGGCTATTTCTTGGTCACTCAAAAGGATGAGTCCTGTGGGACTGATGTGTTCTTCTATTTGACACATATCTCTCTCTCTCTCTCTCTCTCTCTCTCTCTCTCCTCTCCCCCCCATCTGGTCGTTCTTGTTACGGTAAGGGGCAGAGCCCTAGGTGTTCCCCTGGGCTGGGCACCCCAGTCGCTAGATTGTGATGTTGTATGTGGGGGCGTGGGCGGGGGCGGGAGGGAACAATGGCGGTACTCTGTTCTACTAGGATCTCAGTCCCTTCCCTGGGATCCTGAGTTGCGCGCTCTGCCCTGGTTCACAATGCCACCTAACTGGATCCGCCAGCCACCACTTGCGTACTCAGGGCCCACTGCTGCATCCCGGAAGGCTTACACATTCCCGGTTGCCTTATGTGCCCAGTTCTCCCCATCTCTGCATGCCAAGACTGCTCCTCCTCTCAGCCCCTCCTACTGGTCTAGATGAACGGGTCTACTTCAACTTCTTGGCTGTCCAACTTCCATTCAGATAAATTCTCTGTTAGTTCTGGGTGTTATTCTGCCTCTAAATTGTTGTTGTTCTAATCTTGGTTGTGCGTGGATGTATGGTGCGCCCACCTATGCCTCCATCTTGCCGGAAGTCCCACATTCATATTTGCTAACGTACCAAAGCAGACATTGTTTAAAATTTATGTCACCTGCAGTAACAATTTTCCAAGTGCATTTTATCCTCTGTCTTTTTAAGTACTACATTCTCTTTTTTTTCTATATGTTATAAAATGTCTTCCCAGGACCAACCCGTTTTGTACTATTACCTTTTCCTTGAATGGTAAGAGTTCTACCCGGGCCCAGCTTACACTCCCTATTCCAAATAGATTACTTCTTGTTTCTCTCAGTGGTCACCTAAATACCATCAGAATGATTCTCTCTGTCTTTCATCTTAAGACAACACCAATTTATTATCTTAGTTTTGAAAGTCAAAAGTCCAAAACTAGTCTCAATGGGCTAAAATAGTATTTTCTTTTAAGCTGAAAGACTTACGGTATTGTTGGTTTATGACCCAATCACCTTGAGAGAGTGCAGAGAAAATCAGAGCCAATATTACACATGTGAGACTGTTGGTAAATATTTCATGGCTTCTTTGAAAGACACACAGGTAGGTAGGTAGGTAGGTAGGTAGATAGATGATAGCATTTTTGCCTTCAAAGAGAAAATATCGGTGTAGTTGAGTGTGAGGACTCCATTTTACCTGTATAGATTCCCCTGCTCCCCAAACTGTGCTCTTGTTTGTAAGGATGAGGGGAGTGTCTTACCCCAGCATCTTTAAATGTTCTCTTTCTTTTCTTCTGAGTAACTTGTAATATCCCTTTGCTTTTACCGTTTATACAGTTAACTGATGGATGTCCAAGAATCTTTCTTTCTGAAACTATAATTTTCTTTCCTCTCTTGATAAAACTCTTTTATTTCAGGAAATTTTAACTACCTTCCCTGATTGTGATACTTACTTTGGGTCTAGCAAAATTCCTTTCATTATTAATGACCCATAGTAGTTGTGCTTCTTTAATGAGTAGGAACATTTATTTCTTTCTTTATTTTCTAGATAGAAACTGGTTGAGTAACTCATTAGCACACCATTTTGCCGATGCTCTATGAATGTGCATCATAAGAACAGTTCTCATAAAATTTATTTTGCTCCCTTTTTTTCTGGTCCTCTAGAATAAAGATATTCAGCCTATAAAATTTTCAATTGTACATCAGCAAGAAGTGAAGATTTATTTTCCTATCAAGCTTACACCCAACTTTCTGGCATTTCCTCATCATCCTATGGGAATATTATATCGTTATAAAGTAAAGGTATGTTATCCTATAATATGAGAATTCACAAGAAGATAAGTCAGTTTCTCTGATCACTTAATTTATTGATGTTTGGCTAATTTAAAATTTTATTTCCCCCTAGTCCTTATATTGGGTTGGCCAAAAGGTCATTTAGTTTTTTGAGTAAAAGACACATTTTTCATTTTACCAATAACTTTATTGATTTATATGTTTTGAGTATGTTGGCTATCTCCCACATGGGGCTTTTTCTTGTTTATTTTTTCCCTTTTGTTATTGTTTTTTTTAACTTAATAGAATGTCTTTAAAATTCATCCATGTTGTGTTATGTGTTAAATTTCCTTCCTTATTTTTAATATATTTTATTGATTTTGCTATTACAGTTGTCCCATTTTTTTCTCTCCTATATTTCATTCTGCCCTATACCTTCTCTCACACCATCATTCCCCCACCTTAGTTCATGTCCATGGGTCATTCATATAAGTTCTTTGGCTTCTCCATTTCCCATACTATTCTTAACCTCCCCTTGTCTGTTTTGTACCTACCATTTATGTTTCTTATTCCCTGTACTTTTTTCCCAATTCCCCCCCCCTACACTGATAATCTTCCATGTGATCTCTAGTTCTGTGAATCTGTTCTTGTTCTAGTTGTTTGCTTAGCTCATTTCTCTCTTTTTTTTTAGGTTCAGTTGTTGATAGTTGTAAGTTTGGTTTCATTTTACTATTCATATTTTTGATCATCTTCTTTTTCTTAGATAATCCTTTAACATTTCATATAATAAGAGCTTGGTGATGATGAACTCCTTTAACTTGACCTTATCTGTGAAGCACTTTAGCTGCCCTTCCATTCTAAATGAGAACTTTGCTGGATAGAGTAATCTTGGATGTAGGTCCTTGCCTTTCATGACTTCGAATACTTCTTTCCAGTCCCTTCTTGCCTGTAAAGTTTCTTTTTAGAAATCAGCTGACAGTCTGATGGGAACTCCTTTGTAAGTAACTGTCTCCTTCTCTCTTGCTGCTTTTAAGATACTCTCCTTATCTTTAATCTTGGTTAATGTAATTATGATGTGCCTTGGTGTGTTTCTTCTTGAGTCCAACTTCTTTGGAACTCTCTGAGCTTCCTGGACTTGTATGTCTATTTCCTTTGCCAGATTGGGGAAGTTCTTCTTCATTATTCTCTCAAATAAGTTTTCCATTTATTTCTCCTCCTTTACTCCTTCTGGCACCCCTATGATTCAGATGTTGGAACGTTTAAAGTTATCCCAGAGATTCCTAAGCCTCTCCTCATTTTTTTGAATTCTTGTTTGTTCATTCTGTTCTGGCTGAATGTTTATTTTTTCCTTCTGCTCCAAATCTTTGATTTGAGTCCCAGTTTCCTTCCCTATACTGTTGGTTCCCTTTATTTCAGTTTGCATGGCCTTCACTTTTTCTCTATTTTGTGACCATACTCAACCCTTTCTGTGAGCATCCTAATTACCAGTGTTTTGAATTCTGCATCTGATAGGTTGGCTATCTCCCCATCACTTAGTTGTATTTTTTCTGGTGCTTTGATCTGTTCTTTCATTCGGGCCGTATTTTTTTGGCTGAGGGTGCCTGTTACATAGTAAGGGATAGAGCCTTAGAAATTCACCAGGGTGGGGCAATCCTCATCACTGTGTTGTAGCACTGTATGTGGGGGAGAGGTCTGAGAGGGAACAAGGCCAGCTTTCAGTCACTTTCTCAGCTACCCACAAGCAAATTGTACCCTTCTGGTGCTTATTCCCGGGTGGGTGGGTTTGTGTATATTTGAGGACCCTGTGGATCTCTCCAATGAACTCTCCTGTGAGGCTGGAAGTTTCTCCTGCAGCTGCAACCCCCACAGATTTTTTCAGTCAGAAGTTTTGAGGCTTTATTTTCCCTCACTGGAACCCTGGGTTGATTGACCCGTCTCACTCTCTAGTTGTTCCTCCTCGTTTATCCACGCACAAATGTGGAACTATTGGGTTTGCCAGCAGTTACGTTGCCCACCCTGGTCCTCCAGCCACAGGCTTGCTTCAAGTCCTCTCCAGTCTGGCTGCCCATCTCCACCCCTCCTACCAGTCTAGATCAATGTTTCTTCTTTAACTCCTTGTTTGTTGGACTTCCTTACAGTTTTATTTTCTGGCAGTTCTGGTTGTTTTTTGTTTTTAAATTTGTTGTTGTCCTTCTTTTGGTTGTTTGAGGAGGCAAAGTGTATCTACTTATGTCTGCATCTTGGCTGGAAGTCCCCAAATTTTCTAACATTGATTGTTATCAATTAATGTCTCAATTTGCTCACTATCAACTTCAACTGGTCTGCTCAACCATGGAGCATCATCCAGTGAAAAATCTCCAGCACAGAACTTCACAAACTACTTTTGACACATTCAATCGGTCACAGCACCTTCTCCATATATTACATAAATCTTTTTTTTGCATTTCAGTTGCATTTTTACCTTTCTTGAAATAATAAAGCATAATATGCTGAAAATGTTGCTTATTTTCTTCCATCTTCAATATTAAGTGGCTACACAAAAATTGAGCAATTTTGGTAAGTTTTTTTAATGTACACTAATATAACAGCTGTCACAATACAATCTAACAAAATAGTTTCAAATGAAGTTAAAGACAACTAAGCACTACTAGAGTCATTGTACAGAAAAAAACAAATGAACTCTTTGGCCAACTCAATAGTATAACCCAGCTTTTGGTAACAACCAGATCATGCTCTTGAATACTGTCATCCTGACAAGACTCAGTATACTTTCTGCCTTCTATTTATCCTTTCCTTGTAAGTTTTATAAAGTTTTGTTAAGCTTCCTTATACCCTTTTTTGACATTTTGTGACACTGCCATTACATAATCTCCTTTCAGCATTTCCCTTTCTTTTTTTACTATAGCATCACAGTTTCTTTATGTGTCCAGGAATAATTAATTATATATTTTTAGTATTTCTTAAACTTTATTTTACTAGATTTTACAGCTTCACTTAAATTACATTTTTCTCCTATAGTTAATTCAATATAAGTTGGCATTTTTTCACAGGTGGAGGGTGGCAGTGGCAACTTCACCTGGGCCTCTTCTAATGAAACAGTGGCCATGGTAACCACTAAAGGAGTGGTGACTGCAGGTCAGGTCTGGGGCAACAGCACTGTATTGGCCCGAGATGTACAAAATCTCTTTCGATATGGAGAAATTAAGGTAAACAATTATCCAGAAAACCTTCTTATCATCCCTGAGACACTGCTGTCTAATTTCTTTTTTCTTTCTCTCTTTTTTTTTTTTTTACTTTTTCTGCTGTCTAAATTAAGAATACAGTAACACATTTAAATTTCTTTCTAGTCCAAATTGGCTTTTTTAAAAGTGATGATCAAATTCAATCTGGAAGTACATATTCCTTAAGCATTCTTGTCCTAGATTGAATCCTACTACATTTAATAGCCAGTTATTTAATGTCTATGTTTGTTTTCTCCACTCTAAAATGGAGATAATGATAGTATCACATCAAAGGATTACTGTCAGAATTAAATGAGAAGAGCCCTCGCTGATGTGACTCAGTGGATTGAGTGCCGGGCTGTGAACCAAAGAGTCACCCGTACGTTTCCCAGTAAAGGCAAGTGCCTGGGTTATGGGCCAGGTCCCCAGTAGGGGGCACATGAGAGGCAACCACACATTGATGTTTCTCCCCTTCCTTTCTCTTCTCTCTAAAGATAAATAAATAAAATGTTTTTTAAATGAGATGATGTTTACCCTAATGCTTCAGATATATTTATAACTTAATGTTACTTATTTTTATTGTTGTATTATGTTATCATATATATAACTTTCATAGTGTCATGTTTTGTGCATTATACACATATAATGCACATTTTTTGCCCAAATATTTGAGGGAAAAATAATGGTGTGCATTATATATGGGTATAATGATTACATACCATGGATTAATAATGGGGGTATAATGGGGATATCCTGTGTATAATGCACACAAAAATGTGGGTGCACATTACACATGACAAAATACAATAACTTTATCTCTAGTTCCTTTTTTTTTACTTTTTTATCCTCTCCTGAAGACATGCTTAGAAGGGAAGAGAGGGAGAGAAAAATCGATTGGTTGCCTCTTGCACACATCCCAACTGGGGACTGCACCTGCGATCCTGACTGGGAATCCAACCCACAACCTTTTGGTTTATGGGTTGATGCTCCAACCAACTGGGCCACACTAGCCAGGGTTCTAGTTTCATATTTTTGTTTGTCAGTCTTGTTTCTAAAAGATTGAAAAGTCTTTTTTACTGTATTATATATAGCTATTTTTCTGGTTTTTCTCACACTTTTAATATATGTTAGTGTATGTTGCTGTTCCTTGCAGTATTTAGCATTTTGTTATCATTCAAATATTTATTGAGTACCCTTGGACACTTAAACCATGCTAGGTATCATAAGACCTGCAAAGACACATATCCCTACTTTAAGAATCTAAAGCCTAACTAGGAAGATTTATTTACATGGAAAGTTAAATGACATTTTAAGAAAATGATATATGAGGTATTTTACCTGTAAAAAATTAGACTCAATAGTTACTTGAATTATAAAATAAAAATATTATTGGTTTATAAAAGAAAAATCCCTATAGATGTGACCATTTGGAGACTGTCATGAAGAGGTGGGGACTTGAACAAGACTTCGAATGATGGATCTAACCTAATGCTTGAGAGTCAAACTCAACTGGCTGCCTTTTGGTAAATAAAGTTTTACCAGAACACAAACACTTTCATTCATTTACATATCATTTATAGCTGCTTTCAAGCCACAACTACAGAGTGGGTAGTTGCCATGGAGACCCTGTGGCCTCCAAAGCTCAAAATACTTGCTATCTAGCCCTTTACAGAAAATATTTGCTAGTGATGGCTGGTGTGGCTCAGTGGACTGAGTGCCGGACTGAGAACCAAAGGGTTGCTGATTCAAGTCCCAGTCTAGGGCACATGCCTGAGTTTTGTGGGCCAGATTCCCAGTAGGGGGTGCACAAGAGGCAATCACACATTGATGTTTCTCTCCCTCTCTTTCTCCTTCCCTTTCCCTCTCTAAAAATAAATAAATAAAATATTTTTAAAAAAGAAAAGAAACCATTTGCTGACCCCTGCTATAGACAGTGGGAAATCAACACAGATTTTTTTAGACTTTATTTATTTATTTTTAGACAGAGGGAAAGGGAGAGAGAAAGGGGGGAAGAAACATCAATGTGTGGTTGCGTTTCATGCACCCCCAACTGGGGACCTGGCCTGCAACCTAGGCATGTGCCCTGGCTAGGAATTGAACCTGTGACCCTTTGGTTCACAGGCCAGTGCTCAATCCACTGAGCCACACCAGCAAGGGCAACACAGATTTTTAATAAGGCCAATAGTATGGTAAAACCTGTGTTTGGAAAGATATGTAATTATTTTTATAGTTAGATAATAACAACTATATTTTAAAAGGAACAAAAGATAGTTGCTGGTGCTATATACTAGTAGAGTAGAATGGACTAAAGGAAAAAAGTGAAGGCAAAGCGTCCAGTTAAGCCTGACCTAATGAAATTAAGGGTTATTTTAGAGATAGCCTTAGCCAAATTTGACACTCAGTGGGGTGGAGAAAAGTGAAAAATTTAAAGACACAGAGGCTTCCAGCTTTGGCAACTAAGTGGATAGAAACACAAGAAAAGGGGGAAAAAAGGGGGAAGGTGATGAATTCAGTTTTGGATACATTAGTGTGATACACCAATGGAGCAACCACAAAACAGGGTAAGCAATGGCAGGGTAGCTCCATTGGTTAGAGCGTCCTCCCAATATGCTAAGGTTGTGGGTTTGATCCCCAGTTAGGGCACATAGAAGAATCAGCCAATGAATGCATAAAGAAGTAAAACAACAAACTGATGTTTCTCTCTGTCTGTCTCCTCCCCACTTTGTCTAGGTCTCTAAAATCAATAAATAAACTTTTAAAAAATAATAACAGGAAATAGGGGTCTGAAAAACAACTGAAAAATTAGGGCTAGAGATAAATATTTGGAGTTATCAGCAAATGGTTGGTTATTGAAGTTCTGGAACTAGATAAGATTTCCCAGGAAAGGCATATAGAATCAGAATATGTGTTACTTTAAGAGACATAGGCAGAATAAGAGGAACTAGCAGAAGAAACATAGAAAGTGACCAAAGAAGACTGGGCTGCAATGATAAGATACCAAAGGCTGGGTGGCTTATAACCAGCAGAAATCTCTTTCTTTTTTCCTTTAAATCCTCACCCATGCCCTGGCTGGTGTGGCTCAGTGGATTGAGTACTGGCCTGCAAACTGAAAGGTCACTGGTTTGATTTCCAGTCAGGGCACATGCCTGGGTTGCAGGCTGGATCCCCAGCTGGAGACATTCCAGAAGCAACTGATCCATATTTCTCTTGCACATCAGTCTTTCTCTCTCTCTCTCTCGTCTTCCCCTTCCCCTCACTCTAAAAATAAGTAAATAAAATTTTAAAAATTTAAATCCTTACCTGAGGGTATATTTACCAATTCCAGAGAGAGACGAAGGGAGGGAGAGACAGAGGGAGAGAATCAGTGTGAAAGAGAAGCATTGACCAGCTGCCACCCATATGCTCCCCAATCAAGGACCAAACCCACAGCATAGGCAGGTGCCCTGACCAAGAATTAAACCTGCAACGTTTTGGTTTACAGCACAGGTAGCAAACACAAGTCCTGTGGACCAAATCCGGCCCTCCACCTTGTTTTATCCAGCCTGGCACCTTGTTTCTACCCGGTGGCATCGCTGAGCTCCTTGCCCCTAGTTAAGGAGTAGCTCCATTTATATAGTCCTACAATTACATTTGGCCCTTTGAAGGCAACCGTGAGGCTGATGTGGCCCCCGGTGAAAATGAGTTTGACACCCCTGGTTTATAGGATGATGCTCCAACCAACTGAGCCACACTGGCCAGGGCCAACAGGAAGTTCTCACAGTTTTGCAGTCTGGGAAGCCCAGAATCAAGGCACCAGCAGATAGTGCCTGATGAAGGAAAGCTTTCTGGTTCATAGAAGGTTGTGTTTTTGCTGTAAACTTACCTGGCAGAAGGGACTAGGGACCTCTGTGGGGTCTCTTATATAAGAACATGCATCTCATTAATAAGGCCTTGTCCCCTCCCAAAAGCCTCACCTCCTACTATCGTCAATTTGGGGATTGGGATTTCAACACATGAATTGTGGGAGGAACATAAGCAATCTATAGCAAAATCAAAATAAAAAATATTTTTTAAAAGATACCAAGAAAGAGGAATATCTCTATATCAGAGGTCAGCAAACTTTTTCTGTAAAGGGCCATATGGTAAATATCTTAGTATTTTGTAGGCCACATACAGTCTCTATCCACCAAAGTGTCGCAGGTTTGATTCCCAGTCAGGGCACATGCCTGGGTTGCAGGCCACGGCCCCCAGCAACCGCACATTGATGTGTGTCTCTTTCCCTCTCTTTCTCCCTCCCTTCCCTCTCTAAAAACAAATAAATAAAATCTCTTTAAAATAAAGATTTTATTTATTTATTTTTAGAGAGAAGGGAAGGGAGGGAAAGAAACATTAATTTACGAGAGACATATCAATCAGTTGCCTCTCACACACCCGAAGCTGCGGACCTGGCTCGCAACCCAGGCATGTACCCTGACTGGGAATTGAACTGGCCACCCTTTGGTTTGCAGGCACTCAATCCACTGAGCCACAGCAGCCAGGGTTATATATTCTTATTGCTATTGTTGTTTCATCTTACAACCCTTTAAAAATGTAAAAACCATTTTTAGCTTACAAAAGCTAAGAAAATTGCCATAATTTGCCAGAACCCACTGTATGATGTTAGATGCTTTAGAGAGATCAATTGATCAAGGAATGAAATGAGTCACATGTTCAGCACCTACTGCACACACATGTATATCTTAAATAGTATTTTATACAAACCATATACATGAACATATATGTATGTATTTAAATATTGATGGAATGCTTTCTTCTAAGACTTTTCTAATATACCTTTATTGAAAGATGAATTTTCCCCTCTAGATATATGTCTTGAAACTGAACAAAATGGAACTGTTACCATTTCATGCTGATGTGGAGATTGGCCAGCTCATAGAAATCCCCATTGCTATGTATCACATAAATGAGGAGACCAAAGAGGCCATCCCGTTCACGGACTGCTCTCATTTATCCTTGGATCTCAACATGGACAAGAAAGGAGTCTTTACTCCTCTCAAAGAAGGTAAGTATAGGCTGTTTATTTTCTCTTTTCTTTGTCTTTGAATTAAAGGACAAATCATCAGTTCAGAAACTACAAGTTATAGTCTAAATTCACACATTACCTTTTCTTTACAGAGATTTTATTTATCCTGTCAACTGCCTTGTGATCAGTGTTATAATGTAGTGTAGAAAGAAACAGGCGCAGAGATTGAATAACATGTCCTGGGCTCATTGTGGCCAGACAGTATCAGTTTTTAGTTCATATTAAGGTCTTCTGTTTTTAGCTTCAAGTTCTTTTCCTTTTTTTTCTTTAATATATATATCATTCCTCTTCTAAGAGTAATGGAGTTCCCTTTAATGTATGAACATATGTATATGTGTATATTAAATTTATTCAAAAAGCAAATAACATTGTATTTCTCTAATAAAGATATGAATAAGTTATTCATGAAGGCAACATCATTTTCTGTTATTGAACTTCATGTTTAATCCTGATCACCATTTTTTTTCATCAATACAATGATAGTAGTAGCATCTGGCATTTACTTAGCATTTACTGTTTCCTAGGCATTTTTCTGAATACTTTCGTATATGAGCTCATTTAATGCTCACAGTACATCTGTATGATTGCCATCAACTTGGACTTCTCCCTTGCCCTTACTAGTTAGGATATAGTATCACTCATATCTCTCTCCTCTCCTCTATTCTCAAGTTATCTCTCCTAATTTTTAGACCCTCATTATCTCTCAGCTGGAGTATAACAATGTCCTCCTAACTATTTTTATTTTTGACTGTGATAATCATGGCTATCAGATGGATCTTCATGAAACTTAACTTCGATATTACTTCTCCTGTTCAAAAATTTTGAGAGGTTTTCATTGCCAGTGGAATAGGGCTGGAATCCTTTTAATGTCGTATTCAGGGTCCTCTTCCACGTAAAGTGACCTGCTTTTCATAAGTATATATTTTGGCTTCATATATGGCTCTAGCTAAACCAACCACTTCCGTTTGAATTTCCCATATATCTCTCCTATGTATTCATTTGTGTCACATTTATATTTCTTTGTTCATTCATTTGTCAGCTTGAGAACTCTTCTACATATCTAAACTTTCCTTGATCTCTCCAGCTAGAAATAACCTTGCTGTTTTTTAGGCTTTTATAATGCTTATAATTTTCTACTAATACTTTAATTTGCATAAATGTGTACTTTCCTCTTCTAAGCTATATATATATAAGCTGTATAACTTGAGGTTAGGATCTTTGTTCAAATTTGTATCCTCACTGTGCATAGAACTGTGGCTTATGTGATAAATACCTGTTAATGGTAGGAACATATTTTTATATCAGCTTGGTGCAAACAATTGGAGCCTAGTAGTTAGTGTGTGAGATCAAGATTTTTAAAAAATGTATTAATATTCTTTTATTTCTGTAGACTAATTTCCTTGGAAACTTACCGCTTATTTGATTTCCTGCTGAAGTCATGCTGTTTGATTTGCAGGTATTCAAAGGCCTGGGCCGAAGCACTGTTCCAGTACACACATAGCAGCCAAATCTGTGGGTCACACTCTGTTAACAGTGAGTGTGACTGAATATGAAGAGTACTTGGAAAGCAGTGCTACATTTGCTGCTTACGAACCCCTAAAGGTGAGCTATTTTATGGGAAGGAACTGGCTTATCTTTTCATGGACCTCCCCATGTCCACTCTGGGGCTTCCTAGCTATCTGTGATCTCTGTTAAAGATCCATGATATTTGTGTTCACCTTCCTGCACACTCCCCAGTTTGTAGATCTGCAGCACTCTCATCAAACCTGAGTATTAGGGAGTTTACCTCCTCGTTTTCTGCTACAGGAATATTTTTAAGTTGTATCAGCAAGTTTTAGATATTTCTCTTTCTTCTTTTTAATGAAGTATAAAATGTGCATAGTAAAATACATATAATACACTAATCTTAAGGTACTATTTAAATTTTTACATATGTACATATTGCTGAATAAGATATAAAATATTAGTATACTCTCTTTTGAAGAATTCTGAAATAAAACAATCTACCCTACAGAGAGAAGTCAGTCATCTCTTACCCTTTGTACTTACGGATTTTTAGTGCAACAGTTTTATTTTTGCCCCTAAGTATGGATGTACTATACACTTCAGCACTTGTCACTTCAGCACTTGTCAAACCCTGCACTCGTCGCATTTTGACGAGAAAAAGTGTTTCAGCACTCAGTGCTTGCTTAGTACTCATTGCACTTGCTAGAACTTGTGTGACACCACCCCACAAGAGAAAATGCTTCATCGTTTGGTATTTGTCGGTTTTGGCACTTGTCAGTAGTTCCAGAACAAATTAACGACAAGTACCTAGGTACCACTGTACCTCTGGTTCAGAACAAAAGTAGACAGAGCCTGGTATGCTTTCTACATATTTGATTCCTTCAGGAACTAAAATTGATGTCTATGAGTTCATGCTGTAGATACTGACAAATCCTAACTTAATGCTCTTGGCATAAGGAGGCACCCATAAGGAAAAAAATAACACTAATGAAAGAAGCAAGGTAAGTTAATTTTAAAAGGATAACTTGATCATTAAAATTTACATTTTAAATTGGCTTCATTGCACATTGTACATAAGTATTAAACATGTGAGTTGGGCATATTTCATTTGTTCTTGTAGTGAATCGCCTAGGTTTTTTCTTGCTTTCATCGTTATCCATAGCCTTATTTCATATTTGTTGTCCACAAATCACATTTCCACGGAATAAAAACTATCCTTAAAGGAAAGGAAGTAAGACAATGATTTTCTTTCTCCGCCTAGTGCTTTGGTTACACATAATTCTCTTTACCTGCTGAAAAAAAAATATGTTCTATCTTTGTTGTCAGTATTATGTTTCAGTACATGATATAGTTCCTAATTTGTCCTTTTACTATCATGCCATATCATTCAGTTGATCTGGTTAGTTTTGGACTGTATATTAGGAGGAAGGAATAATTTTTGTTGCACTTTCTCAGGGAGGCCTTCAGTGAAGCCTCTGCTTGTATCAGAGGCTGTGTGGCACGCTGCACTCTGCTCCTCGTGCCACTCGTACTCTTTACCTGCTTCAACCCTGTCTCTCCAAGACTGAGCGCCACTGTGAGACACAGCCATATTTTTTAATTTACTTTTAAGTCATAGTTAACATACAATATTATATTAATTTCAGGTATGAAATATAGTGATTAGACACTTTCTTTTTTTTTTAAAGATTTTATTTATTTATTTTTAGAGAGGGAAGGGAGGGAGAAAGAGAGAGAGAGAAACATCAATGTGCGGTTGCTGGGGGCCGTGGCCTGCAACCCAGGCATGTGCCCTGACTGGGAATTGAACCTGCAATGCTTTGGTTTGCAGCCCGTGCTCAATCCACTGAGCTACGCCAGCCAGGAGGTGATTAGACACTTTCATACAGGCAGGACCAATAAGGTCCAAAATAATGGCTTTTTAAAAATAAAGATTTGCCCTGGCTGGCATAGCTCAGTGGATTGAGCGCGGGCTGCGAACCAAAGTGTCGCAGTTCGATTCCCAGCCAGGGCACATGCCTGGGTTGCAGGCCACGGCCCCCAGCAACCGCACACTGATGTTTCTCTCTCTCTCTCTTTCTCCCTCCCTTCCCTCTCTGAAAATAAATAAATAAAATCTTTAAAAAAATAAATAAAGATTTTATTTACTTATTTTTAGGGGGGGAGGGAGAAAAAGAGGAAGAGAAACATCAATTGATTGCCTCTCGAACGCCCCCAGTGGACACCCCCAACCTGGGACCTGGCCTGCAACCCAGCCACATGCCCTGACCTGGAATCCAGCTGGCGAGCTTTCAGTTTGCAGGATGTCGCCCACCAGTGAGAGCTGGCTTTTTGTTACTGTACCACAGTGGGCCATCAATGAATACATGTTGAATTGAATTATATGTACCTTATTTAAGAGAAAACTGCCATTAGACATAAGAATGTTTAATTTCATTCATGTTCAATGATAAATATGACTAGTTCAGGAAAGAAACACTAAAGCATGGTTTGCTTACATCTTTAGAGTGATTGCTTCAACTCTATTTTATTTTGTGATTCAGTCACTCTTATAGACACTGTACCATACAAAAATAACCTACAGTTTGAGAATACTTCATTCTCCTAAAACCTGTTTCCTCATCTATAAATGGGATATAACTGCTCTGTATACTGGAATGAGTAATACCTATCTTGACTACCTTTTTTGTGAGAGATCTTTGAGAAATGGGATGTGTGTATAGTATATACATGTATTATTTTTATATTTTAAGGCAGAATTTCTTTGGTACTTTAGTAAAATGTCCATTTAAGCCCTGGCCAGGTGACTCAGTTGGTTGAAACATTGTCCTATACACCAAAAGGTTGTGGGTTCGATTCCTGGTCAGAGCACATATGGATGTTTCTCTCTCTCTCTCTGCCTTCCTCTCTAAAATCAGTTTAAAAAAAAAACATATCTTTGGGTGAGGATTTAGAAGAAAAATATTAAAAAATTCCATTTAAAATGCTTACTCAGTGTTTCTTTATTCAATACCTTTTATATACACAACGTTGTACGAAATCCCACTGCGGAATAGAAATTCTTTTTTAAAATTTGGATATAAGATACTTTCTTCTCTTAAGAAGTTTATATAACTTAAGAACATAACAAGAATTGTCAGACTTATACATATGAAGCATTTGACACATCTAAATAGCATTAGAATGTGAATAAGTATACGAATGAATCCTAGACAAAAATACTGTAAGAGTTTAAAGGATGCAGAAGTGGGTGTGGTCTGGAATAATTAAACATAACTTAATGGGTAGTGACACATGAGTTAGGCTTGAATGATAGGTAGGATCAAAATTAGTATGGAAAAAAACAAAAGAAAAATTTTTTAAATAAAAAAAAAGTTAGTACAGAGATCGAGAAGCATTCAAAGTGCAAGGCATGATGTATATGTTTCTTAGTTTGGGAAGTAAGTCTAATGTCATTTTCAGCAGAGTAGATAACCAGTTTTTCACTTTAGATAACTGTCGCATTCCCTAACCTATCAGGGTTTAATTTCTTTAAACGTCATCAGGCTGTAAACCCTGTTGAAGTGGCACTGGTGACATGGCAGTCTGTGAAAGAAGTGGTGTTTGAAGGGGGTCCTCGGCCATGGATCTTGGAGCCCTCCCATTTCTTTTCGGAGCTGAGCGTGGAGAAGACAGAGAAAATTGAAATAACACAAGTCTGGCCTCCAGCGAAGACAAAACAGAACCAGTATATCTACCGGGTCCGGTGCCTGGATTTAGGGGAACAAGTAAGAAAATGATATTTTTTCTAGCATTTCTTTTAGCAATACTAATTCCAACCTTTTGTACTTCAGCCATTCCTTTTCAGATTCTAATGGATTTAGTTTATGGACTAGATAGGATAATTCTAATTGTTGATTAAAGGATCTTTTTTTATATCTTACCATCCTTTAAATATACCCAAAGATTTTGGTTTGCTCACCTGAGGATTCTAATAGTTCACTAACTAAAAGGTTCAAGATCTTTTTGTAGTAATGAGCTTATTTCAATTATTTTGTCACTATGATTTATTTCCTTGTTGTCTAGACTGAAAAACATATGGTTTTCCACCTCCAAAGAATGTGAGGAAGGAAAACTTAGTGTTATCTATGATTAGCAATTTTGAAGAAGCAGGTCTGTGCTGATAAGAGTAATAAGTAGGTTGCCCTTTATGCATTGAATTAGTTTTGATTATTTTGAGAGGTAGCGATGGATCCATACACAGCGGTGCCCTGCTTCTGTCAAAACCGGTGGATTTTCTGTGCGGCTCATTTGGCTGGGCTTTGTGCTGCAACGTGCAAGTTCGCTGGCTCAGGGCACAGTCTGGGTTGTGGCTTCAGCCCCCCCAACGGGACACCTAGGAGAGTCAACATACTGATGTTTCTCTCACATCAGTGTTTGTCTCCCTCTCTTTCTCCCTCCCTTCTTCTCTCTAAGAATAAATGAATAAAAATCTTTAAAAAAATAGTAACGAAGGTTTACAGTTTGACTAGTATTGAGAATGCACTGTGTGGCTATGGAACACAGTCCAGCTACTCAGGCTAACAGGACTATCAGGTATGACTTTAACTTAAGAACTATGCTATAATCAACTGAGCTTCTTTTTAATATCTCCAGTGAACTTTATTGTATATATGGCTAGCTATTAGTAATTTCAGGCCTAATTACCCCATTTTGAAGCTAACTTCTCTTTGTTTCCACATTCTGTTATTCATTAGTATTGCTACCAGAGACAAGGTGAAACAGAAATTAGTTTTTCTACTCTTTACCAACTGGTAACAAAGGATTTGGTGGAGGAAAAAACTTAAGTAATTGGTCAGCTATATTTTCTTAATTTTCCTTTTGTTTTCAAATTTCCATAATACTCTTGTTTCTCTTAGCACCAATAATTAAGAACTATAATGTCTTTAAGGAATTTGCCTGATTATAATGTCCAAAGGGACTTTATACCAGGATTTGAATAACCCTAACACATTTAGATTGACACAACTGATGTCAAGCGTCTACCCACCATTTTCTCTTGCTCTGGTGTTTCCTTAAAGGTTCTGACATTTCAAGTTGGAAATCACCCAGGTGTCCTGAACCCTAGTCCAGCTGTAGAGGTTGTGCACGTGCGCTTCATATGTGCCCACCCCGCCAGCATGTCAGTAACCCCTGTGTATAAGGTGCCAGCTGGCGCCCAGCCGTGTCCTCTGCCCCAGCACAGCAAACAACTGGTAAGTGCAGTGTTTCCAGCTGACTTGCACTTTTGTCTTCCATGCTGTGGAGATAAATGGTCTGAATAATCTTTTGTCATATTAAAGTTAAGGGAACTGTTTTGTTATTCATTCTCTGGAAGTATCTGGGAAGACGTGGTTGAACTAAGCCAGAATTGGCCGTGCTGTGTGACACAGTGACTCTGCTCACAGTGCTTAGCTTGTAATTATTGGCAATAGACAATTGAGATCTCTCTAAACAACTTCCAAATAGTTTTGCCAATTTTCTTCCTTACCAAATCTTTTATTAGCATTATCAATAAGTAATAACATTTACTTCTACTCCAAGTCCACCATGAAGAATAATGATAAGCAATAACATACATAGTAGGTCAGCAACTGAGGAGAATGTTCTCATTCTTAGGAAAGGTATGTTGAAATATTTAGGGCAGCATGCCACGATTCCTGTGTAATTTCACAAAAACACACACAGACACACACAAGAAGGGTGAGAAAGTAGAGGGAGAGATAGAGGAAGCAAAGGGTGATTCCAGATGAAGTGTGTATCAGTATTCATTATCCATCCTTTCGACACATTTGGAGATTTGAACATTGTCAAAGAATGAAACTGGGACAAAACATAATCCCTCTAACTTCAGGGTTAGTTTACCACGCCTTGTAAGATATTGGTTTTTTTTTCTTTTTATTTTAACACAGATTCCTGTATCAAGCCTAAGGGACACAGTCCTGGAACTGGCAGTGTTTGATCAGCAGAGGAGAAAGTTTGATAATTTCAGTTCACTAATGCTGGAATGGAAATCTTCAAATGAAACACTAGCTCATTTTGAAAATTATAATTCAGTGGAGATAGTAGCAAAGGATGATGGCAGTGGGCAGACCCGATTACATGGTATTGTGAAAATTTATGGATGTTTTCACATATCTGCTAAGTGGTTCTGCATTAAGTATTTCCTTCTGGGTGATGGTTTGTTTCAGATTGTATCATATCTCACCTTTCATCTTTGATCTTTGGGGTTTTTTTTAAATATAAAGGTAAATTTCCTTGTTTGCCAAGCTAAGGTCTAGGGTCCAATATTTCTTACAAGAACATAAAATTAAATTAATTTTTAAGTATATTGATTGCCATTATTTGCATAATATTATGGAAATATTATTCATTTGTCAGCCAATATTTATTGAATGGCATATAAGACTGTGTGCTAGGCACTTGGAGATATACTTTGTAATGAAGCAGTCACAGCCTCTGCCTTCACAGGCTTACAGTCTAATTGGTGAAGCCAGACTTTAATCATTATATTTGTGTAAGTGTTCTGAAGGGCAAGTATGGGGTGCTTGAAGAGCTTATAACAGGAGAACCTAACTTAGTTTAGAACAGAAAAGGCTACCCTGCAAAAGTAGCATACATGCTGAGACCTGAAGGGATGTTGGAAAGAGAAAACAGAAAAACAGTGAGCTAAATAAGGTAAGTGAGACCGACTGACTTAAAGAGGGGAAAGAGTCACTAGATGAGGTTCTAAAAGGGCAACAAGACCTCACGTGCTGACTCTCATCAAGCCATTTGCTGATGTCCAGTGCACCAAGCAAGACACCTGGCCAAAGGCAGAGTCAAGGTGGGTGAGAACCACTCCAGGGCATGGATACCAGCAGATGTGATTCACTGCAGGCCATTAATGTAATAACTTACTTCAAGTCACTCCTGAAAGTGAAGAAGCCAGTGGTACTGTGGATGACTTTTAGGTTTCTGCCATGAGCATTTGGATGGATGGTGTAACTGTTCAATGGAACAAGAAACACCAGAGAAGGAGAAATAAGATTTAGTCTTTCCGTACCCCCAGGATCTTACATTCAGAACAAGTTTAAGAGTTTAGATACAGAACATGACAACATGATACTAATATGTAGCTAATACTATAACACTGTAATATGCATAGTATGATATGGTTAGTGTAAAAAGTGATAGAGAAGAAAAAGATGTCCCTTATATCTGACAACAGTCAATTACCAAATAGCATCAGTGTTATCTTGTTAATACTTTTTGGTTTCATCCCTTCCTCTCCATGGCTGGTGTCCTTATTGCCTCTGTCCTGCATCACCACAGTAGACTCCCAACTGATCTCATTGTATCTGTGCTACTCTCTAAACCATCTCCACACTACTGTTCAGAACGATCTTCCTACAGTACAAATCTGAATCTCTGTCTTAAAGTTCTTATTTTGGCTGCTGTTTACTGAGCTCTTCTGAAATGTTGGATATAGCAATTAAAAAGTTTATATGCTTTTTCTCATATAATCTTTATAACAACAATGAGAAACTAGCATTATTTTCCTGATTTTTTTAAGTTTACTTATTCACCAGACACATATTGCATTCTTACTATAACCTAGGCACAGTTTTGGGCCCTGAGATTATTACAGTAAATAGGTGAAGCAATAAGCTCTCTGACATCAAAGCCTATATTTGTGACCACTGACTATTCTGCCATCATTTTGTCTCCAGGTAATCCCTGTGTCTTTCAAGATAAAACCCCTATGTTGCAGTTTGACATACTGACTTGTGCCTACGTCTTCGGCTTCACCTCTCATCACAGCCCACATATACCCTACATTTTTCTTAGTCAACAACTTTAGATTCTTAACCACGACAAGGTTTGTCATACCCCTTTCTTTTGTACATGTTGTATGTTCTCTTTTCTTGCATCTTCACTGACTAAAATCTTCTAGTGACCTGCAAGTTTTCTGTCCTTCTATATTCTCAATGTAAGGAACACACACACACACACACACACACACACACACGCTGTGTGTCATACTCCTATAACAGCACTGACCACACTGGATTGCAGTGGTTGGTTTCCCTCTCAGTTGCTGTACTAAGCTACAGGTTTCTTTGAAGCAAAGGGTTACCAGTATGTTGTTTTCTTCTTCATCTCTGCATCCTAATTACCTGGCATACTACCTAGTATATAGTAGGCCCTCAATAAATCTTTGTTGAATGAATGAATGACTGAGTGGACGAAGCATCATGAGAAAGTGCTTCAAAGATTTAGGCACAATCATCATGGGTTGAGGATAAAGTAACTGACCTATGTAAAGTGGCAGATTCATGTTAGTAAAATTTTTTTTAAAAAATGGAAAACACCCTGGCTGGTGGGACTCAGTGGATTGAGTGCTGGTCTGCGACCTAAAGGGTCACTGGTTTGATTCCCAGTCAGGGCACATGCCTGGGTTGCAGGCCAGGTCCCCAATAGGGGGTGCACAAAGCAACCACACATTGATGTTTGTCTCCCTCTCTTTCTTTCTTCTTTCCTCTCTCTCTCTCTAAAAAAAAAAAAAAAAAAAAAAAAAAAAAAAAAAAAAAAAGGAAAACAAAGTAAAGCAGGGTCAGATTATAGAAGGCTTCAAAACTAGTGTAAGGAGTTTGAGTTGTTCTAATAAGGAATAGTTAGCCATTTTAAATTTTTGAGTAAGGAACTGACATGACATTTACATATACAAAACAGTTTAGAAGAGTAAAAGTTCCCAAAGGACTATCTCTTTATTTCTCACTTCCATTTTTAAATCAAACAAAAATGTCCTCATACATTGTTGTCAGCCTATTTTTGGACTCACAGACCATCAGAGCTGGAGAGACTTAGATTTGGCCTGGCCTAATCCTTCAGTTAGTAAAGGAATTGAGAAATTAAATGTTTGCTCAGGGTCACACAGGAGTATAGTGGCAGAGTCAACGCAGAAACTCATTGGTGGGTTTCTTTGAAGCAAAGGTTTCCTGATTCTTGTGTGTTTCCCTATGCGGTGTTTTTTCCTCCCTGCAATAAAACATTATTTGAAATAAATTAGGGTAGAATTTGGTTTTCTGGAGACACTTTGGTATTCTACATGTTATTGTCTCACAGGGTATTTGTCTGCATGTCCCTAGGTCATCAGATCCTTAAAGTACATCAGATAAAAGGGACTGTACTCATTCAAGTCAGTTTTGTGGGCTATTCAGAGAAGGAAAGTCAAGAGGTAAGTAGAGATTGTTATGTAAGAAATACAACATTTCCTGTTTCTCTGGGGGCGGGGGGGTCCCCAGCCCTGGGTGGTGGCTGCTGCTGGGCTTAGGCTTCCTGTCGGGGGAGGGCAAGGCCACGTGGACAGTGCCCCAGCACTCCTTATGCCACTGCCCTCTGGCCATCACCACACTGTTGTCTGCATCTGTGGGTTATGCATACATGTTCTTTGGCTAATCCCTTCACTTCCTTTCATGCACACCCTGCCCCCCCTTCTCTGACAGCTGTCATTCTGTTCCATGTGTCCATGCCTCTGTTCTATTTTGTTTGTCAGTGTACTTTGTACATTAGATTCCCCATGTAAGTGAGATCATATGGTATTTGTCTTTTTCTGACTGTTACCTAACGTGGTACTGTATATAATGGAATGAGTGTAACAACTCAACTCTTTGGATCGATCTTTTTGATTTTGTAGTAAGATTTTTTTTAAAAATTAGTGTAATAGCTTTTTCTGAGATTTTGAACAGAACTCTTACATTTTCCCTCTGATGAAGTGTTCGACTCTAGCCATGGGGTGGGGTGTGTGGGTCACTTGATGTGATCAAAGGATGAAGACAAGATTTTGACAAAATATGAAATGGAGATTAATTACATTACATTTCACACATTAAACTAAATAAAAATGTCACAGGTAAAAAAATTTTTGGGATGAGAAATGACCTTTTATTTTGCAGGAAAACATCCTGTCCCATCTTGGAAAACTTTTAAAAATATATTTTATTGATTATGTTATTGCAGTTGTCCCATTTTTTTCTCCTCTTTATTCCTTTCTTCCCTGCAGCCCCGCCCCCATCAGCATTCCCCACGTTAGTTCATGTCCATGGGCTGTACATATAAGTTCCCTGGCTTCTCCATTTCCTATAGTATTCTTAACCTCCCCCTGTCTGTTTTGTACCTACCAGTTGTGCTTCTTAATCCCTGTACCTTTTCCCCCATCCTCCCCCTTCCTGCTCTCAGCTGATAACCCTCCATGTGATCTCCATTTCTGTGGTTCTCTTCCTGTTCTAGTTGTTTGCTTAGTTTGTTTTTATTTTTTTTAGATTCAGTTGTTGATAGTTGTGAGTTTGTCATCATTTTAATGTTCATAGTTTTGATATTCTTTTTCTTAAATAAGTCCCTTTAGCATTTCATGTAATAATGGCTTGGTGGCCCTGGCTGGTGTAGCTCAATGGATTGAGCGTGTGCTGCGAACCAAAGGGTCGCAGGTTTGATTCCCAGTCAGGGCACATGCCTGGGTTGCGGGCTAGGTCCCCAGTAGAGGGCATGTGAAAGGCAACCACACATTGATGTTTCTCTCCCTCTCTTTCTGCCTCCCTTCCTCCCTCTCTAAAAATACATAAATAAAATCTTAAAAAAATAATAATAATGGCTTGGTGATGATGACCTCTTTTACTTTTACCTTGTCTGGGAAGCACTTTATCTGCCCTTCCATTTTAAATGATAACTTTACTGGATAGAGTAATCTTGTCTGTAGGTCCTTGGTTTTCCTCACTGAATACTTCTTGCCAGTCCCTTCTTGCCTGCAAAGTTTCTTTTGAGACATCGGCTGATAGTCATGGGAACTCCTTTGTAGGTAACTCTGCTTTTCTCTTGTTGCTTTTAAGCTTCTATCTTTAACCTTTGGCATTTTAATTATGATGTGTCTTGGTGTGGTCCTCTTTGTGGCCAACTTGTTTCGGACTCCCTGTGATTCCTGGACTTGTAAATCTATTTCCTTCACCAAAGTAGGGAAGTTTGTTGGTGTTGTTGTTGTTTTCATTATTTTTTCAAATAAGTTTTCAATTTCTTGCTCTTCCTCTTCTCCTTCTGGCATCCCTATGATTCTGATGTTGGCACTTTTGGAGATGTCCCGGAGTCTTCTTTTACTCTGCTCATTTTTTTGAATTCTTGTTTCTTTGTTGTGTTCCGGTTGAATGTTTATTTCTTCCTTATGTTCCAAATCATTGATCTGAATCCTGGCTCCCTTCCCCTCGCTATTGGTTCCCTGTGAATTTTTCTTTGTTTCACTTACTATAGATTTCATTTCTTCCTTTATGTTTTTGCCATACTCAGTGATATCTCTGAGCATCCTCATCACCAGTGTTTTGAACTCTGCATCTGATAAGACTGTCTATCTCCATTTTGCTTAGTTGTTTTTCTAGGGTTTTCTTCTGTTCTTTCATTTGGGCCATATTTCTTTGTCCCGATCTTGGCAGTCTCCCTGTGTTTGTTTCTGTGCATTAGGCAGAGCTGCTTTGACTCCCTGTCTTAGCACACCAATTAAGTTGTAAGGCATGGAGCCTTAGGAATTTGCCAGGCTGGGGCAACCTGCTTTGTTTTGTGGTGCTGTGTGTGTGTTTGGGGGGTGGGTGTCAGAGAGGGGACAATGCCACTGCCTGGCCTCTGGAGTCTTGCCCTGCACTTCCCCCATTTCCAGTCACTTTACCCACTTCCTCTGTGTGCCTGGCACCCTTCTAGCTTCTGCCCTGGTGATGATTCCCAGAGTGGGTGGGGATTTTGAACATTCTAGGACCATGTGGGCCCTTTAAACAGACTCTCCTGAGAAACTGGCAGATTCTTCTGCTGCCCCAACTGCCCCTGTTTTTACAGCTAGAAGTTATGAGGCTTTATCTTCCCAGTGCTGGAACCCTGGGCCACGTGGTTTGGCCCAGGGTTGGGATCGCTCACTCCCAAGACATCCTTCCCAATTTTTATCCACCATGTGTGAATTATTCACATTATTCACATGGGACCACCTGTTCTGATGCCACTGCCATCTCTCCACATCGTACCATGTCCTCTCTGCCCTGGCTCCTTGTCTCTGCCCTGGCTCCTTGTCTCTGCCCGTCCTGTCCTTCTGGATGAATATGGCTTCTTTAAATCTTTGGTGGTCAGGCTTCCAACCAGTTTGATTTTCTAGCAGTTCTGGGTGTTTTTTGTTTTGACGTTAGTTGTGATTCTTCTTGTGGTTGTGCAAGGAGACAAAGCATGTCTGCTTATGCCTCCATCTTGACCAGAAGTCTAATCAGTGATTTTTTAAGCTTTTCCTTTTTCTTAAACCTGCAGTCCTTCTCAAAATTGGGCATTTAATTCATCTTTGAACTGGTCATACCCACAGTTGCTAACTTAGTAAGTACTTTTCTTTGCAGAAGCCCCTCTCAATGAGCAATATGCCTCCTTTATTATAAAATCTTTCTTTTTAAAAAAGATTTTATTTATCTATTTTTAGAGAGGGGAAGGGAGGGAGAGACATATCAATGTGTGAGAGATACATCAGTTGGTCACTTCTCACACACCCCCAACTGGGGACCCATCCTGCATCCTAGGCATGTGCCCTGACTGGGAAGCAAACCAGCAACCTTTCGGTTGGCAGGCTAGCACTCAACCACTGAGCCGCACAAGCCACGGCTAAAATCTTTCTTAATAATGCATTAGAAGTTGTTTTGTAGATTAATAAAACTGCATTCCTGTTTTCATTTTCCTTTATTCAAATCTAGTAAGGGCTTTCCCTAGTTTTCTGGTAACTAGATGAAAAAAAATTATGTACTTTATCTTTACACTTTTTAAAGTATTTTAGATATTCTTAAACTATGAACCTTCTTAACATCACTGTCTTGCCAGGTCCCCAACTTTGTACTTTGACTGATTCTGGCCCTTCTTGGCCTCCCCCATGTGGAACATGCTGTAAACTGACAGTTGCAGAATTATGGAGTGTTTTTACACGATCTTTTGCTAATGCAATTAGCATCATGTTTTGCATGTATGACAATGAATCCTTTGATCATAAAATTATATATATATAAATTAACTGAAATTTAAGGCTCTTCTTTAAAAGTTGTTCATAAGTGATGTAAACCTGGCAACTGTGCACCTCTGTGGTTCTGTTATCTTTGGCACTTGAACGAATAGTAGAATCTTTTCCCACTGAGTTGAAGAATTAAAAGTTTGTATTCACCTTTGTGGTTCTTATTACGTTTCTAGGAACTTTTCAACTTGCCCATATCTGCAGCTGTGGAGTTGCTCCTGGTGGATGATGTAACTGTGTTGCCTGAGAATGCTACAATCTATAACCACCCTGATGTGAAGGTAGAAGCTGTATGGGTCTAGTTCAATGGAATCATATTGGACAGGAGAGTACTAGGTCATTAAAATTAATATTATAACAATAGGAAATCTAACATATGTGTTTATTTTTACTTTATTTATTTTTTCAAAAAAGATTTTTTAATTTATTTTTAGAGAGAAGGGAAGGGAAAGAGAAAAAGAGGGAGAGAAACATCAATGTGTGGTTGCCTCTCCCGCAACCCAGGCATGTGCCCTGACTGGGAATTGAACCAGCGGGAATTGAACCAGCGACCCTTTGGTTCTCAGGCCAGCACTCAATCCACTGAGCCACACTAGCCAGAGGGGTTATTGTTTTGAGGGAGAGGGAGAGAGCAAGAGAGAGAGGGAGAGGAAGGGAGGGAGGGAGGGAGGGAGAGATACAATGTACTTAGGTATTATACTTTAATAATCATATTTTGCTTTTAGTCCATTTTCCTTAATCTTTTAATCATGTACTCTGGTTTCTTAAGTGGGTAAAAGTTATTTTCTTTGAATTATTTATAAACCAAAGGGAATGGAATGTTGTTTATCTGATTTTTCCGTAGGAAATATTTAGCCTTGTGGAAGGGTCTGGTTATTTTTTAGTCAACAGTAGTGAACAGGACACTGTCACCATCACTTACATGGAAGCAGAGAGCTCTGTGCAGGTGAGTTCTAGAGACATTCCCAGGCTGACGGCCTCGAGTCAGAGCCATTCTTAGGTGAACAATTGGGAAAATTCCATTGTGTGTTTCAAACTACTTACAAAAGTAACATTTGTTTTTTTTTTAAACCTATATAGATTTTTCAACCAAAAACGTGGGTTTTTTTGTTTCGTTTTATTTTTGTAACTAGCTGTAATCCTGGGCAATTGTTGGTTTTGGTGGAGCTGAGACAGCATAAGAGACATCTAGTTACAAGATTTCCATTAAAAGAAGGTTCCTTTCTATAAATGGATAGTTAGATATACTATTGACTATATAACTGGAGTGTATGTTTTTACCCAGAATATGACAACTCAAGATTTTAAGTTGACTCCATAGTCAGTGTCAAGGGGGTTGCTTTTAGTTGACTTGTACTAAAAGTAATACCTCACATTAACATATGCTTATAATTCCCTTCCTTCTCAGAGCTCAAGGGAATTTAACTTGCATTAGTCATACTGCTTGTCTTTAAAAGGGGAGGCTGAGGCACTAGGTGAGGGTGTGAAAACGTGCCATTGTGCAGGCGCTGTACCTCAAGAAGGAAAAACAAAGTATCCATCTGCCCAGTGCTTTCTCCCTCACTGACAATGCGACATAAATGAACTTGATTTTTCTTGTTTTATCTTTTCCCATTACCATTTACCCTCCCCCATCCCCTCTTCCACCTTCATCCACCTCCCTCCCCCTGGACTTGACTTTCTTCATGAAGTCCCTTCCCTGTTTGTAATTAAGGGCCTGGACATGTATGTTGGATTCTGCTTGAATTCATTCATCTTAAATTCTGCTCTTTATCAGTTAATTATTAAAGGTACACATTTTGACATTAACTGAAATATCACATTAAGGACCTATATTGTGTTATGCCTGAAACATTTAATGTGACCTCCCAAAGTATCCATCACGAAGGAAATAAGATATACTTCTCACTCTGGATGAAAATAGTTGCCATGACTATGCTTAGAGCATGTTTTCTTCTTTACCTACCTACTGTCTTCTTTCTAGCTGGTTCCAGTACATTCTGGATTTCTCACATTGGAGGTCTATGATCTGTGCTTGGGTTTCTTGAGTCCAGCAATGGCCCACCTCAGGGTGTCAGACATACAGGAGCTGGAGCTTGATCTGATCGATAAGGTGAGAGATACATGTTTTATCTCATAAATGAAACAGGTCTCATTTTCACTGTCTAGCATCACTTCATATAATTTCTGCTTAACTACTGTGTGCACATAATGTGTGTGGATACCAGGACCTTTGGTAATGCTACTGGAAATACCTGTCCTTAAAGAACAACATTCCAACATGAAACATGGTACAGATAAATACAATACATCTACATTAGTCTTGTTTGAACAAAGGCTGACCAGGAACATTTAGCATGAACAAAAAAGTTTACCACCCTCGTGCTGGCTGGTGTGGCTCAGTGGACTGAATCCCTGCCTGCAAGATAAAGGGTTGCTGGTTTGATTCCCAGTCAGGGCACATGCCTAGGTTGTGGGCCAGGTTTCCAGTAGGGGGCGTGTGAGAGGCAACCAAACCTTGATGTTTCTCTTCCTCTCTTTCTCCCTTCATTCCCCTCTCTAAAAATAAATAAATAAAATATTTTAAAAGAAAGTTTACCACCCTCTAAGAGCTAGGCTGTCTTTGGTGAATGAGACACCTCCACTAAAATGACCTTTTTTTTTTTTAAACTACTAGGTTGAAATAGGTAAAACTGTGTTAGTAACTGTGAGGGTTCTTGGCTCTTCCAAATGCCCATTCCGAAATAAATACTTCAGAAACATGGAGCTCCAACTGCAGTTGGCGTCTTCAATTGTCACCCTGACGTGAGTGCCATTTCAACACTTCCTTCTCCCTCGGCTTGATACCCTGAGAGTCTGCCTCCCAGTACTGTACGTGGTCAGCTCTTCCTTGGGTAATTTCAGATTTTCCTCTTTCCTTTTTTGTCACCGTACCTTTCAGCCCTTACTCTTCTCCCATGTTCAGCTCTCTACAAAATACCCCTTCCAAATAATCAGATGTCTTGTTTTGGGGCTAAAATCATGAGTCTCATTAATATTTCCATTTATGAAACTTCTCCTCGGATGATATCCTTTGTGGGTGCTTCCAGCTCAAGGACCTCCAAAAATCTATTTAGAGCCCTGGCTGGCATAGCTCAGTGGATTGAGCACGGGCTGAGAATCAGAGTGTCCCAGGTTCGATTCCCAGCCAGGATACATGCCTGGGTTGCAGGCCATAACCCCCTGCAACCGCACATTGATGTTTCTCTCTCTCTCTCTCTCTCTCTCTCTCTATCTCCCTCCCTTTCCTCTCTAAAAATAAATAAATAAAATCTTTAAAAAAAATCTGTTTAGAAGCAGAGGTACTGGTATTCCCCTCTGCAAAATGGGAATTACAGGAATTCTAAGGCAGTTTAATATTTGCAATTTTGCCAGTCTGTATTTATATTGCCCTTATTTCTTTGGAGCCTTAGAACAAGTGTTTTGCCCTTCAGGACATTCCTGCCATTGTCATGAATTGTGTCTTCACTCTGGAAATTTATTTTCTGGAAGATCCTTCTAACCAGTGTTAAAATGAGCAGAAAATGTTAAGCATCTTAGAAAGACATGTAACTGACCAGTTAAAATCAAATCTTTCTCACCCTGGCCAGTGTGGCTCAATTGGCTGGAGCATCATCCAATATACCAAAAGATTGGGGGTTCTGTTCCTGGTCAGGGCACATACCCAGGTTGTGGGTTCAGTCCCTGGTCAGGCCACATACCCAGGTCGTGGGTTCAATCTCTGGTCAGGACACATGTGGGAGGTGGCTGATGGGTGTCTCTCTCTCTCATTTCACTCTCTCTCCCACTTGGCTCTCACTCTCGCTGTCTCCCTTCTTCCTCTCTAAAACCAATAAACCTATTTTTTTTATTTAAAAACAAACAGACAAGGAAACCCAAACCTTTCTTATCTGAAAATACATGCATCTTTGCAGGCTAACGGAGGAACAGGACAAATACTCTGAAAACTATGTCCTTCAAGCTGTCACTGTTGGGCAAACCACACTTGTGGCTATTGCTAGGGACAGGATGGGGCAAAAGTTCACATCGGCCCCTCGGCAAATTGAAGTAAGAAAATGATCTCATCCAAAATTGTACTTCATCTTATTTAGCATTATTTACATTTTTCTGTTTAGTTTGTACAAGTTGAAAATCATTTGACTGAAAAAAATGATACTTGTCTAACTTTTGCAACAATATGTGATTTGTTTTGGGGGGGGGTTTCCTGTATAAAAAAAATACACTTCTTGTAGAAATTGGAAAGCACAAAAATATAATGATGCAGAATGAAAATCACCTATAATTCCACTACTTAGAGTCAATCATTTGTAAGATTTCAGTGTATTTCTTCACTTTTTCCCTATACTTTTTGTAACATGGATGAATCAAACTGCTTTTTTTTCATCTTAATCTTCTATCAGAAGTATTTTCTTATGTGCTTAAAAGCTCATTTTTAACCACGTGTTGATAACTGTTGAAGCTGGGTAATAGTTACCTGAAAATTCCTTATACTGTTCTCTCTACTTTTATATATGTGTGAAAAAAAAACATAAAAAAGGAAGATAATTGCAAACATAATTTTAATGGACACTTTTATTCCAGTGAGTGGATATGTAATGACTTATTTAAGCATTTTCACTCAAGTAATTTATAATGTTTGCTGTATAAATAAAAGTTGTATTTGTAAATAATACATGCCTTTGTATATAACTTTATTGTACATAATTAGGATTTTCCCTTAGAACAACCTGCACAATCGTTTGTTGTGAAATTGACTCTAGTTAGTCACTGTAGTCCTTTTGGTTTTCTCCGTCAAGGTGTTTCCTCCGTTCAAACTTGTTCCAGAGAAAATGACGCTGATTCCAACTAACATGATGCAGGTGATCTTAAAGACAGAAAAATAAGATTTACCCTTTCTCTTCTTCCCACCTCTGCCCACCCCAACACACACACACACACACACACACACACACACACACACACCCCTCTCTTCCTGTTGGCATCCTCCTGTGTACTCCCAGTCAAATACAATAAGGTCTGATAAAGAACATTAGTACCGTGTTTTGCTGTGTATAATGCACACCCACGTTTTGTGCGCATTATACATACCCATCATATTACCCATAGTATGTAAACATTATACCCATGTATAATGTGCATCCTTATTTTTCCTTCAAAAATGTGGGCCAAAAAAAGTGTGCATTATACACGGCAAAATACAGTATTTTCCCAGTTCCATGGTGAACTACTTCTTAGAATCCCATGAATCATATGCAGCACTTCCATTTTTTCTGCATTTGAGTTGATGTGGGATACTGGGCAGTGGGAGAAGATGAAGAAGCCAAGTTGTTTGGACAAAATGTTCAGAACAGTGATGTGACTTTTCCCCATGCTTCAGGCATTCAGTGGTGTGTTTACATTCCAGGTAATGTCTGAAGGTGGCCCCCAGCCCCAATCTATCATTCACTTCTCCATCAGTAATCAGACTGTGGCTGTTGTTAATAGGAGGGGGCAAGTTACAGGGAAGGTGGTTGGCACAGCTGTGGTCCATGGCACCATCCAGACAGTGAATGAAGATACTGGCAAAGTCATCGTGTTTTCCCAGGTATTGGTTCTTTGTTCTGCTCTGCTTCCACTTCATCTGGGAACCATACTGGGAGGTGGGGGAGGGAATAATGATGAGGAAAACCCTTTTAGTCCCCTCATCTGGCATGCTTTTAACCAGGCATGGGAAATATGGGATCTGTAGTGAAAAACCCACAGAGCACTTGGCATTGTTATAAGACATAATCCCTATCCTTGAGGAGTTGTTTAAAGAGCAAAAACATACTAAGCCATGTTTTGTTGTTGCTGAATGCCCAAACGACAACAAACCAACTAGTTATCACAAGCATCTCTGTCCACCTCACAGACACTTCCTCTTAGCCTAACCCGGTTCTCCACCCTGTTGAGCAGGATGAAGTGCAGATTGAGGTCGTTCAGCTAAGGTCTGTTAGGATCCTTGCAGCTGCAACTCGACTCGTCACAGCCACTGAGGTCAGTACAATGACTCTGTTCTGGGTTCATCATCTTGATAATGTCAATCGGGCAAGATAAATAGCACAAAACCACTTTTTTCTTTTCAGATGCCAGTTTATGTCATGGGAGTGAGCAGTACCCAGACCCCGTTCTCTTTCAGCAATGCCAACCCTAGGCTCACATTCCACTGGTCCATGAGCAAAAGGGAGGTACTGGATCTAGTACCCAGGCATGCAGAGGTATGAATTTATCTGTTGATTACATTATCTTAGGAATCTTAAGTTTATTTCATCATCAGTTTTGGACTCACTCACTTTCTAAACTATATAATATTATTACTTGTCTCCTTTTCCTATTGTTCCATGAATGCTAGAAAACTGTAACTCATGAAAAATCCAAATTTGAGTACTCCTATAATGTTATATGATTTTTAGCATACTTTGCTAGAAAAAGCTCTTGAAAACAATGATTTCCTTAATACTGTATTTGTTGTTGCATTTGTAAACAGATGACTATGGTATATAAGTAACATATTATTAATATAAAGTATGAGAGGGGACCCCCAAAATACAGAATTTATTTATTTAAAAATTGTGCATTTATTCTTACATATTTAAACTTCAAAGTACTCTCCATTTGATACAATATGCCTATCAAGACATTTTTGCCATTGCTCAAAACAGGTTTTAAACTCATTGATTTTTTTTAAAGGTTTTATTTATTTATTTTTTAGAGAGGGAAGGGAGGGAGATAGAGAGAGAGAGAAACATCAATGTGCAGTTTCTGGGGGTTATGGCCTACAACCCAGGCATGTACCCTAACTGGGAATCGAACCTGCGACACTTTGGTTCGCAGCCCGTGCTCAATCCACTGAGCTACGCCAGCCAGGGCCTAAACTCATTGATTTTGATGCCTTTAAGTGCTCTGCCATTTTTTGTTTCCCCTCTTCCACACTGGCAGAACGTTTCCCTCTGAGGGCTTTTTTCATCCAGGGAAACAAAAATAGTTGCACACAGCGAGACTGGGTGAATAGAGAGGATGGGGCATGGGGGTCACTGCTGTTTTTAGTCAAAAACTGCTGAACGCTCAGCACAGTGTGGGACGGTGTACTTGTTTTTTTATTTTTTTTTAATATATTTTATTGATTATGCTATTACAGTTGTCCCATTTTGCCCCCTTCACTCCCCTCCACCCTGTACACCCTCTCCCACCCATATCACCCCCTTTAGTCATGTCCATGTGTCATATTTATAATTTCTTTAGCTTCTACATTTCCCATACTATTCTTACCCTCCCCCTATCTATTTTCAACCTACATTCTATGCTACTTACTCTCTGTGCCTTTTCCCCCTCTCTCCTCCTCCCACTCCCCTGTTGCTATCCCTCCATGTGCCCTCCATTTCTGTGGTTCTGTTCCTGTTCTAGTTGTTTGCTTAGTTTCTTTTGGTTTTGCTTTAGGTGTGGTTGTTAATAATTGTGAGTTTTCTATCCTTTTACTATACTTGTTTTTTCTTTATCTTCTTTTCTTAGATAAGTCCCTTTAACATTTCATAAAATAAGAGCTTGGTGATGATGAAGTCCTTTAACTTGACCTTATCTGAGAAGCACTTTATCTGCCCTTCCATTCTAAATGAGAGCTTTGCTGGATAGAGCAATCTGGGATGTAGGTCCTTGTCTTTCATGACTTGGAATACTTCTTTCCAGCCCCTTCTTGCCTGTAAGGTCTTTTTGAGAAATCAGCTGACAGTGTGATGGGAACTCCTCTGTAGGTTACTGTCCCCTTATCTCTTGCTGCTTCTAGGATTCTCTCCTTCATTTTTACCTTGGCTAATGTAATGATGATGTGCCTTGGTATGTTTCTTCTTGGGTCCAACTTCTTTGGGGCTCTCTGAGTTTCCTGGATTTCTTGGAAGTCTATTTCCTTTGCCAGAATGGGGAAGTTCTCCTTTATTATTTGTTCAAATACATATTCAATCTGTTGCTTTTCCTCTTCCCCTTCTGGGACCCCTATAATTTGGATGTTGGAACGTTTAAAGATGTCCTGGAGGTTCCTAAGCTTGTCCTCGTTTTTTTTGAATTCTTATTTCTCCATTCTTTCCTGTTTGGTTGTTTTTTTCTTCCTTCTAGTCCACTCTATTGTTTTGAGTCCCAGTTTCCTTCCCATCACTATTGGTTCTCCATGCATCTTCCTTCATCTCTTTTATGGTAACCTGCATTTTTTCATGTAATTTGCACCCAAAATCAAACCAATTCTGTGAGCTTCCTGATTACCAGTGTTTTGAACTGTGCATCTGATAGATTGGCTATCTCTTAGTCGCTCAAAAAGATGAGTCCTGGGGCATTGATCTGTTCTTCTGTTTGAGACATACCTCTCTCTCTCTCTCTCTTTTTGATCTGGTTGCTCCTGTTATGGTGAGGAGCGGAGCCTTAGGTGTTCACCGGGGCTGGGCACCCCAGTCGCTAGATTGTGACGTTGTATGTGGGGGCGGGGGCGGGGGTGGGGGCAGGGGCAGGAGGGAACAATGGCGTAGCTCCGTTCTCCTGGGACCTCAGTCCCTTTTCTGGGATCCTGGGTTGCTTGCTCTGCTGTGGTCCACAATCGCCGCCTCACTGGGTCTGCCAGCTGCCGCTTGCACACTCAGGGTACACCTGCCGCAATCCTGCGTGCCCCAGATGCCCTACTCGCCCCCAGCTGCCCCATGCGCCGAGTTCTCCCTGTTGTCCGCCCACCGCAACCGGCTGCTCCTCTCCGCCCCTCCTACTGGTCTGGACGAATGGGTCTACTTCAACTTCTTGGCTGTCTTACTTCCATTCAGATAAATTCTCTGTCAGTTCTGGGTATTATTGTGCCTCTAAATTGTTGTTGTTCTAATCTTGGTTGTGCGTGGAGGTATGGTGCGTCGACCTATGCCTCCATCTTGCCAGAAGTCCTGGGGATGGTGTACTTGTAAATCACCCATCATGAAATGGGCAAACACAGTGAAAGAGTCTTAAAAAAAAAATGCACTAAAGCCGAACGCAGCCTCTCACAACAACGCCAGCTGGTGCACTGATACAGATGGGTTCCTAGAACACTCACCCAGCAGGGGAAGCCTGTACCACAAGAGGCCTGCTCTCCAGAAGATAATTCCATGTCGGGGGGTTCCCCCCTCACATGTATACATAGAGTATAAATATTAACATAATCTTTTTAACATGTTCAGACACAATTATAGTAACAATCATGTTTGTGCTGCATTATGGGCAGCTGACATTAACAGTACAAAAAGTGGGTGCTGAGCACATTCCTGGGCATGTGCTACCCAGAGCTGAATTCCTACTGTAAGCATGTGGGGTGCAATGAGTGCCATGTGGCTGGTGTGGGCCACTAACTGGCAGCTGATTCTGGATGGAATGCCTCCTATCAATAACAAATGTAAGAAGAATGATTAATTAAACCCTCCTCCATGTTTCCCATTGGTGGTGTCAGCTCTTTCTAATTCTGCATGCCCTGCATCTGGAATGGCTGGAGCTCTCAGGATGAGCATGGAGGAAATCCACAATGTGACCTAAGTCTCTATGTTTATGAAAATAGTTTTGATGTCTTAGTACACATATTGAAACCTTACTCTGAAACTTGAGAAAGAAAAGTGGATGCTACAGACAAACTTTACCTGGTTTACAACATTGTTACCTGATCATCAGTTGGATGAACCCACCCAAGGTGGTCTTGGGACAGTGGCAGCCACCTACATCCGGGATTTACCTCAGGAAGAAGGAACCTGGGTGGAGGTACCCAGCAGGTCACAATTCAGTGCCCATGAATACAAAGAATTAGAGTTAGACTTTGGGAGAGAATGGAGCATTTACAGATGCTAGAATTAGGGTATTTTTGGAGCCAACTAAAACGAAAAGAGCAGGGTATGGGAAAAGTAAAATATCTATTTGTAATCTTTCTAAAAAGATGCTAGGTCTATAATCTAGGGACATCCTGCCGCTTGGGTCTGTCTGTCATGGGCTGCCTAAAGACCTCAGTTGAAACTGAGGAAAGACTGAACTGTACTTAGTTTATAAAGTTCTGCAGAGGGATTTGCCTTTTTTTCCTGAAGACCAAATAAAAATTGTGTAAAAGCAGGGGACAGCCTAGGCCTTAGCATTAGTTCTATACCTCCCTTTCTCCAATTTTCTTATCTAAAGCAACACTCTTTCCTCTAGGAGAAGAAATGACTAGAGCAATACAAAGATTTCTTTTGCTTCAGACCTTCATAGGCAAACTGTTTATGAAACAGGTGATAGCTCTGGCTGGTGTGGCTCAGTGGATTGAGCACCAGCCTGCAAACCAAAGGGTCACCAGTTGGATTCCCAGTCAGGGCACAAGCCTGGGTTGCAGGCCACGTCTCCAGTAGGGGGCGCACAAGGGGCAACCACACATTGATGTTTCTCTCCCTCTCTTTCCCCTCTCTCTAAAAATAAAAAATATATTTAAAAAAAAAAAAAGAAATAGGCTATAGCAAGGTCTCCAATGCACCACAAGGTAGATTTCCTGAACTGTGGTGTGACCATTTAGAGATTCACTTGGATTAAACAACTATAAGCCTCATTTTTTAGCATAAGACTCTCTTCCAGGCAACTGATTGGAATCTACTGAGATTTTCTGCAAAGAAAATGGGAATTTTTATGTAGGGGAGAAGGGAAGAGTGATTTTGGAACTTAGGGCGCTATGTGAGTCAAGAGAACTAAAGGAAGATCTTGAGGGCTCTGGGCAGATGAGTCACGGGAGATAGGATGGGAAATACATACGAAAAAGTGTGCATTCCAACATTTGTGTTAGTGGTAGCCCTCCCTTCTCTATCCCAGAAATCTGTCAAGATCTAGTCTAGAATATTTTTCAGTCTAGGCTAGAATGGTGAGTGAAGCAAGTGGGGAGATAGTTAGCCAGTTTTAGCGTAATCTTAAAGCACAAGCTTCCCTCTCTTGTCTTCTTCCCTTCTTGGTACCACTGAATTCCAAGAGCGGATTGCCTCACTTCTCTCTCATCTCAAGTTCTACTGTCTGAACCCATTTTACAACCCCCTTTCTCCATTTCCATTCTTCTCCTATCAATGAATTGACGTTGAGATAACTTAAGAATCTTACAGAGGCATGCTAGAATTAGCAGAGCGCTGCAAAGAGAGGTTTCTCTAGGGGTGACTATGTTGCTAAGAATATGAAAGGGAGTAATTATGAAAATAAGCCCCGGTACTCTAGTTCTTCTAGAGAGCTACTTCTAATGTACATTTTCCTTATTGTTACAAAAAAGAGAGATGGACACAGTGTTTATTCATAAATTTTCTTAATCTATGTCCTCACTCTGTAGGTGTTTCTACAGCCCCCAGTAGAAAATAACTTTGCCATGGTTGTCCACACAAAAGCAGCTGGTCGGACCAGTATCAAAGTCACTGTCCGTGGTATGAACAGTTCCTCTGGGCAGTTTGAGGGGAATTTGTTGGAACTGTCTGATGAAGTTCAGATCCTGGTAAGGACCCAAACCTAAATCTCATTTTTGTATATCAAGGAGAAAAAGGTTATAATTGCTTGTCATCCAGGAAGAGCTTTGTCTGAATAGACATAGAAAAATTGCTAGAGATACCTAGAATGGGTTTATAGTTTCTAGATCTTTGTCATTTCTGCTAATTGCCTCCACATAGTATTGACATTAGAAACTATAGTGCATGCACTCCTCTAGTTTCCACATAAGGAGCACAGGATGTGAGCACCATGATAAGCAAAAAGATTAATTTGTGACTTATTCTGCCTAACATAGATATTATGATACAGTCCACTTAGTTATATTCGTAGGTAGAATGGAATCTAATCCTCACTTCCAGTAAGGTGTAGAGTATGAAAAGTTTCTACAGTGTTCTCAAACTGAAAGTTAAGTAGCTCTACTGCTTTTAGAATTCAAAAGAAAAATCTATCATTTGTGTGGGGCAAATAAAATTCTCTCCCTCTGAATAGGGGCTGATTTCTTCTGTGGTTTTTTTTTCTACTTTATTTTGCTTTTGGTGCTCTGACGCAGTGGGACATAGAGGAAAGAACACTTTACTAGATGGAAGGCCTGAATAGTGTCCCTTGTTAATTTAATATTATAGGATCTTTTTTTCTCAAATCTTTTTTCAGGTTCTAGGAGCTAAAATTAGAAGTTTCAAAATTACTTTACACCTTACATCTAAGTAATGCAGAGGATGTAATATGTGTAACTTGAAGCAGGGCTAATATTAGGTTACATATTCTAGGATACCTAGAAAATGTTTTAAGTTCCTGACTCATTTTGGAAAGGAGTGTTGTGGAATATTAGGCTACACTGACGTTAGGCTTGTAGTTGTCCATACATGAGTAAAGGTCATCATTTGTCTTTTCCAGAAATGAGGAAAAATTATTTTCTCATTATAGGTGTTTGAAAAACTCCATATTTTCTATCCAGAGTGCCAACCCAAGCACATTCTAATGCCCATGAACTCTCAACTCAAACTTCATACCAACAGGTAAGGATAATGGGGAAGAAGGCCAGGCCGGGTTCCAACTTCGCCCTCAGTAGAACATTGCACATGGAACGGACTATTGCCTTCCAGCTGGTTTTTCTCACCCACAGATAATTTTTTGGTTGGTTGAGGTAAAATTCACATAACATAAACTTCACCGTTTTAAAGTGTACAATTCAAGCACTTACAGCTCTTTTTGAATTTGTCTAGTAGGTCTTCCAGTCTTTACTGGAAGACCCTCCACAAAAATAAAATAAAGTGGACAATTCAGTGGCAGTTAGTACATTCACAAAACTGTGCCACTATCACCTCTGTCTAGTTCCAAAACATTTTCATTACCACAAAATGGGACACCAAACCCATTAAGGAGTCACTCTCCAGCTCCCCTGGTCTCAGCCCCTGGCAACTACTAATCAGCCACCTCTATGAATTTAACTGTTCTGTGTATTTCATACCAATGGAATCATGCAATATGTGACATTTTGTGTTGGCTGCTTTCGGTTAACATAATGTTTTCAGGGTTCTTCCATGTTATAGCATGTATCAGTACTTTGTTACTTTTTATGAGTAAATAATATTCCATCGTATGGACAGAACATTTTGTTTATCCATTCATCCATTGATGGACATTTTGGTTGTTTTCATGTTTTGACTATTGTGAAGAGTGCTGCTATGAACATTCATGTACAAGTATTTAAATACCTGTTTCAATTCTTTTGGCCAAATAATTTTAAAAAACATTTTATTTATTTTCAGAGAAAGGGGAAGGGAGGGAGAAAGAGAGGAAAAGAAACATCAATGTGTGGTTACTTCTTATGCACCCCCTACTGGGGACCTGGCCCACAACCTAAGCCTGTGCCCTGACTGGGAATTGAACCAGCAACCCTTTGGTTCACAGGTCAATACTCAATCGACTAAGCCACACCAGCCAGGTTGACCAGATAATTTTTAGTGATAAACGTATAATAGGATTTGATTTTTTTAAAAGATAAGCATAGGCCCTGGCCAAATAGCTCAGTTGGTTAGAGTGACATCCCTGATAATCCAGGGTTGTGGGTTCAATCCCTTTTCAGGGCATATACGAGAATAAACTGGTAAGTGAATGACTGGGTGGAACAGTAGATTGATGTTTCTCTCTCTCCCCCCTTTTTCTCTCTCTCTCTGAAATCAATCAATTAAAAAAAGTTTTTTTAAAAAAAGGTAAGCATAGTGTCCCAGGTTCGATTCCCAGCCAGGGTACATGCCTGGGTTGCAGGCCATAACCCCCAGCAACCGCACATTGACGTTTCTCTCTCTTTCTCTCTCTCTAGCTCCCTCCCTTCCCTCTCTAAAAATAAATAAATAAAATCTTAAAAAAAAAAAAAAAGGTAAGCATAACCCACACGCAGACTTTCACCTAAGGAACAGATAAGCACACAATATGGGGAATGCCAAGCAGTTTCCTCAGGGAACAGCCTTTCACAGTGTTCCTGGCAATTTTTGCTCCTTCCTTTCTGGTCAGAGTTCCCAAGAGATACCACTTGCTCTGTTTGTTCCCTAGGGAAGGAGCTGCCTTTGTGAGTTCCCGTGTTCTCAAGTGCTTCCCTAATTCATCCGTCATTGAAGAAGACGGCTCAGGGCTCCTGAGAGCTGGTTCCATTGCAGGCACTGCTGTGTTGGAAGTCACTTCTGTAGAGCCTTTTGGAGTCAACCAAACAACCATAACTGCAGTTCAGGTGAGTTCAGGGACTTACTCAAAACAAACTAATAAATAAAAGGAATACTGTGGCCTTAAGAATCAGATTCCCTTTTTTAAGAACTAGAAGCTTCTCTGGAAGTCCAAAATGAACTGTAAGAGGACAATATTGACATGATTCTAAACCATCAAATTAAAGTGTACTTTAGAGTTTGTGGGATTAACCTCAAGTTGGTATGATTGTCTTCTAACAACTTAGCCAAGAGGGTTGGTGTAGGAGAGAAATATAGAATTGTTGCCATTAAAATTTGGCAGTTTTCAGAGAAAAAATTAGAATTAGCCCTGGCTGGTATGGCTCAGTGGATTGAGTGATGGCTTGCCAACCAGGGGGTTGCCAGTTCAATTTCCGGTCAGGGCTCATGCCTAGGTTGTGGGCCAGGTCCCCAGTGGGGGGCACATGAAAGGCAACCACATATTGATGTTTCTCTCCCTCCCTTCCCCCCTCTCTAAAAATGAATAAATAAAATCTTTTAAAAAATTTTTGAATTACAAGATTCCTCAGCCCTGCCTGGTATGGCTCAGTGTATTGAGTGCCAGCCTGTGAACCAAGGGGTCGCCAGTTCAATTCCCAGTCAGGGCAGATGCCTGGGTTGTAGGCCAGGTCCCCACCCCAGTTGGGGGTGCATGAGAGGCAACTACACTTTGATGTTTCTCTCTCTCTTTCTCTCTCCCTCCCCCTCTCTCTGAAAATAAATAAATAAATAAATCTTTTAAAAAAAAGAAGATGATTCCTCAGAGATAAGTTAGTCTAATATACACATCAGAACTGCCACCAAGAGCAGCAAGATGCTGCAGCACATCGACTACAGCATGAGGTGCATCCTGCAAGATGGTCCTATCTTCATTGGCACCTTCACGGCTTTTGACAAGTATATGAATTTGACCCTGTGTGACTGTGATGAACTCAGGAAGATCAAGCCAAAGAACTCAAAACAAGCAGAAAGAAAAGTGAGTCCTTGGCCTTGTGCTGCTTTGAGGGGAAAACCTGGTTTCAGTGACAATAGAAAGACCTCCTCCCAAAGAGCTGCTGGGGGCCCAAGGATCAGCCGGCTGCTGGCAGAGGACTCCCATGCCCCAGGCCCCTGCAGGACTTGCTGGACCGGTTTGTGGGGCTGGTGGGCCATCCCAACAGGGCCTCCTCCCCCGGAAACGTGCTCAACCAAAGCCCTAGACTCATCTTGGCCGTCCTTAGCTCCCTGTCTGTTTCCTGAAAGACTGTATATAGTCTTTTTATTTCCATGTGGCCTGTGAAACAAATTTATAATAAACTCTTATGTTGGTCCTTTTATGTATATTATCTCTTCTAACCACTACAAAAACCCTATGAGTTAGGCATGATTATCCCTATTAAACTCACAAGAAATCTAAGATCTAGAATGACTAAATGAAGCTATGAAATGATGAAGCTAGGACTCAAAGCTGGACTTTTCTTACTGTTATCATAGCTTCTCTTACAGTGTAAAAGCAATCTATAATATTTTCCTAAAGATTTTATTTATTTATTTTTACAGAAAGGGTAGGGAGGAAAATATAGAGGAAGAGAAACTTTGATGTATGAAGGAAACATCGATTGGTTGCCTCTTGCACTCCCTGAACTGGGGACCTGGCCCACAGCCCAGGCATGTGCCCTGAACAGAACTGAACTGGAACCTTTCAGTTCACAGGCTGGGGCTCAATCCACTTAGCCACACCAGCCAGAGCTATAATATTCTTGATAAATGTTCAATTATTTAACAATATTGAGCACTGTGCACAAAATAGATGAATCGCAGTCTTTTCCTCAAAAAGCTCCAGCTTCTCTTCACATTCCCACAGCTTTAATAATTAAGTCATTTCCTGTAGTAGCGTATTTTTCACTCTGACTTAAGTCATCTCAAATCAAGAGCTATTTCCTATAAAAGAGAAACACTATTTTTATCATTGCCTATAACTCTCAGAGTATGGTCACAGCTCCTCTCCAGTGCATTCTTCTCTGTACCAGTAAGTTTTATCTCCCACAGGTGGCACCCGTGACATACCTGCGAGTGAGCAGCCAACCCAAGCTATACACAGCTCAAGGAAGGATGCTGTCAGCCTTTCCCCTGGGCATGTTTCTCACCTTCACTGTTCAGTTTTATAATAGCATCGGAGAGAAATTTCACACACACAATACCCAGCTTTATCTGGCTCTAAACAGGTATGGAAGTCAAAGGAATGGTGTTGACACTATGGTAGAAATTCTTGCAGAGTAGGCTAGTATTATATAGCAGCCAGTAAATTGCTCTCACATTCTGCACTTTGTTTGAATCTAATCTTTGTTTCTTTCTTTAAGATGGAAAAAGACCAGAGTGGTATTAGTTGTTCAATGAAGAAAAAGTTCAGGATATTTTGAATCTGGCAAGTTCTAGTTCACAGAAAGCTTCCATAGGTAGCTAATTGGAGTATTATAAACAGCCTTGCTGGGACTTCCAGTCAAGTTGGAGGCATAGGTAAATACACTGTGCCTCCTTGCACAACCAAAAGAAGGACTACAACAACAAATTTAAAAACAAAAAATGACCAGAACTGACAGAAAATTGAACTGTATGGAAGTTCAACAACCAAGGAGTTAAAGAAGAAATATCCATCCAGACTGGTAGGAGGGGCAGAGAGGACTCATGGCAAGGCCTCAGCTGTCAAACCCAGCAAGGTGGTGGCTGGTGGAGTGGGTGGTCCCACATTCGTGTGCATTTAAACTGAAAAGAACAGCTAGGGAGCAAGACAGACCACTCAACCCAGAGTTCCAGTGTGGGGGAATAAAGCCTCAAACCTCTGACTGAAAACACCTGTGGGGATTGAGGCAGTGGTGGGAGAGTGTTCCAACCTCACAGGAGAGTTCACTGGAGAGACCCACAGGGTCCTAGAACATACACAAACCCACTCACCCAGGAATCAGCACCAGAAGGGCCCAATTTGCTTGTGGGTAGTGGGGCAAGTGACTGAAAACTATCAGAGAGTGGAGCAAGCGCCATTGTTCCCTCTTGGACCCCGCCCCCACATACAGCGTCACAACACAACAATGTGGGTTGACCTGCCCTAGTGAACATCTAAGGCCCCGCCCCTTATATGTAACAGGTATGTGAAGACAAAAACAAATGGCCCAAATGAAAGATCAAATCAAAGCTCTAGACAAAATACAACTAAGCAATGGATAGCCAACCTACCAGATGCACAGTTCAAAACACTGGTAATCAGCATGCTCAAAGAATTGGTTGTATATGGTCACAAATTAGAGGAAAAAATAAAGGCTATGCCAAGTGAAATAAAGGAAAATGTACAGGGAACCAACAGTGATGGGAAGGAAACCGGGACTCAGATCAATGGTGTGGACCAGAAGGAAGAAAGAAACATTCAACCAGAACAGAGTGAAGAAATAAGTTTTCACAAAAATGAGGAGAGGCTTAGGAACCTCCAGGACATCTTTAAACATTCGGACAACATCCAAATTATAGAGATGCCAGAAGGAGAAGAGGAAGAACAAGAAATTGAAGCCTTATTTGAGAACATAATGAAGAACTTCCCCAATCTGGCAAAGGAAACAAACTCCCAGGAACTCCAGGAAGCTCAGAGAGTCCCAAAGAAGTTGGACCCAAGGAGGAATACACCAAGGCACATCATAATTACATTAACCAAGATTAAAGATAAGGAGAGAATCTTGAAAGCCACAAGAGGAAAGGAAAGAGTAACTACAAAGGAGTTCCCATAAGACTGTCAGCTGATTTCTCAAAAGAAATCTTTCAGGCAAGAAGGGGCTGGAAAGAAATATTCCAAGTCATGAAAGGCATGGACCTACATCCCAGATTACTCTATCCAGCAAAGCTATCATTTAGAATGGAAGGGTAGATAAGGTGCTTCTCAGATAAGGTCAAGTTAAAGGAGTTCATCATTACCAAGCCTTTATTACATGAAATGTTAAAGGGACTTATCTAAGGAAAAGAAGATAAAAAATATGAACCGTAAAATGACAAAAAACTCACAATTATTAACAGCTGAACTTAAAAACCAAAACAAAAACAAACTAAAGAAACAACTAGAACAGGAACAGAATCACAGAAATGGAGATCACATGGAGGGTTATCAGCAAGGGAGTGGGGAGAGAGGGGTAAAGGTACAGAGAATAAGTAGCATAGATGGTAAGTAGAAGAGAGACCGGGGGAGCTTAAGAATAGTATAGGAAATGTAGAAGCCAAAGAACTTACATAGATGACCCAAGGATATGAACTAAAGGGGTGTGGGATGCAGGTAGGAGGAGGTGCACAGGGCAGAGGAGGTGCCATATTTATTAAGGGGTGGGGGGAAATGGGACAACTGTAATAGCATAATCAATAAAATATATATTTTTAAAAGTCATGCTGGGGACTTCCGGAAAGATGGAGGAATAGATGGACGCACCGTACCTGTCACACAACCAAGATTAGAACAACAATAATTTACAGACAGAATAACACTCAGAAATGATAGAGGATTTATCTGAACGGAAGTCGGACAGCCAAGAAGTTGAAGTAGACCCATACATCCAGACTGGTAGGAAGAGACGAGCCGGGTGGGCGCGGGGCCGGTGCAGGTCAGCGGCGCGCAGAGGTCGGGGAAAATTTGGCGCGAAATCGGCGCACCAGCCATCCGGGGTGCAAGAGCGCAGCGATGATCCCTGAGTACGGAAGCTGCGGCTGGCGGACCCAGTGGGGCAGCGATTGTGGACCAGGGCAGAGCTCGCAGCCCAGGATCCCAGAGAAGCCCAGGAGAATGGAACTACCGCCATTGTTCCCTCCCGTCCCCGCTCCTGCCCCCACCCCCACATATAACGTCACAATCTAGCGACTGGGGTGCCCGGCCCCGGTGAACACCTAAGGCTCCGCCCCCCACCATAACAAGAGCGACCAGACCAAAAAAAAAAGGAGAGACAGGGAAAGACATAAGACATGTTTCCAACAGAACAGATCAGTCCCCCAGGACTCATCCTTTTGAGCGACCAAGAAATAGCCAATCTATTAGATGTACAGTTCAAAACACTGGTGATCAGAAAGCTCACGGAATTGGTTGACTTTGGGCGCAATTTAGATGAAAGGATGCAGGTTACCATAAAAGAGATGCAGGAAGATACGCAGAGGAGAGCAGATAGTGAAAGGAAGGAATCCGAGTCTCAAAACAACACAGTGGACCAGAAGGAAGATAGAATCAACCAAGCAGGAAAGCAGGATGAAATAAGAATTTAAAAAATCGAGGAAAAGCTTAAGAGCATCCAGGGCACCTTTAAACGTTCCAACATCCGAATTATAGGGGTACCAGAAGGGGAGGAGCAACAAGTGGAAAAGTTATTTGAACAAATAATAAAGGAGAACTTCCCCAATTTGGCAAAGGGAACAGTCTTCCAAGAAATCCAAGAAGCTCAGAGAACCCCAAAGAAGTTGGACCCAACAAGAAACACACCAAGGCACATCATCATTACATTAGCCAAGGTAAAAACAAAGGAGAGAATCCTAGAAGCAGCAAGAGATAAGGGGACAGTAACCTACAAAGGAGTTCCCATCAGACTGTCAGCTGATTTCTCAAAAGAGACCTTATAGGCAAGAAGGGGCTGGAAGGAAATATTCCAAGTCATGAAAGGCATGGACCTACATCCCAGATTGCTCTATCCAGCAAAGCTCTCATTTAGAATGAAAGGGCAGATAAAGTGCTTTTCAGATAAGGTCAAGTTAAAGGAGTTCATCATTACCAAGCCTTTATTACATGAAATGTTAAAGGGACTTATCTAAGGAAAAGAAGATAAAAAATATGAACAGTAAAATGACAAAAAACTCACAATTATTAACAGCTGAACTTAAAAACCAAAACAAAAACAAACTAAAGAAACAACTAGAACAGGAACAGAATCACAGAAATGGAGATCACATGGAGGGTTATCAGCAAGGGAGTGGGGAGAGAGGGGTAAAGGTACAGAGAATAAGTAGCATAGAATGTAGGTTGAAAATAGATAGGGGGAGGGCAAGAATAGTACAGGAAATGTAGAAGCTAAAGAACTCATAAGTATGACACATGGACATGAACTAAAGGGGAGGAATGTGGGTGGGAGAGGGGGGTACAGGGTGGAGGGGAGAGCAGGGGGGAAATGGGACAACTGTAATAGCATAATCAATAAAATATATTTTTAAAAAAAGTCATGCTGAAAAAATTTTTAAATTAAAAAAAAAAAGCCTTACTGGGCACTGTATATATGAAGGTAATAGACTAATTTCTGGCCCCTAGTTGCTCACACCCCATTGTAGAATTCCTTCTGAACTTTTGAGCTGTTGAATATAAGATGTTGAAAGAGGGTCTGCCCTCAGAACTGTTTTCCTAACTATTGCCTCTTTTCAGAATTTCTGCCTTTCATGTCTCCTTTCAGAGATGACCTACTGCTTATTGGACCAGGGAACAGGAACTACACTTACATGGCCCAGGCTGTGAACAGAGGGGTGACACTTGTGGGGCTCTGGGATCAGAGGCACCCAGGCATGGCAGACTATATTCCTGTAGCTGTGGAACATGCCATTGAGCCAGACACCAAGGGTACCTTTGTTGGAGATGTCATCTGCTTCAGTACTCACCTCCTCAACCAAAATGGTCTGGATGCCTTCCCTTTCTTAACCTCACAACTGACTGGATTATAAAGCAACTTGTCCCTTAGAGGATAATTTTTTCCCCAAATTATCTGAAATCTTAGGGCCTCTCTTAGAAAGAAAATGTTTTTATATTTTTTATTATTTTCATGCCCATTTCTCTCAATAGCCAGTCATTATAGCAGACCGTCATATTTATTAAGTGCCTATTGAATGCATAGCTCTATGTAGTGTACTATGTAGACAGTGTAGGGTCCTGTGCCTTCTCCATTTCCAATTTCTGAGAGGAGGGTACATGCTAAGTTGAAGTAAACGATGAAAAAGAAGGAAAGAACAATAAGGCTTTAGTTCTAAGAACCAATTTGTGTATAGTGTTTTGTGAAGCCCATTGAAGGCCTAACTCCTCATATGTCATCACTGTAATAAGGTTTTGGCCTTACTATTTTGATCAACAAGAGCATTTCTGTTCTAAGAAGTACTACTGAGTTAAGAAAACCAGTCCTTCAACCTGGCGTGTGACTCAGTGGATTGAGTGCCAGCCTGTGAAGCAAAGGGTTGCCGGTTTGATTTCCAGTTGGGGCCCATGCCTGGGTTGCAGGCCAGGTCCCCAACAGGGGGCACGCAGAGGCAACCACACATTGATGATTCTCCTCCCTCTCTCCCACCCTTCCCCTTTGTCTAAAAATAAATAAATAAAATCTTAAAGAAAGAAAGAAAATCAGTCTTTGGTTACAAATGATGATAAATATTTGGGCTTACAGATAGCATATTTCTGAATGGTACACACTGACTGAGTGTATGCATCCAAATAATCCATCCAAATAAGGCAGGCTTTGGCTTTGTATCTTCTCTGGGAACTATGGGTATATGTTTTTAGGTAAAGTGATGTAATGCTGGACCTGACTTTAACATTAACTATATATTTTGGACTTGATACAAAGGGAGCTCTATCAGACTAAGTCAAATTCTCCAATCCTGTAAACAACTGACTTGCAAGCACCCTGTACTAACATGTAATCCAGGGCTGGTGAGCTAACTCTGCTTTAAGGTTGACAGAATTATAATGCCATGATTATTAACCTCTTGTCATTGAGGCAGAGGCTCTTTTACTCTCTTTTGCTAGGGTTTATCAGGATTGTCCCCCTGTCTCCATTCTGGAATATTCTTGGCATCCCAAATCCATACTACTTTGGATGAAGAAGCAAGGGGCCCCATGCCAGGATCAGTAATCTAGCCTGACATTTGGCATTCTTCTGCCACCTTGAGATTTAAGCCAAAATAAATCCTTTCTCCTGCCAGTTGGTCAGTTTCTTACAGTCTTTGTGCTAGTATCAATTGGTAGTTCAAAGCAGAATTTATCTTTAGCAAGGTTTAAAACAAAGTTTAACTAGAGAGTTATCCATACATGAAATGAGTTTTCTTTAGTGAGAACTAAGTACCTTTTATGATTATGAAGGTTACTAAGTAGCTCTTATTTTATTTATTTATTTAATCCTCATCGAGGATAAGTTTATGATTTGAGATAGAGAGAAATAGCAATGGTTGCCTCCCTTACATGCCTAGACCAGGGATTGAACCCGCAGCTTTTGGTGTACAGGACGACGCTCCAACTGAGCCACCTGGACAGGGCGGTTCTTCTTATTTTGCTAGCATGATATGTGAAGGGGATCCTGCCATTCAAAAAACAAAAGTTATGCCCTGGCCAGTGTGGCTCAGTGGATTGAGCATCAGCCTAAGAACCAAAAACAAAGTTATCCTCAAAGCTGGGTGTTGCTCTTGGGGAGAGAGATCCAGTTGCTTGACTGGCTAATGGTTTAGAGTCTGAGTAAAGTTAAAGTGGCTACCATGTATATCAAAGGTTGTAGTCAAGTGGCTTTCTCTGTCTTTCTAGGTGAACCCGGGATATTGATGATTTCTACTGACAGTAATTTTACAGACAGACACTGGTCACTGGGGTAGGAGATGGCCAGGGAGACCAGGAATAGCAACAATCTTTCATGACAATCCAGGACTGGTGAAAACATAATCGAGAGGTTAACCTAATGATACCAGGGGTTGAAGAGACAAGGGTGACTATTTCTATTGAGGGAATAATGCATATAGAAAAAAAAAACCACTCATATATCAGAGGTAAAAATAGCCAACAAGCTTATTGGAACATGAATGGGAAACACTATTAGGATTCTTAACCAGAAGAATGACTAGACTTATATCACTTGACTACTGGTTGGGTACTAAACTGTAGGAATGAGGGTAGAAGTTGAGAACCTAGTTGGGAGGTTATTATTGCAGTAACCCAGTGTAGATATGATAGTGGATCAGGGTTGGTAATAGAGGAGGAAATGAGCAGTTGAACTGATATATATAATTATATATTTTTATATATATGTCTAAATATATTATTAAGGTAGAGCATAGAATTACCTGACAGATTACATGTAGAGTGTTAAGGCAGTCAAGAATGACTTTGACATTTTTGACTGGACAACTAAAAGGTCAAAGTTGCCACCAAATGAAATGGGGAAACTGTAAGTGGAACAGTTTTGGAGAGAAGGTCAGCTCTGGACATGCAAAAAGTGGACATGGAGGTAGCTGTGTATAAGAGTCTGGGAGTCACAGGCATAGAGATGACATGTAAAGCCATTAGATCACCAAGGGAATGGGTATAAACAAACAAACAAAAAAGGCCCAAGGACTGAGCTCTGGGGACATTCTAATATTAAGAGATGCTGAGAGAGGAAAGGAGCCAACAAGAGAGACTTAGAAAGAAATGACCAGTGAAGTAGGAGGAAAACCCAAAGATTTTGGTGTCCTGTAGCCAAGTGAATACAGGGGAAGGGAGTGATCAACCATGTAAAATGCTATTAATAGGTCAAGTGAGCTGAAAACTGAATCATGACTGAGGGTTTTTAGAACATGTAGACTGGAAACTGATGAGTAATTTTCAGTGAAAGTGATGGAGTGATGTTTTGACTGGAGAATTGGAAAAGAGGACTCAGAGACAGTGGATAATGGGACAGCTCTTCAAGAAGTTGGAGTCAAAGTCTGTATTGCTGATTATTTTTTAAAATCGGAAGAAATAATGACTTGGGAATGATTCAGTAGAGAAGAAAAATCTGATGAGGTGAAGGGAGAATTGCTGAAGTGATATTCTTGAGTAGGTGAGATGGGGTGAACGAGTGAAGAGGTTGGCTTGATGAAGCCTTTCCATTTCCCTTAGATACAGGTACATCTCCTTCCACTGTGCTCAAAGAACTTGTTTGTTCCTCTTTTCATTCCTCAAATGTAATAGCTATCATTCTTTGAGCATCTACTATGGGCTTGGCACTTTACATCTATTTTTTAATTTTGATTTTACATCCAGTACAACTATCATTTTTAATTTGCACAACCTGCAAAGTAGAGTGTTTTACACATGAGTAAATTGCCCAATAAATGCCTATATAATATCTGGTGCATTCTTTTGAAGAGCTCACAGTCTAGTGGTGACATAAATAAGTACATGTAGACTGCATAAATAATGAAAACATAATTGATCACTGCTTTACTAGTGGTATATCATATATCCTCTTAGAATACAGAAGAAAATCATTAATTCTGTCTAGACATTAAACCTAAAGTTTTCAGAGGTAACAATGAAACTGAGTCTTGAGGACGAGATATTTGTTTGGCAAGAAAACGGGAGAAGGCATTTTAGACCAAAGACATAGGTGTGCAAAGGCAAAAAAAGTATATGTTCTGTTTCCCCTGTCTGGTGTGGCTCAGTTGGTTGGGCACTGATCTGCAGAGAAGTTGCTGGTTCGATTCCCAGTCAAGGGTGCATGCCTTGGTTGCATCAGGTTCAGTCCCCAGTCAGGGCATGTGCGAGAAGAAACTGATGAATGTTTTCTCTCACACTGATGTTTCTCCCCCTCTCTTTCTCCCTCCCTTCCCCCTCTCTAGAAATAAATAAATAAAATCTTTAAAAATATATGTATATTGTGTTTGAAGACCAACAAGTAAACCAGGGTGGCTTTAGCATAAGTTACAAGGGAAGAGAGGGAAAAACTTACTAACATCCAAAAAAAGAACTTGTATAAAGAGCAGATTAACAGCCCTGCCTGGGTACTAAGTTGGTTAGAATGTCATCCTTATACGATTATGGGTTCAATCTCCAGTCAATATACATACAAGAATCAACCAATGAATGCATAAGTAAGTGGAACAACAAATCAATGTTTCTCTCTCTTATATTAATAAATTTTAAAAATATTTTTAAAAAAACAGATAAGAATGTTGAGGACAGAGATAATATGAAAGGACAACCAGAAAAAAAAAAAAAAAAGATTGAGAAGGGTCCAGGTACTACAAAACCAAGGAGAGAATTCTGGCCAAGATGGAGGCGTAGGTAGATACATTGTGCCTCCTCACACCACCAAAAGGACAATGACAAATTTAAAAACAAAAAACCAGAACTGACAGAAAATTGAACTCTATGGAAGTCTGACAACCAAGGAGTTAAAGAAGAAACATTCATCCAGACCAGTATGAGGGGTGGAGATGGGCAGCCAGAGCAGAGAGTACTCACAGCAAGGCGGGCAGCTGGAGGATCAGTGCAGGCAAGGCCATGGCTGGTGGAGTGGGCAGTCCTACATTTGCATGTGGATAAACCAGGAGGAACAACTAGGGAGAGAGACAGACCACTCAACTCAGGGTACCAGCTTGGGGAAATAAAGCCTTAAAACCTCTGACTGCAAAAACCTGTGGATGTTGCAGCAGCGGGAGAAACTCTGAGCCTCACAGGAGAGTTTGTTGAAGAGACCCACAGGGTCCTAGAATGTACACAAACCCACCCACCTGAGAATCAGCACCAGAAACACCCAATTGCTTGTGGGTAGTGGGGCAAGTGACCAAATGCCAGCCAAGAGCCAAACAAGTGGCATTGTTCCTTCTCAGACCCTTCCCCCACATACAGCTCCACAACACAACAATATGGGTTGCTCTGCCCTAGCGAATACCTAAGGCTCTGCCTCTTACTACATAACAGGCACACTGAGACAAAAAAAATATTGAAGGGACTGAAAAGTTCCAGAAAAAATACAACTAAGCAATGAAGAAATAGTCAACCTATCAGATGCAGAATTCAAAACACTGGTAATCAGCATGCTCACAGAAATGGTTGAGTATGGTCACGAAATAGAAGAAAAAGTGAGCTATGCAAAGTGAAATAAAGGAAAATGTATAGGGAACCAACAGTGACAGGAAGGAAACCGGGATTCAAATCAGTGACTTGGAGCAGAAGGAAGAAAGAAACATTCAACCAGAACAGAATGATGAAACAAAAATTCAAAAAAAATATGAGGAGAGGCTTAGGAATATCTGGGACAACTTTAAACATTCCAATATCTGAATCATATTCAGAAGGAGAAAAGGAAGAACAAGAAATTGAAAACTTATTTGAGAGCATAATGAAGAACTTCCCCAATCTGGCAAAGAAAACAGATTTCCAGGAACTCCAGGAAGCTCAGAGAATCCTAAAGAAGTTGGACCCAAGGAGGAATACACCAAGGCACATCATAATTAGCCAAGATTAAAGATAAGGAGAGAATCTTGAAAGCAGCAAGAGAAAAGAAGACAGATACCTACAAAGGAGTTCCTATAAGACTGTCAGCTGATTTCTCAAGAGAAATCTTGCAGGCAAAAAGGCTGGAAGAAATATTCAAAGTCAAGAAAGGCAAGGACCTACATCCAAGATTTCTCTATCTAGCAAAGCTATTATTTAGAATGGAAGGGCAGATACGGTGCTTCCCAGATAAGGTTAAGTTAAAGGAGTTCATCATCACTAAGTCCTTATTACATGAAATGTTAAAGGGACTTATCTAAGAAAAAGATGATCAAAGATATGAACACTAAAATGACAACAAATCACAACTATCAACAACTGACTGTAAAACAAACAAACAAAAAAGAAACAGAACCACAGAAATGGAGATCACATGGAGGGTTATCCATGTGATATGGATAGAGGAGAGGGAGAAGGGAGAATGAGGGAAAAGGTACAGGGAAGAAGATGCATAAATGGTAGGTACAAAATAGACAGGGAGCCCTGGCTGGTGTAGCTCAGTCCATTGAGTGTCAATCTGTGAAGCAAAGGGTCACTGGTTCAATTCCCAGTCAGGGTGCATGCCTAGGTTGCGGGCCAGGACCCCAGTATGGGGGCACATAAGAGGCAACCACACATTGATGTTTCTCTCCCTCTCTTTCTCCCTCCCCCTCACTCCAAAAAGTAAATAAATAAAGTCTTAAAAAAACAGGGGAGGTTAAGAATACTATAGGAAATAGAGAAGCCAAAAAACGTATATGTATGACCCATTGACATGAACTAAGGGGGGTAGAATGTTGGTGCAAGAGGGGTTAGAGGGCAGAGGGGAATAAAGGGGGTGGAATTGGGACAACTGTAATAGCATAGTCAATAAAATATTTTTTTAAAAAAGAAAACGAAGGAGAAAGGGTGTCACAAAATGCAAGAGAAGGAATGGGCTATGGTGTCAGGGCTACAGAAGTTAAAAAGATCATTTAAATTCCAATTTGTATACTTTGTAAAATCCTCATTTAATTATTCACTAACTAGCAGACACTCATTGGGCCTCTTATATGTTAGTGATTGTGATAGGCTCTGGAAATACAAAGATGAGAAAGACAAAACTTCCCTTACTGAGCTCTTAATGTAACTAACTTGGGTTTAAGGCTCTTGAATTTTTTTTTTAAATGTGGTAGTACCAAGGAGACTGGACAATATACTGCATTTATTTATTTTTTAAAAAATTATTTACTTATTGATTGTATAGAGGGGAGGGAGTAAGGTAGAGGGGTATATGTATTCATTGGTTGATTTGGTATGTGCCCTGACTGGGAATCAAACTGTAACATTGGCACAGCAGGTGACACTCCAACCAACTGAGCTACCTGGCCAGGTGTATATTGCATTTAAATTGATGATATCTCAGGGGGAAAGGCTCATCATCACCTTTCTTTCTAATGATTAAGCACTAGCCTTATATACAAGGCACAGTACAGGATACAAAGGGATAAATTAGGATTTTAAGTTAAAGAACTTAGACCCTAATAGGAAGAATTATAACAAGTATAAAAATACCTACAATATAAAGCAGAACATTACAAGTATATTGAGAGAAACCAGAGTATCTTGAAGTTTCAGAAAAGGTTGAGATTATATGCAATGAGAGAGAAAACTTTCTGAAGTTGCAATTGTCTTCAAAGGCATTTTAATAGGGAGTTATACAAAGAGAAGATATATCAGAAGGAATAATGAACAAGACCTCCTTTTTGAAAAAAAAAAGTTATTTTCCCATAAGATTTTGAGGTTCTCAAACATGTGATCATAGAAGGGCAATTCATGTGAAATGGACACTTTTGGTTAAATAAGTTTTGAGGGGTGAAGAAGGAGGGAACCAGATTCTGTAAGATATTAGGTATAGACTTTCCTTTGGTTTCCTGACAGGTGGTTGTCAATGCATCATCAAGATTAACACACAGTTATGACCTCAAGACTTACCTCACCAACACCCGCAATTCAACTGTGTTCAAGTTCTTCATCATCACCGGCAGAAATGGTGTCAATCTTAAAGGTTGGGAATCTCTTCATAGGTGTGAGTGATTGTTCCCAATTCATTTACCCCTTTGCACTAGCAATACAAATTTCCTTTTATTTCAAAATTGACTCCACTTTAACAAATAAATCATTTGGGAGGTATGACAGCTCAAAAATTATGACTGGATTAAGGATTTGAAACAGGTTCAACCTAATCCCTATTGTCTTTCTAGGTATATAACCCTGCCTTAGAACAGGAGGTAGTCTAGATCAGGGATTTCCAAACATGGCTGATTTTCTTTTTCTTTTTTTTAAGATTTTTTTTTTTTTTTTTGAGAGAGGGGAAGGGAAGGAGAAAGTGAGGGAGAGAAATATTGATGTGGGAGAGATACATTGATCAGTTTTCTTTCTCACACCCCCAACTGGGGACCTGGCCCTCAACCCATACATGTGCCCTGACTGGGAATCAAACTTGAACTGGCAACCTTTTCAGTTCACAGGCCAGCACTCAATCCACTGAGCCACATCAGCCAGGACAAAACATCGGCTGATCAAGGAAATTCTTTTTTTAAGAAAAGAATCTCTCTTAAAAAATTACAGTTCTTGCTCTGGTCAGTTTGGATCAGTGGTTGGAGCATCATCCTGTAACTGAAAGATTGAGGGGTGCTTTCCCAGGGACGGGACATACCTACATTGGGGTTCCATTCCTAGTCTGGGTACATATGGAAGGCAACAATCAATGTTTCTCTTTGTCCTTCCTCTCTCTCTAGAAGCAATGAAATGTCCTCAGTGAGGTAAAAAGAAAAACAAAACAAAAAATACAACAGCCTTGGGCTCCATCCAGAAATACAATAAATTGGGATAGGGCCTAAGATACAATTCTTTTAAAGCTTCCCAAGATTAAGAATTGTTGGACTAGGTGACATCTGAAATGTTATTTGCTCAGTAAATTGCCTAGTATGCCTTTTTCTTTTTTTTGGTTTGTATTGCACTATGATGTATAGTCAAAAAAAAGGTGGAGTAAAGAAAACTAAAATACTAGAAGCTCCTAATCAATTCCAGCTATGTTAGGAATTTTTATATTTATCTAATTTAACAATTACCATGTAGTAATTATCATTATTTTAAAGATGAGAACACTGAGCCTAAGAGCAAGTAACTTAAAACATAACAATCAGTGGCCAAAGTGGTAGATATGTCCACTCCAAAATCTATGTACATGATTTCATTCCTTGTTTTCCCCTAAAGAAAAAACAAACCCATACCCTGCAGCCAGTTGTCTCTGTTGGTTGGTGCATTGTCCCATAGGCCAAAAGGTTGTGAGTTCAACTGTCAGCCAGAGCACATACTAGGTTTTGGATTTGATCCCCAGTCAGGGCGCATACATGAGGCTACCAAGTGATGTTTCTCACATTGTTTCTCTCTCTACCCCTTTCTCTCCCTCCAAAATCAATATGCATATCCTCAGATGAAGATTTTTTTAAAAAAAAATTTTTTAGAAAGAACGAATTCCAGATCTTTTCTTTTTTGGCCAAGAGAACATTCAAAACCAAGCAGAGAAGTCCAGAATATAATTATTGAATTACTATCTATAAAACTTAGGAAATTTATATGTCAACCAAATTGAAAAAAATTTAAAAAAAACTTAGGATAATTTAGCCCTGGCTGGTATGGCTCAGTGGATTGAGTGCAGGCTGTGAACCAAAGGGTCACCAGTTCAGTTCCCAGTCAGGGCACATGCCTAGGTTGTGGGCCAGGTCCCCAGTAGCAGGTGCAAAAGAGGCAACCACACGGATGTTCTCTCCATCTTTTCTCTCTCCCTTCCCCTATCCAAAAATAAATAAATAAAATCTTTAAAAGGAAAAGAAAAGAGAAAAAGAGAGAAGACTCAAATAAGTAACATCAGAAATGAAAGAGGAGAGATTATAACTGATACCACAGAAATACAAAGAATTAAGAAATTACTACAAACAACTATATGCTAAGAAACTTGAAAACATGAATGAAATGGACAAATGTCCAGGAAAATAAAATCTCCCAAAACTGAATGAAGAAGCAGCAAAAAGCCTAAACAGACCAATAACAGCTGGTGAAATTGAAGCAGTAATCAAAAAATTCCTGGCACACAAAAGCCCTGGCCAGACAGTTTCACAGGAGAATTTTACAAAACATTTAAGGAAAAGCTAACTCCATCCTTCTCAGACTATTCAAAAAAACCCAAGAAGAGGGAAGACTACCAAACTCTTTTCATGAGGCCAGCATCATCAGAATCCCAAAACCAGATGAAGACACAACAAAGAATGAAAACTATAAGCCAATATTGCTGATGAACACAGATACTAAAATTCTCAACACAATATTGGCAAACAGCATCCAGCAATACATTAAAAAAGATCATATAAAAAATGATCAAGTGGGAGTCATCCCAGGGATGCAAAGATGGTACAATATATACAAATCAATAAACATAATACATCACATAAACAACAGGAAAGACAAAAATCACATGATCATATCAATAGATGTGGAAAAGACATTTGACAAGGTATAGCACCCCCAGCAAAGTGGGAGTAGAGGGAGCATACCTCAACATAATAAAGGCCATATATGAGAAACTTACAGCCAACATCATACTCAATGAGCAAAAACTAAAGGCTTTCCCACTAAGATGAGGAACAAGACAAGGATGTACAGTTTTACCACTTCTATTCAACATAGTATTGGAAGTCCTAGCCACAGCAATCAGACAAGAAAAAGAAATAAGAGGCATCCAAATTGGATAGCAGGAAGCAAAATTGTCATTGTTTGCAGATGACATGATAGTGTACATAGAAAACCCTAGACACTCTACCAAAAAACTGCTGGACCTAGTAAGTGAATTTGGCAAAGCAGTGGGATACAAAGTCAATATTCAGAAATCTAAGGCATTTTTGTACACCACCAACAAAAATAAAGTACCTAGGAATAAATCTAACCAACGAGGTAAAAGATGTGTACTCAGAAAACTACACAACAATGAAGAAAGAAATTAAGGAAGACACAAATAAATGGAAGCATATACTGTGTTCATGGATTAGAAGAATGAATGTATCAAAATGTCCATACTACCCAAAGCAACTTATAGATTCAACACAATCCCTATTAAAATACCAATGACATATTTCATAGATATAGAACAAACATTCTACAAATTTATATGGAACCATAAACAACCAAATTTATATGGAACCAAACAAAATTGCTGAATAGCTGCAGCAATTTTGAGAAATAAGAACAAAGTAGGAGGGATAACAATACCTGATATAAAACTATATTAAAGGCCACTGTAATCAAAACAGTATGGTACTGGCATAAGAACAGACACATAGACCAATGGAACAGAATAGAGAGCCCAGAAATAAACCCAAGTCTCTATGGTCAATTAATACTTGACAAAGGGGGGCAGAAGCATAAAATGGAGTAAAAATAGCCTCTTCAACAAATGGTGTTGAGATGTCTGGACAGCTACATGCAAAAAAAATGAACCTTGACCACCAATTTACACCATACACAAAAATAAACTCAAGAGGGATAAAAGACTTAGTTGTGACACCATAAAAGTCCTAGAGGAGAACATAGGCAGGAAAATCTCAGGTATTCCACACAGCCATATTTTCACCAATATGTCTCCTAGAGCTAGGGACATGAAGGCAAGAATAAACAAATGGGATCTTATCAAAATAAAAGCTTCTGCATGGCTAAAGAAAACATCAGCAAAATGAAAAGGGAACTAACTGTATGGGAAAATATATTTGCCAATGACACCTTGGACAAGGGTTTGATCTCCAAAATATATAAAGAATTCACACCCTGGCTGGCGTAGCTCAGTGGATTGAGCACGGGCTGGGAACCAAAGTGTCCCAGGTTCGATTCCCAGCCAGGGTACATTCCTGGGTTGCAGGCTATAACCCCCAGCAACCGCACATTGATGTTTCTCTCTCTCTATCTCTGTCTCCCTCCCTTCCCTCTCTAAAAATAAATAAATAAAATATTAAAAAAAAAAAAAAAAAGAATTCACATGACTCCACTCTAGGAAGACAAACAATCCAATTTTAAAAATGGGCAAAGGACCTGAACAGACATTTCTCCAAGGAGGACATACTCAGCACTTAGAGGCATAAGAAAGGATGCTCAGTATCACTACGCATCAGAAATATGTAAATTAAAACCACAGTGAAATACCACTTCACACCGGTCAGAATGGCCATCATAAAAAAAATCAACAAACAACAAGTGTTGGAGAGGTTGTGAAGAAAAGGGGACCCTAGTGTACTGTTGGTGGGAATGCAGACTGGTCCAGCCACTGTGGAAAATTGTATGGAACCCAGCAATTCCACTGCTGGGATTATACCCTAAGAATCCTGAAACACCAGTTCAAAAGAACCTATGTACCCCAATGTTCATAGCAGCACAATTTACAATAGCCAAGTGCTGGAAACAACCTAGGTGCCCATCAGTAAATGAATGGATAGAAAAACTATGGTACATTTACACAATGGAATTCTATGCAGCAGAAAGAAAGAAGGAGCTCCTACCCTTTGCAACAGCATGGATGGAACTGGAAAGCATTATGCTAAGTGAAATAAGCCAGGCAGTGAAAGAAAAGTACCATATAATCTCACCTATAAATGGAACCTAATCAACAAAACAAGGAAGCAAAATATAAGTGAAGACATTGAAATAAAGAACAAACTGACAGTTACTAGAGGGGAGCGGGAAGAGGGAAAACAGGGGAGAGAAGGGGAAGGGTCCATCAAAGATCATGTATAAAGAACTCATGGACAAAGCCAAGGTGGGTAGGATTGAGAGTGGGGCAGAGGAGAGTGGAAGGTGGGAAATGGAGACAACTGTGCCTTAATGATTAAAAAAAAAGAACAGTATAGGAAATGGAGTAGCCAAAGAACTTTTATGCATGACCCGTGGACATGAACTAAATGGGAGGATTGCCAGAGGAATAGGGTATACAAGGTGGGGCGGGGGAAGGGAAAAATGAAATGACTCTAATAGCATAATCAATAAAATATATATTTTTTAAAACTATGAGATAGCACCTCAACAAGTATTGGAGAGGTTGTAGAGAAAAAGGAACCCTTATTCACTGATGGTGGGAATGTAAGCTGGTACAGCCACTATGAAAAACAGTATGGTGGTTCCTCAAAAAAATTATGAATAAACCATATGACCCAGCAATCCCTCTTCTGGCTATCTATCTTAAAAACTTGAAAACATTTATTCACAGAGATATATGCACCCCTATGTTTGTTGCATTACTCAATGGTGACCAAAACATGGAGACAACCAAAGCATCCTTCCATAGATTGTATAAAGTAGATGTGATACATATACAGTATTGATACATATACAGTATACTATGGAATACTACTCAGCCATAAGAAAGATGAAATACTACTCAGCCATGTGCCATTTGTGACAACATGGATGGACCTGGAGAATATTATGCTAAGCAAAAAATGTCAGTCAGAAAACTAAGAACTATATGATTTTAGTCATATGTGGGAAATAAAACTGAAACTCATGGACACAGACAGCAATGTGGTGGTTGCCAGAGGGAAGGGGGTGGGGAGGGTAGTAAAGGGTAAAGGGGGCCAAATATATGGTGACATAAGATGATTTGACTTTGGGTGGTGGCACACAATGTAATATACAGATCATGTATCATAGGAAAGTGAACTTGAAACCTATATGATCTTATTAATCAGTGTCTCTCCAATAAGTTTAATTAAAATAAATAAAATTTTAAATAGAAAAAAAATAGACTCAGAAAAAGCATTAAAAAAAAAGAAGCCTGACCTGGCACAGGTTGGGCATTGCTTGCAAAGCCAAAGGCCACTGGTTCAATTCTCAGGCAGGCCTTATGTTGTGGGCCAGCTCCCTGGTTTGGGGCATACAAGAAGCAACTGATGTTTCTCTCGCACACTGATGTTTCTCTCCCTCACTTTCTCCTACCCTTCCTCTCTCTCTAAAAATAGAGCAATAAAAATTTTTTTAAATTCTGCCCTGACTGGTGTGGCTCAGTGGAATGAGTGATGGCCTGTGAACAGAAGGGTTGCCAGTTCAATTCCTGGTCAGGGCACATGTCTGGATTGCAGGCTAGGTCCCCAGTTGGGGGCGTGCAAGAGGCAACCAATGATGTTTCTCTTTCTTTCTCCCTCCCTTCCCCCTCTCTCTGAAAATAAATAAAGTCTTTTTTTTAATCCCTTAAAAAAAAAAAAAAAAGAAAAAGAAACTGTGCAGGGGATAAATCTTAACAGGACACCAGTTCCCATTTAGCTAGAATGCCATCCATTGAAACTGACTCAGTCATGGCGCCAGTCTATTTCTTTCCTTTCTTTTGAGAATTTTTATAGGAGTTAATTTGAACCAAACTGAGGACATATGCAAGGGAGCAATATCTCAAATGCTTCCCGTCTATTTCTTGCTGGCTATGTGGCTCCTGTTTAAGGCATCACTTGTAATGAATCTTCAGCTTCATTCACTTGGAAATCACTTTTAGAGATCTTCAACTTGAGTCATATTTACATGGTTTTGGAAAACAAACCTATATAGACTTAAAAAAGCTACTTCCCAGATGCAGTGCTGTATTTCTAATAGCTGTCCAATCTCTCTGTAATCTGTCTTCCTCCCACTGATAAATTCCAAAAACCTTTGAAAGGGACACCATCTCTCATATTGATAATGGAAGCCCACTATCATCGTTAACAAGCTAGCAGAGGCAAGGGTCTTCCACTACTACTCTTTCATCTTAATTGGTAGCAGAATTCAGAAAAGCTGGCAAGCAGACAGCTGTAGCAATAGCAAGTGACTCCCTGTTTTGGCGGGCAGGAATACCAACTTCTTCCATATAATGGCCTCTCCTTTTACAAATTCTTGTTAGTGATAAAAACTGTTTACCTCTTTTCTGCTATTAGGATCCTGCACCCCAAGTCAGGCTGTGGCCATTACAACAGTACTTCTTCCAGAGACCCTCATACTGTGCCATGTACAGTTCAGTAACAGTTTGCTGGACATCCCAGCAAGTAAAGTCTTTCATGTCTATTCTGATTTCAGCATGGAGAAAGGTGGGTCCCACCAGCTGAATGTGGTTTCCCTCTTGTTTTGATATTTGTGCTCTGTAACTGTGGCCCCTTTCTCAATCAACACTTTTGTTCAATCCATTCAAACTTGTTAAACATGCCTCTGTAACATCATTTTATTGTTTACAACACAATAGAAAATGCTTTCTATTATAATTTTCTATTTCTTTGTTAGTCCCTGTTGTCTCTGTGAGGGCTTGCCTTATGTCTCATTCATCTTACAGCCCCAGCAAGTAGCAGTGTTTGTTGAACTGAAAGCTATTCCAAGCAGAATAGCATTAACAAGCAGAAAGTAGAAACAGACATGACACTGGGATGACATTATATAAATCAACGATCTAAAATAGAAGATTCATGTCAAATGTAAATGGGATAGTGCTACATCATGGGAGTTTCTACTCCAAGGCCAGGCGGTGTGAACAGTATGGGTAATGATTAAGCACTGAAGCAAACTGCTGAGCACTGAATACAATGCTTGGTACCAGGACAGGCACTGGGGGTACAAAGAGGAATGAGACAAGGCTTTTAAATTTTAACTCTTACTGGTACTGCAGAGGGTAATTAGTCATGAAGATACTTGTGGGACCCCAGAAAGGCGGTGTGTCTACCTCCAACATGGGTGTTAAAGTAAGGTTTCACAGAGTAAATAACCTTTTAGAAGATGACTATGCGTGAGCTAGATGTGAAGAAAAAACAACATTTCAGATAATATACAGGCCCGCAGAAGTTTACAAAAATAAGATTAAAGCAGTTTTAAAGTATCTACTGGAAGAACATAGAATGGACAAGAATGAATGAATAATGGGAAGCAAGGAGAGTAGTAAATGGTGCCATTGCAATACTCCAAGCATGAAGGGACAAGGGTCTAGGGTAACAGAAATACTAACAGGGCAGACAGATGTCAGAGGAATTTCAAAGGATGAGTTAGCAAGATTTGGAGAAAGACCGTTTTTAAGAGTGCTGTGAAAGATGTCAAGACACCTGAGGTTTGAGCACTATGGAGAGAAATAGACCATCAAGTGGTGGTTTGATAGAGAAGTGATTCAGCCATGCTCATAGCTTGCCTTTCTTCCACAAACCCTTTCTGATCTTATCAACTGACTACTTCATTCTGTATCCCCATCATTTGTGTGCACTGTATTATGTAATACTCCCTGACATGTCCATTTACCAATAGTGGCATTCTTAAGCAACACGTTCAGTTGTAGGTTCCCTGGGACTGTTTTGTTTTGGTGGCCCATTAGTGTGCTAATACCGATCACCAGATCTAGGTTCACATTTTCTTTTGAATGTGTAGGTCACCATTTTTACTTCCTATCCTAACTCAGTTGGCTCAATAAAGCCTCTGAACATTCCTGCTCAGTTTTTCCTCTTTTCTTCAGGAGTTTATGTCTGCCTCATCAAGGTTCGACCCCAGTCAGAGGAGCTGCTCCAGGCCCTCAGCTTGGCTGACACCTCAGTCTATGCGTGGGCCACACTGGTGGGCGAACAGAGCAAGAATGGAATGCAAAGAATCCTCATTCCTTTCATCCCAGCCTTTTACATCAACCAGTCAGAACTGGTTCTTAGCCACAAACGAGACATCGGGGAGATAAGAGTACTGGGAGTGGACAGAGTTCTTGAGAAGCTAGAGGTATGTTGAGAACTGAACCAAAACAACAGTTTTGAAAAAGATGTTTTTGATTCCCAGTCTAAGACAAGGTAAAGAAAGTTTCTGAATAATCTGATAAAATTCACCATAAGAGATTCTTAAACAGGATGAAGAAAAGGTGTCCCCTTCACAATGTCAGGGGGACTCCCAGAGCCCAAAATCTAGGTTATTAGCTGAAGATAACACCAATGCTATCTTAAAACAATCATTAGAATTCTAGTTTAAAACTTTTTTGAAGCCCATTTTATTCTCACAGATCACTTTTTCAACACATCTAAGTGTGAAAAACTAAATGACTTGTCAACTAGCTAGAACTAGAAATCCAGATGTGTTACTGTGTATGTTTAAGATTGGAATGTCGGATACAAACTGCCTTTTCTTTCAGGCAAATGCTACTTTATCTTTTCTCCAAGGTCTTCCCCAGCTCCCCAGTTCTGGTGGTCCCTGGCCATAGTCACTCTTCTCTCACACCTGGCCTCGCTATCTACCCTGTGAGAGTGGTCAACTTCACTTCCCTACAGCAGATGACATCACCTGTTTTCATCAATATTTCCTGTGTGCTCACCAGTCAAAGTGAGGCTGTCCTAGTGAAAGCTATTAAGGAGAAGTCTGGTGCAGGTGAGCATTGGGGGCTCCTATTTTCAATCTAGAGAAGGAACAAGACAATGCATTACAATTAGTTAATGGAAAACATTCAGCCACTTGATCAAAACTATTCAAAAGTAGCTGAGGCATGGATCGATTTTTCTAAGCCTACTCAAAACACACTCTTCAGATAACTTTTTTAACACTAGTTACATGTGATACTTAACATATATTTAAGAATAGTCCTGGCTGGTGTGGCCCAATAGATTGAGTGCCCACCTGCAAACCGAAAGGTCGCTGGTTTGATTCCCTGTCAGCGCACATGCCTGGGTTATGGGCCAGGTCTCCAGTTGGGGACAAGCAAGAGGCAACCAAATTGGTGTTTCTTTCCCTCTCTCTCTCTCTCACTTCCCTCTCTGAAAATAAATATTTTTTTTAAAAAAAGCAACCAATGAATGCAGTAAGAACCTACTAGTGTATACAATGAAGTGGAACCTCTCTCTCCCTCTAAAAATCAATAAATAGAAAAAAAATTTTTTAAGTCCACAGAACCATCCTCCTCATATTTATCACTTCCACTAGTCCATCCCTCCAAGGAAACAGTACTTAATTACTAGGAGTGATTTAGGCTGAACCCTAGTATGTTGTTTATATGAGCACTTGATATGTATTGGTCAATAAATATCCTAAGCATGTTTATATGCATTTTAATACTTATAACTCAAAAGGGTAGATGTATTTTGCCCTTTTAGAGTTGAAGAATCAAGGTGTTCAAGGCCCCCCACTAGAAGGTTCAATGTGTGCTGTATTAGAGTAGTTTTTAAGTGAAGTTGATTCTAATAAACTCATTATGAATACAGGCAACAAACCACAGCAGTTATCAACAGTGTGAGTCTGTCGCCAATGGAATCCAGATAGTTTCATGTTCCAACTGTCACATCTCAAAATATTTTTCAAAATTGCAGTTATCAGACCTGAAGTTAGACTTTTGTTGTTACTAAAGCACATATATTACTGTATCACAAATTAGGGCTTTTAACATTTTGCTGTGTAATTGTCACCAATTAGGTTTTTTTCTATTTTGGTTAACTTTTGATATAATTGGTTTCCTTTATTTTTCTATGCATAATATATTTTGCACTTAAAAATATTACGAGATGTATAGATTTCACCAGCGGGTTATCCATGGCAAAAAAAAATTGTTAAGAATCTGCACTTCTGGAGATGAGGGATCAGTGGGAACCGTACAACCACAACCACGGTGGGTAGGAGTGGTTAGTTACAAATATTTAATCCAACCTTCAGCTCATTGACACAAGCATGTGAGAGCCTACTAGTATATTCGACATAGTTCCTACTACAGAATCATGGGAAGAGAAGGCCCAGTTGGGGAAACAGTAATTGGTTCAGTGTAACAGTGGGATGCTACAAAATACAACACCCCATTTTATTTGGCCTTTCAACAGTGGGACCTGATCAGGGATTAGTATCTTTTTAGTATATGCACTTCAAGCAACCTTATTCAGAGTGAAGCAGTTTGTCAACTGTGTGAAGCTGTGAGGCAGTTGTCAAAGAGTAAAGTGAGAGGTTTAAAACCAACTAGGAGACCACAGAGGGCCTGTAGTTGAGATGCAGAATAAGAACTAGGTGTGAGGGCCCGGTCACAATTTATAGTGGAAGAACTGGAAGTTCAGGGAGTTTAATGGCAGAAAGGAGTTCTAGACACCAAAAAATTGAAATAACCAAAAGCAGATAACCAAATATACTTCAGAAAGGAATCTCAAGTTTTATTATGGTCAAGGTTTTACACAGATCAAAATGTTCCCTAGAAACATCTTGAGTAAAAAAGGATAAGGAGCCCTTGGATTTAAGAGGTCATTAGGGACCCAAAAAAATATTACCGGGATTAGCAATTGTTATCACCACAGATTGCCACTAATGTGATGAAGGGATGTTACTCGGAGCTCAATGCATAGGAAATTTAACAGCCATTTTCAGATGGCAGGGGTTTTAAATACTCTTGTAAGCAGAGAACTAAGAGGCTCAAGAACTGGAGCCTATTACTTTGGGAATAGGAAAAAGCCAGAAAGTTGGAGCCAGGTAATATAGTTTACCTCTTTACTCTGGTAAGAAGCTAAACAATTTCCCAGAGCAACAATTTTCAACCTTTTTCATCTCATGGTACACATGATTATTAATAACTGTGGCACACCAAATACACAGGGTCTGGCACATAACACCTGTTTGACTGTGGTTGGTAGGGTAATAATGTGGATGTTAACACCTTAAGTTGAACATTTCACCTAAAATGTCATATGGTGTGCTGGAGTGTGATAGTGTTAGAATTACATGCTTATGATTTTGTAATAGAAAAGGAGCATTATTTGTGCTGGATGTTTTTTTCTTCATGACAAAAAAAGTTGTAATTTTGATTCATTCACATCAGACAGCTATTGTGCTGGCTGTTGCCATTTTTAAAAAAATGACAGACTTGTCTAAGGGAAAAAAGGTCAGTGGCCCTGTCTAAGCAGTCAAATATTGCATATTTTCAAAGTTCTTGCAACCAGTTGAAAATCACGGTTCTAGAGGGCTCGGTATTGAGTGCTTCTGCTAGATACGTTAATGGTGACAAGGTTTTAAATGCAGCATCTGCCTTGTGTTATTAAATAACCATCTTCTCTTGTTCTGGCCAATACATAGATCAATGTGAAGATTCAGGTGTCCTCCAGAAGTTCGTGGGTTCTTACCAGATCCTCTTGACTCTCTTTGCAGTGTTGGCATCAACAGCTTTCATCTTTCTAGGTAATGGACTTTTGACTTGGAAAATGCCTTTGTATTTCACAAACTAAATAAGGATGAGAATTAGTTGTTCATCACATCTAATTTGGGACAAGCAGTTGAAACTGATACAGCCTCTCTAACCCCAGTCACCTAGCAAAGGCCCCACTCAAATTATGACTACCATACACTGGATGTGGCAAACAAATACCATCCAGAAGTGTAAATCACTGCTAACCCTTAATATAATGGCTGCTTTGCTCAAATTCATAGCTAAGGATGATGTGAACAACACAACACACACTATTTTATCTACACCTGCACTTCCCCCCATCTTTTGGCCAGAAAGAGGAAAGTATCTCTAAAAATAACTGAATACAAATTTCCAAATTACTATCAAGTTACTTAATCTGAAATATTACTAAGGCCTTCCTGCAATGAAGATAAATCGGCTTCTTTACTGACATCTTTGTTCTTATTCCAGCATACAATGCCTTCCTAAATAAGATACAGACAATTCCAGTTGTTTATGTACCAACTCAAGGAATACCCGAGTCAGGTAAAGAATCACCTTCCTTATCTCCTTCAAATCTGATAACCAGGTTTTATTCACCTTTCACCTATTTCCCTTCTCCACTTATTCCTAGGTTCTTATACCTCCACTCGTTCTCCCCGCTTCATGAGTCCACAGCCCCCACCAGCCCAGAGTCGGCTGCAATACTGGCTGTGGAGCATAAGGCACTAACCTCCACTTGGACAAGTCTCCTTAACTGGAGGACACTGGAGGTTTCTTGCCCTTATCCCCCAGGAACCGCCTAGCAACAACCTCTATATTCCCAAGCCTCAGAACAAGGTTTTGGACAACTGTAAATAAAGGATCCCGAGCTGTTTTGTATTAAAGTAGTGTGTTGGATTGTGTTTCAAAGATTAACTGTCAGTTCCTGTTCTTAGTTATAAGAAAACATAAAAGTGAAAGTAAATATCTCATTTATATGGTATACCACATTTTTTTCATCAAGCTCTGAAGATTTACTTAATGTGCCCAGGTGGACAGAAATGTCCCAAATGGACTATTTAAGTACTTGGCTACTTACTTGCCCTCAATGACTAGCAGTCCATTCTTCTGGTTGTCCCTGAATATTTGAGGGAATATTTAACTTCCTAGCAGTAAACTACAAGACAATAAACAGGATGTATCCAAAATGTGTTTATTGGGATGGTTCCCCACTCATCTTGATTCGTGGTACTTTTAGTGCTGCTTCCTTCTGAAGGAGCATCCTAGAAGAAAATGGTTCAAAGTTAGCTGACAGCAGCCTACTTTCCTTGCCCCACACTCACAGAACTGATGCCTTGTGATCCACCCCCAAGAATGCTGCACCTTTTCCTTAATTCCTTTACCTAACACCTAGCCACTTAAGGACCTTTTTGGCTACAGGTCATAATAAAGCCACTTTTATCATCCACTCATCACAACTTTGGACAGTAGTGTTTTGAAATTAAGAAATATGTTGTTGGCCCTGGCCAAGTAGCTCAATCGTGGCCCAAGTGTCCCCAAACACCAAGGTTGCAAGTTCACTCCCCAGTCAGGACACGTAACAATCAACCAGTGAACCCATAAATAAGTGGAACAAGAAACTGATGGTTTCTTTCTCTTAAAAAAAAAAGTCATTTCTGCTAATATTTTGGGGGGAAAGGCTATCAAATCCAACCCTTTTTCCAAGAGTCTGATAATTTACACTACACATGATTCTTCTATCACCATAAGATTCAAAGCCCAGATTCTATTTGTTAAACAATTTACCTTCTGTAAGCCTTGCTTTTCCTCCTGTAGGCTGACAGAGGACAGTGGAGCAGCCAACACACAAAACTACCGTTTGTGCATGGCTAAAGACGGTGGTGATTTTATAGCAACCTGGAAAAAAAAAAATCAAGTAGGGGTTACATTTCTTCCAAGCCTTTCTTCACTTACACATATGCTATTATGTATTAACTGTTATATGCATGCAATAAAAACTTTTAAAATTTACTATCCTATTTGAAACTTGACTACCTGGTTCTAGGTATACATTAAAGTCAACTCAGAAGTAATCTAGGCAACCTGCCCCCACTTATGGATTTTTGGTTAATATGTCACTACCATCCTGGAGGCTGAAGGGGAAAGGAGTGGAACCACCAATTACTCAGGGGTCCTCCACCTGGGAAAGAAGGATGGCGAGCACAGACCACAACGACTCTCTGCCTCCGGATACAAATCCTTGGTGACCAAGACAGAAGCACAACACATTATCCCAGTTTCTTAACACAACGCAACGTGAGGGTTTGTACATGGGGTTTTGATGGGAAATCACTCTGGACCACTCCTTCTAAAGTACAGAATTTTACCCAGCTCGAATCTTAAGACATTGCAGCTGCTTCAAGGATACGGTACAGCTCACACTACACCTTTTTGCAATTCCTGAACCCTGTGCTTTCTCGGCTACTGCAAGTTGTCTTCTCACCTGGGCATTTCACATCCATGAAATAGGAATTGGGACTCTGCACCAGGCGCTTCTTCTTGTGTTTCCTCTTCTCCTCTTCTGGAGAGGGATGAAGGAGATCCTTTGCGAGCTAAGAGAGGCACACACGTAGAGATTTATAAACCAACGGCGAAAAGGGACGATCGAAAACATCCCCCACTGCCACACACCGGGGAGAGCTCGCCCCTCGCCGCCCCTGGTGTCTGCGCAGCTGGGCCGCCATCTTATCTCCTCTCCGCTCCCGTCTATGCAGGGGCCTCGCGGGCCTCCGCAGTCCCTGTAGTTAATGTCCTAGGAATGCGGAGGGCAAATGAGGGCCCTCTACGACTCGATATCAGCGTGAGAGGAGCGTGCGGACCGAAGAGCGAGATCTCCGCCGAAACCTGCATCAAGGAACTCACAGGCATGTTGTCGTGGGGAGGTCGTCACCGCCGGAAAGGAGCGCAAGCGGAAATCCTGCCCTTTATATCCGTCATCCTGCAGGATGTGACGCCTAGGCCTTTGCCGCCATGTTGGGAAGGTCCGTCTCTCACGGTCTGTCTGCCGTGGGGCAACGAGGGCGCTGCCATTTTTAGAAGGTCTCCAAATGAATCCTGGATGCTGAAAGGGAAAGGCTTGGAGCCAACTCCACTCCTTTGTCATGGCACCCTGTTGAGAGTTAGCTTGCTATCTTAAAAAGGTTTGCGTTTGATCTGTATGAAGAGATAAATGGGTCCTGGCTGGTGTGGTTCAGTGGTTGAGCACCAGCCTGTGAACGATAAGGTCGCTGAATCGAATCCCGGTCAGGGCACAGGCCTGGGTTGCGGCCCAGGTCCCCAGTTGGGTGCTCTCTCGTCGATGTTTCTCTTCCTTCTCCTCCCTTCCTTCCCGTCTCTCTAAAAGTAAATAAAATCTTTGAAAAAGTTTTTAAAAGATAAAAAGAAAGATTAACTTTAAGAAAAAGATAAATGGCCACTCTTCAAGTTTTGTCCTGCACTTTGACAATTGGAACCTATTAAATAGGAGCTTCTGAGGAAAACAACAGGACTGAGCCCTGTCGAGACTTCTTAAATTTCTTTATTATTTTTCAATTGGTTTAATTTGTTCATTTTAAACAATTCAGAAATGTAAACATAAAAGAGTAGCCCTGGTTACGGTGGCTCAGTGGATGGAGCACGGGCCTGCAAACCAAAGGGTTTATGGTTCAACTCCCAGTCAGGGCACAATGCCTGGGTTACAGGCCAGGTCCCCAGTAGGGGGCCTTCGAGAAGCTACTGCATATTGATGTTTCTCTCCCTCTCTTTCTCCCTTCCTTCCCTTCTCTCTAAAGAAATAAATAAATAGTCTTAAAAAAACATAAAAGTAAAATCCTCATATCACCCCCATCCCCAACCTATTCCTAGGGTTGTTAAATTTATTGTCAATTTCCAATCCCTCCCTCTAATAATTATGTCGAACACATGGTGATTACTAGATGCACTGTTCTGAATGCTTTACATATGTTAATCTTCACAATAACTTTTATCAGGTTGATACTGTTATTTTCCACATTTTACAGGTTAGGGAAGAGATGCACAGAGAAATTGTCCGAAGTAATACTCAACTGCCTTTCAAAAACGTGCCGTTTTACATCCCTACATCCTTTCCCCACACTTTCACCAGCAATGCCTTTCCAAAATTTCTAATCTTGGCATCACTGACACCCAACACAGGAAAGAAGAACAAAGGAAAACAATGAAGACTGAAGTATCATCTTCTTCAATAATAATCAAAGGGTTAGGGTTAGCACTAGGGTTCAGATGTGTATTTGTCATAAAGGAGGAAGGAAGATGGTACAAATGGCATTTGGGGATCTGGTTAATCCCAAAAGAAAGTGATAGGGTAAGGCATGCGAGTTTCAGTCAGGAATGTGCTGGTAAAAGTGTAACTACTGTTTCTGTGGAGGAAAGCCCTAATTTGTTGTCTTTGCTAATTTCCATGGTGCAAATATCCCCAATGTGGGAGATTTCAAAATACCAGTTTGACATTAAACATGGAGTTGATAGAGGTAGGTAGTCTGTTCTCATAAGCCAGTAAGGACTTGTTTCAATATGTCAATTGTAATTGAAAAATTGTGAGAGTGGGGTGGACAGGCTGGACAGAGAATATACATTATAACCCTGGAAATAGTCACAGAAAGAATCAACCTGCCCCTTGTGTCAAGTCTAGCCTGTCCACCTGTTATTACAATCCAGACACAGGGGAGGTTCCCCTATTGGCCAAAATGGCAGCAGGGGGAGCTACTTACACTGAGCCCCCTGGAGAGCTAGAAAGATGAATGAGCCCTAGCAGGTGTGGCTCAGTGGATAGAGCGCTGACCTGCTGATGGAAGGGTCGGCTGTTCAATTCCCAGGCAGGGCACATGCTTGGGTTGTGGGTCAGGTATACCTGGTTGCAGGTGAGCAAGAAACAAGAAATCCATTATCTCTCATACACTGATGTTTCTCTCCCTGTCTTTCTCTTTCCCCACTCTCTAAAAATAAATAAAATATTTTTTAAAAAATAGGCAGGCCCTGGCTGGTGAGGTTCAGTAAAGTGAGTGCTGGCCTGCGAACCAGAGGGTCACCGGTTCAATTTTCAGTCAGGGCACATGCCTGGGTTCTGGGCCGGGACCCTGATAGGGAGCACACTAGAGGCACTTGATCAATGTTTTTTCTTCCTTCCTTCCCCTCTCTCTGAAAGTAAATACATAAAGTCTTTAAGAAAAGTAGGCAGAGGGTGGAGTAGGTCTTGGGAGAGGCAGCTGATTGATGTTTCTACTACCTGGCCAGGGCCTCATCAGACTTTTAAAGTTGTATTATTCTCATTACCCTGACTATGTGTAAAGTTGCACATTTGTCACACTTCACATGATTTCTTCTTGATTTGCCTCTTCATATTATTTGCCTGTTTTTCTACTTGGTCATTTGTCTTTTCCCTATTGATTTTTCATTCTCTGTATAATCTTTTATTGGTTTTATATGTTACAAATACTTTATACTAGCCTTAGGCTTGACTTTTCACTTTGTTTATGGTACAGTTCAATTTTTCTAAAAGCCTTAATATTTTGTTTTTTCACATTTAGGTCTTTAATACCCTGGGATTTCTTTCTCATATAACTTATGAAATTGGGATCAAATTTCATATTGATTTTGTCTAAACACCTCTTGTTGAGTAGTAGTACATTCTTTCCCCACTGAATTTTAGGGTCATCTTGGCTCCATATAGTTTCAATGCATGCATGGAACTGTTAATGAACTCAGTTTTATTCCTCTGTCTATCCCTGTGCCAAGACCACACTGTCTAAATTACTATATGAGTGTGTATATACACACAAATATATATAGAGTGAGATTTGCTCATCTTCAAATTTATCTTGCTCTCCCTTAGAAGTTTTAGAATTGTTAATTACACACACACCTCACTTTTGTGATTTTCACTGGAAGTGTACTGAATTAATGGATTAATTTGGATATAACTGATATTTTTTAAGGTTTTATTTATTTACTTTTAGAGCGAGGGGGATGGAGGAAGAAAGAGAGGGAGAGAAACATCAGTGTGCGAGAGATTCATCCACCAGCTGTTTCTCACACGCCCCTAGCTGGGTGGACTTGACCAGCAACCCAGGCACGTGCTCTGACTGGGAATTGAACCTGCAGCCTTTCAGTTCACAGGCTGGCACTCAATCCACTGAGCTACACATGCCAGGACATATTTATTTATTGTTAGAGAGAGAGAGAGAGGGGCATCCATGTGTGAGAGAAACATGGGCCAGGTGATTTTCACATACCCCCAACTGGGGACTTGGCCTGCAACCCAGGCATGTGCTCTGACTGGGAATCGAACTGGCAGCCTTCCGGTTTTGGGGCAATGCCCTAGCCACTGAACGACACCAGTCAGGATGATAAATGATATTTTAACAATCTTTTTAAATTACTTTTTCTTTTTAAAAAATATTTTATTTATTTATTTTTAGACAGAGGTGAAGGGAGGGAGGAAGAGAGGGACAGAATGTGTGGTTGCCTCTCATGTGACCCCTACTGGGGACCTGGCCCGAAATCCAGGCATGTGCCCTGACTGGGAATCAAACCAGCAACCCTTTGGTTTGCAGGCTGGCACTCAATCTACTGAGCCACACCAGCCTGGATGATATTTTAACAGTCTTAATCCCAAATGGTACTTGAGTTTGGGAATATCTATCACAGATGAATGAAAGCCAGAACTTGCTCTGAATAATGAAGTGACGCCTGGCTTCTGCCTTGCAGCTCCCCTGTGAATGGAAAGCTCTTTCCAAATGGCCATTCTCAACAAAACTTTGGGTGCGTTACAACAGATATTTTTCTCCATGGTGAACCAAGGGGGGAAATGATTATTGTACTGCAATTGCTAAAAATATTTTCAAGCCGAGTAATCAAATATATGTAATTAGCCCTGGATGGTGTGGCTCAGGGACTGAGCACCAGCCTGCAAGCCAAGGAGTGGCTGGTTTGATTCCCAGCCAAGGCACATGCCTGGGTTGTGGGCCAGGTCCCCAGTGAGGGACACGTGAGAGGCAACCACACATTGATGTTTCTCTTCCTCTCTGTCTTCCCCTCTCTCTAAAAATAAATAAGATATTTTAAAAAATATATGTGTAATCAGGGGGAGAGAACATGTAAGAATAGTGTAAGGGCCAAGTCAGTTGGATTCCCATGGTGGCCTGCAAGAGGGCACTCACATCCGCCAGGGCACAGTGAACAGTCTTTGCAGGCTGGAAACAGACAAGAGATTCAAAGCAGGATAACGAGAAAACAAGAATAAGGTCTTCAAGCCTGCTGAGTTTGACATGTGTAAAGATTATTTCCCTTCCCCTCTGATGAGTGATTTCCTCTTCCTCTCAGCTTTTCTACCATAAATACCTAAGATTCAAGGAAAAACAAACCCTGAACTCTGAAGAGTAATAATGACAATTCTTTATTCTGGAAGGCTTTGGTATTGTTAATGAGGGTTTTTTAAAAGATTTTATATATTTATTTCTAGAGAAGGGGAGGGAGGGAGACAGAAAAGGCGAAAACATCAACTTGTGGTTGCCCCTTGTGGGCCTAGCCCCCAACCGGGGACCCGGCTGGCAACGCAGGCATTTGCCCTGACTGGGAATTGAACTGGCAGCCCCTTGGTTCACAGGCCAGCACTCAATCCACTGAGTCACACTAGCCAAGGCAGGACTTTTAAAAAGTGAGAACATATTTCTTTTAATTCTTAAGATTTTTAAGAAAATAAAATAACTATTATAGAAAAAAAATAAGTTATTAAAAAAATGACTTGTTCCAGCCCATTACAGATGGGCCGGTAAAACTTCTTGGAAGCTAAAATCTCAAGGACAAGGAGTCAAGCACACAACAATCTGGGAAGGGAGCATTCTAGGCTGAGGGGAGAGAGCTTGTGAACACAAAACCCAAGGCCAGAGTGAGCCTGCCATGAGTGAGGGCGGGAGAAAGACTGTTGCCAAAGCTCTGAGAGCCTGGGGGAGAGTACTGCAGAGATGGTTCCGATGAAAGCAGGTATACACCAGCATAAGTACATTTTACTCTTTATTTTTATTTTTTTTAAAAGATTTTATTTATTTTTAGAGAGAGGGTAAGGGAGGGAGAAAGAGAGGGAGAGAAACATCAATTTGCGGTTGCCTCCCACACTCCCCCTATTGAGGACCTGGCCTGCAACCCAGGCATGTGCCCTGACTGAGAATAGAACCCACAACCCTTTGGTTCACGGGCCGGCACTCCATCCACTGAGCCACACCATACAGGGCCAGCATAAGTACATTTTAGAGAGGTGAGTAAGAATAATAAATTGCAGGGGATGAACAGTCCAGATTCAGGCAAAATAAGAGGAAAAGAAAAGGAACTGATGGATTTTTATCAGAACAATCCATGAAAATTGAACAGTAACTTAAAGGACTGATGAGAAGTGGTTAGGCCAGTGAGGAGAAATAAGACTCAGGTTTCTGACACAGCTTGAAGACATACAGGAATTGAGAGAATGAACCCAAAAGGGGGCTGAACAGTTGTGTTGAGAAGGGATAAACAAGGGCACAGAAGGGGACAAAGATAAGTGAAGTGGCAAAAGAAGCCTTCTCACAACCAATGACCCATTTTTACACAAGGACGATTCTACTGAGCCGTGATTAGAAAAGCAGATAGATATTCTGAATTTTTTCCACAGGCAAAGATTAACTTTCTTTTTTATTCTTTTTTTTTAAAGATTTTATTTATTTATTTTTAGGGAGGGAAGGGAGGGAGATAGAGAGAGAGAAAGAGAGAGAGAAAGAGAGAGAGAAAGAGCAATGTTCGGTTGCTGGGAGTTATGGCCTGCAACCCAGGAATGTACCCTGGCTGGGAATCGAACCTGGGACACTTTGGTTCCCAGCCCGCGCTCATCTTTTTTATTCTTTAAATTTATTTGTTATTTTTATTTTTTATGAACATTTCTTTATAGCCGTGTTCTCCATACTTCGGCTTCCTGGTTGCCATGGTTACCCATTCACAGCCCCTTCAGTGGGGTATCTGTTTCAGAGCTGTCTTCAGACATCAGTATCTCATCAGAAGAATGAGAGCAGGCATTTGTTCCAATCTCTGTCTCTCTAAGCTGGCTTACCAGAGAAATCACACACAGTCCTAGAAGGAAGTCTGTTCCAACTGAAGCCTCAGAACGTGTCTAGGGTAAGGGACAGACGAGGAGCGGAGTGGGAGTTGTGTTGGGGTAGGGTGAGGCTGCTTCTTGTGGCATAACCGATGTTGATTTTCACTCTGTCCCACCAGGGGGCAGCCTGGATCAACAAAAAAACCTACTCCAGGGCACCCCGCTTTCTTCAAAAGGAGTTGGGATTCTAGAACTAAGGGCTTGCAACACTAACACCAGAATTCTAGAACTGTCCCAGAAGGACTCTATCTTCTTTGAATAGCTCTTCCAAAAATAAGACTCCAGTTCTTGTCATTTGCCTGCCCCGTCCCTGCCTTCATTCACCTTTATTCCCCCAAACTTTGTCCTAATTCCTCTAAAATTCCTCCTTCCCCTGGTCATCCTGGTTAAACTCCTACTTCCTCTCACCCCAGCTTCTCCGCGCCCGACTGGAAGAAAGAGGTCAAAAGATAAAGAGGGGAAGGACAGACAGTAAGCTCTGGGAAAGAGCTAGGGACAGAGGCTGTCCTAGGCTGTGAAGGGAAAGGCCTGAGAACAGAAGGCTGGGGCCGGTGGGCGGGCAGGGGGTGGGGCCCGGAGGAGTGCCGCCTCTCTTTCCCGGAGCCCGGGAGCAGAGGGAGGAAAACTTCCTGGCCTGGGCTACCAGCGGCTCTGTTCGCCAACCCTCCGATCCCGCCCACCAGTGCCCGGCGCTTCCTCACCCCTCCCCCGGCTCTCTTAGTGTCCGCCATGGCCAAAGCCTACGACCACCTCTTCAAGTTGCTGCTGATCGGGGACTCGGGGGTGGGCAAGACTTGTCTGATCATTCGCTTTGCAGAGGACAACTTCAACAACACTTACATCTCCACCATCGGTGAGCTCGCTGGCCCTACCCCAGACCCCTGATTCCCTCACACCCTCATCTCCAGGCTTCGGGATTACTGGTGGCCCCACCTTTCAGACCCCCTAGAGCGAGGCTTCTAAACTCGGGTTTCTCAACCACTGTTTCAGACCAGTCCCCCATATATGTATCTAGTTGGTACCCAAACTTCTACCCTCTCTGCAGCCTCCAGGTGACTCCTTGGTTGTGCCAGTCCCTCATTTTCTTGGTACCATTCTTCTCATCTCCCCAAATCCACAGGAACCCTTCTCTGTGTCCCTCTCAGCTCCTCTTCGCCCACCGCCACCCACCTAGAACTCTTCAACCACTCTTCACATTTCCTGTATTCCCTCTTCCTGAACATGTCTCCCAACTCCTCCTGCCTCCTTCTGTCCGCTGAGCTTCACACTCTCCCCCTGCACCTCCCACTTATCATCTACTTCTCAGTTTCCTTGCCCCTCAACCTAATAGGGGGTGGGGAGGGTGAGACAGAGTAGCTAGATGTGCTAGCGGGTGGCTCGAGCACTGTGATCCTGAATATGCAGTTAGCCTGGTGAGAAGCGGGCAGTGGGGGGACTTTTGGGGTCTCTGAGTCAGCCTGGTGACTCAGCCTCCTCTCTAGCGCTCCCAACAGGCTTGGGGGAGGTGTCCAAGTTTCCACCGAGAACAGTGTATCCTCTCTTTCCCTCTTATCTTTCTTAATCTCCTCTGGTCTGGGGATTAAGACAAGGAGAGTCTCAAGACAATTATGGTTAAGGCCCTGGCTGGGTTGCTCAGTTGGTTAGAGTGTCATCCCTATATGCCAAGTTTGCAGGTTCGAGCCCCGGTCAGGGCACATGCAAGACTCAACCAATGAATGTATAACTGAGTGGAATAACAAATTGATGTTTCTCTCTCTCTCTCTCTCTCTCTTTCTCCCTCCCTCCCTCCTTCCCTTTCTCCTTTCCTCTCTAAAATCAATAAATAAAAATTAAAAAAAAAAAAGAAATTCTGGTTAGAAAGCGGAAGGAAAAATGCCCCCTTTTCTTAGTTCATTCTCAGGAGGAATCTTGTTTAGACTCAAACTTTCTTGGTTCCAAACCTGGCCTACTAGTTAATTCACATAGACTGGCATCAGCTACCTTTTTCCTCACTTTTTACCTTATAGGGCCAGGAGGGTCGGTGAATATGGAGAGTAGAGGGTTCTAGGAAAACAGAAGGGAAAAAGAATCTGAAAGTAATATTCTGGGGGAGACAGAGACTAAATTGAGAGAGTTGTCAGCTGGCATGGTGATGGACCTAAGAGGTGCCTTAGTGGCCTTAAACCTCTCTGCAGAATTCTTATTACCTTCTCCACCACAGAATTCATAAAACCTAAGTAAAAACAACGTGCTTGCTGTACAGATACAGTTTTGAGGAAATTCTCCTAGTTTTATACTTCCAACAAAGCTGCTTCCTATGTTCTTCCCCTGCACACTTTCTATCACTGCCCCCTCCCCCTCCTCTCTCTCCCACGATATACTTTACATGCACACACCTATGTGTCTCTGCTTCAATGTACACTCTCCACCCCTAGGAATTGATTTCAAGATCCGCACTGTGGATATAGAGGGGAAGAAGATCAAACTGCAAGTCTGGTGAGTGAATCCCCCAGGACTCCTAACCAGACTTCCTCATCTACACCCTATAGACCTTTTCCTTCTATTTTGCTTCATTGCTCTCCTTTTCCCCCTTGTGGTATACCCAGTCATTTCTGTCACCTCATTCAGATGTCTTTCCATCTCTCTTCCTGCTTGCTCAACTATTTTTGGCTTTTTTGTAGCTCCCTTGCCTCTCCCGGCTACAGAGCACTGTCTGAGTTCGACAACAGATATATGTTGCACTATAGTATGGAAACAGGCTCTAAGCAGTTAAATAGCAAGGAGCAGAATTAAAACGTAACTCTAAGGCTAGTGCTTTCTAAATTATGGAGAGCCCGGAAAGCCTGGTGTAGAGGTTTGACCTGTTATGAGGAAACTGGAGACCCTGAGGATCTGAGGCTTATTGGAGGCATCATGATACAACTGATGAGAGCAAACTGGTTCAAATTCTGGCTCCGTTCCAGAATGACCTTCATCAGTTATTTAGCCCCCTCGTATCTGTTTCCTCATATGTAAAATAGGCACAATAAAACATGTCTCACAAGGGTAGAATGAAGATTATGCAAAATGATACATATGCAGTACTTGGCACAGAGTAAGCATTCAATGAATAAACCAGAGAGATCTTGGTTTATTCTTAGGACTCTACTATCTCTCAATGTCAGCACAACTGCCTTCCATCCCTTTCCCCCTTTACTGCTTCCTGATTCTGTTCCTTTCAGCCCCATCATGTGAAAGCTAAATTCTTAGCTGGTGGGAGATAGGGGAGAGTCTCTCTTTGGAGACCCCTTCCCTTTATCCTACCCCACAAAATATTCCACCTCCTCAGGGACACAGCTGGCCAAGAGCGATTCAAGACGATAACTACTGCCTATTACCGTGGAGCCATGGTATGAAGTATGGGTCTGGACAAGGGATGAGGTCATGAGGCAATGCAATGTAGGTTTATGAGGACAGAAAGGCAGGGGAAATGGGGCTACACAGAGTGGCTTGCAGAGGCCCCACATGGCTTAGTGATTCGACTCATGGATAACACTTGCAGGGTCACTTAGAGGGCAATGGGAAACCTAAACAGGGGAGTGTGGTCCAAGGCCCCAGTGTGAACTCTTTGCCATCCTCCAGGGCATTATTCTAGTATACGACATCACAGACGAGAAATCCTTTGAGAATATTCAGAACTGGATGAAGAGCATCAAAGAGGTGAGGATCCTTCCAGAGAGATGGGGGAATTGGGTAGAACCTGGAGGATGAAGGAGATTGTGAGGATGAGCAGGACCCAACTTACCCTTTTGCTCCCAGAATGCCTCAGCTGGGGTGGAGCGCCTCCTGCTGGGGAACAAGTGTGACATGGAGGCTAAGAGGAAGGTACAGAAGGAGCAGGCTGATAAGGTAAGACCAGGTCGGGCAATGTTCGAGAGCTGGGCTGGGAGGGCCAGGGTGAGGTCGAACTGCAGAGGACTTGGCTGCTGCCCTTTATCCAACACTTCTTCCCACTTCACCCCTGACAGTTGGCTCGGGAACACGGAATCCGATTTTTCGAGACTAGTGCCAAATCCAGTATGAATGTGGATGAGGTAAGACACACCCCCTCCCTCCCCACAAAGAGACAGAGTATTTGGAAGATAGACTTATCCTTTTTCCAGTCTGTTCTGACGAATCTCCTTTCTCCGTTAGGCTTTCAGTTCCCTGGCCCGGGACATCTTGCTCAAGTCAGGAGGTCGGAGATTGGTGAGTTTTTTTCTGCTGGGTTTATCACAACTGTGGGAATGTGGGGGGAGCAGTGCTAAGACTTCCCATAAGGTTGGGTCCCCTTCACAAAGTTTATAGCCTCAGACCCCGGCCAGCCATTCCCACCCTGACTTCTGTGCCCTTCTGCCTCTAGGGAAACAGCAGCAAGCCCTCCAGCACCGATCTGAAAACTTGTGAAAAAAAGCACACCAACAAGTGCTCCCTGGGCTGAGGATCCCTTTCTGCCTCCCCTCCCGGCCTGGAGGCTGAACCTGAGGGAGGCAGGGCTCAGGGGCTGCATGGGGAGAAACAGTAGGTGGGGCATGGCGAGGTAAAGATGAGTAGATGGTGAAAGAGTGGGGAGAAAATGGAGAAGAAAAAAAAGGAAAGTGAGAGAAGGAGTGAGTAAAGAAAGAAAGGAGGTAGAATAGAGAGAAAAGAAGCAAGAAGGGAAAGAATTGAGGAAGTGAAAAAGGGTGAGAAAGACATAGGAAGAGAGGGAGAAGAAAAGGAAGGTTAGATGGCCCTAGGCCTCAGCCCTTCCTTGGGATTTTAGGGAAAACATAAATGTAAATAAATAATTGATTTATTTTGTTATTGGGTCAGGTTTTCAGGTCTTATGAGAGGCTGGCTCAACACCACCCTTGAAAGTTTGGTCCTATCCTGTCACTCTGCATGGTTTTTCTCAGTATTAAAGCCCACCATTTGCACAAATGTCCCTAGTTGGGTAACTTTAATCATTGTCCGAATTGTTCTCTACTCATAAACCTACTTCCTGCCTCTGGACTGGGCTGCCTGGATTTGGCTGGGTTTCTGTGATGCCAGGACCAGTTCTACAGCTTTCTCTCCTTCCCGGTGGTTTAGTTGACGAGGAAAACAGCAAGGAACAGAGGTTCTCTGAATTTGAAGGCATGGACATACTCTTTCCATTATGGATTTAGAGGGTCACTGTGGGGAGAGCCTTCTCCAGGAGACTGCAGGACCCTTTTTTTTTTTTAAGGACTCTTTTTGGGTCTGCCCAGGAGAATGACAGCCCTAGCCTCAGGGAAATAACAGGACCTAATATTGTTATACAGTGATTTGCAAGCATCTTTGATTCTGCCATTAAGTATCCGGTATGCATTATCTGCTTTTACAAGTGAGAAAAATGAGACACAGAAGAGGTTCACTTATTCCTAAATATTTATTGAGCATCTAAT